>NC_136065.1:1870312687-1870912687 GCF_964261635.1 Lissotriton helveticus
ATTGCTGAGTACTGCGATGTCATCGGCAAAGGCGAGAGCGGTGATTTGCTCAATAAGACCAACTGATCCAAATGTGAAGCCCTTGCCATTTTTCTGAAGATCACAGATCAGAGGATCCATGGCAATGTTAAATAGTAGTGGGGATAAAGAGTCACCTTGTTTGACCCCAGATTTCATTGTTATTTCAGGAGTTGCTTCGCTGTTCTTTCCCTTGAAAGATGTTGTTGAGTCAGTGTATAAGTCTTTTATTATGTCTCTGATGTATGATGGAACTCTTTGCCTTGCGAGACTCAGTATAACGTGACCATGGCTGACAGAGTCGAAGGCTTTCGATATATCAATGTACACAACTGCTAAAGAGTGACTGTTTTTTCAAGCCCCTTTTATGATATTTTGTAGGAGAGTCAGATTCTTGAGACAACCTCTCACCTTCATGAAGCCTTTTTGTCTCGTATTCAATTCAACAAAAAATGAGAGTCCTTTAGTTAATATTTTTGTGAATAACTTCATGAAAGCAGTACCGATGGTAATTGGATGCCAGTTACTGATTTTTTTCAAGTTCACAAATCGGTACATTCTTGGGTATCAAAATTGATCGGTTCTTTTTGATAATTTCTGGTACTCTTCTCATCATCAACCAAGGCGATAGAATTCTGGGCAGCAGTCTTGGTTGTTTGCTGTGTACTTTATATAAGTCATTCAGACCAATCTTATCGGGCCCCACTGCTTTCTTTAAATTGGAGTTCTCAAGGCATGAGTTATTTCGAGCAGTGTTATTTCTTTACATAGATTTCTAATTTCATAATCCTCTGGTATCCGATCAATCGGCATGAAATTAGGATTTTTCTTGTTTTCTTTCTCAATTATGTTTTTGTAATATTGAAAGATTTCATCAGCACTGATTTGACAAGTGGCATCTTCTGCCCCATCAGTGATAATCCTGGCAATTTTCTTTTTTTCTTTTTGAAACATTGCCTGGTATTCTTTATAGCTGCCCTTTGCTTTGGGATAAATTTTCTTGTACGTCTGATTAAGCCTTCCGTTTTTCTTGTCTCTTTTTTGTTATCGTTTTCTCTACTGAGGCATTCTGGTGATCATCTTGAGCAGAGTTCATAGGCTCATTATTGAGTTCTCTTGCTGGTTTATTTGTTGGTACACTTACTGGTGTAGGACTTATATCAGTGGTGTTTTCTGCAATATAAGTCACTACCTCATCCATCAGATCTATAGCAGCATCGTGCTGCTCTACGTTTTGGGTGTACTTCTGGATTTCTGTGATTCTGTCTTCCAGCTCATCAAAGTTCTTGATTTTTTGTGCACGTTTGCGATTGATAAAGTTTTTGCGCTTTTCTGTTGTTACTTCCATTGTAACCTCTGGTTCATCGCAAGAGTCATTTTCAGAAACATTTGATGCTTGCAGTACATCTTTTGCGGATTTTTTGCTTTTATCTCTTCTACCTCTTCTATTTTCTGCAATTTGTTTTCTGATTTTATTGTCAAAATGTGGAGCCATCAGCGCATTAATATTCCTCTTATTTTCATATACTTTTTCCAATTCTGCTAGTAGCAGTATTTCTTCCTGTGACCATCATTTTGACGGTTTGCTGCTTGCTAGAGCTGCTAGTCTAGCCTCATTTTGCGCTCTTGGATGCGCATGCCGAGCATGTTGAGAAACACCAATTTTTGTTCTAAATCTGAGGTCACAGAAGCTGCACAGGAATGGCAGCTCTCCTTTTTGAGGTCTTCCTTTACATTTGGCATAATGGCATGCAATATTGTGGTATTCGGCTTCTTTGTCACATTTTGAACAGTAAGTTTTAAGATAGAAGCCTTTGTGCTTGTTGGAGAAATGTTTTCTCAGTTCTTTAAAAGTTCCCATTATGTTTCCACATAAGTCACATTTAGATTTTTCGTTTGGGTACTTCCAATAAGTGACTTTTTTGTGTAGTCACTTTTCTTTGTTACTACATCTTCGCTGACCTCGTACACATCAGGTAGATTTTCAAAGTTTGCCGTACCAATGTCATTCTTGACTGAGGATGCCACAAACTCAATGGATTGGCTGAGGTCTATTGTTGTGTCCTCTTCTGCTACGGAGGGTGAACTAGGGCCTATATTGTGATCTGAATCATTGTTGCTTGTTGCATTGTTTGAAGCGGGTGCTGGTTTGTCAAATTCTGTGAGGAGGTTAATGATTTCTGGGAAAGACAGCACCTCCTTACGCCATCTTAATGGGGTTTTTATTCTCCAGGAACTACCCCATCTGGAATTGGGTTTGTTTGCTTCGCCATTTCTCACTATCACGCTCGCTGCCATGATAGAACCTTGTTTGGCCTGTCTCATTATGCTTCTCTAAGCAGAGTCTAGCACTACAGAGGCAGTTACCGGCGGAACCACTGGGAGGTAAAGGCCACTACAACTAAAAATAGGTTAAGAGAATCATAGTTACTCCCGCCGTTTACCCGCGCTTCATTGAATTTCTTCACTTTGACATTCAGAGCACTGGGCAGAAATCACATCGTGTCAACACCCGCCTCGGGCCTTCGCAATGCTTTGTTTTAAATAAACAGTCGGATTCCCCTGGTCCGCACCAGTTCTAAGTCAGTTGCTAGGAGCCGGCCGAGGCAGAATGCCGGCAGCGCGCCCCCGGGGAAGGGGCACGGGGAGAGGCGACCACCGCAGCTGGGATGATCCACAGGAAGGGCCTGGCTCGCGTCCAGAGTTGCCGCCGCCCTGGAGGGAGGCGCCTTGTCCAGCCGCGGCGTGCACCTAGCCCCGCTTCGCGCCCCAGCCTGAGCATACCTGGGCCCCTGGGGGCCCCAGCGGGTGGGCCCCAGGACTGCCTTCCCCCTCTCAGCATTGCCGGACCTCACGGAGGTCTGCCTGAGCAAACTCGGAGAAAAAGGACCATCGGCAAGGGGCTGAGAAGCAGGTGCATGCCCATGCCCCTGGGGGCCCTGGCGGGCAGGCCCCGGGACTGCTTTACCCCTCTCAGCATGGCCAGACCTCACAGAGGTCTGCCTGAGCAAACTCGGAGAAAAAGGACCATCGGCAAGGGGCTGAGAGGCAGGAGCATACCCGGGCCCCTGGGGACCCCAGCGGGTGGGCCCCGGGACTGCCTTCCCCCTCTCAGCATGGTCGGACCTCACGGATGTCTGCCTGAGCAAACTCAGAGAAAAAGGACCATCGGCAAGGGGCTGAGAGGCAGGTTCATACCCGGGCCCCTGGGGGCCTGGCGGGTAGGCCCCGGGACTGCCTTCCCCCTCTCAGCATGGCCAGACCTCACAGAGGTCTGCCTGAGCAAACTCAGAGAAAAAGGACCATGGGCAAGGGGCTGAGAGGCAGGAGCATACCCGGGCCCCTGGGGGCCCGGGCGGGTGGGCCCGGGACTGCATTCCCTCTCTCAGCATGTCCGAACCTCACGGAGGTCTGCCTGACCAAACTTCGAGAAAAAGGACCTTCGACAAGGGGCTGAGAGGCAGGAGCATACCTGGGCCTCTGGGGGCCCCAGCAGGCGGGCCCCGGGACTGCATTCCCCCTCTCAGCATGGCCAGACCTCATGGAGGTCTACCTGAGGAAACTCGGAGAAAAAAGACCATCGGCAAGGGGCTGAGAGGCAGGTGCGAACCCGGGCCCCTGGGGGCCCCAGCAGGCAGGCCCCGGGACTGCCTTCCCCCTCTCAGCATGGCCAGACCTTTCGGAGGTAGGCCTGAGCAAACTCGGAAAAGAAGACCATCAGCAAGGGACTGAGAGGCAGGTGCGTACCCAGGCCCCTGAGGGCCCCGGCTAGCAGGCCCGGGCGCTGTCTTCCCCTGTTTCAGGATCACCTCACGGAGGTCTGACTGAGCCTCTCCCTACTAATCCTGAGGAGAATTACCCCCCCTTTCTTGTAATCCGTGCACTCGAGGTGACAGAGGGGACCCAAGGTGTGAAAGTACCCGACCTCCTGGAGCCCTCGCTGGGATCGGGGAGGCAAATGGACCCTCATCGGGACTTCCAGGGAAGCCCTGCCATCTTGTCGCACCATAGGAAAGCATTAGGGGCGACCAGATGGCCGAGAGGATAGGTGCGACCAGATGGCCGAGGGGGAGAGGGAAGCCATCTGGTCGCTCTGTGCCCCAACGAAAGCGAGCTGGTGCCATGGCATGGGAGACCGGCGGCCCAGGGCCCCAGCTGGGCCCCAGCCATGGAGGCTGCGATGGCGACCCGAAAGGCCCTCCGACACAGGGCCCGCGGACACCCGCACAAGCAGGGGAGGCCTGCCCGGGACCGACGGACCCCGTCCTGGGCCTTTGGCAGCACGGCAGCCCAGGGGACAGGGCCCAGGGCCGGGGCACTCGACCCGGGGCCCGGCGGGGCCCCTGGACCCAGCCGTGGCTCCCAGGCCCGGAGGCGCAGGGGAAGTCAAGTCAAGTCAAGTCAGAACATTTGTACCGCGCTCATATCACGTCCAAAGAGCCTCATGGCGCTTGCAGACGGCTCTGTCTGGGGGTGGGCAGCAGAAAAGCCTGGTTTTGAGTTTTTTGCGGAAACAAATGTGTTCTGAAGTGATGCGCAAGCTCAGGGGCAATTTGTTCCAAAGGGAAGGTGGCAGAAAGGAAAAAGCACGACCCCCATTTCTGGGGGTTTGAATTCTCAGCGGGGTGAGCAGGGATTCAGTACTTGATCTGAGTTGCCTACTTGGCGTGTACCAAGTAAGTTTATGGGACCAGTATTTTGGACCTTTCCCATACATATGTTTGTGCGCCAAATATAGTGTTTTGAACATGATTCGCTTTTTTACAGGCAGCCAATGTAGGCTTCTGAGGCTCGGGCCAGATGGTGACCTTCGAGATAGATCTAAGACGAGTCACGCTGCAGTGTTTTGTAGGACCTGTAGTTTTTTAAGGTGGTGCTCATTAATAGCGAGAAGTAGCGAGTTCCCGTAGTCCAGCCTATAATATTAAGACCCTGTACTAAGGGTTGTCCTGCTTCGGCTGGGATCCACTTGAAAATTTTACGCAAACTACGCATAATTCCAAAACAGGTTCCTAAAATGTGATTTATTTGGGTCTTCATGGAAAGTTTGTTGTCCATGTGAAAGCCCAGATTTCGTACTGATTCCTTAGGGGCTGGACAATCGCCCAACTGTTCAGGCCACCACTCCTGGGTCCAATGTTCGGTGGCTTTGCCAAACAACATGACCTCTGACTTATTGCCGTAAAGCTGCAAATGGTTCCTGCCCATCCAGTTCTTAACCTCAATCATACAGCTTTTAAAGCGACCTTTTGTTTAGTTCACGTCAGGGTCAAGAGTGACCAGAATTTGGGTATCGTCGGCATAGGATAAAACATCAAAGCCGAACGCTCTGATCACCTTGGCCAGGGGCGCCATATAAACATTAAAAAGCATGGGGCTGAGGATAGAGCCCTGCGGGACACCCCTTTTGACAGTCCGAGTGTTTGCTGTATTTCTACCAACTTGTACTGTGGTTGTACGATTTGATAGGTAGCTGCTGAACCTTTCCAGAACCTGCCCTCTGACACCAGTCTCCCATAGCCGTTGAATCAAGATGCGATGGGAGATGGTGTCAAAGGCTGCAGATAGATCCAAGAGGACAAGAATGGTTGCTTGATGCTTGTCCAAGGCAAGCCTGATATTGTCCGCGATCTCGACTAGCGCCGTCTCCGTGCTATGGGCGGCACGAAAGCCCGACTGAGAAGAGTCCAGCAGCTCCTTACTCTCTAGATAATTCACAAATTGTCTATTGACAAAAGATTCCAATATCTTTCCAAAGTAGGGCAGCAGGGAGATAGGTCGGTAGTTCAGAAGAGTGCTAGCATCAGCACCCGGTTTCTTCAGTATCGGCCTTACTCTCGCCGCCTTCCATATTATGGGAACATCGGCCTCCAAAAGAGATTTATTGAGGAGGCTGGTAAGACATTCAGTCAGAGCCGGGGCCAATATGTTAAACTGTTTAGGGGATATTTGGTCATTTGGAGATCCTGATTTGATCTTTAGCCCTATTTCCACAGTCTTATTCTTATCAGGCATTTCAAATGAGGCCCATCTATGGGGAGAGTCATCCAAGGTGAGAGCTGGCTCTTGAGGCTGTGTTTGAACTATATCTGGACAAAAGGATTCGTAGATAGTACTTATTTTATCCTCGAAAAATTTTGAAAGAGCTTCGGTCCATTCTGCAGAGTGGGGGTAAGTGATGGATTTTTGGGAGTGGTAAATTCTTTCAGAATGTGATATTGCTCTTTGGACGAGTTTTCCGCTTTAATTATGCGCTCGGCTAAGTATATCCGCTTTGCCGATCTTATGTCCCTCATGTAGTTAATATTCAGAGTTTTGTATGACTTGCGGTCAATTGAATCCTTGCTTTTCCGCCATTTTTTTTCAGCGGATCTTGTAAGAGATTTAGAGATTTTTAGCTGTGCTGTAAACCAGGGTGCCGGCTTCCCCTTACAATTGACCATCCGCCGAGGGGCGATTTTGTCCAGTGCTTTTTCAATGGCTGTCTCGAGCTGTTGAGCGGCCATACTAACATTTGCAGTCAAGTTTATGGAATCTGTATGAAAATGTTTGGAAAAGGAGGATAGTATAATCCTTTTCAGGGGTCTATAAGCTTTAGAATCTTTTTTAGGGATTGGACCCATAATATGGGTAGGGATGGTAAATTTCAATAAATAGTGGTCAGTCCAGAGTAGTGGAACCGAAGGATATGTCCTGATGTTAAGGGAATTGGTAAAGAGAAGATCGAGGGTATGTCCCGCTCGATGGGTCGGTCCCTCAATCCTTTGACTGAGGTTCAGGGTGCTCATATTGGAGAGTAACTTTTCGGTATCTGCATCAGACTGTCCATCTGCGTGGTAATTAAAGTCGCCAAGCAGCAGAAACTTGTCTGCAGTCAATACGTGTGGTACAATAGTTTCTAACAGGACATTGGCAAAATCTTCTTTGGCGCCTGGCGGTCGATAAAGCAAGGCCCCCTTCCAGACCTCCTTTAAAGGGCCGCTGATTTTAAAAATTATGATTTCTGTACGGTCAATCACAGTGTTTTCTATGATATAGATATTGATGGTATCGGTTGCTGCTATCAATAATCCCCCCCCTCTGGAGTCCTTCCTGTCATGTCGAGTTATCTCATACTGCGGGGGAAAAGCTATATGAAGGTCAGGAATGGCAGACTCATGCAGCCAAGTCTCTGATACAAAGCATACGTCTGGAGCTTCTGCATCAAGAAGGCTCCATATTTTCGGCGCATGTCTAGGGATAGAACGGGCATTGAAGTATATAGCAGTAAGTTCCTTCGAGACTATAGTGGGCAAATTAGAGCTTGAGGATACCGTGTTGGTCTTCCGGCCAGAAGATGGATCGGAGCCAAAGAGACACAGGATTCTGTCAAAGTCGGCTAATAGGGTGTCTGAGACTGAGACCTGAGGGAGGATGGGATCTATTAGTTCCTCTCTGGAATACCTCAAGATAGACATATTAGTACCTGTCATTAGAGCGGATGGGATGGACAGCAGGAGGGACGCCTGCTGGATCCGATAATGTCCTGGCGGCTGGCGGCGTTCTTGCGCGGACGGGCGCAGACGGGCTTGCCTTTGGTTCGTCTTCGGCGCGCCCCTGCGCGCGTCCGCACCCTTCTCCCGCCTATGTAGGGAGAGGGGAAAGGTGTCTAGAGCGCTGCAGTCCCTTCCGGAGGAACTACCGGAAGTGAGTATTAGCCTGTGTCGACCCTCCGTTCAAACGGCACAGGCCGTGACGGACCGGGGTCTAGGCGGCAGGTAGGTGAAATACAGTGCGCATAGTTTTTAAAACAACAACTTGGACTAGTGCGGCGCAAATTAGAACAACAGAATAAAAAGGATTAAAAATCACAATTTTTCTGCACAAGCATTCAAAAGCACACTGGAGTGCAATTAGGAAGTGGCAGTGTCGCCAAGCAGCATAGCCCTCCAATCCGGGTGCCGCTGCGCGTGTCCGCACCCTCCTCCCGCTTATGTAGGGAGAGGGGAAAGGTGTCTAGAGCGCTGCAGTCCCTTCCGGAGGAACTACTGGAAGTGAGTATTAGCCTGTGTCGACACTCCGTTCACACGGCACAGGCCGTGACGGACCGGGGTCTTAGGCGGCAGGTAGGTGAAATACAGTGCGCAGAGTTTTTTAACACAACAACTTGGACTAGTACGGCGCAAATTAGAACAACAGAATAAAAAGGTTTAAAAATCAGAATTTTTCTGCACAAGCATTCGAAAGCACACTGGAGTGCAATTAGGAAGTGGCAGTGTCGCCAAGCAGCATAGACCTCCAATCAGGGTGCCGCTGCGCGCGTCCGCACCCTCCTCCCGCTTATGTAGGGAGAGGGGAAAGGTGTCTAGAGCGTTGCAGTCCCTTCCGGAGGAACTACCGGAAGTGAGTATTAGCCTGTGTCGACCCTCCGTTCAAACGGCACAGGTCGTGACGGACCGGGCTCTTAGGCGCAGGTAGGTGAAATACAGTGCGCAGAGTTTCTTAAAACAACAACTTGGACTAGTGCGGCGCAAATTAGAACAACAGAATAAAAAGGTTTAAAAATCAAAATTTTTCTGCACAAGCATTCAAAAGCACACTGGAGTGCAATTAGGAAGTGGCAGTGTTGCCAAGCAGCATAGCCCTCCAATCAGGGTGCCCAGCCACCCCGAGCGTGCCGGACAGCATCCCGGGCAGCCTGCCATGCGGCAGGACCGAGGATGGAGCCTGGGGAGGGGAGGCCACCCTCCCCGGGGCCCTCAGGGGCCCGGCTGGAGCGCCTGAACCCAGCCAAGCAAGGGGAGGCTCCCTGGGCACAACGGAACCTTGTTCTGGGCCTTTGGCAGTGTGGCAGCCTGGGGGACAGGGCCCAGGGCTGGAGCACCCGACCCAAGGCCCGGCGGGGCCCCGGGACTCAGCCAGGGCTCCCAGGCCCACAGGCGCAGGGGAAGCCCTCCCGGCCCTCCGGACCCCATCCTGGGTAGTCTGCCACGCGGCAGGACCGAGGACAGAGCCCCGGGGTGGGCAGGCCGCCCTCCCCGGGCCCCAGGACCCTGCCCATCAGTGGGAGTCTCCCCGGGCCCGCCGGAACCCATCCAGGGCAGCCTGCCACGCGGCAGGCCCAGGGACGGACCCAGGGCTGGGGCGGCATACTGGCCTGTCCAGCTGCCAGCTGAGGCTAGGCCGAGAGGGGTCCCAGAGTACCCTGCCCCTAGTAATCCGGAGGAAGACTACCCCTCTTTCTTGGAACCCGTACGCACATAGTGACAGAGGGGACCCAGGGAGCGAACATGCCCGACCTCCTGGAGCCCTGGCTGGGATCGGGGAGGCAAATGGCACCTAATCTGGACATCCAGAAAAGCCCAGCCACCTGGTCGCCCAGGAAGGTGCTGCCCAGGCATAGCCCATCTGGTCCCCGGTAGAGAACCACCAACCCGGGAGGAGTGTCCGGGCATACCCTGCCCCTAGTAATCCGGAGGAAGGCAACCCCTCTTTCTTGGAACCCGTGCGCACAGAGTGATGGAGGGGATCCAGGGCGCAGAGACGCCCGACCTCCTGGAGCCCTCGCTGGGATCAGGGTGGCAAATGGACCCTCATCGGGACTTCCAAGGAAACCTGGCCATCTGGTCACCCCATAGGAAAGCATTGGGTGCGACCAGATGGCCGAGGGGATCGGTGCGACCAGATGGCTGGGACCGAAAGGACCCCCAGCTGCCCACCCCGAGCCTTCGCGGTAGGGCTCCCACCTGCCCATGCAGGGCAGGGCTCAGGGGTTCTTGGGCCCGGAGGCCCGGGGCAGGACTGCCCAGAACCCATGGAGGCTGTTCCAGGCACTCGACCATGCCGTTGGCCCTGGAGGAGGGAGCCCCAGACGCCCAGGGAGGTGCTGCCCAGGCATAGCCCATCTGGTCCCCGGCAGAGTACCACCAGACCGGGAGTAGTGTCTGGGCATACCCTGCCCCTAGTAATCCGGAGGAAGGCTACCCTTCTTTCTTAGAACCCGTGCGCACAGAGTGACGGAGGGGACCCAGGGCGCAGAGACGCCCAACCTCCTGGAGCTCTCGCTGGGATTGGGGAGGCAAATGGACCCTCATCGGGACTTCCAGGGAAGCCTGGCCATCTGGTCACCCCATGGGAAAGCATTGAGTGCGATCAGATGTCCGAGGGGATCGGTGCAACCAGATGGCCGGGACCGAAAGTACTCCGAGCTGCCCACCCCGAGTCTTTGTGGTAGGGCTCCTGCCTGCCCATGCAGGGCAGGGTTCAGGGGCTTTCGGGCCCGGACGCCCGGGGGAGGACTGCCCGGGACCCATGGAACCCGTCTGGGCACTCGGTCATGCCGTTGGCCCTGGAGGAGGGAGCCCCGGACTCCCGGGGAGGCCTGCCCGGGACCCATGCAGCCCGTCCCCGGCACTCGTCCATGCCCTTGGCCCCGGAGGAGGGAACCCAGGACGCTTAGGGAAGTGCTGCCCAGGCATAGCCCATCTGGTCCCCGGCAGAGAACCGCCAGCCCGGGAGGAGTGTCCGGCATACCCTGCCTCTAGTAATCCAGAAGAAGGCTACCCCTCTTTCTTGGAACCCGTGGGCACAGAGTGACGGAGGGGACCCAGGGCGCAGAGACGCCGAACCTCCTGGAGCCCTCGCTCGGATTAGGGAGGCAAATGTACCCTCATCGGGACTTCCAGGGAAGCCTGGCCATCTGGTAACCCCATAGGAAAGCATTGAGTGCAACCAGGTGGCCAAGGGGTTTGGTGCAACCAGATGACCGGGACCAAAAGGACTCCCAGCTGCCCACCCCGAGCCTTTGCGGTAGGGCTCCGGCCTGCCCATGCAGGGCAGGGCAGGGCTCAGGGGCTCTTGGCCCCGGATGCCCGGGGGAGGCCTGCCCGGGACCCATAGAGCCCGTCCCGTGCACTCGGCCATGGCGTTGGCCCTGGAGGAGGGAGCCCCGGATGCCCAGGCAGGTGCTGCGCAGGCATAGCCCATCTGGTCCCGGGCAGAGAACCGCCAGCCTGGGAGGAGTGTCTGGGCATACCCTGCCCCTAGTAATCCAGAGGAAGGCTACCCCTCTTTTTGGAACCCGTACGCACAGAGTGACGGAGGGGACCCAGGGTGCAGAGAAGCCCGACCTCCTGGAGCCCTCGCTGGGATTGGGGAGGCAAATGGACCCTCATCGGGACTTCCAGGGAAGCCCGGCCATCTGGTCACCCCATAGGAACGCATTGGGTGCGACCAAATGGCCGAGGGGATCGGTGCGACCAGATGGCCGGGACCGAAAGGACTCCCAGCTGCCCACCCCGAGCCTTCGCGGTAGGGCTCCCGCCCCGCCTGCCCTTGTAGGGCTCGGGGGATGCAGGGCTCGGGGGCTGCAGGGCTCGGGGGCTGCAGGGCTCGGGGGCTGCAGGGCTTGGGGGCTGCAGGGCTCGGGGGCTGCAGGGCCCCGGGGCTGCAGGGCCCCGGGGCTGCAGGGCTCGGGGCTGCAGGGCTCTGGGGATGCAGGGCTCTGGGGATGCAGGGCTCCGGGGCTGCAGGGCTTGGGGGTTGCAGGGCTCGGGGGCTGCAGGGCTCGGGGGCAGCAGGGTGCCGGGGCTGCAGGGCTCCGCGGCTGCAGGGCTGCAGGGCTCCAGGGCTGCAGGGCTGCAGGGCTCCGGGGCTGCAGGGCTCCGAGGCTGCAGGGCTCAGGGGGGCTCCGAAACCCCACGCTGGGCCTCAGGCATGGGGAGGCCCGCAGGCACTCCTGGGGCCCAGCTTCCCGGGGGAAGACTGCCCGGGAGCCTTGCCGGTCTCCAGGGCTATGCACCAGGGAACCTTGTCACGGGCAGATGGACTCTTGGCAGGCCGTAGGACGGGGGCTCCCAAACCCAGGCCCGAGGGCCGGTCTCTGCTTTCCAACCCAACCTGGCCGGGGAGATCAAGGAGTCTGCCCAGGCACGAGGAACCCCGGTCCCGGTCAGACGGACCCTCAGGACGTGCCCTCGTTTTCAGCACATTTTTTCCCAAAATTCTGCGTAGTGTGCATAGTGGCGCTACGCAAACTACGCCCAGCCCTAATTATAATACTACTTTGTATCCAGGCCACTGACCACTAAAATAATTTCCTGTGAGTGATTATGTTGTCCTTACTTTTTGCACTTGCTATTCAGCCATGGCTGAGTTTGTCTGACTGGATTTCAATTGGTCCTTTATTCCTCTCTCTCTCTTTTCTCTCTCCCTTCAACAAAAAGCTTTTCTCTCATGCTCTTTCTGTCCATTTCTCCTATTATCATTTGCACCAATATGGTCGCTTTTACCTCCTCTTGAATTTGTCATTCGCACCCCTTTGGCAACTGTAAATCCCACTGCCCTTCCAATATTGCTGCCTCCTTTGTTTTATTCTTGTCTTATTTCAAGATGGCTGCCCAGGCTCCAGCCACAGTGTTCTATTTCTATGCCAACATTCTCAACGACCAGCCAGATCGGCGATAAAAACCCAAAACAGGCGATAAGGCGCGTTAGCAGCAGGAAATTAACACCTGCTCTGACCTGTTGTAAAGTCGGACGACAGCCTGTACCAGAAAAGGGAACCCAGCCCAGAGCCACACCTAAAGAAAAACAGATGCCATGGAGCCACTGATCATGCAGCTCGGAGCCCCAACAGGGCTCCAACACCCACCGCCACCACCCAGGACCATCCCCCGGATCACCACAGAGGCAGCGCAGACAAGGACAGCAACCTTCAGAAAACTCACCAATCTCACAGACCCAACACCAGAGAATGTCATTTCCCACTACAGGGTCAAAGGGACAACCATCCTCCGCATCCTGACCACCATTTCCCACAGGCTGACGGTACCAGCAAAGCAGACAACCAACATTCCACTGCAGACAAAGCTACTGGCCGTGCTGCACGTGTTGGCCTTTAGTGCCCACCAACCAACAACCGCCTGAGTCGGAGGAGTCTCACAGCCAGCCCAATCCAAGTTCCTCACAATGGTCGTGGATGATATCATCAGCTTGGTACCCCACTATTTATACTTCCCCCACACTGCGCAGGAACAGCTGGAGACCAAGCAAGGCATCTACGCCATGGCTGGCTTCCTGCATGTGTGAGCGGACAATTGATTGCCAACATGTCCTACTTGTGCCCCCTGGCAACACTGCACACAATACCCGCAACAGAAAGCACATGTATTCTATCAATGTGTAGGCAATAGTGGACCACCGGGGAATCTCCACCAACGTCAACGCCAACCACCCAGGCAGTGTGCATGATTCCCACATCTTCCGACAGTCCATAATCGGCCATCACTACCAGAATGGCATCTACGAAATTGCACTGCTCATTGGCAAGTACCAAATGAACACACTACAAACCTCAACTCCACAATCATGCACCTCACAACACTGGGAATGCACATACTACATGCCAAACAACAGGCACACCCACCAGACACGACAGCACAACTTACTGTGGGAACCTTGATCAGCCATGCACATAGGCCATCAACGGCATGGCACCTCAGCCACACGATACAAGATTGTGGGAAGAGGTGGGGACCAGGCATGTGCGAAGGAGGCAAGTGACCCATGAAAGAGATTGTACACAATGCCAAGTGTGGCGTGGATGTGATGGCCAGACTGCAGTATGCAGACCACACACATATCCATGTCGACATAACCCTCTGGTGTTTGGAGTGTAGTGGACAGTGGACGCAACCATGTCACCCCAGCCATTGGGGAGGCTAGCGGATATGTAGCTTGTTACGTCCCCCCATAGGCGTGATTGGAGTGGACTGGCCCGGCATATGCCAGGCCAGCGTAGGGGTGTGAATGAAAGCCAGGTCCTTTTCCGGAATGCCCAACATGTCTGCCTGGGCGGCGCCTCTCACCCTGCCACGAGGCTGACGCCATCGCCATGAGCGGTGTTGCCTGTGATCCTGTGTGCCTGCTGCACCCTGGGCCGCTGGTCCCTGAACCAGTCTTGCAGCCCCCTGCGCACCGAGGCCTCAATGCTCACCTGCCAACACCGGCGTGTGTTGAAGAGGGCCCACCACATGCTGGTGCAAGCTCCAAGGCTGAGGGCCACGACCCTGGCAGCCTAATTCAGACCATCACGGCCCTCGAGACACAGGCACACAGTACTCCTTTTTTCGTTGACTCCACGGCATACACAGCGGGCTAGTAGGTCACACATTTGGAACTGAGTCTTGATTACACTGTGGCAGAGGACGATGTTTATGGCTGAGTTTAAGCCACTATACTCCCTTCAATGTGGTGTCACTAAGTCTGTGCATAGCATTCTAACCACATGTGTCTGTGGACCCACACGGACTAGTGCCCTCGGGCCTCACTGCGCTCCAGTATGGCACATTTGGGACTTACTCTTGATTTAGCAATGGCAGAATTCATATCGTTGTACCAGCATCATCACAGACTGCATCCCCTCTCAGCCCTGGTGCCACTTAGTCTGTTCCCCGACATTCATGGACACTCTCTGGTTGAACTTTGGTGGCGTCTGAGTCCATGGACTGGGGGTTATATTCATCCTCATGTAGCTGATACCGATGTGCTGGTAATAACCATGTTGTAGCATTCCACTCCTCAATTTGCCACTTCCGGATGGCTTCAGGCCTTTGCATCATGCCCTGCAGGACATCTTCCACTGTTCCCCGCAACCCTCTGCCACATTCACCTCAAACATCGATATGAGCACCTGAAACGATTTTCTAGCTGTTGGAAATATGGAATAAATATTTTCCCACCTGTAACCCTACATTTTTGCTCCCTTAATTAATTTGTTAACAATTTATCATCTGATACTCTTTTTAGGACCTTTTTAGGCCACACCAGAACCTCTGTTTTCTTTAGCATAGTGATACAACCCCAGGTTCTAGTATATGGGGTACACTTGTTCTCCAAAACTACTCAGTCTGTGTGGCCCTACCTCAGTGCACCGCAAGTCACCGTCCCGTGGTGGTGTGCCTGTGCCAGCCGCAGTGCATCCAGGGCCACTACCTCTGTGAAGCTAAAGTCATGGACCCTGTCTGATTGAATATTGGATGGCTTCTGAGACAATGGCCTTGGGGTCATCAACCCCATGTGTATGTGACCCTGCACTGTCTGCTTCCTCTGGCCTCAACTGCGGCCCACTAGGGCTCACACATCAAACCGAGTCCTGACTAGCCCGGTCGTCGCATCACTGCAGGTGGCACACGCCACCACCACCAGGTCCACCTCCAACCGCCAACTGCCAGAGTCAAAACAGTTGTACTGGCAGACTAACGGAATTGCTCACACCTATTGTGGATGCCAGTATCTGCCTGATACCCTGCTCAGCACTCCAGGTGCCACTAACTCAGTGCACCGCAACCCATGGACCGTTACTGATTGAGTTTTGTGCTGTGGAGAAGTTACGAAGCAATGTCACCTCAGGCTGTGTAGGAGACCTGGGAAGATGATGAGGAAGATGATGCAGGTGTAACACACCCCACTGCAGCTGCATCAGGTATATCCCAAAGGCACACAATCCTGGACAATTTCTTTACATAAGTGTGCTCAGGTCTAGTGCCCCAACCTCAGTGCACTGCAACTCACAGACACTTCTGTGTGCATATTGGGTGACCTTTGTACTTGCTCCAGATACCTCCATGATGCGCCGCAGTTATCTCTGTTATGCTGGTGTCTTCAGTTTCCATTGTAATGGTGTTCGGTGTTCAAGTTGTTGCCAGCACCAACCACTCTGTGAGGGCTGGCTTACACTCCCCACACATACATCCAGCACAGGCGTCACTGCACATGTGGCCCTGCCAATAAAGGGGCCGGGAGCACGTGCCCCTAGCCTGTTCCACAAACTATCTGCATGGGGCCTACAGCATTACATTGTGCTGTCTACAGCGAATGCATACATCACTGCAGGCAGCGGGTTGGACCTTGGACATGTAGCTTTGTCGTCACCCACTCAATATGTAAGAGGAGTGGACTGGGCCATCATGCGCAGGTACAGCGTGGGTGTGAGAATGATAATTGCTTGGCTATGGGTATGGTTCAATACTGGAAATGTGCAAATGCATTTGTCGAAGTGTAGGTCTCCTTTGTGGGATGTAGGTGGTCCCTGAAGGGAATTGGACACCCAATTATGTGATCTAGTTCATCTTCCATTGGTTCTGACCCCACCCACACCTGTTTGGCCACCTACTTTTGGCATTCTGACACCTGGCATTGGGATGCCATGTGTGGCTCGGTGAAGTGTTGGGAGCCAGCCGTGCTGACTGGTGCTTCCTGCTGTGTGGTCAGTGCAGCGGCTGTCTGGATTCTCCTCTATGTAGCGGTCCTGGTGGTGGATTGCCAGGGATGTCCATGAGCTGTTGTAGGGCTTCGGTATCGAAGGTGTGGTGGTCTTCCCTAGCATCACTGATAGGTTATCTGGTCTGCTTTGTTGGAGGTGTTGTTTGTCCCGCTGCAATGAGAAGGGGAGATGCATGTTGACATTGTGTTGACGTATGTTGGCGCATTGTTCTTCTTTACATGCAGACTGTATGACAATGTACATTATGACTGGGAGGTTCTAGATTTTGATGCGGGTCAGTGGACATTTGGACTACATGATGGGTCTGAGGTTGTACGCATACATTTCCATCTCACAGTTTCCTGCTCTGTTAGATGAAGGTGGCCTATTTCTGCGCATGAACAGAGCCAGTTGTGTCCTCTGTTCTGCAGTGTCGGGGTTGCACATTGTACCACATTGTCGTCAATGTGGATGTGCTGTTATTGCTATGTGTGTGTGCTGCAGGGTGCCACAGAGATCAGAGGGGAAACATCCTTTACAACGCAACTTTTACCACGCAGTGCCTTTACGACGCAACTTTTACAACGCAAACCATTACAACGCATTGCGCTGGGGGGCGCTCTAGGATAGGGAATAGGTTTAATGTACTATCCAACACCTTCCCTACTATCCACGGGGACTGGAGTTGGAATAGTAAATTAAACAATTCACTATCCAGCGCCCCAAAGCACTATGCGTTGTAAAGGCATGCGTTGTAAAAACCACGTTGTAAAGGCATGCGAGGTAAAAGCATGCGTTGTAATGTCATACATCTAGATCAGTGACATGATCCAGGGTCATTGTGGGTGTGCAGGGTGCTACACATGATTGTGCATGTGGGCCATTGCGCCCATCTCCCCCCGTCCCCCTTGTCCCTGGTCGTTCTTCACCCTGTTGATGTTGTGTCAGGTCCTATCGAGCTGTGTCCAGAATCCCAACTCCTTGCACAATCTCCACACTGATAACTGTGGCCTCCATTTCCTCCAGCCCCTTTTGTGGTGCAGGACTCCCACCTCCTGTCGCCGTTGCTGTCTTCCTGGTGGCAGCGGGTTTGTGCTTGGTTTGGCTTCTCACATCATGCCAGCACCTCTTGATCTCCTCGACACTCCGACTACATTCACGTTAGTCTAAATGTGGGTCAATTGATGGTAGTGTTCTGTCACCTCTGTGGCGCTGATCTGGTTTTCCTGCAGAATGCACCCCGTCTTCCTCTTCCTCTACTCCTTGCCCTTTCCCGACCCTGATGTTCCTTGCTGGTGGTCTGTGGGGATTGTGGGGTTCGCATTGGCCTCTGCACTCAGTCTGGGTGCATCAATGGTGCTACGCATTTCGAATTGTTATTGGTGTGTTCTTTTTGTTGCTTTTATAGTGCATTTTCTCGCATGAGGTGTGGGATTTGCAGGCCTGTCGCTGGTTTTCACTGCTTTTTGTATCGCGATTGGCCTTATCGCATCTTTTTTTGCGTTCGTGTTTCGCATTTTTGCAGCGTCGCATTGACTTTATCTAGGACATTTGAGGTGTTGTCGTGGGTTTATCGCATAGTACCTCCATTTTGTGAACACTTAGTTAACACAGCGTTATTTTCCTGCGATGGACTGCAATATGAAGAGCTGTGTTAAGCTAATTTTGCAGGTAATTGTCACACGTTCTGTTAATTGTAGCTTATATAGTGTGTAATCACCAGCAGGTCTCTAGTAATTCATTCCAGATTTAGGGAATTAAGACAGAGAAAGCTCTGCCACCATTCAATGCAAGTCAAGTCAAAGTAACTTTATTTTGGCCAACATGAGCTAGAAAGTATAGAATTTACAGCTTTCATTTATGAAAATACATCAGGAAAGTTGGAATAAAAACTTGTGACATTTATAAGAATTAAAAAGACTCTAAAAAAACGCATTATATAAATACCTAAAATCAAGGATTTTTGTTTTAACAGGTAGGATGCATAGTATACAATAAAGGCACATCACAAATCCATAAAAAATGTCATTTAAAGTGCATAGTGCTTTGATAAATAGATTGGTCAAACTAAAACGATGATAAAAAGGAAAAGGAGCAAAAACCCTTCAATTAAGCGATATGTTAAATTGTGGGGGGAGATTTTATGAATTGATAAAATTAGACCTGTCAATTACTAATTCTAATCTGGTGGCTCATTTAGTGTTTTAAGGAAGACCCTTCTTGCACGCCACATAGAAAACAAAAACCTTGCAACTGAATAGACAATTGGGATATTGAGATCATATTTCAATATCCTAAACACTTCAACGCAACGTCTACTGCCCAGGTTTCTGCAGATCTGTACCAGCCATCTTTTTCTCGCTTTACTGTATCCCGGACAACCAAAGAAAACATGTAACTCAGATTCCTCGGGATAGTTACAAGCAGGACACCTATCCTTGTTTTGCGTTTTCCACTTTGAGGTGAAACAACGGAGAGGCAGAACCCCAAATCTCAATAGCAAATAAAGTTTTCTAGCTGTCGGGGGTTTAATAAGGTCGAGAACCTTTTCAAGGACAGAATTGTCCTTAATTTCCAAAAAGGTTGAAGTTAATTTACCTATATTGGAATTAGAGTGTAATAAGGCCATTCTTTAGTTCTCCAGACACCAGAATGAGACTGGTTTGAGGAGAACATTTTCCAATCAAAACAGTCTTATGCATTAAGAAATCGCTCCTTTAAAACGAGCCCAGTGCGGATCATGCTGATCAGGAGGGCTGACCTTTCCCTTCTAAAGTAGGCGCTGCCTTCATCCCCAAAGCATGCAGCAGCTTCACTTTGATTTGCTAGTCGGGCACTCGATCCAGTCCTTTTTTGCCAGGAACCTCTTTGGTCTACTAGTATCAGTTTGTTGGTGGTGTTTTAATGTAAATGAGACTCCCCGTAGTGGTATTGTATTTCTTTGGCTGTGTTTATGATGAACCATATTTTTGGTTCTATATTTAGTTTTTAGGTAAAAAGCATTTTCATTTACAATACCAATAGCTCAAACTCTAATAAATGTGAGACCTATTGCATTGCAAATGCTTGTTTTAATTAAGAGATGAGCACAACTGTTGTTTATTAATTCACTAATACATTAAGAACGAATAATGTCTGCAGCCAAAGCCATACTTTTAATTTTGGGGTCCTGAAATTGTCAGAATTGTCACACATGTAGAAATGTGACTTATTAGGTATGCTGTTACTGTAATTGCCAGTGGCAATGGGCAGTGCAAGCGGAAGTGGACTGCTGACTAGAGTCCAGGCACTTATTATCATTTTTTTTTTACAAATCAAGCACTGTTGCTGCGTTTCGGAAGTGGAACTGGGGGCCAGTCCTTTAATTGTATCCACACATTGGGGTGCAGAGAGAGTGAAAGATAGAGGTGAGGGGTTCTGGCTGTCTCCAGAAAGGCTTGGCGCTGGGAATGCCACAACATTTTGTTTCAGGACGTTTTAAAGAGAAGCTCGTGCAGTAATCCAGTACTTCAATATCTGGCACAGTATTTCATAGAATTGTTTCTCCGCAGCAGCAATTTTGGCACGCGCTTCCGTCCAGGAAAAGTTTGCACTGCTCACCGAGGCCTTTTTCAGAGCTACAGGGGTTGTGGATCGACAGCCATATAACTTTGAAGTAGCCACTGGGGTACCAGCCCACAGGGAGAGGCAGTCAAGTTTTTCACCAGGCATTTTTCCGGTGGGCTGGGGCCCGTGGAGGCCGGTTTTGAAAGCCCAGTGCCTCTGTTACTGCCCCCAGCTCCCCGGGGTTAATAACAGCAGGCACACCAGGCTTCACGAGAGAAAGGGAGGAGAGGGGTAGGAAGCCAGAATGACATCAGAGAGGAACAAGAAACAGAGGAGAGAAAGAGACAATGGATGGATGGCACGAGACAGATTGCGCGAGGAGACGAAGGTAGCATAGCTGGTGTGAGCATTTTTTTGCCAGGGCTACTTTTGGTTCCCCAATCTACCTTTTCAAGCGCAGTGGGTTCCTGCCTGTATCACATATGACAAATCTATCCCTGATGCTGGTCACCATCCATGCTGTCATGGTAGGCAACATACAACACGGCCCCTAAAGGAGATGGGGCCTCCTTCTGAAGCAAAGGCTCTTGTGTTCCCCAATCCCAAAAGAACAGCTGCTGTTTCATCCTCCTGAGCGCCTTGGCTCCGCGCGCCATACAGAACAGCCCAGCTGGTTGCTATACTTGGCTCCAGCTGCATTATTGAACACTCGAAGCCGTTGTGCGCTTTCGATGAATAGTTAAACAAACCTGCTTGGCGCGCGCTGCGGAGGTATCGGCTGCTGCAGCCTTTTGATGTAAAAGGAGGTCTTTTGATTCCTGAAAACATCTGAAGTGCTGTTCCCGTCTGTGATCTGTCTTTTGATCTGAGTCCGTTGGGCATCTCGCTGTTTCAGGTCGTGTTCAGCTCCTCGGCATATTGTTTTATGCCTCCGTCTTATGCTCAAGTCACTTGAAAGCTTCATGGCAGATGTGCATAAAGTGCGTGCAACTGCAGCAGTGTGGTAGCGTCTTAAGTAAGGGGAGCAGGTGTGTGTGTGGTACGTGACTCTGTCAGGTGCTGTCAGAGTCGATTCTTCCAAATGGACCTTATTTAGGGATCTCAACTGCGACCCTTAGCTTACCCATTGCAACCCCTGCCACTGTCCTCGCGACCCCTGGCCTAAGAGATGACAAAGTCCATGCCTGGAAAACAGGGGGGCAAGTCTAGATAAGCGTCAAGGTTCCACCCGCTGCCCATTTTTGGTACACCAATAGTTAATAAAAGTCTATTACTCACTATTGATGTACTAAAAATGGAACTCCATAAGCTGGGAGGGGGCTGTGGCTGGAACCTGAGGTAAGTAAAATAAAATGATTTAGAAGGATCTTTTGTATGCATGCCTGCAGGTGACCTTGTGTAAAATGACAGCGAGCGTGCGCAGGTGTGCGTATGTCTATTTCTATGTGTGAGTATGCATGAGTGAAAGTGAGTGAGAAAAGGAGTGGCAAGTAGCTAGTGAGTATGTGTGAGATTTAGGGGCATATTATCAAGCCCAAATCGCTGATAGGGTCAGCTTCCTATTATCAAGGTAGCGTGAAAGGGTGTGTGCAGTGGGTGTTGCGGTGGGCGTTCCACCACAACACCCATTGAATTCGACGCTGCCACTTATTATCAAGGGTGGCGATAATAGGTGGCAGCGCCGAACTTAAGACCAGGAAAATCCTGGTTTTAAGATGGCGAAAAGAGGAGAAATGCTTTATTTTTCCTCTTTTGCTTTTTCCATGTGCGCTGACTTGTGCAGCACACATGGAACACCTTCCTGTACATAAACAAACCTCCCTGTACATAAACAAACCTCCCTGTACATAAACAAATCTCCTTGCTCGCAGACACCCTTGCACTCTGATGCAAGGGTGCCTGCGTTTGCGCTAATTTGTAAAACTTAGTGCCATCGCAGGGGGAAACGCGAGGCTGCACTATATCCTTGATAATATGGTGCAGCCTTGTGTTTCCGAAGTGGCGGAGAGACGTTAAGCCAAGAAGGCTAACGCCTCTCTCCGCCACTTCCTTGCTAGTATGCCCCATTGTGTCAGGAAGTGAGCTTGTGTGAGAGAATTAGTGAAGGAGTGACTACAAGTGAGAGTAAGTAAACCAATGAGTAAGAGTGATCGCGAGGGAGTGCTAGATGGCGTGAGAGAATAATTGTGAGTGACAGTGAGTGTAAATGAGTGAGAGTGTGAATACGTAAGAATGAGTGAGCGCACGTAAGAGTGTAAGTGAGAAAGTAAGAGTGGATGAAGATAAATGAGTGAGCAGGAGTGGCTCAGAAGGAGTGTAAATAAGTGAGACTTAGGGCCCGATGTAGGTAAATCTTTTTTTACCACTTCTTAAATACCGATTCATATCGAATTGGTATTTAAGAAGTGGTAAAAAAGAGGAGGGGAGATGTAGGTATTTCAGATTCGGTAAATACCGAATCGTTAAGATTCGGTATTTACCGATTCTGTAAATACCGAATCGGTATTGCCCATTGATTCCTATGGGCATTGAAGTCCATAGGAATCAATGGGCATTACCGAATCGGTATTTACAGATTCGGTAAATACCGATTTCAGCAAGGGTGCAGGGGGTGTCCCTTTGACACCCTCTGGCACCCCAAAAATAGGCATGTGCGCCATGTGGCACACAGACATGCCCTAAGGGCATGTCTGTGTGTCACATGGCACAGGTGTGCATGCACACATGTGCATGCACACCTGGATTCGGTATTTTACCACCCAATTGGATTGGGTGGTAAAATACCGATTCTTAAAGCCCTGTGGCACTCTGACATGTGCCAGCTACATCTGCATTTACAGAATCGGTATTTTACCGAGTCTGTATTTACCGATTCGGTAATTTTACCGAATCGGTAAATCCAGTATTAGGGCTCCTACATCTGGCCCCTAGTGAGAATATGCAAGTGAGGACGAGTATGTGCAAGTGAACTGAGTGTGAGAGACTGAGAAAGTATGAGCGAGACAGGGTAAAAGTGAGATTGAGTACAAGTGAGTGAGAATAAATGTGCATCGATAAGTGTGAGTGAATGTACTTGAGTGTGAGAATATGGTGCTAGTCTGCCATTTGCCAAGTCTTGCTAAAATTGACTGTTGACTTACAGATACCCCCATGGCAAAATGCTGGCACTGGCACACTGGGTAATTTCTTTAGCATGACAGACCCATGCAATAAAAATCTGCAGGTGCTGGCATATGGGCGGTAATTTTTGGCATAAGAGAGAGGCATGTAGAAAGAGTATCAACCATGACAAAATGTTGGTCCTCACATACAAGACATCACTTGTAACCTAATGGTCACCTGGGGAGTATCGATTGCACTAATCACAAAATTCTGGCACTGACATACTGTATGTCATTGTTGCCACCGATGACAACCTGGAACAATGAGGGTAATTTGTATCATATGGGAGCATGCTCACCCGATTAAGAAAAAATTGTGTTAACTCATGGGAGCATCAGGTGTCATTGGCCTGACTCACCATGGAAGGGCTTGACTATATATTGAGTTCCTTTCAGAGCCATAGGATTTGTGGCAGATTTATGTAAAAAGTGTTTAAAATTGCATTGTCTGATACCATTATTTCAAAATATTTTTGAAGAGAGATCACTTGAAGATGTTGGGCACACTTGCTCGTTGTAATTCACGGCACATTTTTTGCCCCACCTCTTTCAAAAATCACAAGCCTTCACTACAAGAACAGAAGGTAAGCAGTGTCTTGATGATCAGTATAATTTCTGCAGCTTACCTTGGAACACTATGCTTTGGGTTTTGCTAACTAAATTCAGCAGTGCACTCTTCTAAACTATTAAATTATGAGTTTGTGATAACTTCTCCTTTAATGCAAAGAGGAGCTAGTTTCCCAGGAACATTATGTCAGCACCTTAATATAGGTGGTATCTAAAATAGAAATCTTTCCCTGTTTTGTTATATTAATCATGCAGTTATTATGGAACTACAGAGGTGTCAATTGTGATGTAATCAGGATTAAGCTCATATGGTGGCACCTCCTGTGAAGAGCGCTCAGGGCAATGGTCATATGATGTCACTTCCTGTAATGTCATTAAGGCAAATGATAATCAATGTCACTTCCGCTACGCTCAGATTTTGGCGCATTGATATCAGTAGATCACTAGGAAATAAGTGGGCTTATTTACAAGCCCCTTGCGCCACTTTTGCGTCACTTTTCCCATGTTAAAAGTGATGCAAAAGTGGCGCAAGGGGCTTGTAAATAAGCCCCAAGATACTTTCTTTGAAGGGTATCTGAAATGTAACCTGGGAAAAACATAAAGTGAATTGTGGAATGCCTGTATTTATCTCAGCTCCTAGGAAGCACTCGGGTGCATTCCAGTCCATTGTTTTTTAGCTCACTGGCCAGGTCTAGCAGCCCGGGTTCGACTCCAAGTATTGGAAAAGGATCAAGGATGATTCACCTATGGCTGGTTCCTGTTTGTGGAAAATAAAAAACTGAGATTAATTCAAACACCCCCCCCCCCCATTACTATCTTTCTAATTTAAACATCATCCAATCCCGAACATTGCTTCAGTAAGGGGAAGTGGTAGACAAGAGAATAGATTTTTGCATCTTTAAGTGAGATTGGATTTTGCCACCTGAGTGTTCTCCATCCACTAATTAAAAACTATTTTGGGCTCTGTCCTTGGTATCTGGCACCACCTTGTGCGAATATCATAAGGTATTGGCCTTGGTGGTAAAGAAACTGTATAACAACAGTAAATTATAGAAAAGGTTCAAGATAAAGGCCAATAAAAGACACTTGCATATAAGGACCCGATACAAAGTAAAGTTGAGAACGAAAATAAACACAGAAAAAAGTAAAAACTAGAATTCATAGGAAATGACGTAGTAAAAGATTGCAGTCAAAATACAATTTTTTTAATTTAATAAATACCGTGCACGAAATTGCTCATATTTACGTTCTACACTTTTTTGGTTTTAACCAACATTATACACCCATTGCAAAAAAGTACTGTAACTGATGGGATGAAGACCTTCATAGTGAAGGGCAGTAATGTGGGACAGGATTTCTGGCAGTGGACACATCTGTAAATGTTGACAGATGCATTTGTCAACACACACCTGAACAAAACGGCTGGCAAACCCTACCTGCAGCTCCTTTCACAAAAGACACTCCTCTAACCACACAAACCTTTCCCATTCACAACACGACCACCAGCAGCAGACCTAGAAACAACCCAGATTCTTTGACAACAAACGAACTGTGATGGCGGATGAGATAATTAGGAATTAGCCCCAGTAGTTTGGAGACATGGTCCAGACAACAACTATAAGCCAGAGAAGGGAAATGTGGGCCAAAATAGTGAATAAAGCCCCTCACCCTCATGCCCTGGGAGGAAAAGTTGTAGTCCATACTCCAAACATAAGGCATTGTGGGAATTACAGACATAGAGGTGACTTGTAAGTACAAACACTAGCACTATCACAATAACTATTTAACCTCTGCACCCACACCACAATGCCTAACACAATTTTCTCCACTAATGACAACCTATTCACATAAAGTGGATACCTGATGTCTCTCACAACTCAGCACATTCTCTGTGTTCATAACCTAGCATTTACTACCTTTGGCACAGTGTTCTTTTTAATGCAACTCACATAGCAAGTACAATCACAAGCACAATCACACAAGTGTCATCTTACATTTGGACAATCACTCACCCCACGTATAGACAGCGTCTCTCAAGTAACTCATAACAATGCAATCTCTACCCAGCCTTATCAGATTTACATTCACATAACTTAGGGACAGGTGAGCATCCAACTGCCATCGCTTCAGGCAGGGGACCGCCTGACGAGACGTCAACGTATCCCACTGCCCAATGACAATGTGCCCGCAGGGTTAACTGATGGAAAAGTGCTCAATAACACTTCAGCTTGTGCTGCGGCTCTGTGAAAGGGTTGCAGCACAAGCCGCAGTGTTAGCAAGCACTTTGTGCACATTCATGCACCATGTGCCAGCCACCATGTGGTACCTAGTACACAGTGCATGAATGTGCATGGCAGGGCCACATTACAGTGGCTCGTGGGGAATGGGGGCCCTGCTTGGATCCCTAAAGTCCCTTTCTGGCTACCTTTTCATGGCTGTGGGACCGCCATGAACAGGCAGTCAGAAAGGAACATCGTTATCCTGAAGGCGGTGCCTGAGCAGGCACTACCTCATTTCAGGATCCCGATTCCGACTGCCACCCCATCAGGATCAGTAGATCCTGTCAGAGATGGCAGTCCATCCCCAGACAGTCAACAGTCCAACTGCCTGCATCGTAATGCGGTGGTCGGCCAGTAGGGCTGTCATTCGGTGGGACCGCCACCGACGGCCTGCCGGTGGCACTCACGCCGGCATTGTAATGATGCCAGTAGTGTCTCTCTTGATCCAAGGCCATAAGAAAGGAATTGTACAACATTGAACACACAAATGAATGTCACCAGGACTACAGTTTGAGTTCAGATTTGTTAATGCACATATCGCTGCATTATGGGTTTATTTAATTCTTTTTTTGTATTATGTAATAAATACACATGATAATGATACCTAAAAGCTAAGGAATGAAAAAGTAGGTTCATAATGAAGTTGCCCCCTTTTGACTACTAAGTACTACTCTGCTGTAACACACATTATCATCACACACATTATTGGTAGGTTAGTCCTGTCGTGTCTTGGTATCTGCGGCCGGCATATAGAAGACAGTACAGCAGGTGAGTCTATTACTTCGTTTATTGGTCTTGTGGGAGCTCGTCACAGCACGTCTGTCCTCTGGTCAGTCCTGGGCTTCTCTGTCCACTTCCTGTCCCTACAAGATGTGGTGTCCAGTGACCTGGTCACTGCCCTGTGACCCACAGGGTCCTAGTGCCCTATCGTCTGTTGTCACCCTACAGTCGAGTCACTACAAGTCCTTGAAAGTATACGGACTACATCCAGCAGATCTCTGCCCCTTTGACATACATCAATGCTCCCACAAAGCCCCTGTGGCCCAGACCCCCTGTCGCCAGCCCGGTCCTGGTTCCTGTCACAACCATAGCCATGACATCTGCTGTGCAGCAAAAATACGCCACACCTGTGGTCAACCAATCAAGATCACAAAATGCTTTGGTAAGGGCTGAGGCAGACCTGCTGCAGAAAGGTAGGCTCAGGGTGAAGCCACCAATGTCAACACCACCAATAGAGATCTGATGTGTACACTTACATGGCAGGAGGATCATATCTTCCAAGGGCCACAATGATTTCAAGAGGGCTCAAAATGAGACACAGAGGGCCCAAAATGATCTCCTGAACCGCCACCTCAATGTTCCTACTTTACATTCTGGGGTACTGCCGAATGGTTTCAGAACATTGTCTTCAGCAGTGTCTCATCTAGCTTGCCATTTGCGTGATAAAGCACTATCTGCTGGAAGCTTGGTTCCATCAAAAGCTTGTAGCTCCAAGGAAAGTGTAATTCATTTGCACACAGCGCCGCCTGTCATCTCTACACCTGCTGACACTCAGGCTGCGTCAGTGGCCCTCAGAAGGGGCCATTTATTGTAGTTGAGAGCACCACCAAAGAATCTACCACTGAAAGATGCAAGATTTGATGTCCCAGTGTGAGCATCTGAACTTTTTACCTTATCCATCTTATGTCCACTCTTTCCAATCCACACCTGTACTGTTGTTTGGAAAAGGCCTCTAAGTGACTGTTAGATCATCTTTTATGCCTCTTCTCACGTACTAGTTAACCTAATTTCTTGAAATCAGATTTATTTTTTACATGATAAAAAAATAAAAGATTAATACAAATAATGCCGTTAGCAACATTCTTCCTATAAAACTAATTACATGTAGCATTGGTGTGCATACTACTTTTATAATTGTACATATTTGCTAATAATTTAGTATACACACAAAATACAAGTTTCATCATAATACAAAATAAAATTAAGACTATCTCAGGAGGTACAAGTACTTCTATAGTGATTTGATAAATTAGCTTTTTAATATAAACGCGTAATAGATCCAAATCCCAGCAAGGGAGAAGAACATGTCAACAATGTGTACAAACACTTTCCTACATAGGAACCATACCACAAAGACATAACATTAAGAAGTACAGACTCAAACTAAAAATGTTGTATGAGGCAGAATGACAAAGAAAATATGTCGGCAGCAACAAAATATTTTCTCTTATTCTTGGAGATATAAAGTATATTTTGTTAGCAACTTTTTCTCCACATACATTAGCAACACATGTCTAGTCTTCAGGAACACATTGAGTTGTGCTCATGTTGTACACAGATAGTATGCTCAGATGCAGTCATAAACTATAACAAATTTCAACAGATATGCTACTGTTGACAACATCCATGTTCTAGACTTTGACACACACAAACATGTGGTAGGCTGCTTAGATGAAACTCATTTACATTGACAGCTCTCCATGACTAAGAGTAAGTGTACCACTATTTTTTGTCATAAACATTCCACCAATGTTTGGGCAACTTGTGCTGCAGATCTCGCTAGATTCAATATTGTGCAACACTTCAAAAGGTCCACCTATGATTTGTTAGTGCCCCAGCAGCAGATCAGATGAGAAGACGCAGAAAAGCAGACATTTTAATACATTTGTAACTAACATTATATTGTAATTTGTACATTTGTACATGTAAGACAGTCTCTCATAATTAAACATTAGCAACTGTAAAACATGAAGGGTCAGATGTACAAAGCCATTCAGCATTTCTTAACGGGCCAAATCGATATTTTGGTCCATTAAGAAATGCTGCCAAAGGCTCGTTCGTGTTCTCAATTTGCATTTTCTACCAGGTACAAATCACAAATTGCGAACGCCATATAGGATTCCTGCGATTCTTAAAGCACAGGTACATTCCTATTAGAAATCAAAATGTAAGAAATGCAAACCATTTACTATTTTACCCATAGGTGGGAATGCAATGGTATTTCCTATTTGCGATTCCGTAATAGCGATTCCTACTTTGCAAGAATCGCTATTAGGAAATCGCAAAATGAGTACATATCGTTTTTCATTTTTAAATAGGATCCCTATAGGATCAGTATTTGGTCATTAAATGTAATATACTAGCAATATACTAATGTAGGTTAAAAAGATATTTAAAAAACAAAAAAGCTTTGAATCAAATGAAAGTACAAAAATATGAAATGTTATCACTGGTTTAGTAGCATAAATTCCAAAATAGAATATGTCCGTAGACAATCCAAACAAATGGCGTATATTTATTACTGTCAATTATCATCATCCAAACATATTTTCAGTGACTTCATGCCTGAGGTCAGTGCCTTCATCCTCATCACTGTCAACTTGCTGACAGATGTCGCCAACATCACCCTGCGGTTCCCACTGGTAATTGTCATCAGGGATGGATGGATGTTTCTCCACACTGCAATCGTGTGAACCATACAAAATAACACAACAATTTTGCAGAGCTTGCCTGGAGTGCATAGGAGGGCCCCAGTCATCCGAACCGGGCCTTCGGGATCCCAAAAGCCTCTTCCACAGGATTCCTGGTTCACATATGGACCTCATTTCATTGGGCCTACCATGAAGTTGGTGGAGTCCCTTGAAAAATGTAATCTCAAAATCGAAAATAAGTGAAATTATGTTTGGAAAAGCACAACTTTCCATAAGCATTTGACATCAGCATAATCTTTGATACCTACCTTAGTGTAACATCTGTAATTTGTTGTACTATACAAGTGTTGCGTAGCACTAGTGAGTTATGAATGGAATCTGAAAATCGTGCACACAGAAACACTGATGATGTAGAGATCTGCTATGCAAACCACTTGTGCTCTGTAGGAATGACACTGCTTCTTTGTGGTACACTTGCTCCCAGACATGATATGGCACTTCGTGCTCTGGGTTCCATCTTTGGCAATAACCACATGTGGTATATTTCCCAATCCCTTTAATTCTTCCTTAATATTGTTCAGTATGACATTAGCTAGTGTCATCCATACGTCTGAGCATAACATCCGAATCTGGTTGAGGGGAGAGGAGAAAGTGGGCTATGTCATCAAATAAAAGTCACTAACTGTTCACAAAAAAAGGAGCCCGCAGCACAGAAATGTAACACTGCCATCATCTTCTCAGTATGTAGTACGGCTGTCTGAATGCTGATGTCCATCAAAGCTCAAAATAAAATTGTTGCGTTAAAGCCTAAGTGCTGGTACGGTTTAGCCTTTACTTTTTTACATAGCATATTTTATTGGATTTTATGTCATAGTATTGCCCAACCGGACCACAGGTATATACAGATACATACATATATATCAGCATAAAGTCACCAATTTAGGGTACAAACACTGAACAGTGCAACTTACTGAGATAAAACTTGCCTGATTCTCTTCTCTTCAACCCAACAATGCACCCCCTCGTCCCAAGTGTCGAACAATATATCATGTTATTTATCCTTTCTATATAATCGAATCTCTGCATCAAATGTTAGAGCTATTGATGGCTGAGGCTCCAAACTGAGACCCCTGTAATCTGCCCATCACTTCCAGATTCTCTAATGGTTCTGGGGACATCACCTGGCTCGGAAAACTGGCACCTCCAGCCCATGCAGAAGTCCATGCCTCTCTTCCAGACACCCACCAGGGAGGGCTTTTCTGCCTTCCATAGTTTGGCTATATCACGTTTAGCAAGTGTGAGGCCTATGAGTTAATCTGGGAGATCGAGGAAGTTCCCACCCCAGTACCTCCACCATACAGGATAGCACCCCTTTCTAAAATCTGTCTAAGACAGTGTAGGCCAACACCGTATGTAGGAAGGCACCGTCAGCTCTACCGCACCGCAGACACAATAGTGATGCCACCAATCCCGCCCTCCAGAGCTTATGGCATGTATAGTAAGTCCTATGTAAGTATTTGAATTGAATCAAATGCAAACGTGACGAGATCGTTGCCCCACTTGGAGGGTTCCAGGGCCTTCGTCCAGTCATCATTGTCGATGGGGCCGAGATTTGACTGCCACTTTGCCTGGAGAGCCTCAAGCATAGAGACACTATTAGAGACTATTAACTGGTATATTTTCGAAATGTTATGATCCTCAAGATCTCGCATCAGGTGTTTGCCTTCTGGTGGATTAAAGATGGAGAGAGTCATAAGGTTAGAATTGTATGCCATCAGTGCATGGCGGAGTTGCAGGTATTTGTAAAATTGACTACGGGGCATTGAATATTCCGCTTGCAGATCTTGAAATGATTTAAGTGAGCAACCATGTAAAACATCTCTAAAGAGGAGATCCCAATCTGGTCCCAGCCCCGAAAACCCTGATGATCTGCCAGCTGAGGAAGAAGTCTATTCCGCCACAGCAGAGTTTCAAGGGTGAGGTGACCCCACCACCCCAACCGACAAAGAGTTTGGCGCCATACGAGTATTACAACCTTTGTGGCTGTGGGAAGGGTCAGAATATCTGATTTATCATAGAGGTACGTATGTAGGGTGGGGTCCTCTAACAGGTAACATTCCACAGCATAGGCTGGGTTGTCCCTAGATCTGTACCACTAATCATTCAGCATTTGGAGGTGTGCTGCCACATGATATGACTGAGCATTCATTGCCGCAACGGACCTGCAGAAGGTAGAGTGAAAGCACATGCATAGAGCCCCCCGAGAAGCCTCCCCCACAGGAATTGGCCCAACATGGCATTAACCTGCCTAAACCATGACAGCGAGATGGGGTATGGATGATTTTGCAACTGATATAGTAAGCGAGGAAGCAATACCATTTTAAAAATAGCAGAGCGTCCATATAGTCACAGCAGCAGTCCTGACCATGATCTAATTTCGGCTTGACCCTTTCTATTGTTGGACTTATGTTATGTTCCCAGGACACCCCCTGTTTATCTGACAAGAAAACTGCCAGATACCTCATGCCCTCACTAGTCTGCAGCATATCTCTCGCTGATTAGCCATTACCGAGTGCCTCCCTCAGTGGCCAGATTATGGATTTGCCTACATTCATGAATAAGCCTGATGTCTCACAAAGATCTACATAATCTGAAGGATCCTAGGACCATATTTATGGGGTCTGGCATGAAGTAGAGGACATCATCTGCGCATAAGGCGATGCGGTCTAATATTCCTGTCAACCATTCAAATCCCCAGATCAGGGAGTCCAAGCAAACCCATGAGGCTAGTGGCTAAATAGCAAGAGCAAACAGAGAGGAAAGAGAACAACCCTACGAGTGCCGCAGCCATTGGGGAAGGAAGGGGAAATATTAACGGCTATTTGTATAGATTCTGATTAGGTCAATATAAAGTTATCGGATATATTTCCGAAAGCATGGACCAAAGTTCAGGCATTTTAGCAGTATGACGAGATATGTTCAGCAGACCAAGTCTAACGCCTTATCTATGTATACAAGTAACAGGGCAGCCAAACATTTTAAACGGTTAACAGCTGCAATGGAATTGTGGGCTCATTGTGAAGCTCACTTGTGTGCATCAGATCCAACCGATAGGGCTTAAGCCTATTAGCCAGGGTTTTGACAAACAGCTCTGCTTCCACGTTCATGAGGGAGATCGGGCAGTATGGTGCGTGATGTTCCGGAGGGCATCTCGTTTTAAAAAGGCCACAATTTCTGTGTGTCTCCAGTCTACGGGTAGACATGTACATAGAACCGCCTCTTGGATGACTGCGAGGCAATTAGGGCCTAGCTGGGTCATACACGCTTTATAGAATTTCTTGGAAATCCGTTCGGTCCTGTGTCTTCCCGGGGCACAGCCCGATAGTACCGCCATTAGCTCCTCCAATGTAAAAGGAGCCTCCAAGGATTCTCGGGCCTCCGCCGATAGGGCCAATGGATGTATAGCCTCGAAGAATTGCTTAGTCTCTGAGGTATTCAGTACCTGCTGCCGAGAATATAGGGTGTGATAGTAAGTGGCGAAACTGCTTGCCAGTGCAGCCAGGTCATTCAGTACTGCACCATTCGGGTTGCGAACAAGCCCGGTGGCAGAGGGCTAGCGCGAGGCTGTGCGCATATTTACTTTTAATCCTTACCTCATTCCTCATTCACTGCTGAATGCAAGCAGTCCCTCGTCCCTCGTCCCGCTGATTACGAGCGGCTGGCTTGTCTTTGTATTTTAACCCACCTCCCAACCCGCCCTGTTGACTCCGCCCACCCCCTCGCATCCACCTACTTAGGCGTTCTTCTTCTTCGCCTCAGTGTTGCGAACAAGCCCGGTGGCAGAGGGCTAGCGCGAGGCTGTGCGCGCATTTACTTTTAATCCTTACCTCATTCCTCATTCACTGCTGAATGCAAGCAGTCCCTCGTCCCTCGTCCCGCTGATTACGAGCGGCTGGCTTGTCTTTGTATTTTAACCCACCTCCCAACCCGCCCTGTTGACTCCGCCCACCCCCTCGCATACGCCTACTTAGGCGTTCGTCTTCTTCGCCTCAGTGTTGCGAACAAGCCCGGTGGCAGAGGGCTAGCGCGAGGCTGTGCGCGCATTTACTTTTAATCCTTACCTCATTCCTCATTCACTGCTGAATGCAAGCAGTCCCTCGTCCCTCGTCCCGCTGATTACGAGCGGCTGGCTTGTCTTTGTATTTTAACCCACCTCCCAACCCGCCCTGTTGACTCCGCCCACCCCCTCGCATCCGCCTACTTAACGCCCCACATGCGTCAGCGCAGCGGACGAGCGCAGCGGGCGCGCCGGCTTCGCGCCGGAGTCGCGCCAGAGTTAAGCCCGTCTGCGCCCGTCCGCGGCCGGTCGGGGCTAGGGGCCCCGGACGCTGCTCGTCCCCACACTTACTCGCCCTCCCAGCTCTGCTCCTACTGGGCCCCCGGGACCATCGACTGTTATACCACCGTCTGCTTGAAGCAGCTGGACTTGTTCACCTTTCCACCTCGGCTGCCTCCTGCGATGGTAACTTCCTTAGCCCTACCCTCCACTATAACTCCACCTGTACCCACTTCGCTCCTTGCCCCCACTCTCCCTGCACCCAGCACTTCTGTCACACTTCTAAATACTCGCTCTGCGGTCACCCACCAGTACGAGCTCTTCGACTATATTGACTCACATGCACCAGACCTTTTATTTTTGACAGAAACCTGGTTCAAGGACGATTCACTCCCCAATGTGTTAGCCGCCCTACCACCCACTTATTCGGCTATCAGAGCGGATCGCCCTGAGGGCAGGCGAGGCGGTGGAGTGGCTCTAATAGCCCGAACAACTTTTAACTTTCAGCTCCTCCCCTCCCCCCCATTCCGGACGTGGACTACCTCTTAGCTCGATCGACCTCGCACCTGGTTCCTTTCACTTTTGTTCTAATCTATCGTCCTCCTCAGTCTACTCCCTCCTTTCTTTCTGACATCCAGTCCCTTCTAGCCACACTGGTGATCAATAACTCCTCAGTACTAGTTTTGGGAGATCTCAATTTTTGGCCAAATGATCTTGCTGAGAGCTCTCAGTCCAGGGAGTTCACCAACCTCATGTTCAGTCTTAATTTTACACCGATAGTTCATGGCCCGACTCATACTCACGGCCACACGCTAGATCAAGTCTGGGTACTAAACATCCCGTCAACACCCCCCACAATAGTTCCCTGTCCCTGGTCAGATCATTTCATCATCGCCTTTTCTCTTGCCCTAGCCCCGATGACTAAACCTCAACTTCCCAAAAATACCTGGGTCAGGAAATGGGGCAAAGCCGACATGCCTTCCCTCTGCTCGACTTTGGCGAACACCAGTCCAGAGTTATCGGGCCTTACAGCCACCTCGCAGCTGGCCGCCATTGACAACTGGCTGACCGCGGCAGGCGATGAATTTGCCCCTTTAAAGCGCCTTACGGTCAAGCGAGCCCATGCCGCCAACCGCTGGTTCACCCCGGAACTAAAAAAACTGAAGTTGGCCGCACGGAGGGCTGAGCGAGTCTGGAGAAGATCTTACAGCCCCGAGCAGAAGACAGTCTACTTGTCCGTGTTACAAGTTTACAAAAAGGGCATTCTCGAAGCCAAAATTGAGTTCTACACGAACAGGGTGATGGCAGCAGAGTCTCAACCTAAGGAAATATTTGCTACGGTTCACGAACTGGCTTCATCTGGCAGAACCGCGCCTACCATCCCCCCATCCCAGTCCCTCTGTAACTCACTCAATGAGTTTTTTATTGACAAGGTTGCTAAAATTAAACTTAACATTCCCCCTCCCTCCCCCACATTTGTCAATCCCTCCCCTCCCCCCACGGGTCCCAAATTGACTACCTTCCCTCTGCTAACCACTGATTCTCTCCCTCCGCTGTTGGTTCGAGTCAAGTCAGGTTCCCCCTTGGACTTCGCTCCAGCTCACATCCTTAGGGAAATCTACTTAGCGTGTCCTACACCGGCCCTGACTCTCCTCAATGACTCACTTACACTGGGCTCTGTCCCCAGTTTTCACAAATCAGCGGTGGTTGTCCCAATTATAAAAAAAACGGGTGCTGACCCAACCTCCCCTGCCAACTACCGCCCCATCTCCCTTCTGCCCTACCTAGCAAAAGTCCTTGAGACTCATGTTACGACCACCCTGAGCGCTCATGTAGAATCCAATGACTGCCTCTCCTCCCACCAAGCCGGGTTTAGACCCCTGCACTCTACGGAGAAAGTGGTGATCTCGGTGATGGACAGGCTACGGGAAGGCATTGATATCAAGACACCCCAAGCCCTGATACTTTTAGACCTATCCGCCGCTTTTGACACGGTGGATCATTCCATTCTTCTCTGCCGTGTCAGGGCGGCGGGCATTGAGGGCTTGGCCTTCTCGTGGCTTGAGTCATTCTTAGCCGGGAGAACCCAGGTGGTTCATCTAACCGGTTTTTCCGTGGCCTCCCGTAGGGTTGAGTGTGGGGTTCCCCAGGGCTCGTCACTTTCCCCCCTTCTATTTAATTTGTACATCTTCCCCCTCATTTTTATGTTACAGCAGCTGGAGGTCACGGTGTTCAATTACGCCGATGACCTCCAACTAATCTTCAACCTCTCCCATCCCCCCTCATCTGCCCAGAACGTCCAGTCAGTGATGAGATTCATCCAGGACTGGATGAACTGCAATCACCTCAAACTCAATCCAGACAAAACCGAGCTGGTCTTGACTGGAGGTGGTTGCAGTCCATGGTCCCCTTCCTTCTGGCCCCCCTCACTTGGTGTTCCTCCTTCTCCTGTGCCTAAAGTTAAAACTCTTGGGATTCTTCTGGACTCACAACTCTCTATTCATTCACACGTTAGCTCAGTCGTCTCCTCTTGTTTTTTTTCTTTGAGAACAATTAGGAAGGTTTCTCGCTTCTTTTCTCTCCCTGCCTTAAAAATCATTGTGCTAGCCTTGGTATTGTCCCGTATTGATTACGGCAACGTAATTTACAACGGGGCTCCCGCTTACGCGATCCACCGTTTGCAGCTGGTAATGAACCAGGCTGCGCGCCTGATCCATGGCCTTCCCAAATACCACCGGGCCAGCCCACTATTAAAGGCTTTACACTGGCTGCCGGTGCGGGAGCGTGCCCTCTTCAAGCTCGGCTGCCTCACATTTCAGGCAAGAGCAGGGACTGCCCCTAAATTTCTAAACTCCGCTGTCATCCCTTATCTCCCCGGCAGAGAGCTCCGCTCCTCCCACGCGGCCCTCTTAGCCATCCCTCGATTTAAGAAACTGAGGGCTGGCGGCGCGAGGTTCGCTGTCCTGGCCCCTACTTTCTGGAACTCCCTTCCCGTTGCCCTCCGTACTGCGTCCTCCTACACCCAGTTCCGGAAGGATCTTAAAACCTTCCTTTTTATTAAAGCCTACTCTGTTTAATTCCCTTTACTGCTGCCATCCTCCGTAAATCGCAATAGCGCCATGAAACCGCTAGGTAGAAGTGCGCTGTACAAATGTTTTTAAATTCAAATTCATTCCCATCACATATCCCGGGCAATTGGGTTGGCATCACTGCCTATCAATATAACCTATGTAGGAGCTTCCCCAACTTATCACTCCATTGGTAGATTCTATTTTGTGTGGACAGCCATGTGCCTCATGCTTCTTCCTGCTGCTCCCCTTGATTGTGCTGTTGGGTAAGACATAATTGGCACCGTACCACAGCCCCCCTCTCATCCCTGTGTTTCAGGTTCAATAATGCAGGCTTCCAATTGTATTAAAGAGTGTCTACAGCGCCTATTTTCAGCAGCACAGAAATTGATGTTGAACCCCCAAATGGTTGGCTTCATGGTCTCCCATAGCGGGTCTTCAGAGGACAATGTTGGCACATTATGAGAGAAGTAATCATTCAAGGCCTGATGAATATGGGTTCGATACTGATGGTTCTGTAGGTGCCATGGGGAGAGCCTCCACCAGAAAGGGGGTCTGTTTGGATCAACTAAGTGTCGGATAGCTATCGGGAAATTATCTGATAGTCTACAGGGCAGGATCATGGCCTCTGCTACTCTGCGTACAATACCCTGTGGAAGAAAATGTAATCTAATCTGGAGTAGGAGATATGAACTTGGGAGTAGAAGGCAAAATCTGCATCTTTGGAGTAACAAGCTCTCCATGTGCCCTGCCATCCCACTAAGTCCGCAAGAGATTTGAGGCGAGACTCACAGGACACCTGCTGCTCCGGATGCTTGCCATCGCTCCCTTTCAGGGTACATCACATCATTCCAGTCCCTGCCAATGACCACCAAACCCTCCGGCAAGGATCCCCACATATCCACCAGTCAGTCCACATAGGTCTGACCAAGGAGCTGAGGAGAATAGATGAAACCCAGCACAGTGAGTTCCCGGGATAAAGTCCCAGGTACCAATATGTACCTGCCATGTGTGTCTATCCACACCTGGTCAAGAGTAAAATGGAGTATGTGGCAATGTTTCCTCAAATTTTTTCCCTCTGTGTGCGGCAGTGTAGGGTCTCTGTGCGCTGCAGCCATGGCTGTGTGCGCCAGTAACCAGAAGGCTCTTGTGCGCAGCGCCAAATATCACTCAAACTTTTTATGTAAAAAACTGAAAAGACAGTGCATTTCCAAACATACCCACGTTAAGGGGCTTAAGGCAGATTTGCAATTTGTAAACACACGCCATGACATGAATTGGTACACAGGCAAGTACACTTCAGGTTTAGAAAAGCACAAGACTCCAACGGCTGAGGGTCCATAGACTGCCTGAAGTACAGGCAGTTCTTCAGCTGAAAATGCCATTATAACGGAATGGTCGGAATGAAATTGGGGGAGAAGAAATTAGATGGGCGATGGGGAGAGCCTGCAAGCTGACAGGGATAACTGACATACTTTAGTTAGACCCTTCCAGGACTTAGTGCAATTTCATAATATCCCACATACCCAACAGTGGAGACATGCTCCACTGCTGCACCCAATATGTGGAAAGCTGGGACCATGCCCTATCTACATACCAGACTCTCCCCTTATTTCATTTATCTCTTCCTCCATTTTGCCCTTCTAACTCTCCTGTCCCTTAGCCTTTACCTCCATTTTACCTCTCCTAGAGGCCCTGTCCTTCCCTATCACTCCTTTTTTTCCCCCTACCTCTCTCTCTTTTTTCAATGTTGTTTCCTTTCTCGCTCATGGGCAGTTGCTACAACAAGATTAAACTGGTTTTAGTTAGCATTAGTCTGGACAAAGAAAATCAATCTTTTGGGCCAACATTACCCAGTTGAGTGCCAATAATACTGCAAAAACGAACCAAAAATAAAAACATTTGACAAAACAAAACTATCAGTCAAAAACAGCACGTTTGGTGTTTTTCATTCATAAATGCCAACTTTAATATAAAGTGATGTGTTTAAAAATGTGTTTTTACAATTAAAAACGGTGTTTCAAATCCTTCTGCACTGTGCAAAATACATTCTTGTTCATTAAAAAAACATTGGTTGGATTTCTAACCTTTTGTTAGTAAAGCGCAGTGCTTAATTTGTACCGGTAGTTTCCGGTGCTTAGCACCAGCACTTACTTCTCAGGGCCGAGTCTATTGACTTATGTGCACAAATCTTTCCAGATACATTTTCTTCGCCTGAACAAGTTGCACAGAAAGTACAGCTGTGTGTTATATTAATCTGCACGTAGATGAGAGCTTCTGACAATGAAGAAGGAGGGGGTCACAGGTTGGGCGCTTCTGCAGATGCAGAACAAGCAGATTTAAAAGCTTAACCTTTAAATGTAGGCGGGGATCAACAATAGACCTATAGAAACACGGACTCCTCCACTTACAGAAACATCCAATGCACTCTAGAAAACACACACATTTACACCATACGTGCATTCTTCCATAAATACGACCCCTTAAATAAATGTCCTCTGTCTAATGCCTCCAGGAGATGCAGTCCCTCCGTACATCAAATAAGTGTCGGATAGCTATCGGGAAATTATCTGATAGTCTACAGGGCAGGATCATGGCCTCTGCTACTCTGTGTACAATACTCTGTGGAAGAAAATGTAATCTAATCTGGAGTAGGAGATATGAACTTGGGAGTAGAAGGCAAAATCTGCATCTTTGGAGTAACAAGCTCTCCATGTGCCCTGCCATCCCACTAAGTCCGCAAGAGATTTGAGGCGAGACTCACAGGACACCTGCTGGTCCAGATGCTTGCCATCGCTCCCTTTCAGGGTACATCACATCATTCCAGTCCCTGCCAATGACCACCAAACCCTCCGGCAAGGATCCCCACATATCCACCAGTCAGTCCACATAGGTCTGACCAAGGAGCTGAGGAGAATAGATGAAACCCAGCACATTGAGTTCCCGGGATAAAGTCCCAGGTACCAATATGTACCTGCCATGTGTGTCTATCCACACCTGGTCAAGAGTAAAATGGAGTATGTGGCAATGTTTCCTCAAATTTTTTCCCTCTGTGTGCGGCAGTGTAGGGTCTCTGTGCGCTGCAGCCATGGCTGTGTGCGCCAGTAACCAGAAGGCGCTTGTGCGCAGCGCCAAATATCACTCAAACTTTTTATGTAAAAAACTGAAAAGACAGTGCATTTCCAAACATACCCACGTTAAGGGGCTTAAGGCAGATTTGCAATTTGTAAACACACGCCATGACATGAATTGGTACACAGGCAAGTACACTTCAGGTTTAGAAAAGCACAAGACTCCAACGGCTGAGGGTCCATAGACTGCCTGAAGTACAGGCAGTTCTTCAGCTGAAAATGCCATTATAACGGAATGGTCGGAATGAAATTGGGGGAGAAGAAATTAGATGGGCGATGGGGAGAGCCTGCAAGCTGACAGGGATAACTGACATACTTTAGTTAGACCCTTCCAGGACTTAGTGCAATTTCATAATATCCCACATACCCAACAGTGGAGACATGCTCCACTGCTGCACCCAATATGTGGAAAGCTGGGACCATGCCCTATCTACATACCAGACTCTCCCCTTATTCCATTTATCTCTTCCTCCATTTTGCCCTTCTAACTCTCCTGTCCCTTAGCCTTTACCTCCATTTTACCTCTCCTAGAGGCCCTGTCCTTCCCTATCACTCCTTTTTTTCCCCCTACCTCTCTCTCTTTTTTCAATGTTGTTTCCTTTCTCGCTCATGGGCAGTTGCTACAACAAGATTAAACTGGTTTTAGTTAGCATTAGTCTGGACAAAGAAAATCAATCTTTTGGGCCAACATTACCCAGTTGAGTGCCAATAATACTGCAAAAACGAACCAAAAATAAAAACATTTGACAAAACAAAACTATCAGTCAAAAACAGCACGTTTGGTGTTTTTCATTCATAAATGCCAACTTTAATATAAAGTGATGTGTTTAAAAATGTGTTTTTACAATTAAAAACGGTGTTTCAAATCCTTCTGCACTGTGCAAAATACATTCTTGTTCATTAAAAAAACATTGGTTGGATTTCTAACCTTTTGTTAGTAAAGCGCAGTGCTTAATTTGTACCGGTAGTTTCCGGTGCTTAGCACCAGCACTTACTTCTCAGGGCCGAGTCTATTGACTTATGTGCACAAATCTTTCCAGATACATTTTCTTCGCCTGAACAAGTTGCACAGAAAGTACAGCTGTGTGTTATATTAATCTGCACGTAGATGAGAGCTTCTGACAATGAAGAAGGAGGGGGTCACAGGTTGGGCGCTTCTGCAGATGCAGAACAAGCAGATTTAAAAGCTTAACCTTTAAATGTAGGCGGGGATCAACAATAGACCTATAGAAACACGGACTCCTCCACTTACAGAAACATCCAATGCACTCTAGAAAACACGCACATTTACACCATACGTGCATTCTTCCATAAATACGACCCCTTAAATAAATGTCCTCTGTCTAATGCCTCCAGGAGATGCAGTCCCTCCGTACATCAAATAAGTGTCGGATAGCTATCGGGAAATTAACTGATAGTCTACAGGGCAGGATCATGGCCTCTGCTACTCTGTGTACAATACTCTGTGGAAGAAAATGTAATCTAATCTGGAGTAGGAGATATGAACTTGGGAGTAGAAGGCAAAATCTGCATCTTTGGAGTAACAAGCTCTCCATGTGCCCTGCCATCCCACTAAGTCCGCAAGAGATTTGAGGCGAGACTCACAGGACACCTGCTGCTCCGGATGCTTGCCATCGCTCCCTTTCAGGGTACATCACATCATTCCAGTCCCTGCCAATGACCACCAAACCCTCCGGCAAGGATCCCCACATATCCACCAGTCAGTCCACATAGGTCTGACCAAGGAGCTGAGGAGAATAGATGAAACCCAGCACATTGAGTTCCCGGGATAAAGTCCCAGGTACCAATATGTACCTGCCATGTGTGTCTATCCACACCTGGTCAAGAGTAAAATGGAGTATGTGGCAATGTTTCCTCAAATTATTTCCCTCTGTGTGCGGCAGTGTAGGATCTCTGTGCGCTGCAGCCATGGCTGTGTGCGCCAGTAACCAGACCGCCGCGCTTGTGCGCAGCGCCAAATATCACTCAAACTTTTTATGTAAAAAACTGAAAAGACAGTGCATTTCCAAACATACCCACGTTATGGGGCTTAAGGCAGATTTGCAATTTGTAAACACACGCCATGACATGAATTGGTACACAGGCAAGTACACTTCAGGTTTAGAAAAGCACAAGACTCCAACGGCTGAGGGTCCATAGACTGCCTGAAGTACAGGCAGTTCTTCAGCTGAAAATGCCATTATAACGGAATGGTCGGAATGAAATTGGGGGAGAAGAAATTAGATGGGCGATGGGGAGAGCCTGCAAGCTGACAGGGATAACTGACATACTTTAGTTAGACCCTTCCAGGACTTAGTGCAATTTCATATCCCACATACCCAACAGTGGAGACATGCTCCACTGCTGCACCCAATATGTGGAAAGCTGGGACCATGCCCTATCTACATACCAGACTCTCCCCTTATTCCATTTATCTCTTCCTCCATTTTGCCCTTCTAACTCTCCTGTCCCTTAGCCTTTACCTCCATTTTACCACTCCTAGAGGCCCTGTCCTTCCTTATCACTCCTTTTTTTCCCCCTACCTCTCTCTCTTTTTTCAATGTTGTTTCCTTTCTCGCTCATGGGCAGTTGCTACAACAAGATTAAACTTGTTTTAGTTAGCATTAGTCTGGACAAAGAAAATCAATCTTTTGGGCCAACATTACCCAGTTGAGTGCCAATAATACTGCAAAAACGAACCAAAAATAAAAACATTTGACAAAACAAAACTATCAGTCAAAAACAGCACGTTTGGTGTTTTTCATTCATAAATGCCAACTTTAATATAAAGTGATGTGTTTAAAAATGTGTTTTTACAATTAAAAACGGTGTTTCAAATCCTTCTGCACTGTGCAAAATACATTCTTGTTCATTAAAAAAACATTGGTTGGATTTCTAACCTTTTGTTAGTAAAGCGCAGTGCTTAATTTGTACCGGTAGTTTCCGGTGCTTAGCACCAGCACTTATTTCTCAGGGCCGAGTCTATTGACTTAGGTGCACAAATCTTTCCAGATACATTTTCTTCGCCTGAACAAGTTGCACAGAAAGTACAGCTGTGTGTTATATTAATCTGCACGTAGATGAGAGCTTCTGACAATGAAGAAGGAGGGGGTCACAGGTTGGGCGCTTCTGCAGATGCAGAACAAGCAGATTTAAAAGCTTAACCTTTAAATGTAGGCAGGGCTCAACAATAGACCTATAGAAACACGGACTCCTCCACTTACAGAAACATCCAATGCACTCTAGAAAACACGCACATTTACACCATACGTGCATTCTTCCATAAATACGACCCCTTAAATAAATGTCCTCTGTCTAATGCCTCCAGGAGATGCAGTCCCTCCGTACATCAAATAGGTAGTACAGGCCTCCGGGCAGATTTACAGACACGGAACACAGACACGAGATTTGATGTGTTTAAAATGGTAGTGATTGTGTATATTATTTTATAGCAGCTAGACCTTATTTTATTAATTGTATAAATGTGCATATCGCTCTATATGAAACATTGACTTGGTAATAAGGGGTCAGAAATAGTGTCTCTGTATTTCACTGTAGCTCACGTGACTTCAAATTCAGTCATGTTCATGTCATTCACTGTAACCACGGGCCTGGCCGTACAATTAACCTCATGTAACCCATTTCAGGATAAATTGAGCCTCACTTACAGACCATACCCCCCTCACAGACAACACCTTCTGTAGACACAGTCCACAATGTCTTTATTCTTGCTCATACAGCTGTCTGCACAGGACCTGGAGCCTCACTGTCTTTGCAGCCATGTACACAGGACAGATGGCCAAGGGACAGTCTAGCACAGCAGGATATCTGTGTACACCTCTTCACCTGGGAACACGGGAGAGGTATAAGAAACAGAGGGAGAAGGAGGATTATAGAGACTAGGTCGGCCTCCTAGGGTTCAGTACAAAAGTGTGGATCCCACCTATAGGATCCTTGGACCTAGCTCTAGTGTAGGTATGTGACTGCACTGAATCTGTGTACCTTTCCAGAAAGAAAAATGTCTTTCTAGTGTCCCCTCACTCACCGGGGTTGCCCCACGGTGACATGCTTCATCATTGGGGCCAATGATGAAGCATGTCACCGTGGGGCAACCCCGGTGAGTGAGGGGACACTAGAAACCCACCTATAGGATCCTTGGACCTAGCTCTAGTGTAGGTATGTGACTGCACTGAATCTGTGTACCTTTCCAGAAAGAAAAATGTCTTTCTAGTGTCCCCTCACTCACCGGGGTTGCCCCACGGTGACATGCTTCATCATTGGGGACAATGATGAAGCATGTCACCGTGGGGCAACCCCGGTGAGTGAGGGGACACTAGAAACCCACCTATAGGATCCTTGGACCTAGCTCTAGTGTAGGTATGTGACTGCACTGAATCTGTGTACCTTTCCAGAAAGAAAAATTTATTTCTAGTGTCCCCTCACTCACCGGGGTTGCCCCACGGTGACATGCTTGAAAAAATGGAACAACTTTTCGCCTGCCTCTATCTATTATCGGAGCCAGCTACAACATGACATTTATTTACACATATGCAATCTGCGCGCAAACATATTTTTATTGCAAAACTTGCCGATTCGACTTGCAAATGGATCTATGCCTTGCCAACATTACAAAAATCGCTCCCGATATCCAGCAGGTAATGTAGTATCTTGAAAACCATGAACTTGATTGTTCTGGCAGTGGAGCAATGACGGATGCAACGCAAAAAGGTATCGTGGCGGAAAGGGATTCCTGCACAGCTGCGAAAGATCTCCTGCAACGTGCGACCTTTGACAACATCGCAGAATGCCTGCCAATTCAAATTGCCGCTCCAGCATTTGAGGAACATTATTCTCCCTTCGAGGATATGAATTGGATTGCTTCGCTTTTCTCACACGATAGCAATAAGGACCTCTTGAAACATTGTCCCCAATGATGAAGCATGTCACCGTGGGGCAACCCCGGTGAGTGAGGGGACACTAGAAAGAAATTTTTCTTTCTGGAAAGGTACACAGATTCAGTGCAGTCACATACCTACACTAGAGCTAGGTCCAAGGATCCTATAGGTGGGATCCACACTTTTGTACTGAACACGGGAGAGGTACCTGGCAGTCTGTGTCAGGAAGCACAGGATTCTACACTATGTCTTAAGCAGCCCCTACCCAGACAGCTCTCCACAGGAACAGGCATTCCCCTGAGCTATAAAGCCTGGTCTATGGAGGCACACTACTGTAGTACAGCACAGTAGGGACGCCTGCGGTCTGTGCCCAGGAGCACAGGGTTCCACATTACAAAGCACGCAGCCCCATCCTGAACAGTTCCCTACAGGAGTCACCCTGAGCTATACACCAATGTCTATGCAGCTACATACACATGAAAGGCTGAAGAAGTGCTTCATTTGAGCCCGTGGTTGCAGGTGTTTTCCACCAGCATTCATTTTTTGGCACCAGGACTTATTTTTTACATTTCATACTTTGACCAAGATCATGAGATAGAAAGGCAGAATAGGGGAGGAGGACGATTTCTGTGTACTTTTGGGCCCCTGCACTTATTATTTTACAAATAAAGCACTGGTAAAGCACGATGCAGGGAAGTCTGTGGGCTTTTGTTGAAGTATTCATGTTAATCACAGCCCCTTCACGAGCTGTGATTAACATGAACACCTAATCAAAAGCCCACAGTCTTCCCTGCACTGCGCTTTGCTAACAAAAGAGTAGAGCAAGTTTAAAAACACAGTGTGTACTTATCCACTCGGCCCCACCGGATCAGAGCAGACCACTCCACCCCAGATCACCAGGAAGGCCATGCACAATCAGTAAAGGGGCGGCAGGAAGCAGGACACAGCCTCCAGCCAACGGGCTCCGATCCACCGCTTGCAGGCCCGTCAGCAGTACACCTCCCTCCGCTGTACTCCACGGCCCGCGAGGCTTACGGCATCATGGAGCCAGGCTGTGGCCCCTCCTCGGTTGTCTGTAGACCACAGGTCTGATGCTGCGAACAGGCCCTGGGAGATGCCTTGGAAGTCTGGGAGACGGAGAGGGGGCTGAGGCTCATCTAGATGGCATGTATCCGGTAGGATGTTGGAGGATTTTGGATGGGCTGTTGGAGCTTGCCTAGAGTGTGTCCACCATGTTGGACTGCTAGGCCACACCTCTTACTTCTTTATGATGTGCCTTACCTTCATGCTTTCCGTATCCGGATGTGGTTTACGCACACGTTCACTATGTTGATGTATCATTCTCCATTTTGCCTGGGGTGGTTTACAGACATATCTGCAACATGAGCGTATTGTTTCAGTTTTATAGGTTTATACACATCAAAATATACAAACAATATTTGAAGAATGTTAATAATTTCACTACAGTCGGTTCTACACACACACACACATATATATATATATATAAATTCAGAGAAAAAAACCATAGGTTTTACAGACCTTATAGTTAGGAATTAGCATTTAAAAACCTTTGAAATTCACTAAAAAAACATAGGTTTCAGGGACGTTATAGTTGCATTTGACTCATTTAAGACCAGAGAAATTCCCCTGTTATAGTTAGTTGAGCTAACTATAACTCACGCCCCTGCAATGCACTGCTGATGACGTCACATATTACATCATTCATGACATGGTCAGTGACATCACTGATGACATCTCACAGGTGAAAAGTGAGACCACAATGGCAGTCATTCATTACTATGCAAGAATGTCCAACTGCACGATGCTTCTAAGCTTACAGCTCCCAATCTTGCGTGCTTTCTTTAAAGCATGCCAACTCCCACAATCAGACCAACATTCACACAGCTTTCTAACGGCAGTTATCTGCTTCTTAATAACATGGACTCCTACGGTATGTGAGCTGGCATACTGAATGTCCTTACTGTTTTAAACCGAGTAACTTCCTGTGGCAATGTCTATTTCCACCCACATAAAGTAACTCAGAAAGTTCAACTTGGCCTTCAATACCTACTTTGAAAACAGATTTCATTAAACTGAGCAAACTGAAAGCGCTTTTGTTCCAAACAGAAGTGTCCCTCACTTCTGCAAAAGAAATGTATCGACTGCAGATAGCACAAACTTCTAGTAAAATACAGTCCCTTTTAAATACGAACCTCCCATTACACTTTGTGAATTTCTACACAATTTTCAACAGGTCTGACACTCAAGGTCTGGCACACTTTTTTAACACTGTCTCCTCCGCCCTTGTCACAGGTTTTCAAACTGTTTTTGGTATAATACCACACTTTATTCATTCGATCATCTCTGGAATAACAGGAAAGTGCCCTTAATTCTCGCTCTGTTTGCGGCCATCCTACTACTATATTTGCTTGTAAAAAATGGCTGCGCTCCCTGTGGTAACAAGTATGTCCGACGTGAAAAAATGGAACAACTTTTCGCCTGCCTCTATCTATTATCGGAGCCAGCTACAACATGACATTTATTTACACATATGCAATCTGCGCGCAAACATATTTTTATTGCAAAACTTGCCGATTCGACTTGCAAATGGATCTATGCCTTGCCAACATTACAAAAATCGCTCCCGATATCCAGCAGGTAATGTAGTATCTTGAAAACCATGAACTTGATTGTTCTGGCAGTGGAGCAATGACGGATGCAACGCAAAAAGGTATCGTGGCGGAAAGGGATTCCTGCACAGCTGCGAAAGATCTCCTGCAACGTGCGACCTTTGACAACATCGCAGAATGCCTGCCAATTCAAATTGCCGCTCCAGCATTTGAGGAACATTATTCTCCCTTCGAGGATATGAATTGGATTGCTTCGCTTTTCTCACACGATAGCAATAATGACCTCTTGAAACATTACGCATCTCAAGCCGCTGAAGAACTTCCAGACTGCAATTTCAAAGACTTGTAAGAAATTCACGTTATTCTTGTATAGATTTTTTCCAACGTTTTTTTACTTTTTCCTATAACATTTGTTAATACACTTCAATTGAACTATTTTCATATAATAACTTTCTAAGTATGCTCAGGCATTTGTACTTCATTTTCATTATTGCCCCTTAGGTCTCCAGCCTAACCAGGGATGGGTGATGTTTGGCCTATGCAAATACGCTATTTACTTGCTAAATTAGCCTAAACCCGACATCCATTTTGAAACCATGTCTATTCTTTGTGTACACGTCTCTCTGCCTGCCTGTTATCCACGAAGCCCTTTCACAGAAATTAACTCATCGTCTGCCTCTGCTCACGAGCTGGCGATCAAGATTAAAAAAACACAACATTGTTTAGGAACTGGTTGGCACAGTGTGGTAATCGTATCCTACCTTTATTTTCATTATAGAATTTTGTAATTCATGTCAAATAGCTATTGTTTATGTCACATGGAACTGTAACATATAATGTGGAATTCAGTGATGCAGGAGCTTAGGTTTGAATACAGCAGAAGCAGTAGGATTTTGCCTCAACTCGATGCCTTAGTTCTTTGCACAAGAATTTTTTTTGCAAGGGCTGAAGACAATGATGTATGGTTTGACGAGAAGGGTACCGAATGTGCTTCTGAGAAGCGCAATGTTTGTGTTCCTCCTCAAAGTGAAGAGATTACCAAGGTACCTAAGGAGTTTGATGATTACATTTTGTAATATTTTTTTGTTTTCTTAAAGGATACATGTGGTAATCGTAGCCTACCTTTATTAGCATTATATAATTTAGAGTCATTCATGTCTAATAGGTATTGTTTATGTCACATGGAACTGTAACATGTAATATGGAATTCACTGATGCAGGAGCTTACGTTTGAATACAGCAGAAGCGGTTGGAGTTTGCCTGAGCTGGATGCCTTAGCCCTTACACCAGTGGATCCATTTATGTAAAGACACTTTTTATATAACTTGCAGACACCATCGCTTTATTACACAAAGCCACTTTCTTAGACAAACCTGATTTCACCATTTCTCTTCTGTGGCATTGCAACATTCTGCATTATATTCTTCATGATTATTTCTTTAGTCCTGCTTGCTAAAATACTGCATTCGATTCTTCAGACCGGTAGGGGTAAGTAGTTCGCTTCCCACTCCCTGTATAGTATAAACGCATACTAACACTACTTACATGGGTATGCTACTGCGGCCAGTATCCTACAGCGTCCACAGCACATCACTTTACAGCAATCAACTCACGGCTTAGGCTCAAGGTTTCCTCCCCGAGTGTACCGGCACCTCACCTCAGCACCATCTCACTGTGGGCAAAACAGCGCTTTCACACTGGTAGGGGTAAATACTTCGCTTCACACTCCCTGTTTAGCACACCCTAACCACCCCACAGAGCTCACAGCGCTCCTACCCTCCTCAGCAATCAGTTCACGGCTTAGGCTCACGGTTTCATCCCCGAGTCTTCAGACCAGTAGGAGTGAGTAGTTTGCTTCCCGCTCCCACTATAGTCTAAACGCATACTAACAACACCTGCACAGCTATGCTACAGCGGCCAGTATGCTACAGCGCCCAGAGCACATCAGTTTACAGCACACAGCTCACAGTTTAGGTGCACGCTTTCATACCTGGGTGTACCGCCACCTCACCTCAGCACCATCTCACTGTGGGCAAAACAGCACTTTCACACCGGTAGGGGTAAATACTTAGCTTCACACTCCCTGCATAGCACACCCTAACCACCCCACAGAGCTCACAGCACTCCTACCCTCCTCTTTCCTACTTTTTTGCCCTTTTTTCCCCTTACTCGCTTCAGCGGAATCACAAAATGGCTGCCAAAACTTCCTAGTTGCAATCGTTTGCAGCCAATAACCAGCAAGCTCGTGCCTCAGCCAATCAGATGGCAGAATTCCCAAATATCGGTATCTGTAAATTTCGGTATTTCTCCAAAACTACTGAACGGATTTACACCAAATAAACAAAAGTGTGGTTTCTAGACCAAAACCCTTCCCCCTGCCAAATTTGGGGTAATTCTGTCCATCCGTTCGACCTGTAGTCTTGTGTAAAGTTTCCTATGGAAATTGCATGGAGAAAACATGTTTTGGGCCCCCCTTTTTCTCAGCCTCCCTTGATGAATCACCCCCAAACTTTCAACATCAATATATATATATATATATAGATATATATATATATATATATATAATTTTCTTTTTTTTATCCCACGTATTTTAATACAATATCAGAAAACTCAGCTAAAAGTAAAATTAATTTTTGCAAGAAACTTTAGAGTAAAATACATACTTCAATTTGTTTTTTTTCCTGTCCTTTATTGAAAAGAATGTAAAGACAGACATAGATTGCAAGACAGATAAGCTATCCTGTTTTAGGCTTAAACCTATACCATCTGATAAAACCCAACTGAAAGGGAAAGAAGGCTGATCAGTGTTAACATATAAACACTGAGAAACACTTGCAGAACAGCAAAATTCAAAGAAAGAAGAGTAAAAGAGAATGAGTCATTTTTTTTCTTCCTGAAGGGGCCAACACTATGAAACTTTGATATACAAAGTAGCAGAAACAAAGGATGATCTAAGGTTATGCTGCTTGAGTTTTGTTGTTAGGATATGCCACTAAAATATTGTTTCTTCCAATTTTGTTGCCTGAAATAATGGTGCAGTGTTTAGAAACATGTTTTAGATTCAATCTAATTACTTTATACACTGTAGAGATTCTGGGAACATTAAAATATACATATAAAATGTTGCCAATGTTTCATTCTTTCACCGATTTGTGAAATGACTGGCTCATAAGAATCTGGGATACTATGGCCTTTATTATGAGTATGGATTTCTTGAGTCCACCGTACGCGCAGTGACGGTCTGACCAGCACCACCCCGGCAGTCTGACTGTCATAATACAATGGTGGCGGTGTGACCATCACAAGACAGTCACCTCTGCCGGGATCCAGGACCCCGCTGCGGTGGTGGTCTGAAAAGGGACTGAATATGCTTGTGGTGCTGATGCCATATTACAACCTGCATTTACACCACCCATTTCATGGCTGTGCCCCAGCCATGAAAGGGGGGGCAGAAATTAATGTAAGGGGGCCCTAACAGGACCCCGGGAAAATCTGGACATGGTGGTACGTGAAGGGGCACATGTTGTTCCCCCTACAATTTCACCCCATGCGTGGACTATGTGGCATGCACAACATGGTGCATGCCACACCACACAGGTACATGCTGCAGGTTCCCACACAGATGTGGTATGCTGTTTAGGCTCTGCTATGAGCATGACATAGCATACCCATCACCATCACACCACCGCTGCACTGCCCGCCCACCCTGGATTTAACTCATAATCTGGCAAGCAGGTTCAACACAGGCTTGGCGGTCTTCCTGGAACCCCCACAGTGACGGTCCCAGAGGAAGACCGCCAAACTTGTAATAAGGCCCTAAGTACTATCACATTTACCCACAGACGTGGAAGGACAAAAGGACTTTGATATATGAGCTCCCTTTTCTAGCAAGTCAGTATTGATAGAACGTCAGCATTCAAACAATGCAGTCTTTACACATTCACTGAAAGGTGTAGTGACGGGTACCTATGAAAAGAGTGCTGTCAACATGCACATGCGATAGTGGTGAAAACATGAACAAGACTTTCACAAAGCAACAAACATCATAGCTGCAATGTGTCCCATTGTTATGTGCGATACTTTCAGCTAATCCTGGCTGTTAACCCAAGTGCACTTTAGTGCTTGGGTTTTTAAGCACAATGTTACAATATTAAAAGCAATATTTAAAATCGCAGAATACAATGTGATGTTGTTTAAAATGCCAGGATTGACTTTAAGTATTGAATATTCTTTTATTGTATAGTTAATAAAAACCATTACAAATAATTAAAATGCAGTAATGTTTAAAAACAATCAAGAGATACATACATAATTAAGAATTAAAACCTTGGGTGAAAATATCCTTCGAGCTTAGAAAAGCAGGGTCAGTTACAGAGGAAACAGTCACACAGGAGACACAAATTCTGGGTGTGAGTTAGATCTTTGCAATAGTTCCTCTTTTTTTCTCGAAGTTGGTGATGAATTTAACTGCCCTACATATGAGTTGGGGGTCCGCCGAGCACAGGACTTGTATGATCGCGGAACGACAAGTGCGAATTCCGTATTCCTTGAACTTCGCTTTTAACCTGTTCTGGTGTTCTTGGTCCAGTGCGGGACAGATGCAAATCAGATGAATAAAGTCTTGTTTCGCGGCACCACATAAGTCACACTCCTTGGAGTCTTGAGTCCTCCATTTGGGTTGATCGGTGTTTGTTGGCAGGGTGCCCATCCTTAGGCTGAGGTATTTGAGTTTAACATGTGGTGAAAATGCAAGTCCTAGATAGGCAGCCGGCGTGGACTTTTTATATGATTGTATTGTCATCCAGGCATGTGAGCGATGGCTCAGAACTTTCTTGTCATTAATCAATGAATGCCTGTTGGCCGCCTTCTTTACAGCCTGTTTGAACGTTGGTAGTGGTAGCTTAGTTTCCCACAGTGCTACTAGTTCAGTGGTTTCAAGTGAGTGTTGTAAGTATTTGACATACTGGGAGTTCGGACTGTTATGCATTGTTTCCCACATGGCACGGTTGACCTCAATTTCCTGGTTCATCCAGACGCCGTACCAGAATTTAACCGTCTCGTATTTTTTCAGCAATAATAATAATAATAATAATAATAATCCACATTTGTAAAGCGCACATTCACCCGTAAGGGTCTCTAGGCGCTGGGGGCCGTCGGGAAGATTAAGCAAGCTATTGCCCAGAGTCACATGGTGCTGGGCTAACCTGCCGCCGGAGCCGGGGATCGAACCCTGATCTCCAGATTCCAGCGTCAGTCGCCCTGGCCGCGGCGCCACACCTCTCCCACTAGATATAGCAATATATATCTATATAATATATATAATATATAATCTATATAATATATAATATATACAATAGATATAAGCAATACTTGAGACTGCAGGCCGAACTCGAGTCGCACCTGCGCAGGTGATGCGTTGTGGGGTAAACCGAATACGCTCTTGTAGACTTTCGTTTGGATTTTGTCCATAAGCTCAGCGCTCCTTCCGTGATGTAACACGCTGCCATAAGCTATTGTTGGAAGTAGCTTGGCTTTCCTGACGGTTAAGAGGGGGTTGTAAAAAGGGCCTTTGAGTTGGTTTGATAAACTGCTCAATGCATGTAACAAAGCTGTTCCCTTCTTTTCGATGGCATTGAAGTGCAAGGAGAAGTTAAGGAGCTTGTCGAGTTGTATCCCCAGATACTTATGGCTTTCTAATACTTCCAATTTATTGTTGTCTATTGCAAAGGTTGGTGATACATTGTGGCGTCGAGTTATTATCATAATCTTTGATTTCTTGCTATTTATTTCAAGAAGGTTCTGTTTTGTGTATCCGGTCAGTTTTTGCAAGAGACGCTGCAGGCCTATTTTCATTTGGCTGAGGAGGACCACGTCGTCGGCATAGGAAAGATGTGTTAAACGAAGGTTTCCTAGCCGCGGTGGATGAGCGTTGATCCTGTCTAGCCTTGATGTCAGGTCGGCCATGAACAGGTTGAAAAGATGGGGGGCCAAAACGCAGCCTTGTTCTAGGCCATCAAAGGTACTGATCTCCCGAGTTAGCCGCTGACCATTGTCGATCTTTACCTGCATCCAGGTGTTGGCGTACAGGTCCATTATTGAGTTTAAGATTGAGTCCGGCAGACCCTCCTGCTTCAGTTTAGACCAGAGTAATTGCCTGCTGACACGGTCGAATGCCGTCTTAAAGTCTATAAAGCAGGCGTACAGTGCTTGATGATTTTGTAGACTTTTTTAGGCTATTAAGCTTATCGCCATTGCATTTGCCATGGTGCCCGTGCCGTGGCGAAACCCTGTCTGAGTTATCGGGATTTTATTATTGACTTCGGACCATTGGGCGAGGTCAGCTAAGACCAGGGAAGCGTAATATTTGGCTTCAGCATCAATGAGTGCTATCAGGCAGTAGTTAGCTGGATTTTTACGATCTCCGCCTTTATAGATGGGATTAATGATAGCCCCTCTCCAGCTTTCTGGGAGCCGACTTGTGTTGTTTATTGACCTGAACATAAGGTTGAAGTTACGGGCCCAGTAGTGGGGGTCCTCCTTGTAGATTGCCTGGGGGACGTCATTCGGTCCTGGGGCACTGTCTTGCCTACTTCTTTTTATTATTTGTAGTATTTGAAGTTCATCATCTGTCCGTGATATTTGGTCTGAACCTTCCTGTTTGTTACCCGGGATGTTTGACTGAAGGCAGGCAGTGCTCTTCGAGGCCGCTATATTTGATGTTTTATGTGCTATAGTTGCTATCAGAGGCGTCGATGATTTTATTGAAAAGTTATCAACTAGGTACTGGACCCATACCTTTTCGGTGATACAGGTCATGCTTATTGTTTGTGCTAGTCTGTTCAGTGAATTAACTTGCAACCAGAATGCTCTGGAATCGGATTTTTTTTATATTATGTAGTATTTTGGTCCAAAAGTCGGTGATTCGTTTTTTTTTTCAGTCCAGATAAGTTTCTTATATTGTTTCCTTGTTGATCGGACTGCTTGCCAGACGGTTGAATGTACATTGTGACCCTGAGCTTGCCTTTTGAACTTCCACAGACGTCTTCTTAAGGAAAGTGTGGAGTTTGTGAAATTGACGTTGTTCATTGGAATGGGCTTCTTTTTATGGCTGACACCAGTCTTGGGTAGTTTGTTTAAGAAGGCAGACCAGGTTTCTGCGCACAGTTCTTTTTCTTGAGTCAGCGTTTGGAGTAGCTTCTTAGCGGCCTGCGCTATTTGTGGTAATGAATTATTCGTCCACCTTAACCGCTTCAGGTTAATTGTTGAGGTTTCACCTGCTATCATAGGTGCTTGTGAATGTTTCAATGATGCCAATTTTATTTCAATATGCTGCATTGAATGGTCGCTATCTAAAGTGCATATTATTTAGAACTTTTTGATTAGTCTTAATAGAGAAAACGAGACTATGGTGTAATCCAAGATTGTACTTGTGCTATGGCCAATCTAGGTGGTAGAAGGCGGTTTATCCTGGTCTGTTCTTCCATTTAGCACCCGCAGCCCTAGGTGTTCAAGGTCCCACATCAACTGCCTGTCAACTTTGTCTGTCTTCTTTGCTGGTGGAATCTCCTGAGTATCAACGCCCCAGAGTTCATTGGCAGTGATGATGTTATCCTCATCTTCCCGGGCGGTGCAGAAGATTAGCGTTAAAATCGCCTGTGAGGATTATCTCCCATGCTGGTTGTACAAGGCGGAAGGCGGATACGACGGTATTAATGCGTTCAAAAAGCTCTTTTTAGACTGTGTTTTTCGGGTGGGCATATATGTTGATTAAGATAATGGTTCCAGTTTTTGCCTGTGATACCTTTTCAAGTTTAATGATTTGCATGTCAGCCGTGGGTGCTGCCAATTGGGAGGCCTTGATGTTTAATGCAGTGGTTATGTAGACCGACAGTCCCCCCTTAGCACGCCCGTGACGCTGAGAGCGAGTTACACTGACGTGAAAGCATAATCTGCCTGGTACGTCGATTGGCTCCATTAACCACGTTTCCTGTAGGGCTATGATGTCATAGGTGTCCCAAGTATCAGTTTTTCTGTTGTCGTTTACAATTTCTTTTGCACCAGCGATGTTCCAAGAAAGCAGTTTTATTGATTTTAGCTCGGTTTTTGCCATCCGGCTGTAGGTTCAGACTTCATTTGTACACGGATTTTGTCTACTCGGATATTCGTAGTTAGCAGGTTCCGCACCCCTAGCACCTTGCAATACCGAATATGTAGGTCGACTTGCCCATGTGCAGTCTTCTTTTTTGGCACGCTTCCTTAGTAGGGGAAACGGATAACCTGATGTTACCTCTTCTTTGAGAGTAATTCCCCACTCTTCGAATTTAGCGGTTTCAGTAAGAATTTTCTTGGCGATTCCCGCATTCCTCAAGGTTGTAAGGGTACCTTCCTTGGCTGCGTTGTTACCGAGGGTAATATATTCTATTGTTAGCAGGTCGGTTGATGTTATATGGTTAAAGCTTTGAATTGCAGATGTCAAGTGGAGGATATTTCCTCGGTTTAAATAGTCTTGTGTCCCTTGTGTTTTATAGTTAGGGATGAAGAGGAATCTTCCCACTGTTGGTATTTTAGTATCATACGATTGCTAACAGGTGAACTGTTTGTGGTCATTTGTCCGAATTCTCCTCAGTTGGGGACTTTCAGGATCCTTTTCATCATCACATGAGTATTTTGTTATTTGGCTATGTGCATCGTTCTGTAGTTGTTCAATTAACATGCTTGCCTTAGCCTTTGCTTTCGGACAAGCTCCTTTTTGACCACACAGTTCTGTGTTGTGCGCATGTTCACTGGTGGAGATCACAGGGTGAGGTCCTATCCTTGTTGTAATTATTGGTCCTACGCTTTGTTGCTGAGCATTCTGATACGTGATTATCTTTACTTTTAATTGGTCATAAGTGCTCTTGTCTGCTTTTGCTACGACTTGTCTGGCATTTTTTTTATCCCTTTTCTCTGATGTGAAATTAGCGTTTGGAATTAAAGCGGGATAAAGATATTTTATGTTTGTTATCAGCGCCTTTGATGACCTCCCTTGGGCATCCCTGCTTTTTTGCCTCATGCTTACTGTGTTCCTGCTCCTTGGAGCCATGTTTACTGTCTTGCTGAGGAGTACATATTTTACCGATCCTTCCCTGACTTACTTGCTACACATCACGGGGAAACCAGCGGCGGAGAGGAATCGTCCAGAGAAGCTTCATCGGAAGAAACGGGAGCAGTAACCGAAGCGCACTCGAGAAAGGAAGCTCACTGAGCCAGCCCGAGATGAGGTCAGCAGCCCTGCAAAAGACACCGTCAGATGATCTGGGTTCCTGACACCTCGCTGTCACGGATGAGCTACGGTTCGAGCGGTGACGACAAAGGAGCTCGGCATCGAGGTGAGAGCCCACAGTTGCCTGCATCTGCAATGGCCGCCTAAGCCCCTTTAAATATAGACCGGCAGCTCGCGCCATAGTCTTGGTCAGCCTCCGCTCTAAACCAGCTGACAGCGCCCAGGAGCCTGGGGCAATTGAATGCAGATCTCCACTCAGATTGACTGCCTCGAAGAACAACAGTCTATTCTGAGCACCAAAAAAAGTAATTCAAAACGCCTGTCCCAAAAATGGCCGCCATACAGGACAATAAGGAAATACAATCCACTCGCAAAGCCCAAATATAGGTCGAAAATCCATCATTAAAATTCCTCATTAAATCTACTGCCGCCACTCCGCAGCTTGGGGCAAAAGACTGTCGACTGGCTTGGGGCAAAAGACTGTCGACTGACCTGTTCTAACATAGACTGATACTCTCAATGCTGCCAAACTTTACTAGACGCCTGCCCCCACCCCAAAAGGGCCGCCTACTAGATCAGTGAGGTCAATCTGATCATGTCCAGAGTCGTGGAAAGACAGCCCTCGCCATTTCAGCTGCCAGCACTCAGCAGTCTGGGGCAAACGAGCGCAGCTCACCTGCCAGACTGACTCGCCTGTACAAAGGCTGTCAATTTCGAGCAATGCTAAGTTCAAGCAATATGCCTGTCCCGAAAATGGCCGCCAAAGAGGACACCGGGGAGAAGCTACAAACCACACTTCGATCAAAGGCTGAATGCCAACCCTCAGCAGGACTCATGGGACTATGATCTTTAATTTCCCAACAGCTATTAACTAATAGAGTCCCAAACCAATAATAGCCAGCAACAATTAGAGGCTGGTGCAACACCTGAATGTGACGTGTGCTCGTTCTGCATAGACAGAAAAAGGGTCTTATGCAGCGAACAATTAGCAAGCAACAGAGTCGCGTGCATCAAATTAATCTGTTACGTTTCCCTTCAGCATAGACAGCAACAAAGGACCAAACAAGCGATCACACAGTACTGCCCAATACCAAGTCTAGATCAGCTCTTCACAAACACGCCCCCCTTATTACTCTCCCCTCTCCTACGAGAGAATCCCCTCTTGAGAGACAACCCCTCTTCCACCTCAAGTAGCAATCCCCCTCCTCATCTCTCTTCCCCCCAGCCAAACCAGAACTTATTCCCCTCTCGTCAACAGCACTCCTTCCCATCTCCCTCCAGTTTAAACTTGACCCCCAAAATGCCACGTACTCGCATGCTGCTGCCACCCTGCTAACTCCTAACCTCCTGACTCCCCATGGTCCGAACTCTTTCGCAATCACCTTCCCCCCAAATCTCACTAGTAAAGCAAAGAAAATCTTCAAGCACAGACTTCTCAGACAACATCCCGAGACTCTATTCGCTGACACCTACCACTGCATCTCTAGAGGGCAGATCAAAATGGACCTTATCTTTCACACAGATAGGCAGGACTTCTGGCACTCCACTCTAAACACACATCTTAATATCTCCAAAACCACCACCACTCCCTTCAGTTGCAAATTGACGACTTCCCTCCCGAATCTCCAGTCAAAAGGCGGATATATCTCCATCACTATTTTCACGAACGGCACAGTCCTAATTCAGGCCAAAAACGCTAACTTAGAGAGCTCCGATTCTATCTTGCTCCCACTAAAAGAAGCCTCCTTGTCCTCACCAGGTCTCGGATTCACCCCAGCCTTTTTCTCAGATAAACAACCACGACAGGAGTCGATTCAGATCCCCCCTGCAGCTGCCCAGACATCCATCTCGGCTTCATCACGAGGCTCCCTGCGCAACTCCATTCCTCCTTTCTCCGCTCAGTACCAGGTCATTACACAGCATCCAACCAGAGTCCCCCACTGTAACTCTTCCCCTCTTCCTTCCACTTACCCTCCATCATCCAGACTACCTGGACACCCAGGCTCCTCCTCACCTCCTCTGCTGTCTCCTATGATGGAATTCCATCCTCCAGCTCAGCCCACCCTCAGCCCCCCGCCCCTGATTATCTCGGGATACGCCTCCATTCTCGAGACATAATTCCCATTGAGTAAACTGCTTGCCCATCCATGCCCCTCCTCCCCTCCTCTACCAAACCCCAATGGGGATCATCACCTTCCAGCTCAGCCCACCAACCCCCCACCGTCCTCTCGTCACCTGGGTCTCATCACATGCCGTGAGGCAGCATTCTCCTCCCCATTTACTCCTACTACAGATTATCTAGGCAGCCCCCTTCATAATAATCTTCCTGAACAGGACTCTCGTCCCTCTTTAAACCACCCTGACCCACCCTCAGTCAGCAAGGACATTACGGCCTCTGACACCCTTCTTCACCCCTTGATCGCTCCTCCCTTAGTCCCTTCCCCCCACCCAATACCACTCTGGATTCAGACACCCATCAACTCTTCATAGACAGCACGACGCAGCGCCTCTCCTTACTTGAAACCCAGCTGGAAATACTGGTTCGAGGCCTGAGTGAAATTCTCTCCTCCCTAACCCTTACCCGAAAGCCCTCACATTCATCCTCCGAGCAAGCCGATCTCCCCCATCCAAGCATAGATAAGGCAACACTCCACTCCGAGCCACAAGCCCCACCCAGACCCAAAGTCAGTTCCCCTAGTAAAGAGAAGATCAGCTCCTTGGACACACACTCTAGAACACCCTCCTCACCCTCCTCACAGATAATGATTCTCCCTGAGGCACCCCTAGACCTACTGCTGAACTTGTCCCCAAAATCGACGATCCAAGTAATAACGGGCTTCAGAAGCAAACACCCTCCCCCGAGAGCACCCAGACCCCCGTCCCACCTTACCCTCCTTCCTAAAGCCCAACCGAACGAACACAGAGAAGAATCCCCCATCAACTGCATGCTCATAAACTGCAGATCAGCCTCTAAACATACATCCGAACTTTCAGAAGCCATTCTCTCCCACGACATACAGATAGCATTCATAACAGAAACCTGGCTCAACAACCTCTCCTACCCAATCATGGACATGTTAGTTCCCCCTGGTTTCACGATGATCAACAAAGATAGGCTAGGGAACAGAGGAGGGGGCATAGCAATCATCCACAAGAACAACATCGCCATCACGGAAATCTCCTCTTGCGCTTACAGCTCTTTTGAATGCCTCTCAGTCAACATCAAAACTCAGGATTCCAGACCCACACTCTGCCACCTTCTCTATCATCCCCCCGGCAATTCTTCAGAATTTACGGTTCACCTTTCAGACTTGATTACCCACTGCGCACTAGGCAACTCTAACTACATAATCCTGGGCGACCTCAACCTAAGGTGGAATGACACCAGGAACCCACTCATTCAAACCTACTCCTAGCGAACAATCTGACTCAACATTGCTTAGAAGAAACTCACCACAAAGGAGCCATCCTTGACGCCATTATTGCTGAAAGCAAGAGAATCACCATCGATCACATCCTCCCAGTCAACTGGTCCGACCATCACTTAGTCCTCTTTCACATTAACCTTTCAATCCTGGACAAAACAATTCTAAAATGAGACACTCCCAAACGGGTTAGGAACACAGCTCAAATTCCATGAGCGGCCCTAGAAGAAAGAATCAGTCTGCTGCTCCCCTCTGCCACTGACCACCTCTCAACCAACGATATCACCTCTCTCTACAACACTAATTTGACGCTTACCCTTGACCAAATTGCTCCCATTAAACTAAAGAAAGCTAGGAATATTCCCTCTAGAACATGGTTCACCTCTGACATCAACGATGAAAGAAGACTTTTAAGAGCCGGAGAAAGAACATGGAGGAATGATCCCTCAACCCTCCACAGTGATCAACTCCAAGCAGCCCGCAGGATGTACAAAAATCCTATCAAGAATAAAAAGTCAGCTTTCTTCTGCCATGCATTAGATAACGCAAAATACCGGCCTAAAGAGCTTTTCAACATCATCAAGAATCAGATCTCCAAACCTATACCCCCTCTTAACTCAAGCATCCAAAGCTCGGTGCGACAGCTTCGCAACCTTCTTTAAAGACAAAATTGTCAAGATAGACCTAGCATTGGGCTTAACCCCCTCCTCCCTCAATGAGATCAATACGCCCAAAACCCATGTCCACGCTTCCATGAAATCTCCACAACAGTGGTCATCATTCACTCCTATCCAGGAATCAGAGATAGTCAATCTAATCTCCAAAGCCACGCCCTGGACCAGCTACCGCCTCTTCTGACCAAAGATCTAAAGCGAGTCCTAGCTCCAATATGGTGCAAGATCATCAATAGCTCTTTGAGCTCTGGATCCGTTCCAGACTGCCTCAAGGTAGGGCAAGTCACACCACTAATAAAGAAGCCAGGTCTAGACACAGAAGATCTAAACAATTACAGACCGGTCTCAAACCTTCCTGTTTTGGCTAAAATCATGGAAAGATGTGTTCTCCATCAGCTAACCCTTCACCTTGAAAACATCAAACTTCTAGATCCCCACCAATCAGGATTCAGAAAGGGATGCAGCACTGAATCTGCAATCCTCAACGTCATGGACGACCTACGCAAATCACTCGACTCGGATCAATGCTGCCATCTCATTCTCCTAGACCTATCGGCTGCATTCGATACAGTCAAGCATAATCTACTGCTAAGGGTCCCTCAAGAAAGAGCTGGTCTACAAGAGACAGTCCTTCAATGGTTCTCCTCCTTTCTTCACAACCGATCACAGAGAATAAAAATCAAAAGCTTTGAATCCGACCTCCACCCGGTCATCAGAGGTGTTCCTCAAAGGTCTGTACTCTCTCCACAGCTCTTCAACATCTATATCGAACCCTTCACCTCTCTACTCAGAAAATCCAACATCCCCTTTCACCTATATGCGGACGACACGCACCTGTATCTGGAAACGACCTCAATTGAGGACATCCAGAGACTAAGCAACACGCTCAAGGAGGTTCAAGACTGGCTCTCATCCAATCACTTGAAACTAAACCAAGATAAAACAGAAATACTACTTATTTCCAATAAAGATGATAATCCTAAAATCATAGAATGTCTCAAAGCCATCGATGCCCTCAATGGTAACCTCTCCCTCGCAGACTCGGTGAAATCTCTAGGGATCACCCTAGACCCAAAACTCGACATGAGGAAACACATCTCAAGATCTGCTAAAAGTGCCTTTCTCAACCTTAAGCTACTATACAAAATAAAACCCTTCCTCCCACCCAAGGACCTTCAACAAGCCACCCAGGCTCTAGTCCTCTCCAGAATAGACTATGGAATTGCGACCTTGACAGGGACAGAAAAATCCCACCTTGCCCCCTTGAAGACAACACGCAACGCAGCAGCTAGAATAGTCACCGGAATTAAGAAATTTGAGCACATCTCTCCAGCCCTCAAATAACTCAGATGGCTCCCAGTGGAGCTACCAGCCAGTTTCAGAACAGCCTGCATCACGCACAAAGCCCTGCATACAGGTAAACCAGAATACCTGGCCGCCAAACTCAACAGGGCAGGCCAGTCCAGAAACCTCAGGAGCTCTAGCTCTCTACTGCTCATCCCGCACAAATCTCGCAAGCACAGAACTACAGCCAAATCTTTTGCTGGAAATGCTCCCAAAATCTGGAACTCCATTCCTCCCCACATTAGAATAATCTCCTCATTTTCAAATTCAAGAGGCTCCTCAAAGACTTCTTCCTCGAGGGATCTGAGAGACCCTGGACTGCCCCATATTCTGTCACCCCCAGCTTTACCAAAATTCCGAGTCTGACAACAAGGTCGCAGACCAAGATATATTTTGGATACAAACATTCTATCAACAGACTCTGTATGTTTGATTTTCAGTCTGCTCACTATTTTATTTGCTGTATATGTTGTAAAGCGCTCTGATACCCTTTGGTCCAGCTAGCGCTATATAAAACTACTAAAATAAAAAAATAAAAAATAAATTGTTCCCCGTGTTTTGTGGTTCGCACTTTAGATTTCCTGGGATTCTGTTTGATTGCGCGAAGTCACGATCTGCTATTTCCAGACTCCAGTCTGCGCTACTTGAGACAGTGGATAGAGTTGCGTGTTCGACATTTGTTGAGTCCTCAGTTCCTGAATTTCTTGAATGGACAATCCCCTCTGTTAGTGTAGATGTTTTTGAGCATAACATATGGGCTAAGTCGTTTGGTACTGTGATAGTGGGCTTTTGTCCTTCGCCTTTGGAGCTGGTCTTCCGAATTTTGCTTTGGAGCTTTGTCATTGCGGGTGGGTGGTGTGGCCCCTCTTTGGTATCGGTTTTGGATTTTAATTTAATTTTTGAATAGTTAAAGATTGGAAAGTTGGTCAGAACCTGCTTGTTAGCTGGTAAGCAGTTTGACACTTGATTTCTGTTTTTTCTCGCACGCTTTTTCTGCCGTTTGGTTAGTCCTTGCTGGTTGCTTGGATTTTTTTTCCCGTCCTGTTCGGGTTGTTCTTTTCCTGATGATTCATGGCTGTTGTTATGCTTAACGGAGGGTTTGACCCCAATTAAATTCAGTTATTCTATTAATTCATCAGTTCTTATTTTTGTTAGTATATTTTGCTTCATTTTTTTTTGGTCTATTGATTGTTGTACTACTACTGCTGCGTGGTCTTCCTTTATTTGAATGTCAAGTTCATCAGACTGCATGTTTAGGGTTTTAATTAACGTTTCAAGTTTGCTGCCCAGTGCGCTATGTAGAGTGATTATAGATTCAAGGTTTTCATTGAGAACATGTTTTCCTGCTTGCTGGCACTGGTTTGATTTACTATTGTTTATGGTGGGTTTCCGGTATGAGTGTTCCTTGGGTGTCATAGCGGTTCGCTGGTCCACATTTTTCTTATTTGTGTTTTCAGGGTTTTTTGCAATTGCTGAATTGAACAAGGCCGATGCACTTGAGATTTCTATTATTGATGAAGCCTGACGGCAATCGACCTCGAGGCCGTTGGATAGATCTGTATGCACGTGGGCTGCTGCATCCTGATTCGACCCACTGGATATCTCAATTAGGTTTTTGTTTAATAGCTCCAGGATCGATGAATTATTTGGGTGCCGTTGGTTTAGTGTTTTTTGTTGTACTTCAGTTATGATGGTTGATGATTTGTTGTACGGTTTGGTTTGCTTGGAATCACTTACACTTGTTATGTTGTCTAGCTTGTCTTTATGTATTGTTGTGCTTCCTTTATTATCTAGGAGGGTTTGAGGCTCCAACCAGTGATTTCACACATCGCTCTTTTTATTTGATTTTATCAATGCTTGATTTAAGCGTGATTCAAGCCTTGGGGTTGAATGGCTGCTTGGATGTTCCTTGTAGGCTATGTCTTGACTACTGATGTTATGACGTCCATCAGTATTGCCTATGAGCTGTGAGCTTCCAGTCATTGAATGATCTTGATTTGTGTCGTTTATTGATGGAACTGACGATATAGATATCCTTGAGGTTCTTTGTGGGTTTTTATATAGTGTGCTTTTGTTTTTATGATTCTTCCCTGGGGCTCTCCATAATTCTGTTGGTGTCACCTGATGGTGTTGAAGATTTCACTTGTTTTTGCACTGAGTCATAACTTATGGTTTCCATGTGTACTTGGGCTTGAGTTTGTATCGTACATTTATTGTTCCACTGAGTTACTTGCATGCACTTGCTTGTTTCTTCTGTTTCGGTGCTCTTCCCTAAGTTGGTGTTGAAACAGGGCAGGGGGGGCCTGTGTGAGTATTGACTGTGTGCATGCTTTGCTCGGAGACATTGGTTTTTGAAGTCCATTTGGTGTTGCTGGCATTGTGTAAATTGCAGATACAGGATCCTTCAAAAATGAAAATTTACCAGTAGGGTTCATTGAACCAAAGATGGAATATATCTGAGGTATTAATGTGGTGGTTGGAAGATTGGCTGTACTATCCTTGGAGGAGTGGGTAGGAATTTTGGTCTTAGATTTTCTTTTTGCGATTAGTGGGGGATTCCTTCGAGTTCTCCCAGACCTCATCGCTTCCACTGGCCTGATGTCTAGGCCTCTGATCGTCCTTTGGGACCTTTGCGTTTATTCCTGTGCGCGGTAACTTTTAGTTCACACTCTCTTTGGTGGTGCCTAGTGTTGCTAGACGGTGGGAGCTGGCGCTGCTACTCCTTCCCTCCTCCTTCGTGGGATTTGGTGTTGCCTGTGTTGCCTGTATCGCTTGCATCGGTCGTTTCCGCCCACTGCTGGCTGCTTTCCACGCTCCGCTCCGCTTGCCCCCGGCCTCTACTCAGATTCAGGCCTTAGTCCCGACTCGAGCTCCCGCTTGGCTTTGGCACGTGGGCACTTACTGCTTGCTGCTCAATATAACTTTTATAGCAACTAGTGTGCCCAGTGACAGTCCGATCGCCTCACCTCCGTCTGACTGTTCGAGAGAGTGGTAGATGGAGGGCCAGATAGCCGAGTCTGGCCCTTTCCCAACCCCTGTCCTGACCCCTGACCCCTGCACACTCTCGGGCTTTCGGTGGTGTTTTCGGGATTTTTGTTGTCGTTTTTTTTTACATTTTACACGCACTCGGCCGCTCACGCTCCTTGCAAACTACTAAGTCCTGACTGAGTTAACCGACCTAGGCTAATATGGAGTGAGCTGGGGCCGTCTGACGAGGTGCAGAAGCGATGTGAGGCGAGATGGTACTGGGCTGGCGAGGCAAGGTGGGTCGCGGGGCTGCACTCTCTCCTCTCTCCTCTCCCGCCCGCCTCCGCCTTCACCTCTCGCCACTGCTCACCGTACCTCTCCTCCGCCGGTAGTAACAGCTGGTGATTGGTGATTGCCGCCACGCTGGGTGCCGGAGGGGAGTCGGAAGAGAGCGCTACCACTATTGCACTCCCACTCCCCCTGCTCGGGCACAGGGTGCTCTCGTCTTCTCGGCCGCTCACCTCTCACGTGTGGCACCTCTCGGCAGCACCTCTCGGCGACTCTCGGCGGCTCTCAGCAGCTGCGACCTCACTGTGGCCCCGCTTTTACTCCGCTCCGCTGCTAGTTCCGCTGCTGGCTTTTCTACCAGCTCTCTGCTCTCTAGCGCCGGAAGTCTAATTGACTTTAAGTAGTCCGACAAAGTGTGCAGAAAAGAGTGCAGCAAAGCAGTGGTGAGCATTCATAAAGCTTGAAGTTTAAGGTGGAAAGAATGTAGCCTAACTGCTAGGGTGGACGATCTCAAATATAGGGAACCGGGTTCGAGTCTTGGCATTGAGGCTAAACAGCCTGTGACTCTGGGCAAATCACTTACAGCCTGATTCATCAAGCTTAATTGCGCTCGCAAAGGGCCAGATTCTGAGAATGTGGCCCTTTGCGAGTGCAATTTTTGCATTTGGGATTCATCATCCCAAATGCAAAATTTGCTATTAAAGAATTTGCATATTTGCGAGGAATTGCATTTAAGGAATCTCTATTTGAGATTCCTTAAATGCAATTCATGAACCATTTTAAAATAGCAAAATCGCAATTTTGGGCCGCTATTTACCGCGAGGTCAAACCTCGTGGTAAATAGCGAAAACTTAGAAAAATGCATTTAAATGCATTTTTCTAAGTTGCATGTTACACACACACATGTCCTTTGGACATGTGTGTGCGCAACACCAATGTAGATTACATTTCAGGGGTGCTACAGGGTGTCCTTTGGACACCCCTGGAACCCTTGAAATCGCTATCTTATTTGCGATTAGCAAATTGCTATTCGCAAATAAGGAATAACTCCCCATTCATTCCTATGAGCCTTTAGGCCCATAAGAATGAATGGGGAGTTATTCCTTATTTGCGATTAGCAATTTGCTAATCGCAAATAAGGAATGTGTAGGAATCGCATTTCTTTATGCAATTTCTAAATGAATCCCGTTTTGCAAGTCCTTAATAGCGATTCCTTATCAATCGCTATTAGGGGCTCGCAAAACGGGAGAATGATGAATCAGGCTGTTAATCTCCCGATGCCTCACAAAAATGAATGTGTCCTTGTGTAACGCAACCAAAACAAAGAGTTCATTACAGTGATTCAAACTAGCTCTGCCTGAGCCTTGAAGACAACAAAAGAGGCCAGGGGAACAGATATTTACAAACAAGCGACAAAGCGCTGATGACAGTCCAGGAACTGGTTTCCTCGGACTAGAAACGCGTCGGCACATCCGAGGGAGCAATTAATATCACTAAGCGTTTGAACTGGCATTTGCTAATTTTTAAGTCATTTTCATTTGAAGATCTTGCTCCTTCTTTTTGACTTTGCCCCCTTTCTTTTTGGATATTGATTAACTCCATTGAAAAAATTTCAATTAATTCTTCTTGTTTGTATTTTGTATTTCTTCGTGGAATGTATGATAATTGTGTATATGAAATGTAAATATTTGTTTGTAAATTGTTGTGTACAGGTTTATTGAAATATATTGAATGTACAGTTTTCCTTTTTTGCGAAATTGAAGAAAAAAACAGTGTATAAGTATTGAAGTAGACAGGTATAAATAAAAATACCAGGTCAAATGTAAGAGATTTTTTGTTTGCCCTTGTTGTTAAGAATACGTTTTTTTAAAAGAAGTTGGGTGTAGGCACATTGTTTTGTGTTGATACAATGGGGTCCAGCCTACCCCACACCTTGTATGGACCTAACTCCTTAGCTTTACAAACTTTAAGAAAGTTAGCATTTTTTACTTTAAAAATTTGGTGACTTTTGGCTGTCTCTGAATACATGCCTGGGATGGGTGACAGCAATCAGAAGGCCAGCCAGCAAGCCCTTGGGGTCACTCAGGTTCCTGGTTCAAGTGATGTGGGTCCAACTCAGCACATGTCCAGAACTGTGGATACTCTGCCGTGCTGCTGAAGGACTGCTACTCTGCTGGACTGCTGCTCAGAAACTACTGCTTTATTGCTATGCTGTCCTGCTGCCCTTATTACCTGGGTGAGAAGGACTGGACACACATCACTTGAACCCGGAACCAGAGTGACCCCAAGGGCTTGCTGACTTGCCTGCTGATTAAAGTCTGAGGGACATCAAAGACTTCCAACTCACCTGCTACAGCACCTGAACTCTGCCATCTGTGAATCTGCCCCGCCAAGTAGTGCCAATCCAGTAATGGACCCTTGGAGGTGGGCTAGAAGTACCAATCCAACAGAAACCATGTATTGCTGTCAAATGGAGAACTCAGGGCCAGCGCATGTCCTCCACTGAAGAACCATCACGGTTGTTGTGATGACCGACTCCATTCTTGATGCATCATCACTGCTGCATGGTTCAGAACCGATGCATTGTCTTCCTTTGTGGATTGACAATGACGCATTGCGTCACCTGCACCCAGCATCTCGTCTTGGATGATGACGCAAACAAGGTACTTTGCAGCAGGCCAAGGTTGGCCCCTGTATTTGACCCATGCTCCATCGCAGTCTTTTGGATATGATTCAGCCGAATGTGATCAGATAGCCCTGGTTGGCGCTTTATGCTTTTAAGCACTATATTGCATTTTAGTCTTTAAAAAGTCATAACTCTGGTTCTACTCATTGGATATTTGTTGTTTTGGTCTTGTTTTGTACAATTAAATTAAGCTATATTTGTTTAACCTGGTGTTGAATCTTTTTTTGTGGTCTTCTAACTGTTTTAATGTTTGCAGTGTTGCACAAATACTGACTGCTCTGTGCCAACTACCAGTGGGTGAGCACAGTTTAATTTAGCATGTGTATCTGACTTACCCTGACTAGGATTGTGGCTCCTGCTTGGACGAGGTGCATACCTCTGCCAACCAGAAACCAGAAACCCAATTTCTAACATCCACAAAAAAACCTGCTGAAAACAGGACAACCTACAGATTGTGAATAGCTGTGTATGTAGTGTGGATGTTTGAGTTGTTACAGATGGCAGAAACATCACAGATGAGAGATGCTATTGTCAGTAATGCACGACTGGTCAGCAATATGGTCAGGCTAACCCTATGGCATACCCTATGCTGACAATGTTGGTTTAGATGGCAGACCACGGATGGTGGATGCCTGACCGATGTCACGGACAATGGACTACTAAGTGCAGTCTGTACCTGCCTTTCCGGTGTCCATGGTCTCACACTGATTACAATGGTCCGTGATTGACAGAATCCATTGCCCGTTATGTAAGCGTTCGTCGATGGAAGGCACATTTTGCAAGCCGATTAGGTCACTTGAATCCTAACCATGACCTGTAGACCTTCTCATAGCATTTACCACTGCTGGGACCCTTTGGCACAGGGAAGTTGTGTGGTTGGCAAGGGAAACAACAATCAAAGTGACAAAATGATTAACATTCATGGTGTCTTAAGCATCTCATGTATTAAACTGAATGCTGTTTTAATGCCATACATGTTTTAGGGCATGGCACTATCAGTCCCGAAAGCCATATATACGAAACACTGATTCATAATCAGCTAATTCTTCTCCTGTTTTGGCTGTGCATTGTTCTGGATCTGGCAAACAACATGCTTAGGGAGCTCTCTGGATGTATTCATAAATCTCCATTTATAGTTTTATTTGTATCTATTAGCATGTAAATAATATGGAAAAGATTAAAATGACAATATCATTAATCTGTATCACATTGATTGTGGATGCAGGGATGATAAGTAAGATAGCCCCAGCAGAATCACAGAAAAGGTTTTCTTGAATGATTTATTATGAAATATTAGTAGATCAGGATTTGCATCAACATCTATGGGTGCTTGTACACATCTGCCAAAGTTACACCCATGTAACACTCTTGATGCAAAGTGGCGCCAAACAGCAGAAAGCATCATTTGCACTGAGAAAAGTCCACAGGATCGAACTGGGACAGAAAATAGGCCTGGGCAGCTAATTAAAAGTGGACCTCATTTGCGACTCAGCTAGCTAAAAAGCTGCCCACATTTGCCAATCGGGATCGTTTTAAGCTTTTAAAGATAAGCTGTTTAGGAGATTTGCAATGTATGGGATACTGCATGCAGTTTGCTGCAAAAGGCAGTGTTTTTCATAATATCAGATAGAGAACTCAACAATAAAAACTGTATCAACAGACCATAAAAAGGCCCATAAACAGCCAGAAAATTGGCTCATACATTATTCTATCAGACCAGCCCATCGGGGACTGGCAGACTATCTTATAGGCCAGTCCGACCTTGCCTTTCCAAAACATATTTTCTGCTGGGAAGTAAATATCCTATCAAGACCTGGTATAACTTTGCACTGGAGGAAAATCTTTGTAATTTTGTGACTTCAAGTATTACCGGTAATTGTTCTACACATAAGCTATCAAATTCACCTGGTTTTTCCATAGCAATTCCTTTCACATTTTATAAAATGTAATCAGACATGTCTACCATTAAGAATGGAGCAGTATTACACTTATTTCTCGTGCATGAAAATATTTTTTTAAACTATGTTTTAACTTATTAAACCACACAAAAGGTATCTTACAACCTTGATTATTAAACATCACTTTACAAGTTAATCAAATACAAGGAGAGAACCCACCAGAGACCTCTATCGATTATTTTTTTAGACCCCCACCCACTCTATTAGTGGCAGCATGCTTCTAGGCATATTTAAAGCCTCACGTTTAAAGCACACCAGGCTATGATCGAGATTTAATTAAGATATTGCTGGGTTACTTATTACCGCTACAACGCTTGTCTTCATCCCAGTCATTCTTTATGAGGGGAGTCCCCTCAGTGAAACAGATGCAGGCTCAGCCCGTCGCTGTCTGGATGCCATACGCGTGCCAGCCACTCCCAGCGACCTCCTGTTTTTCTTCCTTATCTCCTGCTGAGGTAGGGACAAGGGAATACGTCATGGCATTACATTTGATTTCTCTTTTCCATGTAATGAGGTTCTTGCCGGTCCTGAACCCCCAACTCGGTTACTCTTGAACTTCTACTGGGAGTACGGTAACGAAGCATAATTTAAATTGATCGTTTAAAAAGTATCGTGTATGGAAGGTATTATATAATTATCCTAGTGACAGTTCCTTCTACATAGGTATCTTTCTCAGCAGTGGTAAGAGATTGTAGGAAACCAATTAAGTTAAATGACAGCATCCTCAGGCTTGAATACATTCACAATCGATTAAGTGGAGCAAGGCGCATGCGTGAACCTTGTATTTTGCCCCATAGTAATGCAAGAATTGAGAGATTACAAAACGCATTGCATCTGTTAATTAAGACATTTTTGGGTGAGTGAATACATTTCCTGGCTCTTCTCCTCAGAATGACTTATATTTTCTTGCTATTTAAATGGGGAAATATCACAGAAATGGACACTGTATGATGTTGACATTATACAGCTGAAGATCTCCTTCTCGTTGTAGAAAAAGAGCAAGAAGGAGGAAAGGATACAGAGATTGCTAGGAAAGTCTTCCATCTTTCAAAGAAAAACAACATTTCTTCTCAACAGCTGGATTCTTCAGGAAAAAAAGATCAGATTAAGGCTTTGCATGCTCATAGGAGAAAATGGACAAGCCTGACAATTACATATATTGGGAAAGATGTTTTACCAGAAACTTTGAGCCATGTTCGTGATAAAATGGGAAACCTTTATCCAGTTACTCCAGGGACATCCTTGGATCATTTGTTGAGGCAGTTTCAAAGGTCTCCAGAAAACGAGTTTCCAATCCATACTCGTGTGCTGAGTGTGGTACATTGAGAATCGAGATACCCAGATGAAACTATGGTGCCACCCTTAATTATAAATATTTTACTCTGGAGGATAAGCTTTAGAATAAAGTACCAGTGGATTCTGGAGTGGTCAAGCTAGTGGGAAAACCATCTTAGGCCGACTATACCATATCCAAAAAAAACAAAATAAAAGGATTGATCCTTTTCTAAAGAAAGTACATGTTGGCTCTTATCTGCCATTACATTAAGGGTCGAGATATATGGTGCCTATACTAACCATTCTCTTTTTTCAGATTTCAAAGGAATATCTGAAGCCAAAGAAAAAGGATCTGAATTCTCAGTTTTGTTTGAGGGCATGGAATGGGAAGTCGAATATTTTCAGATATTTCCTTTGATGTAGTAAGAGTTTTGGGCCTTCTGAGTGAGGCATCCATCCAGCTCGTCATAATCTTCTTCATAATGACTGACACACAGGCTCTGCTCAAAAGGCAACAGCTCTTCAAATGCCTTGTCTGGGACATGATCTGCTTGTTGCCAAGATTGAGGAGTAGATACATCAATTTTTCAATTAAAAGAAGCTTTCTTCTTCATTTAGACAACCGCACTCTTCATCTGCAAATTGTAAGAAGAGTTTTGTCAACCATCAAGAAGGTAACAATCCAGTAGGAGCCATAGTCGCGGGGTGGGCAGCAGGAGGGAACTTGGGAGGGGGTGGGGGAGGTAGGGAGACAAAATAATTATAATAAATTTAGTTTTTAACTTACCTGATCATCGCCATCACCCGCTGCATCGTGCTCCTCCGGGCTTCTTCTGGGCACAAGCTCCCAGAAGGCACTCAGCCAATCCTGACATTGCATGGGAGCAGCTTCCGGATTGACATGAGCGCTTGGACTTTGCGTTCCCAGGTAGACTGGGAGCCTGTGCCTGCTCTCTCCATTCCCAGTAATGCAGCTGGGGCTGGCAAGAGCTTCACTGCGCATGAGGGTTTGGCATGCCTAAGACAGCTGGCCAAACCATCATGAGCAGTGAAGGGAGTGCACTACTATGCCCCCATCAGAGTGTCATTCCCCTGGACCCGCCCCTAAGACTTGTTAGAGTCCTCCTGGGGGCGGTTACATGGGTATTAAAATAAAACAATAATAAAAGTGGTTTACAACCCATTTTATTATAGTTTTATTTCAGGGTAGTAGCATGGGGGGGCACTCCTCCGCTCTAATGGAGGGTCCACCACTGCAACAATCAACATAAAAGTTAAAGAGATATCAAAGGTAAGAGTTGTTCAGAGACAAATCAACAGACACAGAGAAGCATCATCAGGTAAGATTCAGAAACCCTGACTATATCTGAAATACCCACGATCTTCTGGTTGGAGGACGAATTCGCCATTTTGTAAAGGCATGTGGAGAATCCATTTTGGGTCGCTGGGCTCTTCAATCGTGAAGAAGGCTTACTCCATTGAGGTTCAATCTATTTCTTCAGACTCTGGTGTGAGACCAACTCCATGGCCTTATTATCAAACCAAATGGCTGACCGTTGCAGAATCATTGCAAGTTTTCTTTAGAAAAGTTCTTGTTCCAGGACAGGGGAGGATTTTTGAGGTCTGCTTCATCATCTTTCCTAGTCCATAAGGTCAATAAGTTTTAAAAATGCCCTTCAGGATTACTAATTTCATACTCTGCTATTGAGACAACAAAAACGGTGTCTCAGATTTTGCTTTAAGGATGATCATTATTAGTTTCAAGTTCCTTTCTAGGTCAAATCCGACTTTGTGTATTTTACCATTACTACTGAAACCACAAAAAAGAGAACTGGTTGCAGAGCATTCTCAGTGATTGCTCTGAAGATCTGGAACTCCCTACCTCCAGTGGTTCGCGGAATCACTTCCTTTACCTACTTCAAAAAAGAAGAAAAACTGCTCCTAATGAACAAATTCACATCCTAAGACTTTAACTCTATGATGACTACCAGTCTCCTATGCCACCGAAATACTCCTATCTACCTATTTTGTACCTAATGGCGAATACCGAATCTATGTATACTACCTCAACCATCTAATGTTCAATAACTGCATATTGTAAAGCACTCTGATACCCCCGTGGGTCATGTTGATACCCCCGTGGGTCATGTTTGAGCTATATAAAACTTTATAAAGAAATAAAATAAATAAATAAATAAATAAATAAGCTCCAAAACAGAGTAAGATCCATCTTCAAGGATGGCTGTTGCCTTTCTCTCTGCACAACTGGCTCTTACAGGGTACATCATCCCAAAAAATAAATAGAAAGTCGAAGTGCTGTTTTTGATTGTTAATGCCATCTTGGATTTCTATTGAATGTCTCAAAGCGCCAGTTGACCAAATCACAGGATTGATTCTTCATAGAGCACCTTTCAAGATGGATTTGGTGATAGTGTTTTCTCCACTTTACAGAGATCTGAGGCTGACAGTTAATCTCATCCCAGATGGCAATGGATTGGGCCCTCACAAAAAAGCTGCTAAAGATTCAGCGTCACATGACCTCTTGCCTTTTTACAGATACATGCATCCGGCTCCATCTGCACCCACTTTTTATTCATCACCTTCCCTACTTGCATATAGGAATAAGAATCACAAGATTTTAATTGCGTGTTTCGGATCTCTAAGGAGATAAAGGAATGCTTGACAGTATCCTTAGAAAATGGTCTCCTTCTGCAATCCGGACAGTGACTATCATAACAAAGCCAGTTCAAGCAGTTTGGGAGCCACATTTGAAGATCTATCAACACAAGGATGTGCAGGTCGCCAGAACAGCGCATGGGATCATTGAACAGGAAGTAATTGATGGTGTTATACAAAACACTATTTTGTCAAGGTCAAGAATAACATGTTTTAGTGTGAATAGAAAATAAGCTGACATTCACCTACATAAATGACGGAGAAGGGGGAGGACTCGATCCATATCATTGAACAAAATAGTGATGCAGATGGCCAATTTACAGTTCACATGAAGAGGTTAGACATTCTCAGAGCAGGCACTCTGAGCAGGATCTTCCAATCTTACAGAACCTGTCCCTATCTATTCTGATTGCTCAAGAGATATGTAAAAAGTTTGGGGCTCCCTTCCTAGATCCATTTGCATCCCCAATCAACAGTCATGTCCCTCATTTTTGTTCTAAATATCAGGTAGAGGGAGAATGTGGGGTGATGGCATCAATAACATGGCTCAGATACTGTGTGTCCTATCCATTTACTCTAAAGCTGTTAGTCAGACATAAAGGGAACAGAATGGTGATGATTGCGGTGGTTCCTTTCTGGTCCCGCATATTGTGGTATCTTCTCCAGAGGATGTCAATACAGCAGTGCTGGAAAATTCTTTTGAGCCTGGTGCTTAATTTGTAAAACTAAAAATTATAGGTTCAAAGGCCCTTGTCAGGCATCCACGCTGGCTTGCACCACCCATTGGCTAACCAAGGTTGAAAATGTCATTTCCAAGCACTATAACTAATTATCACACTCCTACAAATGTGACAATGCAGATTATTCCAGACCAACCAGTGCTATAATAATAGCTTGGGATTCCTCAATAGCATACCACAATTTATTTATTTTTATTTATTTATTTTATTTTAAAGGTTTTCTATAGCGCTGGATAGACCCAGGGGTATCAGAGTGCTTTACAGGAGTGTGAGGAGGTACAGTATTAAACAAACATTTGAGCAAAACAGGAGTCAATATAAAAAAGAAAGCAGATAAAATACGAAGGCTATTTACATAACACTATATTAAGCTAGCATGGGTAGTGAGAACTTAGGTTAGGGAGGGTGGGTGGGGGTGAGAGAAAAAGAGAAAAAGGAAGAGGAAGAAGAGAAAAAGAAGGGGAAGAAATGAATAGGAGTTGGGGGAGTAGCAGTAGTAGTAAATCAGTGGGAGGTTATGCTTAGGGCTAGGAGTCATAAGTAGATATAGAGAGCAGGGGAGCGGGTAGGGCGGAAGACTAGCATAAGGGAGGGGGGATTACTAGGAGAAGGTGGAGGGGAAAGAATTGGAGGGCAGTAGAGGGGTACATGACGTGGTCGCAGCACCGGAGATCAGTGTCAGAGGTAGGAATTGAAGACCCCACTATTTGTTGAGGAGGAACAATTTGAACTCTTTTTTGAAGTTGAAGTAGGAAGGGTTACAGCATAGGTCTTTAGGCAAGGAGTTCCAGATGGAGGGAGTGTTACCGGAGAAGGAGCGAATTTGAGTGCCTTTCTTCTTAAACAGGGGGGATAAGAGTTAGAGCGTTCGTGTTCCTTGTCAGTCGTGCGCAGCCTGCTTTGTGGAGTTTATCTGAGAGGTAACCTGGGGCGTTTTTGTGAAGGGTTTTATGCGTGATACATGCGATCTTATAGGTGGATTTGCCTTTGATCGGTAACCATTTGAGGGTTTTTGTGATCAAAATGTTTGTAGTCGGAGATGTCTAGCTGCTAGGTTGAGCACAGATTTGAGTGGAGCGAGGTGCCATAGTTGATTCTCGACAGGACCAGCGATTGGACAGCAGTTTTAAAGTCATCAACCGGGACGAAGGGATTCATTTTCTTGAGATGACGGAGAGGGAAGAGTGCTCTTTTGGCTGCAGTTTTTATGTGGGGGTGAGGGTAAGGCTTTTGTCAATGGTGATACCTAGAGACTTAACTGAATTAGAAATGGTGAGAGAGCAGTTGAGTGCTTTAAGGTCAGAGATTTATTCTTGTATGGGAAGTGGGTTGTTTTTAGGCGTGTAGAGAATGATTTCAGTTTTTGTAAGGGTTGAGTTTGAGATTATTATGGTAGACCCATAATTGGATCTTGGTCAGGATGTCATTTAGATGAAGGATATTGGTTATGTTAACACACCACATTCAAGCAATCAGTCAATCACCAAATTATATATTATTAGCCAAAAAACAAATATAAAAATGTTTATTCAATCAATAGAATTAAAAAAGATAAAAATATACACAATGCATGCATTTCAAGTTTTAAACTGTGGCTATCAACATATATTTCATACCATACATCCTATTTAACAAGTATAGAAAATATCAAAGTGCAAGTAAAAATACATAACCAAACCAATATTCACAACAGGTTCAATATATAACGAGTTTTGTGCAAAGAACCCCTCCATGGTTTGGAAATCCAAAGACCAAGAAGTGACACGTTTCGGTGGTAATAACGTAGGTCCAACCTTCTTCAGGCTTACTACAAAGATGTCTTCCGGTACTCTTTTCAAATAACTGATGATCTTCGTTCTCTTAGCGGGGGCTTAATTCCTCCAGTGAGCTAATCTTTTATCTTGTATCTTCACAGGATGTCAAATAAGCAGGCTGACACCATATCTCACCCTTGCTCTAAAGTTGCGGAAAAAAATGAGATTCCTTATCTCACGGATCCCTTAATGTTCTTCAGGGTTTCACAACTCCCGTTACAGACGGCCCGTAATATTAATAAGACCCAGCACTGATGCCCTTAATCGAGTCACACAGGCTCTTGACCGTCAAGTTCGTTAGTTAAAATGCATGGGCTTATTCCCAGTGTTTTTTCTGAACTTAAAATTCACCGCTCAATTTCATTGGGAGAGAATGTCGGAACTGAGAAGCCTCCTGGTGCTTTTTCTCTCTCGATCGAGAGAACAGGAGGCCATCTCACTTCAGGCCCTTGGAGATCTCCTTCAGGCAGGGGACACAGCACACAGCAAAGTCCTTCTCCTTTCCTTGGCAGAAACAGCAACTGCAAGCCAACCCCAGACACACAGTAAGGGCAGTACTTCCCCTCAGTCTGTCCAGCTCTTCTCCTTGGCAAATATTACTCTTGAATTCCAGGAATAATCTAAAAGTCTGGGGTTTTGGGACTGATACTTATACTCCAAAATGTCTTTGTTCTCTTTGTGCAAGGGGCTCTGATCCCAGTTCAAACCAGTTTGATGGGGCACTGGGCAAGTACACAACATCATCCACTGTCAGTGTGTGCCTTGGCTCCAGGCACACCACAGGGGGGGCTGAGCCAGCATTGTGGAAGGCATGCACAGCCCTATTCAGGTACAGGTTCTACTCCTCCCACCTCTCCAAATGCAGATCAGGCCTATTCAGCCTAGTGCTGACTCACCCAGACTCCTGGAGCCACTGCACCTCCCCAGCCCCTGTCACTCCAGAGCCAGACAGTCAATCTACAAACAGGCAGAGGCACGCAGGAAGGTTGAACAAGAAAATAGTCACTTTCTAAAAAGTGGTATTTTCAAACACACAAATTAAAAAACATCTTTACTAAATGATGTGTTATTAAATCCTGAGTTCAGGGATACTAAACTCCATTTTTCGATTTTACCCCTATGGGAAGATATGCTTGTAAAATTTTACAAAGTATACTCCATTCTGTCCTATGGGCAAGATAGCCTTTCAATAGTGAATAACGAAACGGGCAGTACAGTATTTTACTATCAGGACATGTTAAACACACCAGTACATGTCCTACCTTTTACAGACACGCCGTGGAACTCTGGAACCTCCTCGACACAACATCACCAGACATCGCCTTCCTCACGGAAACCTGGATGAACGTCTCTTCAGCCCCCGACATCGCCATCGCCATCCCGGACGGGTACAAGATAATCAGGAAGGACCGCGTCAACCAGACCGGAGGAGGCATCGCCATTGTCCACAAGAACACCATCCGCATCACGACCGACTCCAACGACACCTTCTCCGCCGCCGAGCACCTCCACTTCCAGATACACACCGACCCAAAGACGACCCTCAGAGGCACCCTCGTCTACAGACCCCCGGGACCACGCACACAATTCAGCGAAGACATCACGGACTTAATCAGCCCGCACGCCCTCCCCTCCGCTGACTACATCCTCCTAGGGGACCTCAACTTCCACCTGGAGAACATCAAGGACCGCAACACCGCCGCCCTGCTGGACAACCTCGCCAACCTCGGACTCAAGCAACTGGTCAACACCCCCACCCACCACGCCGGCCACACGCTTGATCCCGTCTTCTCATCCAGCAAGCACATCACCTTCAGCCACTCCACCGGACTCCACTGGACCGACCACAGCTGCGTCCACTTCAGCTTCAGAAGAACCACGACCCACCACCACCCGCAACAGGTTCCTCACAGGAGCTGGAGCAAGATCACCGCCGACCAGCTCACCACCTCCCTCAGCCAGAACCCACCCGCCAGCACAACGGACCCCAACGAAGCAGCCCGCAACTTCATGCAGTGGCTGACCGCCTGCGCCGACGACCTCGCACCACTGAAGAACCCTCCCAGCAGACCCAGAAGCAACAAAGCCTCCTGGTTCACCGACGAACTCAAGGACTCCAAGAAGACCTGCCGCACCCTCGAGAAAGCCTGGCTCCTCGACCAGACCACTGACAACATGACCGCCCTCAAACACGCCACCCACAAGCACCACCAGCTTATCCGCAGCACCAAGAATAAATCACTGAAGGAACGACTGGACAACAACGCCGACGACAGCAAGGAACTCTTCAACATCGTCAAGGAGTTCTCCAACCCCAGCACCGGCAACAACGACATCACTCCTTCACAAGATCTCTGCGATTCTCTCACCTCGTTCTTCCACCGCAAGATCGCCGACATCCACAACAGCTTCGGCGCACCATCCACGTACCCAACCTTCGAACCAACGCCCCCCACCGCCACCCTCCGCGCCTGGACCATGGTGACCACCGAAGACACAGCCTGCACGATGAACACCATCCACTCTGGATCTCCAACCGACCCCTGCCCCCACCACGTCTTCAACAAGGCCGACTCCACCATCGCACCCCAACTCCGGGACATCATCAACACCTCCTTCAACACCGCCACCTTCCCAGAGAGCTGGAAGCATGCCGAGCTCAGCGCCTTACTGAAGAAACCAACAGCGGACCCCACCGACCTCAAGAACTTCCGCCCCATCTCGCTCTCCCGTTTCCTGCCAAAGTCCTCAAGAAGATAGTCAACAGACAGCTTGCCGCCTTCCTCGAGACGAACGGATCCCTCGACCCCTCGCAGTCCGGTTTCAGAGCCAACCACAGCACCGAGACCGCCCTCATCGCAGCCACCGACAACATCCGAGCCCTGCTCGACAACGGGGAAACAGCGGCACTCATCCTCCTGGACCTCTCTGCAGCGTTCGACACTGTCTGCCACCACACCCTAGTTCAACGCCTCAGCAACATCGGTATCCTAGAGAAGGCACTGGAGTGGATCATCTCGTTCCTCGCCGGAAGAACACAGAGAGTCCGCCTCCCCCGTTTCGATCCGAGGCCACCGAAGTCATCTGCGGCGTACCACAAGGATCATCACCCAGCCCCACCCTCTTCCACGTTTACATGAGACCTCTTGCAGCCATCGCACGCCAACACAACCTCAACATCATCTCCTACGCCGACGACACCCAGCTGATCCTCTCCCTCACCAGAGACCCCGACACCGCCAGAACTAGCCTACACGAAGGGATGAAAGACGTCGCCGAATGGATGAAGAACAGCCGCCTGAAACTGAACTCAGACAAGACGGAAGTCCTCATCCTGGGACCATCGCCCTCCGCCTGGGACGACTCCTGGTGGCCCCCCGCCCTAGGCACCACTCCCAAGCCAACAGACCACGCACGCAAACTGGGCTTCATCCTAGACTCATCCCTCTCGATGACCAGACAAGTCAACGCCGTCTCCTCATCATGCTTTCACACCCTACGTATGCTCCGCAAGATCTTCCGATGGATCCCGACAGAAACCAGGAAGACGGTCACTCAGGCACTCATCACCAGTCGACTGGACTACGGAAACACCCTCTACGCCGGAAGCACAGCCAAGCTACAGAAAAGACTCCAACGCATCCAGAACGCCCCCGCCTGACTCATCCTGGACATCCCCCGACGCAGCCACATCTCCGGCCACCTGAGGGACCTACACTGGCTCCCTGTCAGCAAGAGGATCACGTTCAGGCTCCTCACCCACACACACAAGTCTTTCCACGACCTGGGCCCCAAGTACCTCAACGATCGCCTGACCTTCTACATGCCCACCCGCCAGCTACGATCCACTAGCCTCGCCCTCGCCACCTTACCACGCATCCGAAGAGCCACCGCCGGAGGCCGATCCTTCTCCTACCTGGCAGCCAAGACATGGAACTCCCTCCCCATCCACCTTCGGCTGACCCAGGACCATCTCGCCTTCAGGAGACAACTCAAGACCTGGCTGTTCGAGCAGTAGCGGACCCCTTCCCCCAAGCGCCTTGAGACCCTTCCGGGTGAGTAGTGCGCTATACAAAAGTTATGATTGATTGACACTACATCCTGCCCAGGGGGGTACATTGTGCCTACAATAGGGGTGCCCTATTTGTAAGAAAAGGGAAGGTTAGGGCCTTGCAAGTGGGTGCACTTGCCAGGTCGACATGGCAGTTAACAAACTGCCCACAGGCACCCCGTGGCAGACCTGAGACATATTTTCAGGGCTACTCATGTGGGTGGCACAATCAGTGGGCCCACTAGTAGCATTTGATATACCAGCCCTGGCACACTCAGTGCACTTTGCTAGGGACCTACTGGTAAATCAAATACACCAATCATGGATAACCAATCACAATAACAATTTACACAGAGAGCATATGCACTTTAGCACTGATCAACAGTGGTAAAGTGCCCAGAGTCCTAAATCCAACAAACAAAGGTGAGATAAAAAAAGGTGGAAGAAGCAAAACGTTTGGGGATAACCCTGCCAAAAGGGCCATTTCCAACATCTGCCTCCTGCTCTGCTACTCTAGTTCCCCTGTAACTTCCTGACTCAAAACCTCAAGGCCTTCTTTGAACTTAGGACAAGTTGAAAAACTAGGTTAATTACTTGATATCAGATTAGTGCGCACTATCCTTTTATAGTATTAAGTAAGCCAGAATATTGGTGTCTTCACGACTATAGACTTGTCTTCATGTTTCCTCTCAGTAATTTGCCTCCTGTTCACCTTGATTGTTCTAGCTTCAGACCCTTGCTGCAACCTTGGCCTTTAAACTGTTTATACAAGGAATAAAGACTTTGCTCTATGTTTCTCTGATGAACAGTAGTGCCAAGAAAATTCTCCTCAGAGCGCATGATTCATGCATGAACCCTGTACCGAGATCTATGATGTGAGTTTATCCTTGGGAGTGCCAGTAACCCCAATCTGCATTTCAAGTTATTACCTGAGAGTGTCTAGCTCCCTACTGTGGTTCTGATTATTCTGTTTCCTTGCTCTGTTTCTGAAAGAGGCAGTAAGTATATGTTTCTGAAGTTATTGCAAATCCATTGTTTAAGAGGCCTGTAGTGTACTGACGATAATTTCCTCTTCTTGTTGTTACCAGTGCATTGCATCTTTGCAAAACCATAGGTCCTGGTCCTGAGCACATCTACCTAGCAGACTCAGAGAGTCTCCTGTTAATGCTGTGTTGCAAGTTGTACCACAAGTCTCTCGTTTCTTATTTTGCCCCAACCCCCATTCCCTCCAAGTATTATGCATTGTTTAGGGAGAAGTTATTCCTTGAACGGGGATAGGAGATCCAAGGTCAATTCCAGTATTGCCTCCACGGTTGGATCCAGGTGAGTGCATGACATAATGCTTCCCAGGGAGTTGTCTTATCTGTATTTTCCCCATTCAATTCCCATCCCAGCTGCTCTCTTCACACCTATTATATTCCACCCAGCCTTCCCCTGACTTATCACAGCCTTCAAGGAGAGGGTTGGTATGTCAAGCGGATGCTGGGACTGAAGGACCCCTCTATGGCGTCCTGAAGGACATGGGCAGGGCCTGCATCTCAGCATTTTCTTGAAACTTTTCAACTTGCCTCACAAGTTTGGACTGGGATGAGGATAACTAGGAGTAATGAAGATCACTGTTAAGTAATCTGAATTATTTGTGCTGATTTGAGCACCGAATAAACTACAGTTCTAACAAGGTCATGTTTTCTCAAAGTGCCATTTCTGTGACACAGGGCCCACCTCATGTCGCTGTTAACTCGGCTACAAAATTGTCAGTAGGAAGTCTGTTCCCTTTTAGAGCTTCCAACCTGCGGCAGAAGAATGTAGAGCTCTGCAGCCTGTCAGGTGGGTGAAGAAAGTGTGTGGGGGGAAGGGGGCGGACTTGTGGGCAACTGAGAAACGCTCCAGGCCAGGTAACACGCAGCAAAGATGGCTGAATGAAACGGTATGCCGTTATCAGCGTTCTGCTTGCCTTTTAACGGTTTAACGGCAGAAGGGCAACCTGCCTGAGCCTGAGGCTAGCGTTCCGCTTCCATTTGTGTTTCGCTTTTGAAGTAGAAGCTGCAGAAACGGACTACCATCTATTCATAATTAACCAGTTTAAAAAAAGAGCCACGTCTAGCCTGGGGTCGCTTTCAGCCTGTTGGCCAACTTGCCTTCGCAGTAGCTGGAGCGGAAGAGCGCGGCGCGCGCTCTAGGTAACGTCACGCACTGGGTCTGTTGCTGAATGGTCATTAAATAGTAAAACCTGGACAGAAATGGTTACATTTGTGCAATACGGTAACAGTTCTGCCTGCACGCCTGCTCTTAGACAGGTTAAATGGGGCCTGCCCTAATATGTCAATGCAGTAAGCATTGCACAGTGCAAGTGCTAATGAACCGCAGACAGCCATCGAAAATGCCAAAAGACATTGTTTGGTAAGAAATCCAATTATCTCTTTTTAATCGGAAATTGGAATAGCATGTTAATGTAGAAAGTCAAGCGTGTTTCAAAGGGTAACTTGTTTACGCGACATTCTGATACACGCCATGCTGGACGAATGCACAATTAGCGCAACTCAGGAGAGATATGGATGAATTAAAAGATACAAGCAGCGCTTAACTTCTAATAATTAACTAAGCAGCCTATTTTATTCCGGGTTTTATCAGGCCTTTTCTACATCAAGGAGCTCAGCACTACTGACACGGCAAACACGTTTGGTCGGTTGCGAGAAAGTGTACTAATTGGTCGTGAAATGTGTCATGCCTTTCAGGGGGAAAATGGTAGCATAGTGCACCACATGGTCGCGGGGTCAGGCGCTTCTGTACAAATGACATATCTGCTCATAAAATGTAAATCTGCTAATTAGGGAGCGAAGCCATCTTTTAAATAATTAAACACACTTTTACGTGGTAGCTCCGCATCTGCTTCCAACCTCTTGTTTCAATCTACAAGTGCATTTTACTCTGAACTATCGTTATACAATAATGGTTTTGACTTTTCAACCATTTCCATGCTATGCTCCAAGTTAAGAAGCATATTTATGCATCGCGTGGAGCAAACATTTATTTACAGGTGCAAAATCTTTTCAGCTTTTTTTTTAAGTGGATTTGTCTTTCCGGATGCTTTATTACACACTCTCTAAACTCTCTCTGTCTCTTTCTCACTTAGCGATCTCTTACTTTTCATATTTCACAAATAGCTATTTGGAGAAAGGTTGTCAAAATTTGGTGTAAAAATCCAAATTATGTGGCATAACTTCTTCGCATATTATTACTATCCATTTAAACTACAAACAATAGTTGTACTGAAATCTACATATTAGGCAAATTATGTCGCAATTTATGTGGCAAAAACATAATTATGCTGTAAACGGCGCAGCCACAAAATCACACACGTCCACTCACCCTCAATATTGCTATCGTTTTATTAACAATTTATTCAAGAAAGGTATACAATACCTAAATAATTTAATTCCAAACAGTGCTTATTATTAGCTGCATGTTAAATAAAACAGATTTTTTTTAGCTAACTTGCCCAGAATACTGATGTGATATTAAAATTACATAAAGGTGCCTGTGTAATATGGTCCAAATTGCGATCGCTGGGGTTTCGGTGATATGAAAAATATAGGTGGGCTGAATGCGCAGAATTTGACTCCGCAGAATTCTGCAGTTACAAAAAACCCATCGAGTTTTGCCAACATGCTAAAATAGGTAAGTCGCACTCTGAGTTAGTGCCATAAGCGCTGTCCATGCTGAAAATCAGCACGAAGGGCACCCTGTGGCGCACCAGAGGGTGTTGCCAATTGAGTTGATTTGACTGCTGCTCAGGTACATTTTCTACTCGAACTGCAGCTTTCTGGCCGTGAATGGTCGCGACCACCCACGTTGGAAAAATCCAGGGCTCGAGTCGGGGTACCACGCGGGTGGACGGCATCCCCCCACTTATTTTAAGGGGTCTTACCGGGTGGACGCCGTCCCCCCCTGCGCAAAAGCTGGGCTTTAAATTATAGCGGTATTCGCCCTCGCGGCCGGCCGCCCCGTCGATCTCCCAAGTCAGTCCTGCAGAGGTTTACTGCTCTGATGGGAGGCTCTCGGCCGCCAGTTGTGCGTGTCTGTGGCAAGTGCTTCGTGACGTTCTGCTTGGGAAGGCGCCACGCCGCTCTGTCAACTCCTGTGTGCTGCAGCAAATGGCGCTGGGGATTCTCTGTGAGGTAGCCTTCGGGTGCACCGCTCCTACACTCTTACAGGGTGTTGAAAATACCGGGCCTCTCTGCATCAGGGACGGCCAAGCCCCCATAACAAGGTCGGTACAGACACCCATGCTTGGCATCTGGTATGAGACGGAAAACTAGGCCACCGGATGCTCTGTCGCCGTCTTAACAGTCAAAATAAAGATGCAATGGCCAGACAGGGTCGTTATTTAAGCGAAAGAACACCCCTTTAATAACCTCTGAAAACACATACACCATAAAAGCAAAACAACAGCAGAGGACCACAAAGTGTAGATCGAGTGTTTTTTACCTTTCGTGACGTCACTTCCGGTCGTGACGTCACCTCACGTATTTGAGCCCCCCCCACTTCTAGGTGTTTTGCCTTCCGTGACGTCACTTCCTGTCGTGACGTCACTTCCTGTCTCTGAGCGTCCCCCCACTTCTTTATTTAGGACTTGTGCCCTGGAAAAATCTCACCAGATGACCTCTGAGTGACCGCAAATCTCCATAGAGGATGCCAGATAGGAAGGCAGGGACGGCATCGGACACGCCGCAACTATGGAGTCGTGCCGGTCCCTCGCGGCCGGCATGGCGGCGGGGCTGCACAGCGCACAACAGGACATAGCGCCTCACCTCCCTTGCTTATTGGCAGGCGGGCGCATAACCCGGAGGCGGTAGGAACCGCTTCCGGGTCGCGTGTCGTTCTAACACTGGGAAAGCCGGTTTGAACCGGCTACCGGCACGAAGGGGGATAAAAGGGCTGTGGAGAGGTTGAGACGTTCTCTTTCCTCGCCGCTCCCCAACTGATCACTACACACACCAGGATCTTGACCGGAGTTCCCATCAGAGTCTCTCTTTTACTTTTTTATCTCCCCCTTACAGGTACAGCTGGACCGCTGGAGCAGGAGCTCCTTGCCCCTCTTCCTGGAGCTACACTATTTTGGGGGAACCTTCAGGGAGGACTTGGGAGCAGGAGCTCCTGTCCCCTCAGTACTAACAGAGCCACCCGGCCCATTCATACCCGCAGTCACGCACACACGTACACACGCACGCACGCATCCCTACACCCCAAGGGCGGGCTAGTCCCGGGGTATAAATAAATGGGCGCGAGACCGCTCAGGGTCTTCGGCTCGTAGCCATAGTCAGTGTCTGGCGTGTATTCTTGTGACTGTATAGATAAGGCCCCACTTTGCGGCCTAGGCACGTCCCATAGCCCCAAAGTCCCGGCACTGCATTGGCGACGAGGCGGGTATGCCCACGCCTCGCCGCGATCGCCACTACCGCTTACATCTTGCGGTGCTCGCTCCTCTGCGTTTGAGGCTGGTGGTCGCGGCACCCCACGTATCTGCCTGGCTGCCGTTGCACCCGCAGGCCACGGCGAGGACTGTGCCGCCCTGCTGCCTGTCGACGCGTCCCGTGCGGCGCCCAGGTAAGCCCTCCCCCGCCAGGAGGCTTGGATGTCTGCTTTGCGGCGTGCACCGCCATCGCGCATCGGCGCACCTGCCGGCCCTGTGCACCGTCTCCCGCGGCGCTCCTGAGAGAGCTGCCCGCGCATTGCCGTCACCGCACGTCGGTGCCTGGAGCAAACCCTGCGTCCCGCGCAAAAGTGAAGGGGGGGCCACTTCTCGCTCAGCCCCCGCCGGCAACGTTACTGCGGACGCCCTGAGGGTGTGGAGGCAACGCTTGGTGCCAGTAAGGCCTACCACGTGGCACAGGTTCCTGGAAGCGTGCACCCCCAGCAGTGGGGTCTTTCAACTACGTCACCCCTCCCATTGGAACCACAGAAGGCCTCACACACTGACAATACCTGCAGGTGGCTGACACGCGCATACCAGTCATGAGCCAAACAGCCCCTGTTGATGGCGCCGGGGCCCCCGCCGCACAAGCCCCACAAGTCTCGGTGCCCCAGAACACGGCCGTGCTCCCGGTCAACGTTGGCGGGTCTGGGCCTCCCGCAGCTGCGCCACCTGCACACATCGGCCATGGATTAGCCGCCCCCCTGCCGCCCTTCAGCGAACTCTCGGACCCCTTCACTGCAGCGGCGCGATGGCGGCTGTGGATTGGTCGACTGGACCACTACTTCGTCGGTGTAAGAGAGACGGACGGCAAAGTCAAGAGGTCCCTACTCATGTGTTATGGCGGTGACGAGCTATACGAGCTGTTTGAGACTCTGCCGGACAGGGGTGACGCTCATGATTACGACGCCGCCGTAACAGCTCTGAATCGCTACTTCGACCCGCGTGTCAACCCAGACTATGAGTGGTTCAAACTGCGCCAGGCGCGCCAGGGCGAGACTGAGTCGATTGATTCCTACTACGCGCGCCTCCGAAAACTTGCTACGGCCTGCGAACTACCGGACCAGAGAGCGGAACTCCGGGCGCAACTGATTCAAGGGTGCAGGTCCGTTCAGCTACGACGCCTCATCCTCCGGCAACCGCGAATCTCACTAGATGAGATACTGATATTGGCCCGCTCTCACGAACTATCCAACGCACGTGCTGATGAGATGGAAGCAGCGCTGCACCGGCCTGGGACGGCGCCCCGGGTGCAAGCGATCAAGGAGGAGCACCTCGACATGATACACAGACGTCCACAGTCAGGAAGAGGGAACATCAGAACTACGCCGCAGCCATCATGCGGAAACTGTGGAATGGAGCACCACGCCAGCGGGAAATGCTTCGCCAAAGGCAAGACATGCACGAATTGTGGAAAGCAGAACCACTTCGCGAAGGTGTGCCGGAGTGGTACCAACCGCCGCTCAACCAACTACGGCGCCAGGGGAGTAGCTCGCGGAGTTCACCAACTAACGCTTGAAGACCCTGGACCGTGCAGCGACCCTTCGCGTGCAGCATTCAGCCTAGAAGATGACGACGAGGTGTACTTTGTCTCTTTCGTTGGCAGACATGGCACCAGACGACGGCCGCCACCGATGTGCGACGTGCAGATCGCAGGATCCTCAGTGCTAGCCCTGATAGACACCGGGGCATCGGTTAATGTCATGGACAGCATTTAATAGGACCGCCTGTCCCCTCGGCCATCCCTATCACCGTCCAACGCCAGGATATACACATATGACAGCGATGATCCACTACCCCTACGCGGAGTCATCGATGTGGTTGTCGCCAGCAACGGCCATCAAGTAAAAACGAAATTCCACGTCACTGGGGGAAAACGTGGCACGCTACTCAGCTGCCACACAGCCGAAGACCTTCAACTGGTGTTTTTCGCCAATCAAGTGCACGAGCTGCACGCGGATTTGATGCTCAAAGACTTTCCCGCTCTCTTTCGCGGGCTGGGCTGCCTCAAAGGCAAGACGTTCAAGTTGCACATTGACAAGACCATTAGACCAACGGCGCTGAGACACCGGCGGGTGCCATTTCACCTGCGACCGCAGGTGGAAGAGGAGCTGCGGAAGCTTGAGGAGCTAGGCGTGATTGAAAAGGTATCGGGCCCAACGCCCTGGGTCTCACCCCTGGTGGTCGCACCGAAACCCAAACAACCCGGTGCCATTCGCTTGTGTGTGGACATGCGCCTCCCGAACAAGGCCGTCAAACGGGAAAGACATCTCACTCCCACGATGGACGACATCGTCGCGGACCTGAATGGGGCAAGGTGGTTTTCAAAGTTAGATCTCAACGCAGGATACCACCAGCTGGAACTCCACCCGGACAGCCGCAACATAACGACCTTTTCCACACACGTCGGACTACGGCGTTACAAACGGCTCAGTTTCGGCGTCTCGTCGGCAGCTGAGGTTTTTCAAAATGCGATCAAAGAGACACTCTCCGGCTTGACGAGAATCATCAACCTTAGCGATGACATCCTTGTATTTTCTAAGACCTTGGAGGAGCACCATGCCCACCTCAGGGCCACCCTGCAACGTCTGACAGACCATGGCCTCACCCTACACCGTGCCAAGTGCTCCTTCTACCAGGAGTCAGTTGAATTCTTTGGGTACATCTTCTCGCGTGACGGACTGCGCGTCGACCCGAAGAAAGCGGAAGCCATTTGTGCAGCACCGAGACCCACATCGGCCACAGAAGTCAGGAGCTTTTTGGGAATGGCGACGTACTGTGGACGCTTTATCCCCAACTTCGCCTCCCTTGCCGAGCCCCGGCGATCACTGACTAAAACCGGCCATCCCTGGACATGGTCTGCGAAGGAAGACGGTGCGTTCTCTGCAGTCAAGGATGCCCTGATTGACGACAAAGTCATGGCATACTTCCGCCCGCACCGGCGCACGGAAGTCGTGGTCGACGCCAACCCTGTCGGATTGGGGGCGGTGCTCATGAAGGAGACCGAAGCGCACAAATGGGTTCCCACCGCGTATGCCAGCCGTGCCCTCACGGCCACGGAAATGCGCTACGCACAGATTGAACGCGAGGCCCTGGCAATCAAATGGGCCTGTCACCATTTCCATTTATACCTGTACGGCCACGAATTCAAAGTCGTCACAGACCACAAGCCATTGGTGCCTCTGTTCGCAGGGACGAACCGGCTCGCGCCCCCGAGGATAGAACAATGGGCGGTCCAGCTACAAACATATCGGTTTGAGATCATCTTCCGGCCGGGGGCCGACAACCCTGCGGACTTCCTGTCCTGGCACCCAAAGGACGCCAGCCCCGTGGCGGATCAAGAAGACACCGAAGAAGTGGAAGAGTTCGTGCGCATGTTGTCGCAGGATGCCTGTCCAGAAGCCCTCACACTAGAGGACATCAGGAAGGCAACGGAAGAGGACGAATGCCTGCGCCGAGTGAAAGCAACACTAGCGGATCACAGCTGGAAGCACTTCCTGGATGGAGCTAGCGCCCTCACACCAGCTGAGAAAACATTTCGTCAACAGATATGGAATGCGCAGAGGGAACTCAGCGAGGGCCCCCACGGGATAATACTGAGAGGCACTGTCATTGTGATCCCCTCTAGTCTGCAGAGTGAAGTAGTGCGACTCGCACATCAAGGCCCCCAAGGGGTATCCAAAACGAAAGCTCGCCTGCGTAACAAAGTGTGGTTCCCCGGCATGGACCTGGCTGTCGAGAAAGAGGTGCGCAACTGTCACTCCTGCAACATCACAGGCCAGGACCCGGCCCCTCACCCGGTCATCACCGAGGAACCCTGCACCGAACCATGGACAAAACTGAGTATCGACTTCGGGTCGCTTCCAGATGGAAGACATACCCTGGTACTGATAGACTCTCACTCACGCTTTCCGGTGGTCGAGATAGTGCCGTCGACGGCATTCTCACATGTCAAAACAGCGCTGGACCGAACATTCGCCCTGATGGGCCTGCCCTCCGAGATAAGGTCAGACAATGGACCGCCATTTCAGGGCAAAGAATTCCAGACCTACTTAGAAACAAGAGGCATTCACCATAGAAAGATCACGCCTCAGTGGCCGCAGGCGAATGGAGAGGTCGAGAGATTCATGCGCACGCTAAACCGGGCCCTTCAAATCGGCGTGGAAAGAGGAGAACCAGCAGAGGAATGTCTGTCGAAATATCTGAGTGCGTACCGCCAAACGCCACACTGCACCACGAAATGTGCACCAGCGCACTTGATGTTTAAGAAGGTCTCGAGAAACTGTGTGCCGACAGTTCCCTCCTGGCGCCCGCCAAACTTGGACCAAAACGCAACACAGCTGCGGAGACAACGGACAAACGAACGAGCCAGCTAGTCGAGGAGAGCTGCCTCCAGGACCATGGTGGTCGGAGATCGCGTAATCCTGAAGCACCGACACCACAATTGGAAGTACCTCACTGCATACGAACCGGAAGTGTGGGAAGTTGTCAACGTGAGGGGCACCATGGTATCCGCAGCCAGAGGTAACAGAGCGGTGACGCGAAATATATCCTGGTTCAAGCGTGCCACAGGGAGCAAAGAATATGAGGAGTCAGCATCGGTGGAGGGAGATAGCATGGCAGGAGGTCAGGCCCCCTGCGAAACACCGCCGAGCCAGAGGAGGGAGAATAGCCCTCGTGCGAGACCGGAGCAAGAAGCAACCGAGAGTGGCGAAAGAAGAACAAGCCCACACCAGGATACAGCACCAGAGGCTAGGGAGAGTGGAGAGAGTCAGCGGAGTCTGAGATACAACCTCAGGCCAAACCCCACCCCAAGCCAACGGCTAAAGGACTATGCCTGGACAGTGGGCCCGCGCCATTCGCCCCCATGAAATGAACTATGCATCTGTGAGTTTGGAGGGATGTACTAACGGAGCCACCCGGCCCGTTCATACCCGCAGTCATGCACACACATACACACGCACGCACGCATCCCTACACCCCGAGGGCGGGCTAGCCCCGGGGTATAAATAAATGGGCGCGAGACCGTTCGGGGTCTTCGGCCCGTAGCCATAGTCAGTGTCTGGCGTGTATTCTTGTGACTGTATAGATAATGCCCCACTTTGCGGCCTAGGCACGTCCCATAGCCCCAAAGTCCGGGCACTACACCCTCCTCTTCTGGGGCTGCATTATTGTGGGGGAGCCGTCAGGGAGGACCTTGGGAGCAGCTTGCCCCTCACTCCCTTTTGTTGCTTAGGGGCTGGTGGTTGTTGGGCACTGCGGTGTGGTTGGGATCAGCTTCTTTGTCGGTGGAGATCGCAGGACTACTCAGGTGATGGAATTCTGTGTCTGAGGGGCTGCGGATTGGTTGTGCTGTGTGGGAGGCATTACCGGACTAGTAGTGGCTGTGTTTAGTTAGTCTTGGACAGGCATTTTTAGAGTAGAAATAGCCTCAAGAGTGTGCCCTCGTTTTTTGTCGGTCAGGGTGTTTGTTTGGTTTTATTGCATAGTACTGTAGGTGGTTGTTGGATGCACTGCGGCTGATGGATCAGTGGGCTGCTTAAATTGTGAATTATTATTAAAAAGAGTTGTCTCCTTGTTGTGATACCTTGGCCCTTAAGTCCAAGCGCAGCGAACATCGCTCACGCATGGACAAGTTTATGGAGTCCATGATGCAAAAAATGGAGGACATGGGTCAGGCGTTAGCAGAGGTAAGGATCAAAGTGAATGGGTGTGATGGGGCAGAAGACCGGCTCAGGTGAAGGGGGTGGCCCTTAAGGCAGCATTTGCCCTTGTGCCCAAAAGGGCAAAACCTAAGAAGGAGGGAGTACCTGCCACAGCTTTAGTGGAAGGGCCTGCAACACCGGCACCAGTAGGGGAGGTGCCTCAGGCAGCACCACCGATGCCAGCAGGGGTGGTGCCATAGGCTATTGATGGGGATGGGCAGCCAGGTGCGTACCTTTCCTCAGGGGTTTCTTTAGGTGCCTCACACCCACCTCAGGCCCCAGTTACCCCTCTGGTGGGAGGTCTGGCTGGGAACCAACCAGGGACATCTGTTACGAACCCTCCAGCCTCAGGTGGGCCGCCAGGGGGCACCCCAGGGCAGTCTGACTTGGTGGCTAGCTTGGCAGCAGTTCTGTCATGGTTAGAGAAATCAGGAACTTGGACCCCAGCAGCGGAGGTGTTGGGTGGCGGGGAGTCCTCACTTGAGAAAGCAGCAAGGATGGTAGCACAGACTGCGGGTGGGAAGCCTGGGAAGGGGCAGTCAGTTCCAGCAAGTGGGGCAGCGGCAGGTGGAGCAGCTCCTGTATGGAACGCAAAAGAATAGCAAGCATTGAGCACATCATCGGATGCGGGAAAGGAAAAATCAGCGGAGGCAGCTGGAACAGGTTCCCATGCCAGTGTTAGGCTTAGGCGAAGTGTGCTCGTCCAGGGAGAAGTTGGCGAGACATGTATCACTAGAAATGAAAGAAAAAATTTGGAAGAGAAGGTATGTAAAAATGTTTTCCTTTTGCAGAGTTTTATATAGCGCGAACTTTACCAGAATCGGGTATCAGAGAGCTTTACATAGCACCAGTTACGTTATGTGAGGACACACATTCATTTTTGTTAGGCACGGGGAGATTAAGTGATTTGCCCAGAACCACAGGATATTCAGCGTCATTGCTCAGACTTGAACTCAGTTCCCCAGATTCGAGGTCGACCGCCCTAGCCGTAGGCCAACTCCTCTCTCCTTGTTGGTAGATGTGACGGAAAGGGAGGAGGCCAAAAAGAACAAAGAGTGGATGCACCCAAGGGAGTGGGAGAATCAGTAGCAAAAATATAGGGTTGAGGAGTCTTTGATTAACTGGATCAGGGATTTCTCAATTTACATGACAGTCATGTCTGAGCATTTTCCAGGCTTGGGGGCAGAGATGGCATGCTACCAGAGTAGGATTGCGGGGGCTCACAATAGATTTGGTGGTAGAGGGTGGAAGGAATACGATAAAGACTTTAGGAGAGCAAATGCTGCTAACCCTGCCCACACTTGGGATCAGATTGACATGATTTTGTGGTTAGAACACTTGGGGCACGGCCCGCAGGAAAGCCCAAAAGGCCAGCCCTTTCAGTCAGGACCTCTGTTAGCTCAGGGATTGGCGGCGGAAAAAAGGGGGCATGCTGGGACTTTAATAGACGTACGTGCACCAGGGCAGCAGGCACGTGTAAGTTTAAACACTCATGTTCCTTCTGTGGTAACACCTCCCACCCGGAGTCCAAATGTTTTTAAAAAAATCAAAAGATAAAGGGGTAAGAAATAGGAATGATTGTGCTTCCCTCACAAAGGCCTGGTCTCCCCATAATAACCAGTGCTTTGATCCCATGGTTGAACAAGTAAAATTGCCCTACGTCTGCCAGAGTTTTGTTAGAAGGTTTCAGAGATGGCTTCAGAATTCCCGCGCCTGACTACGTAGGGGTGTCACAATACCAAAATCAGCTATCGGTGAGGGCTAATCCTGGTGTGGCGTCAGCAAAAACTTAAAAAGAATTGCACCTGGGCAAAGTTCCAGGTCCATTTGACAGTGTCCCGGTGGAGGGCTTTGTTTGCTCTCCACTGGGGGTGGTCCCCAAAAAAGAGCCAGGGGAGATCAGGTTGAGTCATAATCTTTCAGCTCCCAGGGGCCAGTTGTTGAAGGACGCCATTGATGGTACTCATCCTTTGATCAGGCATTGAGATGTTCAGAGGTCTGGGCCCTGTCATGCTTTGGCAAAGTCAGTCATCGAGTCAACTTTTTGCTTGTAGCCGGTACACCCTCTAGATTTCCATCTCCTTGGTTTCCAATTTCAGGGGAAGTTCTAAATGGATAAATGAATGCATATGGGGTGCTCTGTTTCTTGTGCTTACTTTGAGAAGATCAGTTCCTTTTTAGGAATGGGTTTTAAGGCAGGTGACGGGGCACCAGTACGTTTTGCATTACCTAGATGACTTCTTATCCCTGGGAGCACCAGGCTCTCAGGACTGTGGCTGGGCGCTACGGGAAATCTGGGCCCTCATGCATGATTTTTGGGTACCCTTGGAGCAGGGTAAAACTGTTGGGCCATCCACTGTGACATCATTATTGGGGATAGAGTTGGATTCTTTTCAAGGTCTCTCATGTCTGCCCAATGAAAAGATCACGAGTTTCAGGTCAGCTTTACAACAATGCTTAGCAGAGGAGAAGGTTACACTGTATCAGCTACAGCAAACTGTGGGACAGTTAAACTTTGCATTAAAAGTCATTCCAATGGCACAGCCATTCTCACGCTCTATAGCACAGGCCATGTCAGGACTCAAAGAAAAACACCACCACAGCAGGTTATCCAGCGAGGTCAGGCAGGACATGCGGATTTGGGTGGCATTCCTGCGTGAAGTCAATGGTAAGGTACTGTGGCCCGGCCCTTCCAAGCCCTGTATGGAGGTAGGCTTAATGACCAACGGAGCAGGTAGCGACGGGTTTGGCGCCATACTAGGTACGGGATGGGTGGCACATTGCTGGCCGGCATGGAGGGTTGAAACCGGGGTAACAGATAACATTGGTTTCTTGGAGATGTTTCCCATCCTGGGGGCATTGTCTGTCTGGCCAGAGCAACTGAGGAACCAGTCAGTGGTTTTCTGGTCAGAAAACATGTCTGTGGTTGAATGCATGAATCAGTAAAAGTAAGATGATCCTGCTTCTGTTGAAGGAAATAATACTGCTGAGCATGAAACTGAAGTTGCTGTTTAGAGCCAAACATGTCCCAGGGGTATTGAATCATGCCGCTGACGCGCTCTCTCGATTTAGGATGCAGGTATTCAGATCAAATCACCCGGCAGTGGCAGAGAATCCAATGCCTTTTCCAGAACAGCTTTGGCAGCTTGGTGCCCCCAATTACCGGATCTCGTGACAGCTAGCCTAGCACCCGGGACCAGGACGAAGGGGCGTTTTGGGCTTACTGTTATTTTTGGGGGAGGAATGGGAGGGAAATTGGCATGACACAGGGACAGTATTTTCCTACCTGAGGGCAATGAAAGATGAGGGGTACTCAGTGGCAGCAGCAAGGCGACACATACCGGCTACCTCCTTCTTAGCGCAAGTGAAGGGCAGAAAGGACCCCACTAATACATTTATAGTGCAGAAAGCTTTAAAAGGGTGGCAGTGTCTGCAGGGTTCACAGCCGAACCCAAGGCGACCAATATGTATTAACAGTTTGGCCACAATACTGGAGCTCTTAGTCAGGTTTGCAATACAAAGGCAGAAGCATTATTGTTGAGGGCCGCTTTTTCGCTTGCATTTTACAGCGCTTTCAGGATTGGGGAACTGGTGGCAGAGAATAAGCAGCACTGGCAGGGAGGATACAGTTTAACCATGTGAAAGTACAAGGAGACTCCTTATTCATATCAATCCACAGGTCTAAGACTGAGGAGGCCAGAGGGGAAGGGGTGGTGCTGCGACGGGCACAGGGGAGCCCTTGCTGCCCCATCACCAAGCTGGCGGCATAATTGGAACACAGACCTAAAGGCATGGGGGTACCTTTGTTCATTCACGCGAATGGTATCTCACTCACTAGATTTCAGTTCAGAAGGGTCATGGGCTTGGCCATGCTGCAAACTGGTCCTAGACCCCAGCAGTTTTGGGACCCACTCTTTCAGGATAGGGGCCACCACCAAAGTGGTAGCTAGGGGTTTTGCTATGATCAAGGTGCTGAGGATCGGTAGGTGGTCCTCAAATTGTTACAAACGCTATGCTCTAGAGGTTGGAAGGATGGTTTTCACTGACATTGTTTTCCTTCTGGTTCGAATTGGAGTTTCTACATCCTGTCATGCGGGAGGGAAACTCACAGCGGCTTGTCGTCGGTCAGCATCTACGGTGGACCAGGTACATGCCTGGACCCATGGTGAAAACAACATATGGGTTATTGGACACTCCTATGTGAAAAGGTCACAACTATTTTTTCTTTCAGGCAATTACGAGCAAGGTAGGCGGGTTTTGGGGTCTCTTTTCATGGGCGGGGACCTCTGCTTTGACAAATTCAGGGATTTGGTGGTGGGCCTGCTGGGCCGGGAGGGGGCTCCCCTAAAGTCTTTATTCTGCACCTGGGGGGGGGGGGTAACAACTTGGTACATCTGGGTAGAAGAAGGTAAGGTGGAAACCTTGATCACTGAAGTTGAATGGTTGGCAAAACCATGCCCTGGGGCTATAATGGTATGGTCACATATGATTCCAAGATTTCAGTGGAGGGGGATGAGTCTGTGTGGGCCCTGGACCATTCAGTTAAAAGAATTAATAACAAGATGAATAGACTGTTCAGGTCTCAAAATTTGCACACAATAGCACATGGGTGCATTAGGGGGGAGCCGTGCTTCCTACTGGACGTCGAACATCTTTCCAAGTTAGGTAAGGAGCTCTTCATGGTGAACCTTCTTGCCTGGTTAGTTGGGTCACAGAAAAGGGCATGGCCTTCAGTGGGGCAGAAAGGGAGGCCAGATAGTCGGGCAATTATGCTGGCCTCTGTAAAATGGGGACTCCCGAGTGGGAGGGACAGATGGTCTTTCATGGAACTCCAGGGGCAGTTACAGCCGGTAGGGTGGAAGGGTGCGGGAGGAGAGGAGTTACGCTTTCTATAGGCTGGTTGGCCACCCCTCAAGTGCACAAGGGCTCAAGTAAGCTGCGTCTAACTGCACGGGCCCCTTTTGGCGATAATCTTCTGGGCATAGGTGGTGGCCGGGGGGGGGGGGAGGCGGTATCCTTCCAGTGAACAGGGCCTCCTGTGCAAGGTCACTCCGGTAAGAGTTTGGGCATATCTTGATCCTGATCTGGGGCCAGTTATTCACCTTGTCGTTGGCTCAAACAGGAATACGCAGAAAGATAATGTTATGATTAGCTTAGGATAGGCATGGCTATGTATTAGAAACATGTTAAGGTTAGCCTTAGACATACTGTACCTATGAACGTAATAGACTTGACTTTCTGCGTATTGTATATGTAATGTAAATATATTAATGTGTGATTATTGTTAGACCTCTAATCCAAAGTTGGTATTGATGATGTAGTTGGCCTTGTGAGAACATGGGCAGTGATAGCAACTTGGGCACTGGGAAATGGGGCCCACCCCAAGGGCAGGAGTTAAGGGAGGAGGGGGATTCGACCGTACCTGGCCATATAGGAAGGCGGAGACGGCATCGGACATGTGGCAACTATGGCGGTCGCGCCGGTCCCCCGCTGCCAGCAGGGAGGCAGGGCTGGGCCACGCACAACAGTGATGCGGCACCTCACCTCCCTCCCTGATTGCCGCGCGCGCGACCCAGAGGCGATAGGCACCGTTTCCGGGTTGCGCGTTGTTCTAATGCCAGGAAAGCCGGTTTGAACCGGCGCGAAGGGGGATAAAAAGGCTGTGGAACGGCGGCCACGTCCTCTTTCCTCGCCGCTCCCCAGCCAATCGCTACACAGGCCAGGACCTCAACTGGAGGTTCCATTAGAGTCACCCACCCACCATCCACCGAAAGCAGAAGTTGTAGAGGAATGGTTTGTTATGTTTTTTCCTATGTTAAATAATATTTGTCATATTTAGAGATGCTATTACTTGGTCAGCGGTAAGGTCATTGGTGAGCTTACATTTAAGGTCCCTAGTTGGCGGCGCCATTGTAAAATGGGGACGCCCTAGGGGGGGACCAGATGGTCTCTCCTGGAACTCCATGGGCAGTTACAGCCGGTAGGCTGGAAGGGTGCGGGGGAGGGGAGTTACGCTTTCCGGTAGGATGGTTGGCCACCCCGCACGCGCACAAGGGCCCAAGTAAGCTGCGCATAATAGCACAGGCCCTTTATGGAGACGGGGTGCCTGGGGGGGAGGTTTCCTTCTGGTGAATCGGGCCCCCTGTGCAAGGTCACTCTAGTAGGAGTTTGGGCATAGCTTGATCACGATCTGCAGCCAGTCATTGACCTTGTCATAGGCTCAAATAGTGATACGCAGAAAGATAATGTTATGTTGTTGAATGATTAGCTTAGGACAGGCATGGCTATGTATTAGAAACATGTTAAGGTTAGCCTTAGACATACTGTACCTATCAATGTAACGGACTGGATTTTCTGCGTATTATGTATGTAATGTAAATATTTTAATGTGTGATTATTGTTTGTAATAAATACGGCCGGGGTTTACGACCCCTAATCCGAAGTTGGTATTGATGATGTTGTTCACCTTGGGGGAACATGGGCGGTGAGCAACTTCGGCACAGGGAAATGGGGCCCACCCCAAGGGCAGGAGTTAAAGGAGGAGGGGGACCTGGCTTTACCTGGCCATATGTTGCTCTTCAACGTACCATTTTAGCATGCATGCGAGAAATAATTCCATCATGTAGCAATTGGCAGAATTTGACTGGAAATCCGCATTACAAGACTAAAATGGAGCTCCCAAAATTCCATTAAATTCCACCGGTGGAACAAAATATTACACCGACCCCTAATAAAAAAGCACTCAGCCTTCAGTTCTGTCACCAGAACCCTTGAATGTCAATATTAGAACCTGTTGCACAGTTACCTCTTATTCATCATCTTTATATCTGAGTGTCTGTATTCATATATCTAACCTATCCCAGGCAATAATTATAAGGAATGTCAAAGCAACTTTAGATTCTGTCTCTAACTAAACTAAAACACCATGCATGATTGATGATTTAATGAAGTCTAAAATTAACATGAAAGAAATCTATGACAGAGTGGAGCATAAAACACCAACCCCAACAATCCTGCCATCAACTTTGAACCCCCGAAGTCTGCAATGATGCAGAAAAGTGTGAAGAGCAGCCAATGTAGCAGCTTTACAAATCTCTTGAGTGGGAAACACCTTTCACCTGGGTCCATGAAGCCACAAGACATCTGCTTAATCTACCTTGAATGCCCCTAGGAATAGGTACATTTGTTAGTGAACATGCCAAGAAAATAATGAATCGAACCCAATGACTTACTGTCAGAGTGGAGGCTTTTTTGGCTTGACCAGAAGAACCAAACGTTACATATAAAATGTCAGACTGTTAAAGGTATGTGACCTATCTAAAAACATCATCAAAGCTCATCTGTCATCTTAAGTGTAAAGCTCTTCTTCTAGAGAAGATGGATATTGGAAAACAAAGTTGAGAGATCAAAATCCTATTTCCTTTGAAAGGCTAAAGCATTTTAGGCACAGCAGCGGGGTCAGTATGAGGAATCACACTGCATTGTGATAATTTGAGACAAAACAATTTATTAATTCTCCCAGCTTATACAAATGCTGGGGTGGGCAGTAAACACAGAGTTTTGCCTACTCCGTGCTCTGCTTGGAGCATGGAGTTCAGCAAAAAATATGCCAACCGCCATGTGGTGGAGTTTTTCTTACGTGCGGCTCGCCAACATTAAGAAGGTGAGAGAGAAAAAGCATGTGGTAGACTGCCTCCCAGAAAGATTTCTTAACGTGGGCTTGTGTGGCAGGCTGCTAACGCTTGGATTCAGAAAGTTGCAGCTCGTGTTGCAAGCTGCAGCTCAAGTAGAAAATCTACTTGAGTGACAGAAAGAAGCAGCACCCTCTGGTGAGAGGCTGCATACTGCCCAGAAGATAAAATCAAGTCTAAAAAATTTCTCAGGGAGTACAAGGAGTGAATTAAAGCTGAAAAGACGAAATATTTTCCAGTAAAATTAGATTAATGACAAACTCTACTAGGGAACTTTTTAAAACAGTCAAATCCCTCTCCAAATGAAATAAAAGTAACAGCTTTATCCCGAAAGTCTCCTTCTGTAATCAACTGGCAGATTTCTTTCACCTTAAAATTAATTTTATATTTAAGGCATTTTTCTCTGTCTCGAATATGTCAAACGCAGTGGCAGCTCCAGATCAGGTCGAGTTTGCGAACTGCGGACCAGCCCCTGCACCCAGATTTAAAAGTTTCCCACCCCTTTCTTGGGATAAAACACTTAACCTTATAAATTCCATCAAATCCGGGGCGCGGTTGGATCCTTGTCCTCCTATGGTCATTAATTTAGTGGCCAGTACGGTGGCTGGACCACTTATGAATCTATTAAATGGGATTCTTAGCTCGGGACAATATCCAATAATCTGGAAGAGAGCTTCCATACTCCCTCTGGTGAAAAAGCCCTTTTTGGACCCTAAGCAGGTGGAAAGTTATAGGCCCATCTCCCGTCTCCTGTTCCCAGCCAAACTTCTGGAGAAGGCAATGAACGAAGAAATACTTTCCTTTCTAGATGCTAACCAGCTACTTGATTCATCTCAATACGGTTTTAGAGCAAACCATTGTACTGAAAGAGCGCTGGTGGCAGCCTCCAAGGAACTAAAAGGACTAGTCGACAAAGGTGGCAGAGTGGCATTTTTCTTGCTGGATCTCTCTGCCGCGTTTGATACGGTTCATCATACACTTCTCATTTAACAACTGCATTATCTAGGCTTCAGGAACAATGCACTAGCACAGTTGACCTCGTTTCTTAATTGGAGACAACAGTGGGCAGAGATGGGAGACCCCAGTTCCAGATCTTTCTCTCTCCCGTGTGCTCTCAGCCCTACTTTATTTAATGTATATATCACCCCATTGTCAGTCTCATAGTTTTGGCCTGGCGGTATTTTCCCTTGCTGACAATACGCAGATTGTTCTATCAATTTCATTGGAAGTGGAAAAGTATGCAGACAACTTTTGTAGATGCATGGCCCAGGTTGCGGACTGGATGCAAAGAAAAGGTCTCAGGCTGAACTCGGATAAAACAGAGGAACTGCTCTTTGGTAAGGACACCTCCTTCTGAGATGCATCCTGGTGTTCCATGGAGTTGGGCGCCCTGCCAAGATCAGTGCTGAAGGCAAGAAATCTGGGTGTCATCTTTGATACAAAACTATGTTTTTCGGAACAAATCAATGCTGTGACTTCAGCAGGGTTTTTCATGCTAAGAGTATTTTGGAAAATTCTCCTGTTCATTTCTTTCGATCTACAAAAGACGGTGATGATGGCACTTATTGTTTTGAAGATAGATTAGTGTAATACCCTATATTTGGGGACTTCCAAATACCTGATAAAGAAGCTCCAGTCTCTGCAAAATGCAACAGCAAGAACACTACTAAAGCCCCCCAAATTTGGACCAATTTCACGCTTAATGCATGGCCTCCATTGGTTACCAGTGGAAAAGCGGATTTCATTTAAGGCCCTCTGCATTATCCACAGGGCCCTTCACAGAGCCGGGCCGGCCTTTTTCCAGGATCGGTTTTCCTGGTATACTTCTTGTAGGAACCTGAGATCGTGCTTGGTGCACATGATCATTGTTCCAAGAATAAGCAAAGCAGAGTGGGGTTGAAAAATGCTTTTGCACTTCGGGGGAAAACTATGGCACTCCTTGCCTTTAGCCCTACGCGCAAAACTCAGCTTGCAGCTGTTTAGGAAAGAGCTAAAGACATGGCTCAATAGGTCATCATCTATGTATTTAAGGTAGGCCTCCAGGCGTTTTTCTCCTGGGTTTTTGATCCGCACAGCGCTAAGACACCTTCGGGTATTGCGCGCTTTATAAAACTACCTCGTTCATTCATTCATACTTTCAGATCTTAAAAGATCGTATGAACAAAACTCTGACCCCGGCAAATTGGTGCAGATATGAGAGGTGATCAATGAGTATAATGAGACGGCAGAGCAGGAAGTCAAATACATGTCAAATGAGTGGACAGCTAGGGTTTATAGCGAAGGGGGTAGACGGGCCGTGTGTTTGACAAGAAAATAGCGGAGCCAGGGGCACGGGCGCACATAGTGGAATTGACAAAAGATTAGGGCATTTCCCATCATGATACGGCGAACCTCTTGAAAATATTTGCCAAATTTTATGGAAATATGTACGCCGCCCGAGACTCAGCCACGGAGGCTTAAACCAATGCGTATCTGGAAGAGACAAAGGGAATTCTTGGCACATCTGCTCACTATAGATGAAATAAAAGACGCAATAAGGGAGCTCCCAAATGGAAAAGCTTCTGGGAGTGATGGGTTGCCAGTATAATTTTACAAAGACTATGCACCCCAGATAGCCTCTCACCTCCATGCAATGTATGAGAAAGCGTTCCAATAACTAAACCAGCAGCCATCACTCCAAGAGGCTCTTATTATCATGCTGCTGAAACCAGAAAAGCCTCCTCAGTGGTGTGGCTCATACCATCTGATATACTTTATAAACAAAGATACTAACAGCCTGATTCATGTACGGGCCGTTTTGCGTGGCCCTAATAGCGAATCATAGCGACTCGCTATTGAGGACACGCAAAACGGCATTCATGTAGGAATTGCTAAATAAATAGCGATTCCTACATGATCTCTATTTGCGAGTAGAAAATTGCTACTCGCAAAAAAAGGAATAACTCCCCATTCATTCCTATGGGCCAAAAGGCCCATAGGAATGAATGGGGAGTATCCCTCATTTGCGAGTAGCAATTTGCTACTCGCAAATCAGATAGCGATTTTAAGGGTGCCAGGGGTGTCCAAAGGACACCCTGTAGCACCCCTAAAATGCACATTTGAACAGGTGTTGCGCACACACATGTCCAAAGGACATGTGTGTGTGCAACATGCAACTTAGAAAAATGCTTTTAAAAGCATTTTTCTGAGTTTTTGCTATTTACCGAGAGGTCTGACCTCTCGGTAAATAGCGGCCCAAAAGTGCAAAATCGCAATTTTTTTTGTGTCATGATTAACATTTGAGGAATCTCTATTAGAGATTCCTTAAATGCCATTCCTCGCAAATATGCGAATTCTTACATAGCGATTTTTGCATTTGGGATTGTGAATACCAAATGCAAAAATCGCACTCGCAAAGGGCCAGATTCTCAGAATCTGGCCCTTTTGCGAGCGCTTTTGGCTACATGAATCAGGCTGTAAGATCCTTGCGAGTGTCTTGGCCACATGGCTTCAACTCCTACTGCCAATCTTGATCCTCCCGGATCAGGCTGACTTCTTGACGGAGCGATCCACTACACATAACCTGCGCACCTTATTTGCAGTAATGCACCGTCTGGACCCGGCATTACCTGTGGCAGTGGTCCGGCTAGACGCTGCTAAAGCGTTCAATTCCATTCAATTATGTTTTAGGTTTACAATACTTCGACATATGGAGGTTCTACAGGCCTTTACACAATGTGTGCAGCTGCTGTACTCTGAACCGGCTGCCCAGGTACATGTAAATGGGCACATGTCGGAAGCCTTCATGATATGCAGAGGTCCGAGACTGGCCTCTCCACTGTCACCCCTGCTATTTATCTTACATAGCATTAGAGCCCCAAGCATGCATTCTGTGACAACAACAATCGGCAACGGCACTGAGATTTCGCCAACGCCCGTTGGTCGTCTCACTACATGCAGATCCTGGTGCTTATCTGGAAAGTCTTATTAAAGAATGCATCTACTATGAAAGACACTCAGGCTTGGGCATAAATTGGTTGAAATCAACTGTCTTCGCCTGAACTCAGTGCAGGACACAGCAAGTGATGGAGTCCCCTCTTGAATGAAGTGACGATCCTGTCCAATACCTTGGTATATGGGTACACAGGGACCCGAATTTGGTTCTACAATATGACTATAGCAGGGCTGTCTCCCATCTGGAAGAGCAAGTCTCGAGATGGATAAGGCTTCTGCTGTCGGTAGCTGACAGAATAGCATTAATGAAAATGGTAATACTACCGAAATGTTTGTATCTATTCACAAATATCCCTATATACCTGTCACAAGCATCCTTTACAAACTTATGCTCACAATTGATTAGGCTAACTTGGGCAGGGAAGCAGCCACGCTTGAAATGGACCACCCTGACACAACCCTATTCACTAGGTGGTTTTACAACGCCAGACTTAAAACTTTACTGCCTGTGCGTACAGGCACACTTCGTCCAATATTGGCAACATGCTCCAAGATACCACACGCATGTCGCAGTGGAAGGGGATGATGCGCTCCCCATAGCGCTTGAGGCCATGATCCCGCACGAATGCAAGGAGGTCACAAAAAAAAGAGATAAATGCTGTACACTGCACCACACAGGCCTGGAAAGCATTGGGAAAAGAGCACAGATAACACCACTATATGCGCCAGCACTACCACTTGTGCATCACCCAGAGATATCAGTGTCACAAGAAGCAGATTCACTGGCTTTATTCGGCAGTGCTACACACTCTGGGGGATGCCTATCTGGAAGGAAAATGTAAAGATTTAGCTGATCCACATTGTGTAAGCAATAAACCTCCCATGCTCACCTTTCTAAATTGTAGGCTTAGAGCCGTGCTTTGCGACCTGTATCCACAGGAGGAGGAACCGCGGGCACTGGGAGCACTCCAATTGCTTCTCACAACCAGGGCCGGACTGGGAACAGAAAACTGCTCAGCTCATCCCCCCTGGGGTGAGGGGGAGTGCAGTTGAGCAGTTTGCGAGCGCCGGTTTCGACCGATTTTGTTACAGGGGGCCGAAATTGCCGACCCCGGTAACAAAAACGCCCCCGCGAGGGGCCCAAATCCCCCCCCCACCCTAGCGGCCTCCCGGTGAAACGTCCAGTGCCCGCTATGCTCAGTCCGGCCCTGCTCACAACTGACACTCGAAAGCCCCTAGTCACACACTTATACAATACGCCCCAGACAGATGCCCATCTGGAGCAGGATGATTCATTAAGAAAATGGAATGGGGCTCTCTCTGCTCCAATCACAGCGAATGACTGGTACGCTTGCTGAGCGCTAAATGGCCAGTGGACACCAAACTGCACATTGAGTATCATTCATTTTAAATTCTTATATCAAAAGTATTACACCCCAATCCAACTCTATGGCTTTGGACTCAGGGAAAATGCAAATTGTGTGAGATGTACGGCTCGGGACGCTGACTTTATTCACTTGGCATGGGGCTGCTCAAGGGTATACCAATGCTGGGTGCAGGTTACACACACAATCTCGGAAATAGTGGATGATACAGCGGACTATACCCCCAGGGTGTGCCGACTTGGCCTGATTAAAGAAGCTCTGCCCACTAATCGTAAGTTGATAGCTATAGCCCTACTATTGGCCAAGAGGAGGGTAGCACTTCATTGGGGAGGGCAATTGCGCCCTAAACATGAACGCTGGCTGCTTGATATGGCATATTGTCGCAACCAATTGGAATGTTACGCTAAGGAACTCACCCATGCCTCACAACCCAAGGACATCTGGGAACCTCTCACTAGATACTTGCAGACACAACCAGGTGAATAAAATGTGTATTGTGTGCTGACCTACCCATTTTTATTTCTCTTTTCATAGGTGAAACAGTCATCATCAGCCCTGTATATTCCAACACTTATACTAGGATAGTATGTTGGCACATATGGCATCTTGTTGTACTGTTATGTATTTGAAAAGTATTAATAAAATATGTTTTTTTTTAAAAGGCTTGAAAAAATATATATTTGGATCTGTCCAGCAGTGTACTCTAATCAGCATCTGATCTTGTGACAGTCATCAAGAATTTGGAAATGTTAAGGAGAAAATCATGTTTTTTTAGATATACACAGATTATGTTCTGTCCTTCCTGAATTTTGTCAGTTGACTTTCTTCAGGTCAATCATCATTCTATTTACCCACTGATAACTTGGATACCATGAACATGACTAAAGAGACTATTTTCCCTCTCTCTCTGTGCAAGGAACAGGAACTATTGCTTTTGTTGACTGAAGATCCAGAATCTCCTGATAAAATGCTCTTTTTTTAAAGGCATCAAGGGCATAAAGTCGTTTGACCCCTGAGTGCAAATGGAGGGAGGTAAACTCGATCAGATAACCTTTCCTGATAATCTGAAAAATCTCTATTGTGGTTGTGGATTCTTCTCGAACGTCCGAGTAGCATTGGATCAGACCTCCCACCTACAACTCAAGGTCTCTCCGGAAAATAGTTAGGACTTCTTCTCCGAGGGCTTTTTCTGAGAGTTCTTATTTCAGATCCCTTCACCACAGGATTCACAGGCAGAATATAAGAAAGATAATGTATTATTTCCCTTCTGCTTCCTTTCCTCCAGCCTATTGCCATACAAATGTGTTCCATTAAAGGGCATACGAAAATAGAGGATTTTTGGGTAGCCACATCTTGCCAATCGTGTAAGTAAAGATTACATCTAGCTGCTATATTGGCATCTCTTGCTATAGATTATGCTCCCACAACATCAAATGAATTGCCAGATCAACACAGAGTCTTTCTCTCAATCTCTTGTAGCAATGCAGGACATTCTGCACCTTGCTCAACTGCCTTGAAAAGATATTTGAAGCCAGAAATAAGAAACCGAGGGGCATTTGCCTCATGAATGCCAGCCCTCAAGGCTAGGTGAGAGCCAAATCAACTTTCCGTTAGGCAGAATCAATCTTTTTGTCTGACTTAATATTTTCTTCTTCAGCTATGGGTGTTCTACCAAATTACCCACCATTGAGTCCACATGAACTGCATCAGACACATTGATTTTATTCAGGCTCTTCCACTTCAAAAGAACAACATCCAGCACATAAGGAGGAACAGGAATATCCGGATTTGGTGAGTACTGACACCGACAAAGCAAAGTTGCTAAGGATAAACTTGGCTCCTCTAATATTGGAAACCTTATGCTGTCCTTAACATGACCCAAAATGACAGAAAAAAAATATATTTGCCTTTGTATCGTGGGGATAACTTCCACTTCTCCTCCACATAGAAGCATCCCATTGGAAACATTGCCAGTGCAGCTGAACTCTCCATGATGATCCATCTTAGACTTTCATGCCCCCAATCAATAGAGGCTTCCTCGTCTTCCTAGGAGGTGACCCGGATCAGCAGCTCAAAGAAGAGAAAATATGATGACGCCTCTTTCTATCATGTTTCCCCTTATTGACAGAAAAATCTGCAGGATAAAAGATCAATATGCCCTAAAATATCAAACAGGAAAAGTATCACAACAACTTAGGGCCTGATTTAGATGTTAGCAGGCTTCCCACTGGTCCGCCTCTGTGGTGGTCCGAGGAAGCCCGCCAAGTCATATGCTGTCCCACCCGCCGGCTCATAGGAGAGACTAAAGAGCATTTCACCGCTGTCACAGTGGCTGCAGCACATCCGTGCACGTTGTGGCAAGCACCATGTTGTGCATGCCACACAATGCACGCATAACCGTCCACTTTTGGGGGGGCACATCATGTGCTCCCTGCATTCACCCCCATGGGGAGATATGCCCAGGGGCCCTGTTGGAGGCCCCTTTACATGCCTTTCTACCAAGCACTTCAAGGCTCCATGAACTGCATGGAGGAAAGGCAGGTCGGAATCTGTACAGCAGTGCTGGCATTGGCACCATCGCGATTCCCTGCTGCTTTCCTTACTGCTGCCCCCACGGGATCCTGGACCCTGGTGGCGGGGGCGGTCCCGCTGCCACCATCGAGCCGGAAGCCTAACGTGATGGCAGCAGTGGGACCGCCATCCACCGGTACGGAACGCCAACATCTAAATAAGGCCCTTGGTTTTTTCACTTAAGCCTTAAAATAGAAACCACTTACCTCGCTGTCGTTCCTGAAAGTATCATAAATAATGACTGTAACAAGTAAGAGGTGTATACTTTGTTGTTTTAACAACAAAGGGTATGTTCCCCCAAAATTCTACATCCTTAACTATATCATTAATTATTATTATTTTCTTACTGCTGGAGACAACCAAGCAGTCCAGACAACTATTTCACTTATTATTTTGAATAACATTTCTCAGTTTGAAAAACACAGTTTTTAAGATAACTATACCAAAATAAGCATTAATTAAAAAAAATACATAATGAGTAACATCCTGTGATTTAATTGCCTTGACCCAGAACCCCTTGATGGTCATATCGGACCATATTATCGGGTTACCCGCTATGCATTCAGGGGCTTATTTGCAAGCCCCTTGTGTCGCAGGAGTGTCACGTTGCGTGACGCATCGGCGATGCAACCATCTACATGATATTTACAAGCACACATAAAACCACCCTGCATGGTTTTACGTGTGCTTGTAAATATCAACCCTTTTCACTCAACACTTTGCATGTTACGGGCGTGACATGGGTGTTTCCAAGCAACACCCATGTCCATTGTGCATTTCCAGATTTACAAGCAATCGTAAACCTGGAAAGGCGTCAGAATGCTACGCCACCCAGGGTGGCGTAGCGAGGTGGAACAATGTTTCATTTCTCCTAGATTGTTTCCTCTTTAATGCATGCTGCATCTTCCTCTTTAATGCGTGCCAGGCCAGCGCCAGACGCCAGACATGCTGCCAATTTCGGGAACCCTCACCGTACTTACTTCACACAGCTAGAGTACTAGCAAGTAGCTATTCAGTTCATAGGCTACAGGATTTAGAGGGTCCCTTTAGCTGTAAACAATGTGGGTTCACATCTATGGTCCCAGAAGGCGTGCCGGATCATCCTTCTCCCCCAGGCAAGAGCTTGACATTTTTTCATCTTAATTGCCGCTCCTTGGTCAAACACTGTGCGGATGTTTTCACCTTCTGGAATCCGAAAGGCTGGACACCCTGTTCTTAATGGAGACTTGGCTCTCGGAAGATTCAGTGGCGATCCCAGGGCTGGCACATCCAGAGGGCTATGTCATGCACACTCTTAATAGAGACACAAGAGGTGGTGGCATAGCAGCCATTTTGAAAACCGGTTATGCTTGTTCCTTTACTAAACGGCCCATTGTAGGCTGCGAATGTGCCTGCTTCAAAATCACCTTTAATTCCAATTACACCGTGACTGGGTTACTAATATATCCCCCATCGGGCTCATCTAAAGCCTTTAGGGAAGCATTTATTGACACTGTATGCACTTTGGTGGTCAACTCTCCCAATTTTACGATCTTGGGAGATTTGAATATTCATTTTGATAATCACACTGATGTGGATGCGGTGAATTTAATGGCCGACTTAGCGGCTTGCCAGTTAGATCAAAGGGGTCCCAGGTCCCACTCATTCAGCAGGTCACCTGCTGGATCCGGTCTTTACTAACATTCATTCCCTGATTACACAATTGTCGGTACCATTGGCCTGGTCGGACCATTTTTTGGTCCCTTTGTGTATTCAGGGCATAGCTCCTAAAAGTAATTTAGAGAAGTCCTACTCCTTAAAACGCACTTGGCATAAGCTTAATTGGGATCAATTCGAAACCCTACTTTCGAGCTCCGTCCCGGAGCTGTTGACAGATCCTGACAAAGCGTATTTAGCCTTTTCTGACTGGATTACTCAGCCACTAGATAAGCTAATTCCAGCTAAGTGGTCCCCTAATCGTATGTCCAAGTCCAATCCGTGGTATAATGATAAGCTAGCTTTGCTGCGAAAAATCTGTAAAAAAGGTGAAAGATCCTGGAGAAAGGCCTTTGACCCTTTAATGAAAGCGCATTATCGGGACGCAGTAAGGACCTACCATAGGGCAATTCACACTGAACGAGCAGCTTTTTATGCTTTATAAATTAGGAACAGTATTAATCCCACGAAGAGTATTTTCTCTATTGTGTCAGATTTAAAAAATCAGAAGGAGACGGCTGGCCCATTAATTTTCTCGAGTCAGCAATGTGAGGAACTTGCCTTATTCTTTTTTAAAAAGATAGAAGACATGTACAAAAGGCTTTCCCATATCTGCTCTGGACGGCCCTGAAATACCTAGCAATGGGATGCTGAACACCTTAGAGGTATTTCCTCAGATTGAACAGGACCGGCTACTTGCCCTTTGTACAAAAATCAAATCAGGCTCACCGGCCGATCCTCTGAAACCTGACTACTTTAGGAGAATTTTACCTACTATTTCTCCCTCTCTTAACCAAGTGATTAATAAATCACTCAGCCGAGCGATCGTTCCTACAGCATGGAAACAGGCCAGAGTACTGCCATTGTTCAAAAAACCTTCCCTGGATGCCAAAAAAAACGGAGAATTTCAGGCCAATTTCATTGCTCCCATGGACTGCTAAAATTGTGGAAGCATATATTAATTCCATTCTTTCGGACCACCTGACCAGCAATAATATACTTGACCACTCGCAAAATGGATTTCGTGTTGGCCATGGTACGGAGTCAACGCTTTTGACGGTACAAAAACATCTCTGGGCAGCACTGAATGCAGGACAGACGTCGGCACTGATCCTTCTGGATCTCAGTGCCACGTTCGATACGGTGTCCCATGCCATCTTGCTGCGTCGGTTGAAAGAGGAAGGCATCTGTGGCCTTGCTTTGAAGTGGCTTGCGTCATTTCTTTCAGACAGGTCTTACCAGGTGACTGCTCCCCCTTTTTCTTCATCCGCCTTTCCCATCAAGCACGGAGTACCACAGGGTTCATCTTTGAGTCCTCTGCTCTTTAATTTATATGTACAACCTTTGGCTGTTTTGCCAAGAGCAGAGGGCTGATGGTGGTCTCCTACACCGATGACACGCAGCTGGTGGTGGCACTTTCTGGTAACTCTAGGGACAACGCCGCTAAGCTCCAAGGTGACTCAAACAAAGAAGGTAGCGGGTACCTGTTTCGGTCTCCGTGGGCTGAGACCTATCCTGGGCTTCTTCGATGCTCCGACCAGACAGCTTATTATTCAGGCACTGATTATCTCTAGGCTTGATTATGTGAACTCTCTGTACCTAGGGGTAAACAAGGCAGAAGTACTAAGGTTACAGAGAGTTCAGAATGCCGCAGTGAGAGCTCTTCTGGGCTTGCGTAGAGTCTGCTCAGTGTGTGGCAGTCTTTGCCGTCTTCACTGGCTGCCTGTGGCTCAAAGGATTGAGTTTAAAGCACTCTGTATAACTTTTAAAATTCTGAAGCTTGGATTCCCTAGCTCATTGACAGATTTGCTTTCGTTTTATGTTCCCCCCACCAGCTTCGCTCTATGGGCCTACATTTGTTGCGGGTCCCTCGCGTCAGGAAAGTTCGAGCTGGAGGTCGTTCCTTCCATTATAGAGCGGCTGTTCTTTGGAATACTCTGCCCCCTCATATTCGTGGCCTTGACAATCTCACTCATTTCAGGAGAGCTATTAAAACCTTTCTCTTTCCTACTGTGTAGACCGTCTTCCGTATCTTTGCTGCTGTTTTGCTTCTAGCACCGGGACGCCCCTTGGCTAGGGCAGCTGTTGCGCTCTATAAATGCTTTAAATAGAAATAGAAATAGTAGAGTCAGATGGCAAGTTCTCCCCACCACTGTCCCCACATTCACCCCCAATTACCCTTCATATTCGACGTCAAAGTCATTCTTTTTGGGATAGCCAAACCCTAGATTTGACTGCAACGGCTTTCATGGAGCTTACGGGGCACCGTGTTCTGTCTGGTCCTCCCTTCTTCCATCCTCGCTCATCATGCACTTCGCCCCTTCCTTTTACGGACCCTGACAGGATACCTGCACGATTCCCCCTTCTGATTTGAAGCCACGACCCCATGGGAGTCAGAAAGTACCCACCAACACTGGCGCCTGACCCTCCATCTGCTGAGACTAATCTCAAGGGTGCTAGACCCATACAACAATGCTGGATGGAAGGCATAATAGATTCCTATACATATCCCCCCAGGCTTATTAGTTCACACTCCCTTATTGTCCCTCTCCCACCCTCCTCCCCCACCTAGTTAGTATTGTTTGCTGCTCCTAGGAGCCAGCTACCTATGTCCTGTGGTCCCCCCATCGCTGTGGTATGGAGGTGAAGGTAACCTGCTATTATGTACGTATTCACCTACCTCGTGCATAGGTTTGAATATCAATAAATAATTGCGACAACAACAAAAAGAAAAAGAGTCAAAATGTAAAGTACTTGTGCAACACACACAACTTGTAACACAATGAACACACGACAAAAAGACTCCATACAGGCTAAGAAGAAAAATATTTTTTTATCTGAGTAATGCAAGACCAAAATGACAAAAATCCAATCAGTAGAAGTCAAGGTATGCATTTTTGAAGAATGAATGCAAAAACATTGCTAAGAAGTCAATAGCGATAAAAGGTTACTTGAGGTCACGAGGAGCAGGGGTGCATCCAAAGTTCAGGCTGCCAATGATGTAGAGCAGGCTGGCTACGAGACTCACGCAGGCCCTTCTAAAAATGACCTTGGGTGCAGTAGGCTTTGAAGTTGAGGGCATGATGCTTTGATCTTTTCCATGGAGTTGGGTCGCTGTGTCACCGTCTAGGTTCGTTAAGGGGCAGGCAATGCGTTTTCATCGCGCAGAGAGCCACCTTAGGGCCACAGGGTGTAGAGTCACTGTAGTTAAACAACCTTGACATCAGCCTTGAAGGGTCATGCGTCAGTTCTGACCATCGCAGTGGTGACGATGTGTTGGTATTGTAGCAAAACAGCGGCAGAACCCACTTCTGAGGCCCAGGACTGGAGAAGCCACCTCGGGCAAGGGTAAGATTCACAAATTGCAGAATCTATCAGCACCAGCAGAATTACATGAAGTATTTTGTGTCGATGAGACTTCAGAAAACAGGAGGCAAGTCAGCAAGCCCTTGGCTTCACTCTTGGTTCAAGTGAGATGGGTCCAGTCCTTGTCCTCAGCAGGGCAGAGATCAGCAGGCAGAATGCAGCTCAGCAAAGCAGAGAAGCCGTTCCTCTGAACAGTCAGTCAAGGCAAAGTGACAACCCTTACAGCACAGCAGTCTTTACTCCAGAAGAGTACTTCCCAGGTTTAGTACCATACTGATTTGGTAGGGTCAGAGCCCCAGTACTTACAAGCATATGTACCTTCAAAGTGGGAGATTACTTTAAAGCAGCTTTAAGTACACAGGTCCCCTTCAGTCTCAGCACTGTCTGACAGGCTTTCTGTGGGATGTAATCAATCCTTTGTGCTGGACGGGACACAGTCTATTCCGGTGCAAGTGTAAGTTCCCTCTTGCCTCTCCTGCCCAGCAAGGCTATCAGAATGCAGGTGAATGCATCCTGTCACACCCACCCTTTCTGTGCTTGTAGCTGTCTAGAGGGATTGCACAAAGTGTAGCTGTCCCCCAGCCCAGTCGTGTATTGGTGACAGGCTGCCGGCACACAGAACAAAGTTAAAAGCAGAGAAATGTCCACTTTCTAAAAGTGGCATTTCTAAAATAGTAATGTTTGAATCCAACTTTACCACTCAAGAGGATTTACCATTACCATTCCAAAGCCATGAAGCATGGGTTATCTACTTCTTTCTGATCTAGAATAACAGCTTTGAAGTGTTTTAAAGGATTCCCAATGCTAACCTATGAGAGGAGTAGGCCATAAAGTAGTGAACAATGAATGTAGATGTTTGTCACTACCAGGACATGTGAAACTTAAGAATACATGTCCTACCTTTCACTTACACAGCACCCTGCCCTTAGGGCTACATAGGGCCTACCTTACGGGTGACCTATGTGTGATAAATGGGGAGTTTAAGGCTTGGCAAGGGGTTTTAAATGCTAAGTTAAATGAGCCGTAAACTGCACACACATGCCCTGCAATGGCAGGACTGAGACAGGTTTGAAAGGCTACTTGTGTGTGTGGCACAACCAGTGCTGCAGGCCCACTAATAGTATTTAGATTACAGGCCCTGGGTATATGATATACCGCTTTACAAGGAACATATAAGTAAACTAAAAATGCCAAGCAGATCTACACCAGTGTCACCATATTTAGAGGAGGAGCACATGCACTTTAGCACTGGGTAGCAGTGGTAAAGTGTTCAGAGTCCTAAGACCAACAAAAAGATACAGCAAAAAAGTGGAGGCAAGCAGGCAAAAAAGTTCGGGGAAGACCACCCTAAGGATGACATGTCTAACAGTCACCTGCATATATTCATCCAATTTATGTGTGAATAGTTTAATGGCGTGCTTGGGTCAACTTCACTGCCAAGGTGCAGAGGGTCAGTGGGTGTACCACCCTATCTGTGAGCCACAGTTGGGTGGTACGTTATCATACCAGCGCTACACTACAAGTTGCATGCAGTATACTGAGAAGAAATTTAACTGTAGGTCATTTAATATCTTTTGCTTAGGTTTTACTATTTATTGTTTATTCAGCAGGACTGCATTTGGCATCCACATGCAGTCAAGTTAAAGGAGTCAAGTCAAAGGATTTATATAGCGCACTACATACCCGTAGGGTTTCAAGGCGCTTAGGAGGGGGAGGAGAATTACTTGTCAAAAATCCATGTTTTAAGTTGCTTTCTGAATGCTAGGTGGTTCTGGGTAAGGCGAAGGAAAGCGGGGAGAGAGTTCCAAGAGTTCCAAGCAGTGAGAATTGTTTCTTAAATTAGACTCTGGGATGGAACGAGTAGGAACTGCTGTCTTCTGCAGCCCCTCTGTATTGCTGTCTCAACAAGCCTGTGCCATATGGAGTGCTCCTGAGGTCCCTGCACTGCACAGCTTTTTCCAGGACAGAAACATGTAGGTCGGTTTTTAGGTGACTTTGTGTTCCTTCCACTCCACCCACACATCTACTCAAAGGAGTGTGAAAATTGGGACATCCTAGATTAATTAATGTAAGGGATGCATGGGATGTTCAGAAATAGTTTCTGTTCCTATTGGATCGCTCCTATCAGCTTTTTGAAGATCATGTTCAGGTTCATCCTGTTAGAAAGGCAACACAGGTAGTAGGAGCGTCAGTAAGCCATGTCTCCAAAAGGATAAAACGATTAATATTGCCTAGGACGAGAGAGCATACTCAAACACACAGTCCATCAATTAAAGCCTTTGGGGCCTCATCACAAACTACATTTTGTAGAACTAAAATAGTACTGCAAACATACTACAAAATGCTAGTCACAAACTGGACAGAGATCTGCACCCCAAATGCAGAGTCTCCACGCACATAAGTATACATTTTAGTAGTAAATGTGCGAGGAACAAGGGAAAGTGAAGAAAGTGATTAAAGGGGGGCGGATTAGGGAGGATAAGGAGAGCTTAAGGGAAGGTTAGGGAGGGGTTTAAGGAAAAAGTGTATACCCATTGCTATTTACAGACATCTAAAGTTACTACGGCCGAAAAGGGACATAAAACAGCACTAAAGTACTTCGGATCAGAGCTGAAGTAAGCCCAACACAAAACAACACATGTCCAACTACTGGTATTGCAAAGCCCGCCTATTAAAAATAATGGAGGTAGGCTTATTAAAATAAGTATGCTAGAAAATAATGTTAAATTAAATTGAATTGTTTAAAATAGTTAAAAATATAATAGATATAAATGAATGCAAACATATATACATATTTATTATTTAGTTATACATTTAAAAAAAATCATTTAAAAATTGATGTAAGATTACATTTTGATGAAATATAACTAAATTACTTTTATACATCAGTTTTAGTAAATATTATTGTGTACTGAATAGAATTGTTTTTTTACATTAAGTGGAAATTTAATTTTTAATTTAAAATTGGGAAAATCATTTTTATTTAATATATTTAAATTTAAGATTGAATCCAAAATGTAATTAATAGAGCACCTATACAATTAATTTACAATAATATTTAAAATAAAAATATTTAACTAACTTTAGGGAAACACCATAGTTGGGCACGAAGCTCTTGGTAGGAAGGTCTAACTCTGCAGCTGGAGCATAGTTAAAACAGCTGGAAACAGGATATATCCATACATACCCACTGTCACCTAGATTTATGGTTTGTGTAAAATCTGTGGGGCAAAGAATGTGCATGGCCCTGAAGGGCGTCTAAAAGAGCATGCTGTTGCCATTTTCACTGCTACACCAGCCATACCAGGGGGCAGATTTACTACTTCTGGCGTATCTCTGCTAGTCAGCAGGGATGCGCCAGAAGAGTTGCGACGCATCTGCCCACCCATGCGCCACCACTGATGCGCCGCATTTACAATGCGGCGCACAGTGGCGGACGGATGGGCAGATGCGTGTCACATCCCCCGGCGGAAAGGTGGTGCATTGCTGGAGTTGTGTCGCAGGTGCGACGCAGCTCCAGCAAGGCTCTGGGTGGCCCTATCCCTAACATGCTGCATCAATCCTTACACCTGCTTCAAGCAGGCACAGGGTTTTGACGCAGAACGGCCTTAAAAGTGACTGAGTGAAATCTTGTAGATTTCACTCAGTCACTATTAGGAATGCCCCCCCTTCTCAGCAATGGCCACATACGGCGCAAGGCTTTGCAATGTGACGCAGCATGACGCTGGCTTTGCGCCGCAAATATGGCGTAAGGGGCTTGTAAATTTGCCCCCAGGTGTATTAGTTGGGCGGGCAAGATTACCATTGATACCCCTGTTAATCATGGCACCCACTTCACACTTCTTCTACACCAGGCTAAGTTTATCAACCTTGGAGAAAGTCTGAAGGGATCAGACTGGTCTCCTCCATGACACTCCTGCAATGACTTTACAGAGCATCTGTGTAACTTACTGAAAACCCCTTACATGCCTTTTCTGCATTAGAGGAAAAAACTCTTGACAGATTTGCTTTTGTGGAAAAGACTGCTTTATTTGGAAAAAGGCAGAGCTCACGATATCTGGCAAACCTTTGGCTTAGCTACACATATGAAATGTGTCTAAATAATATTCTAACAATAAACTCTAACACATACCCACAAGGATATATACATAACCAATTCCACAAGCCTCTAAGGTTTCCAGCTTTAACACCAATTATTTTATGAAGGTTATCTTTCTATTTCCTTCTCCTTTCAACGAAATCCCTATTAACTTTCTCTCCAGCCTGCCTGTACTAAGTGAAGGCTGACTCCTATTTCCTTGTTTGATCTCTTCGTTCTCTGCACGTATCTTCTGCTAGCCTTCCCAGCTCTTACCCTGTTTTACCTTGAGCTCTCGCCTTCTGCTACCAGAAAAACCCTCCCTAAGATATTCTTTCTTTCACCCCTCTATTCAACCTCTCTTTCCCTACCAATCTTCTACAACTTCAATAACCATCATTACATACATTCTGTTTCACAACAAGGGCAAACGTACTCCATCCTAGCTGAACACCATGGGCTTTTTGTACTATATGTCAACATGGCTAATGACCCCAATGTTGCACGTCTTGCAAAAACCTTACAGCTCTCTAATAATGTCTTTGCATGGCCAGTGGATGGCTGACAATTGGAAGCTTTCCTCCAAACCCTCCTCGAAATCAGTAGAATCCAAAATATGTCAATTTGCTCCCATTTGTCATGTCTGAGACCAACTTTGAAGAGCCTAGTTTGCACTCCAGTACCATGCTTCGTTTAGGTGATTCCCTAAGAGTGTCTCACTCTTCTTCTGAGTAATCATAGGTTATAGTGCACTGCCAAAAGGTTTGTGTTCTCGGTGTTCAAAAAAAAGTGTGCAATGATGGTTTGTGTGTAGGAGAGGATGAAGAGGACCAGGAGGCGCAGTTCCTATTGTGCACTCACGGTAGTGTTGTAATTGTTTGTGTTTCCAGTCTTGTCTTGGGTCCTATTCAAAGTCTAACCGTATTTCTTGGAATGTTTTTACATGCCCATCAGTTATCATGTAGTTGATGTCTTGGATGCCTGCAATTAGCCATGGAAGGCCAAAGATTGTTGGCCACTTATCAAGAGCCCCAATGGATTCTTGAGGCATGTAGCAAAATGTTAACCTTCAGCTGCCTGCATATGGTTTTCCATCCTACCCCGATGAACTGAATAATTGGATTAGGCATGGCGCTTTTATTGATATGGAACAATAAAGTGAGACCCATTGGTTTACGGAGTACATGTTGTTGTAGCTGCATCCCGAAGGGTGGCAACTGGTTGTGTCTTAGGTGAAGTAGGTCAGTTTGCAAAGGCAGTGGACAAACCAGCAGGATTTTGTGTGGTAGTCTTAATCTACCTGCTTGGGTGCCTGCATTTTTAGACAGTGTCTTCACGTGCTGCAGACCAAAGATGATATGTCTTTCAAATTTGGCACAACATTTTACGGAGCATGCCAAACAGATGCATGTAGTGGGGGGCTATAGGTATTTTGATTGTCTGTACTTGTCACTATAGGGAGAGCTGTAGATGTGACCACCACTTCAAGGTGAGCGAGGTCCTCAAGATAAGGGGAAGAGTAGTCTATTCTTAACTAAGTGTGAAAGGCCTTTATTGAGTAGCACATGTAAATATTTCAGTTTTTCAGGGACCCATGCCAAACACCTGCCCTCTGTTGCTGTTCATGTTGTGGTTTCAGTCTTGGCCACTTCTTCCAATTTTGCTTTTTAAAATCTGAGAATTGTGAAGAGTGTGCCAATAGAGACATCAATGCAGAGAGGAAGGTGACTGGATCAGTAGAGCTTTCGATTCACCTTCAGGAGAGGAAATCCCTTCACTGCCTGTCGAATTCCACCTGACAGCGACTTCAGTGCTAAAAAAAATCAAAGAGGCCACTATCTAAAATGAGTCTAGGAAAAATCGACCACAATTAAGTCTAGCCTTTGTTTGTGTATATAATATCGCCAAAGTCTCACTTTTTCCATAGCTAAGAATAAATATCCCATTTGAACTCTGTCAAAGGCTTTCACCATGTAAACTAACAATGGCAATTTAGTAAGGGTAAGTTCTGAGTCTGCCTTTATCTGATAGTTTGGGTAAATTTAGAATCCTGAGGAAACGAGCACATTTATATAAGTATGGTAAAATACGGAGGGCAGAGAAAACGTTACAATTGAAATTGTGAGCAAAACCACTGTTGGAAAAATACGGACAACACCGAAGGGGAGTGATTGGGACTACTGCTACCAGCATGCTATTCACTGGAGAATGCAGGCTATATGAAAATAAGTGACAGTCCGTCTTTGATTTTCCAACTCACCCACCCTATGATTAAGATGCCAGAGGCATCGAAACGCGTCAGGAAAATAAATCAATCAGGTTTGAATAGCTGTCTCCTGTGAATAAAAGGTTCGGATGAACTGTTCTTTGTGGAGTGTGTCTCTAAATATAAATATATATATACCTTATAGTTAGGAATTAGCATTTAAAAAACCTTAGAAATTCACTGAAAAAACCATAGGTTTCATCCATGTTATAGTTAGCTGGACATTTCTCTCATACAAAACCATTGAAATTCCCCTGTTATAGTTAGTTCAGCTAATTATAACTCGCGCGCCCGCAATGCACTGCTGATGACGTCACATATTACATCACTCATTACATGGTCAGTGACAAAACTGATGACATCACTGATGACATCATACACTGAATGTGTGTCTATCTGAAAAATAAATATTTTTATATATGTATATCTAAAGGTCGATGGAAGAATAAATGGGTAAATAAGTGTCTAAATGGATGTTTTTTATTGTAAATTTCATTTTATAACTGACTTATTAAGTCTATCTTAGTGAATACATGTATTAGCGAGTAATATTTAAATATATAAATATATGTATCAGTGTCTCACTTTGTGTATAAGTGGCTGCATGGGTTGGTGAGAAGCTACACGAGTGTCTATATGGGTTATTAGTTGGTTTTTGAGTATCAGAATGAGTGTTGTATGGTTTGTTGGTGGGTATTACTTAGGGCACAGATGCATGAATGACTGACTCACTGTCTGTATGTGTTTTGAAGACAGCATGTGTGCAGGACTGTACGGGTGGATGAATCTGTGTATGGGTGTGCTAGTGAGTGAATGACTGCCTCAATAGTGTCTTTATGACTAAGTCCATATGTTTAAACTAGTATTTGTGAGTATTGATGTATATAAGTAAGGATATATGACAGTGACAGATTGAAAAAGTTCCTGTAGAAATAAGTATGTGTTTCTATAACTGATTGTTTAAGAGAGTAAGTATGTGTACGTTTCTGTAAAAGTAAGTGTAGTGGTGTGTGTATAGCTGTATATGCAAACAAATGGATGTTTGATAGTTTATATGCATGTGTGAGTATGTGTGTGAGTAACTATGGATGAGTATCGGTGTGTAACAGAATGTATAGGTGTATGAGTACATATGTTGAGTGAATACATGTTTAAGTGACTATATAGAACTGTTGGTGGATGAGTGGATGTGTATGTAGATGTTGGAATTACTGAATAGGTTGTTGTAACTGGTATTGGTATCTCCATTTTTTTGAAAATGTTAGTATCTATTTTTGAATGTGTGTATTATACGTTATATTAGGGTGAGAGGAGGTCTGCCACTCTTTCACATGGATGATCTCATCAGTGATGTCATCAGTGATGTCATTTGAGATGTCATCAGTGATGTCATTTAAGATGTCGTCAGTGATGTCATCAGTGATGTCACTGACCATGTGATGAGTTATGTAATATGTGACGTCATCAGCAGTGCATTGCGGGCACGCGAGTTATAGTTAGCTGAACTAACTATAACGGGGGAATTTCAATGGTTTTGTATGAGAGAAATGTCCAGCTAACTATAACATGGGTGAAACCTATGTTTTTTTCAGAGAATTTCTAAGGTTTTTTAAATGCTAATTCCTAACTATAACGTGGCTGAAACCTATGGTTTTTTCAGTGAATTTCTAAGGTTTTTTAAATGCTAATTCCTAACTATAACGTGCCTGAAACCTAAGGTTTTTTCAGTGAATATATATATGCACTGGAAAACTAAACACCCACTTCCTTTACAAAGAAATGGAAAGTTTGCATCCCTGCAACCTCTCTAATTTTTCACCTTAGTCATCTTCCACTCAATCAACACAACAACCACAAATACACACACCTACTTGCTACCATTCGTGCCTAAGCTTATTAATTATTCTTCTTTAATTCAAATTCAAAGTGCAGACCCTTCATTCAGCCTTCTTGGTAACTACTACCTGTGAATAGCAGTGGGTAATTTGCACACTTCCGTCCTTTCTTGCGTCTTTTCTACCACACACTGCGGCAGGTTTACAAGCCCCTTGCGCCACTTTTGCATCATTTTTACCACGACCTTGTAAAACTGTGTGTACTTTATGCACTAGCTTTCTTCCTTAGTAGTTGTACTAGTTTCTCTTGCTCCCACAGCGGAATCCAACACCCTATCTGTGTAATGACCTGGAAATCCATAGATCCACTTCACTGACAATGCAGTGGGTAGTTTGCGTCTCTCCAACCTTTCTTATTTTTCACGTTTTTCATCTTCCACTCAATCTACACATCATCCACACATACACACATCTAATTGCTGCATTCCTTAGCTGTGATTATCAACTATTCTTCTATTTTATATTCATATTCAAAGTGCAAGCCCATTATCAAGCCTTTTTGTTGTAACTACTGTTCCGGGATTTCTGCTCATACACAGAACTGTGCATAAAGACTTAGGACCTCAGTGAATTACGGTGTACCAAAACCCACCTTACTATACAAACCCCCTACCACACTAGCAATCAGTGACTCATTGGTTCTTTGCCCTAGAGCAAAAACACCAATGACTAGTCAACCTAAAACATGCGACTTAGATTACATGAAGTAAAGTGGATAACAAAAACACTCTTTCAATATAGTCTTACACCAGTCCAAAACAAGATGTAAATAAAGACACATGCAACTTTGAAATGTTTATTTCTAACGCCATAATCTCATGCACAGTACCTTAGAAAATACAACCAAACATATTATCAGAAACAAGGTTGTCAGCATTGTTACTATTCTATGAAATACAAACGGAAAAAGCATTCTATAATGCTAAAGGTAAAGAAATTTAAAATATACCTACATTTCACCCTCCCTACCTAGCAGATTAGTTCATAACTACAGAAAGTCTCATAGGATTACATGGGCAGACCCATACCTCTGGTACTCAGCAGTAGTGGATCACATTCAGTGCTCCACAAACTGTCAAGATACGAATGTTCTCCAACTGTGTGTAACTTTGCCTCCAGAATGGATTATGAAATGCGCAAGTATCAGAGGTGGCCACAGATCCATATGCATTATGGCTCGAACGTGCGAGGATCATTCTGATTAACAGACACAGTATTCAAGATAACCTTGATGTTCCATGCTCTCACTATACACACAAAACTAGCAAGGCAGTTTACAAATCTAGCATACCAAATTATTCTCATATTAAGCAAAATACTCAGCATTCTCTAAACAATATCACAAGTACGTGTTGTGTGCAAAGCAGAGCAGGAAAGCAAAAATAGCGTGTAAGCTTCTAATAAACCCATGCTAACTTAACAGGGTGTGAGTGCAACGCTCAGCCCACGGCACCCTTTCTTGACCAAAGCACGTGATATAAACGTGGACGAATTAGGAACGCAGAGTCCAAGCCTAAAAAGCAGAGTCAAGTTCACATTTCCCAAAAAAGTTATTCGCTCTTTGATAGAAAGCAGTAACTAAATAATAAAGAATACGCAGAAAAATCAAAGAGTCTGAATCCAACAGGAAGTCATTGTTCTCATCTGAAAACATATCAGCCATCCAATTCAATAGTGGGAATGAACATACAAGACTCTATCACCAACGGAGGAAAACTCAGGCCATCTTCAATGTAACTGCGTGCCAAGAACTCAAGTGCCGCTGCAAAAACATTCCAACGTCCCATTATTCCATGTGTCGCTGCTAAAGCCATAATCCCGCCACCAGAACAGAGCACGTCATGAACCAGTAAAGGGCTCATCAGCTGGTCATAATCCATGTGGGGAGACACCGTACTGCAGAGACACAAATCCAGGGCCCAGTCGAAATCACAGCTCAGGCAATGGAACACAGGTTGAACGCATGTGAAAAAGGAAAATCGAAACGATAATCCATAAACTGCACTCAATGTAGCCAAAGGCAGCGCTCCGTAATAAGTAATCATTCGGTCGCGAAGCAGCAACAGCCGGGTCATATTATCCTCTGCTGCAGGATGTGCATCCATATATATGTAAGCAAAGTAATAAAAGCGCACCGGCAACTAATGCGAGTATTAAGCGCAATCCACCAAAGATGCTGGAAAAAATTGAATGAAAAAATCCCAAAAAACACCAGATATACTTTCTACACAAGTCACAGGGCCACTGCTTCTAACTTTAAAAAGTAAGGTAACCCCGTAGTCAAGGACACATTAAAGATACTTTAAATTAACTCCCCAAAATTCAAGAGCACGTCTGTATTTAATAAATCATACACTTCTGTGCGGGTGTTTGCTACATGAAGGACAAATGTTTCTGTACCAGATATAAGAGTGACCTCTTTTTGAGACAATAGCGCTCTTATACGACTCATTTGGTTGACTCTGCTTTCAAGGTCGAAATCGACAGCCAGATGGAAACATCCAGCTTCCCATGCAGAGGAGTTAACACAACCTTTTTTTAATAAAACCACACGCTCAGTTAGCGTAATCATGTAAGCGATGCCTGCTAACATTGCACAACAATCTCCATTATTTCTAAGTAAATAACTCCTGTTTCCAGTAAACTGAACGTTGTTATGATAGCAGGTGTCGGAATACCTTTCAAAACTCAGTCCAAATTAGGCGAATCTTGTATACAAGAGCCATGCAATTGTATGTGTCTACACATTAAAGAGTGATCTGGCACTATTGTGCAATCCTCGCCATTCACATAGACGTCTTTTCCCTCCCTCAGACACCTATATGTAAATGGTAATAACCAAGCTTCATGCAGATAAGCGCTCCCTAAACATCCATATCTGCCTATAGCATAGTATTTCATGCAAACCTCAAACTTAACCAGGTTAAAAAATAACATTATGATACTGTGGATAAGCAACACACCTGAATTGGATCTCCAATGAGTGACCTCTTCTAACCACCTACAATCGAAAGCATAGAGAAGGAACATCTTAAACAGACACTGGCATTTAATTTGTAATGATCCAGTGTTACAACCACTAGTACAGAAAATACCGGCAATAACATTTAGAAAAGCCAGATCTTTCAAGCAGATGCTAGTATCTAATATGCTCCCTCAGAAACTGCTTAACACTAGTGGGTCCACCTGGCTCAAGAAAAAACTGGGTTTGTTAAATGTAAGGCCTGTAGGCATGGGAAGAACACACAGTCTTATATTCCTGGCCTCTCAAAAAGAGTAAAGAAGACAAGAGGCTTCTTTTCTTGTAAAACAGAATATGCCATTTTACGTCCTTCAGTGCCTGTGTGGCCTGAGGTACGTGGGTAGCACAATTCATCCAGCCCACATTAGGATCTTGCAACATATGAGGGCTATACGTAATGCTGACAAGACATAACCGGTAGCACGCCATTTTAAGTCTCAGCATAACAAAGATGAGTCAGGGCTCAGCTACTTTGTTATTGATTGTGCCCCACATAATATTCGAGGTGGGGACAGAGAGACAAAACTAAGACGTCTTGAATCTCGTTACATTTTGCAGTTAAATACCAGAGCTCCATCTGGGCTAAACTTAGAAGAGGATCTGAGTACACACCTCTAGGGGTTTCAATAGTACAAATAGTAATTCAAGATAACAATATTTTGACAAAAAAATTATTCTGATTATAAGATGTGATGAGGCAGCTCCTATAAGTATGATTTTTAAAGGTTTTATGTATTATTTTGATTTTCTGCACTTTTATAGCACTTGTGAGGGGGTTGTGTTCTATAAGAAGGGCGGTGCATTTCATATTTGGACGATATATTGCCCACTGGGGTGCTATTGTAAGAAGGGGCCGCGCAAATTACTAATATGATTGGAGACATTAGGCCTGCTAGGCCGTGGGGTTAAAGACAGACAATGGAGATGAAATTGTAAATCATATACCCAGATACTATATTAATGTATATGAGTTGCAGGATGGAGGCAGACAGTGCTCATTTAGCCCACTGGAGCAATATAATTATAATTATAAATAATTTGGCCAGCCCAATGCGTTTCAAGCACTCGCGTGCTCTTGTTCACAGGCAAAGTGGAGGAGAATGATGGCAGTCTCTCGTTTGAAAACACCTGATAACTCCACCAAGTCCCGCCTCCGTGGGCGTCTACATGCTGCGCATGCTGGTACTTGGAGTTCCCATGATTTTAGCCCCTGTGGGTGCCGCCTCATGTCTCCTGATAGTCCAAATGAAAGCCCCAGTGGGTTTGAGGTGAGCAGGAAAAATTGTAAGGCTATTTTTTAAATGTCCAACAATACGGCTATTCCTAGTTCCTTTAACGCTTCTTAGTATGCAAACGCAGGATTCGCATGTCGCCTTAGGGTGTCCTCGTGACCGAGCCAGCCGCAACAAATTCATCAACACAAGGTACCCAAGTGAAGACACCTCAGACCAGGGATGAAACGCCTTTAATTGCAGACTGCAGCCTCACAGAGTTTCAATCTCCCATCAAATAATTTCGCCAGCCCAACGCGTTTCAAGCACTTGCGTGCTCTTGTTCACAGGCAAAGTGGAGGAGAATGATGGCAGTCTCTCATTTGGGAACACCTGATAACTCCATCAAGTCCCGCCTCCGTGGGCGTGTACATGCTGCGCATGCTGGTACCTGGTACAGGATGTCCTCGCGCCTTATTTGCAATAGGGAAAATGGTAACCGCTATAAGCCAATGTTAAAACTCAGATATGTGGGTCAACAGTCTAGTCTATTTTTATGGAAACAAACAAGGAATTCTTGCACTTTTTCACTTTAAATAGGCAGTTTAGATGATAGGACTCTATGGTCCAGTTGAAGGCATCCGCCGAAACGCGTTGACCGTCCTTTTCACATTTGCACTAATGGTGTTGAGAAAATAAAGTATCACTGGAAGAAGAAATAATCGTGGACTCTCTCTGTGACGTGGAGAATCCGGTTCGCTGGTGGGAATCGTGCAGGGTTCTTTTGTTGCAGATAATTGGTGCACCGGCTGATCTGCACACCACGCGCACTCCACTATTGAGGCGAAGCGGTTCCGTACCGTTGACTCAGCCCTGTTTTTCGAGTGAGGGAGCTTCGGGACCGATGTCTCTGCTACAGGAAAGAAAGGAAGAAGACTGCCATAACGTGGAACGAAGCGGAAGCTGAGAGCTGCAGCGGTGAGAGCTAGGCGGTGAGAACGGGGGACTGGGGGAGGCACTACAGGACTCCCGATCACGCTGCGTGTGCGGCAGGGGAGGTGTGTCTCGCGGCTGAATCCCTCCTTCCGTAAAGCCGCCATAGCTAGTAGCCGCTCGGGGAGTCTGTTTGCGGTTTGAATACGAGACCGCTTCCCGCGCAACGTCCCGCATTTGCAAAACAAATAAAATAAAGACAGTGGTAGTCTTTTAAAGTGGCATAGAGGTGGACCGGTATACTTTCACAAATATATAAGTATACGAAGGAGAGAGAATCCGTACAAGAGGCTAACTCTTACCCTACAAGCATAAATAAATACTCCAAAAGCAAACAAGGATAGTAATTTAACCCCGCTGAATGAAAATTACTTTATAAACATGGCTGAAAGAAGTCAAAGCCGGGCACAGAGAGCCAATGAACTACTCGTGAGAGAGTTGCAGCAAGCTAAAATCATAGAAATCAATAAATGGTGGGGAAAACAACTTTAGAGAAGTTCATCGAATTCAAAAGGGTGCCAAGGGGCCTGAGAATTTTAATCAAGCATACATTAAATAATTTGGACTTGGATCTATTTAAGCAGTGGCAAGTGGACACAAATGAATGCTCACTGAAACTAATGAAAACTTTAATTATGCACACAGAACGGAAACTTGAGGGTATATTGAAAAGAATTAAAGATCTAGAAAAAGAACTGGATACATTTCCCAACAATGATGAGAAAAAAGAACTGATGGAGATGATGGAAAAGAAGACCATCAAACATGAGATCGATGTGGAAAAGAGGAAGGCCAGTAAATTTAATCGCAATCGTATTTATTATGTAAATGGCAGGATATATACCACCGCGAGGAAATATGATTCATTAAGGAACAGAGCAGCTATGGACAGGTACATCAACTATGATACTCAGGGTGCATATGACAGCTCTGATCTAAGCTCTGCAGATGAAGACACCAATATTTCCAAATTGGATTTTTGTGGGGAAATGAGGTTGGCCCAAATGGAGACTCGACAGCGAGGACGAGTGAGAGGAATAACGTGGGGGAGGGGAAGGGGACAAAACATGTATCTTAAGCTGGAAAATCCAGTAACAGCTACTATATATTTTCTGCCTAAGGTGCACAAGTCTCTGATTAATCCTCCGGGCAGGCCCATAGTGAGTTCAATGGGCTCCTTACTTGAGAAGACTTCCCACTATGTAGATGTGTTTTTAATGGAATAGTTGACACTCCTTCCCTCATATCTGAAAGATACAACTGCCTTTCTAAATTGAATACGAGACATCAATTGAAAAAAACATCAAACTATGGTCACAATAGATGTAACCTCGGTATATACATCAATTCGCCACAAAGATGGTCTAACAGCAGTCAGAAGGTTCTTAAAAACAAGATTGTTGAGTTTCCTAGAACACTCTGAAATGATAATGGCAATGTTGAGCTACTGCCTAACGGAAAATGTTTTTCTTTTCAATGGGGAGATATTTCCCCAAAAACAAGGCACAGCAATGGGGACATCATTTGCTCCAACCTACGCAAATCTATTTATGACGGCATGGGAGGAAGGTATACTACAGAGCAGGTACAAGTCAAACATCAAGAGCTAGATGAGATATATCGACAATTTTTTTGTGATATGGGCGGGAGATTCGTCAAAGTCTTAAGGAATTCGTTACCAGCTTGGATCAAAATGATCAGAATCTATCCTTCACATCCATGTGCAGCAAATCACAAGTGACATACTTGGATGGAGAGGTATTTGTACAAAACCAACAGCTCTGTACTAGAATACATAGGAAACCGACTGCCACCAACAGTATCCTCCATGCGAACAGTGGACATCCCCAACATCTGAAGTGGAGCATTCCATATGGAGAGATGCTCCGCGCAGGAGGAATTGCTCTGAAACCATCGACACTTTGCAAAACTTAGAAGAAACAAGCTCTAAATTCCTGGCGAGGGATTATCCTATTGAAGTCATTGAATGTGCCAAGACCAAAGTGACAGAAAGAGCAAGATCAGAATTATTGGAAAAACATGAGCGACCAGAAGAAGATGATGTAACTCGCAAAATCATGGATTTCAATGTAGAAAACAAGAGTCTGAAACATCATAAAAAAACATTGGAATATTTTAATGCTTGATGAATCATTGAAGAGGACATTACCAGCTACACCCAAAAATACGTACAGAAAGACAGCCTCACTGGGTGATCTTCTTACACATGTTCACCTGGCAATATGCAAACCGGAAAGTGATAAAGCAAAAACAACATGGCTAACAACACCCGGCTTTTGGAAATGTTCTAAATGTAAAGCTTGTGAACAAGGGTGCAACACACAATCGTAGCAACTGCAAAATGGAAAAAGGGAAAGGATTGTTGAACATATCACGTGTGAATCTAAGTATGTGGTATACGTCTTGCAATGTCCATGAAAAAAACTTTACGTTGGGAGCACCATCCACAAATTGAAATTATGCATAAAACAGTACCTGAGAGCAATAAAAATAAAGATTTTTCCTACCCGATGGCAAAGCATTTCCTAGAGAAACACTCAGGAAACAATCAAGAAGTAAATTATTTTGGAGCTAAAATGGTAAAACAAAATGAATGAGGAGGGGACAGAACCCTGGATTTAAGAAGAGCTGAATTGAGGTTCATTTTACCACTTGGAACAGAAAATCCATTTGGGCATAACTTAGATGCTGAATTGCATGTTCATTTGTAAAAACATAAAATCACCATGAAATCACCAAATAGTGTAAAAATATAAAAAAAAGAAAGAAAAGAAGAAAAAGAAAGAAGAGAAAAAAAGAAGAAAAGAGAATGAAATAAAGATAAATTAATTTCGTTGATGGTCTTTTTTATCAGGGAAAGGACTAAAATAATGAGAACATGAGTAGTGGAGTAAGAAATTAAAGGTGGTGCAAATTGGGAGACAAATGGTGACAAGAAACTCAAGAAAGAGGAAACATATGAGAGAAAAAAGAAAATAGCAAATAAAAGAGAAACAAGGAAGTGAGGAGAAGAAAGCAAATTGAGCATTTTAATAGACGCCCAAAGGGATATGAAATTAATTGGCATTAAATTGATGAACACTACTTTAGAAGACTCATGACCCTTGGAGAGAGACATTTAGCATTTGCACAACGCACTTGTCACCTTATCTCCTCACTCGGATATCTACTTTAGATGAACTAAGATCTTTGGAGAGAGACACTTGTAATGCTATTTTACACAATGTATTTGCACAATGCACATGTCACCTTTACCTCTCTACAAGGACTGCAATTCATAGAACCTGATGGGGGCCTTATTTAATTAATTATTAATGAATGACATTTTCTGGTTTTACTTTCACACTGTCTTTTAACTTCTGTCCTCTACAATTCTGACATGATTTTAGATGGTTATGATCAGATGTACTTTACAAAGAAAGAATGACCATGCCTCTCTTCCACCACCACCACCACACACATCCTCCCTTTTACCTCCCTGACGTACCCCTTATTTAATTCTCCACTTTCTCTTTCCTCTCCCTCCCTTACCCCCTCTTTTAAAGTTGCTTTTAATCAGGCATTTATTGTTAGAATTCATTTCCTTTAGGGTACTTCACCAGCAATGCCTTAATTGCAATAGGAAAAATGGTAACCGCTATAAGCCAATGTTAATACTCAGAAATGTGAGTTAACAGTCTAGTCTATTCTTATGGAAGCAAACAAGGGATTCATGCACTATGTCACTTTAAATAGACAGTTTAGACGGTAGGGAGGCATCCGCCGAAACGTGTTGACCTTCCTTTTCACGTTTGCACTAATGGTGTTGAGAAAATAAAGTACCTCTGGAAGAAGAAATAATCGTGGACTCTTTCTGTGCAGTGGAGAATCTGGTTCGCTGGTGGGAACCGTGCAGGGTTCTTTTGTTGAAGATATATATATATATATATAAATAGCCGTTCTCCTTGCAATCTGCACATGGTGTTTTAAAAGAATAAAGAATCGAAAACTTTCTGTTGCTGTGGTGCTGTGACTTTTGTACCATACGTGGGAAAACAAAGGAATCTTTCAGTCATGAAAGTGGGCTGACATCGAGGCAACTTGAAAAACAAAATCGTAACAGATTTAGAAGTGCTAAAAGGGTTTGCAACCACAACGGGACTAATGTGCACCACCCACTGGAGGGTAAAAATTTGATCAGCCACGGGCAAACCACAGGTCCCATAATGCAACTAACCAAAAGGAAGTGATTCAAAAATGGGCGGGACCATCGGAAGTAAAACAACTTTTAAACCTCACCTGTGGCAAACCGAAGGCTGATTTGGTAGCAGGCACACCTCGGAAGAAGTTTCAAGCAGAAACGAAACATGTTGGAAAAGATGCCTTGTCCTGTTGCATTGCACGAAAAAATGAACGAATAAATTATTGAAGACAAGTTGGTGTTGCGACTCGTTTCATCTCCTGAGGGGGATTTGTTGTAATATAAATCGGCGTGGTTCTGCCGAGGAGAAATACGCACAGCCTAACGAAGCGCCAGGCAACCCCGCACCTGAACCACAAACGTTGGAACCGCCAAAACGGACTGAAGGGATTGCGGTGCTCCCGGGGACTGGACTACGGTATATGGCCCTCCGTCAGTCATGAAAGTGGGCTGACATCGAGGCAACTTGAAAAACAAAATCGTAACAGATTTAGAAGTGCTAAAAGGGTTTGCAACCACAACGGGACTAATGTGCACCACCCACTGGAGGGTAAAAATTTGATCAGCCTCAGGCAAACCACAGGTCCCATAATGCAACTAACCAAAAGGAAGTGATTCAAAAATGGGCGGGACCATCGGAAGTAAAACAACTTTTAAACCTCACCTGTGGCAAACCAAAGGCTGATTTGGTAGCAGGCACACCTCGGAAGAAGTTTCAAGCAGAAACGAAACATGTTGGAAAAGATGCCTTGTCCTGTTGCATTGCACGAAAAAATGAACGAATAAATTATTGAAGACAAGTTGGTGTTGCGACTCGTTTCATCTCCTGAGGGGGATTTGTTGTAATATATATATATATATATATATATATATATATATATATATATATATATATATCACGGCACCATTTGAGAACGTTTTTAAACAAATCTTAACACATCATGCACAAATGCCGTAATAAATGGATTTTTTGCAGTTTCTCTGGAGTCCCGTGGTGTTCCTCTCCTTGAGACTTCGAGGAGGTTGGTGCAGATATATATATATTTATATATATATTTTTAAGGGATACAATGGATTTTTTACACAAAATCTCTGAAATTGAATGGAGGTCAACTTACTTAATGGCAACCATTGATGTTGCCTCGCTCTACACCTCAATTCGCCACGAGGATGGCGTAAGGGTGGTCAATAATGCATTAAAAACACGCTCAGTGAACCTGTTAGAACATACGACAATGTTATTGGACATGCTTCTTTACTGCCTGACACACAACGCGTTCTTGTTTTTGGGGGGGGTGTACCTCCAAAAACAGGGAACTGCGATGGGGACATCATTTGCACCCACGTATGCAAATCTCCTGATGGGAGCATGGGAGAGTGAGGTGGTGAAGAAAGACCAAGAAAATCCAGAAGGGCCGAAGATAAAATTTTGGAGCCATTTTATAGACGACCTGTTCGTCATATGGGACGGAAATAAGGATTCATTAAAAACTTTTATTGGATCTCTAGAAAATAATGATTACAACTTACATTTCACCTCAACAATCAGTTCTCAAACTTTGATCTTTCTAGATGTAGAAATATCAGCAAAGGATAACAAACTGTGTTCAAAGATCCACAGGAAACCGACTGCATGTAATAGCATCTTACATGCAAATAGTGGACATCCTGTAAGATTGAAATGGAGCATTCCTTATGGCCAAATGCTACGAGCAAAAAGAAACTGCTCCGACCAAGACGATCTAATAGAAGAAATAAACAAAATGAGCACAAGGTTTCTTGAGAGGGGATATCCTGAGGAAGTAATATCCATTGCAAGAACCAGGATGCATTTGAAGAACAGAACTGATCTGCTAATTACAAAAAACAAAGACAAAGAAAGAACTAAAAGTCCAGATAATAACATGGATCCTGAAACTAATCATGAGAATGAAGTGACTAGACTCATTATGGATTTTGACAACCAGAGCACCAATATGAAAAAAGCCCTTCAAAAACATTGGCGAGTTCTGCTTTTGGATGATACTTTAAAAAAGGCCCTAACTGTGCATCCTAGCATTACGTACCGAAAGACCTCTTCCCTGAGGGACATTTTAACACAAAGCCATCTGGAACTAAGGGAAGTGAGTAAACAAAACTGGTTAACTACACCAGGATTCTAGAGATGTTACAAGTGCAAGGCCTGTGAGCATGGAATAAACATCAAAAACTATAAACTGCAGAATGGGAAAACAGAAAAAATCCAGGACCATATCACGTGTGATTCGAAAGGTGTGGTATATAGACTACAATGTCCATGTGCCAAGTTTTACATAGGGAGCACTATCAACAAACTGAAATTAAGAATACTTCAACATCTAAGGGCGATAAAAAACAAGGACCCATGCTACCCAATGGCCACACACTTTGCGAAATATCATCAGAGTAATCCCGCCCTATTAAAATACTCAGGGATCAAGTTAAGTAAAATCTCAGAAAGAGGTGGTGATCAAACTGTACAACTAAGACGGCTTGAATCGAGAATGATATTGAGTATGGGGACGGAGGTGCCGTTTGGGCACAATCTGGATGCCGAACTACATGTACATCTGTAGAAAGATATTGATGGAATATGAACTATGAGACTGAATTGTTCATCACAGAGGTTTTTGATTATAAGACTGAATTCTTCATTACAGAGGTTTTTTGATTAATGTATATAATGAAAATGATGGATTATGTACAAAGATGTGTAGGATACTGGAATAGCACATACCGTTAACCAAACCATATATTAAGCAACCCCACCACTTCTATATACAGGATAAAATCAGGGAAGGTAAATAACAAACATAGTACTCAGGAGACAATATGGGATATGGAATTGCTTGATACAGTACTTTACAGATATCATAAATAACCACCACCCTAGTCTAGCGTAATTGGCCATACAACTTAGGACCAATTGATTGTGTACATAATTGTAGATAGTAATATTTTGATATTTGTTATGACTTGAAAATGGTGTACATACATCTATGAGAATGTTTATATGGCTAAAGAATTGGACAAACTTGAGAAATTGTTTGGGAATAAGCCAACCCTGAGAAGAGAATGGTACCTTACTGAAAAGGTGATATGCAATTGGTTTTTGTTAAAACTCTTTTGTTAGATTTGTATTGTATATAGGAAGGGGTGGGGAAATGAGTATTATGATAAGACAATCATACTATTGTAAATATTTTGATTTGGTTTGTATAGGCTTGTTTGAATATGAGTACTTTACAGCAACTTGTAAATACAAAATGGCCACAAATATGAGCCGGCCAATATGTACTGTGCAGGGTTGAAGGTCTAGATGACAATAGAAAGGGAAGATGGTACTTATACACAGCACTATATTTAAATCAGGTCTAGATTGAAGGACTTTATGGTCCAGTTGAAGGCAAGGAGCCGAAATGCGTAGACCGTCCGTTTTCTGATGCACTTTCATTTGCACATGGTGTGTAAATAAATTAAGTGAAAACTTATCTGTTGCTGTGCCGTGTCTTCATCTGCGGGATCGTGGGGAGAAGAAACTGAAGTAATATATATATATATATATATATATATATATATATATATATATATATATATATATATATATATATATATATATATATATATATATATATATATATATATATATTCACTGAAAAAACCATAGGTTATAGACCATATATAGTTAGGAATTAGCATTTAGAAAACCTTATTTTACTCACACAAAACCATTGAAATTCCATATATAGTTAGTTGCACTAACTATATATCGCGCACCCGCAATCCACTGCTGATGATGTCACATATTACATCATTCATGACATGGTCAGTGACATCACTGATAACAACATCCAGTGATTTTTTGTTTCTATAAAGTTTAAATATGTCTTACATATTGAAGAATGAGTGGATGTGTAAGTGTCTGGACGAAGGATTTAGTAGGTGCATGACTGACTGTATGAGTGAGTGATTAAATGTGTCTCACTGACTGCATGGGTTAGTGACTAAACTGTCTTAATTTGTGCATCATTATGTCTGTTGTTCTGTAAACTGCTGCATGTGTTGATCAGTAGCTATATGAGTAACTATATGGGTTATTGATTGATTGCCCAAGTATTTGTATGGGAGACTGAGTGTGTGTGTGGCTAGCTGGGAGGTGTGTGACTCTGTGCAGATCAATCTGTACTTGTATCAATGATTGTATAAGAAGGTAAGTATGTGTTAGTATATGTTTGAAAATGTAAGGTGCTCTATGTTTAACTGTATAGACAAGAAAATGGAAGTGCCATTGATTCTTTACAGGACTGACTAGGTGTGTGAGTAACTCCATGGATGAGTGGCAGACTGTGAGTGTCTGTATAGGTGTATGAGTGCATATGATAGTGTTGTAAAGATGAGTGATTGTATGTATGAATGATTGTATGGGTGAATGAGTGTAGGTGTGTGTAGACGTAGCAATCAGTGAGTGCGTATGTAGTAACTAGTATTGGTGTGTCAATGGTTTCAAAAATTATACTCTCTTTTTAACACTGGGTGAAACAGAGGTTATATTAAAATGTGAGGAGATGCATTGTATTGTCACATGAATGATATCATCAGTGATGTGGTCATTGATGTCAAATGAGATGTCATCAGTGATGTCATCAGTGATGTCATTTGAGATGTCATCAGTGATGTCATCAGTGATGTCACTGACCATGTCATGAATGATGTAATATGTGACATCATCAGCAGTGGATTGCGGGTGCGCGATATATAGTTAGTGCAACTAACTATATATGGAATTTCAATGGTTTTGTGTGAGTAAAATAAGGTTTTCTAAATGCTAATTCCTAACTATATATGGTCTATAACCTATGGTTTTTTCAGTGAATTTTCAAGGTTTTGTAAATGCTAATTCCTAACTATATATGGTCTATAACCTATGGTTTTTTCTGTGAATTTCATTGGTTTTTTAACAGCTAATATCTGTAGCTGTAAAATGTATTCTTCTTTAAATCCAAAAATATATTTTATATGTTTATGAATAATTTTTTTTTTAAATATTTTTTTTTCTTCGTTCCCGCTTTGCGAATCGGGAAGCTTCCCGTTAGCTGACCTTGATGCCGCGAAATAGACCGCGAGCCGGTAAACGTTTCTTTACCGCAAGTGCCGCGTTAGAAAACAACATCGTGACGCCTCCCGTCCGCATGACGTTTCACGTTGTCGCGTGATACGTCATATGACGTGCTACGTTAGCGAACTGGTACGCGAAGCGAGTCGCAAAGCGCAGGTTTCTGGAAGCAAACCGGGAGGCCCTGCAAAGCGCTTAACGTAAACACAGCAAGTCATGTGACTTGGTAATAACACTTTTCATTGGTTCATTTCACTTTTGGTTTCCTAATGATGTAAGACTAGGTCATATAATCTAAAATGAACACTTTTGATTGGTTGAGAACTCTTGTTTTTCCCAAATGATGAAAATCCCTCCTTCTTTCCTCACTCTGACTTTCATCATTGTGAGAGAAAGACCCTTTGTGATCACTGAGCAATGGCTTCTTTAGTAGCTTCAGCTGGTGCTTCCCCACCACCTCCACCACATCCAAGGAAGAGTGGACCACCTGCTCAAGTTATAATTCAACAAGAAGAAGAAGAAGAGGAACAGGACGACGAGCACGAAGAGAGGCAGTTTTTGCCTGAGCAGCCCAGGACGTCTCACCGGAAAGAAAACTTCATTTGGCAATTTTTTTAAATTCCCAAAGGTCAGAAAAAAGTAAATGCAAGATACGTAACTTGCCTTATATGTCAAGATAGACTGTCCAGAGGAACCGAGAAAAAATACAGTTTCGGAAACTACACAATGCATCGCCATATGACTAGGTGGCATCCTAACAACTACAGTGCTGCACAGTTTCGGAACGACCTAGATAATCTCCCTATTATGGCCAGAAGATCTGTTGTACCGGAAGTAACGGGACCAGAGGGCAGGGAGATGGTGCCAAATATACAAATGAAATTTGGTGAAGTAAAACACACCTGCGTATTTTGCGATGGATTCATTTCCTACGGAGAAAAAAGCATCACTCTGATCAACAGAGCTATTGACTATCATATGCAAGTTTGTACGAAACGCCCAAAATAATAAATACTTCTTTTTTTGTTTTGTTGCTCCTGTTGAGCCCTTTACAATGAATCGTTTTCATTGCCCCCTCCAAGAAAAACCCAAAAAAATATAAAACTTCAGAAAAATTCAAAAAAAGTAAAAAAATGTTCCGAAAAATAATAAAAAAAATATAAAACAACAAAAACAATAAAAAAAAAAGTTCTTTTCAGAACTACCTCCCCGTTATTAAAAAATTGGTACAATATTTGGAACTGTGCCAACCTCTATTTCTCTTAGTTCGCTTCCCAGTTCGCTCACCGGTACGCGAACTAGAAGCGAACCAAAAACAGTAAGTATAAGGGAAGGAAACAGACACTTATGTTAAAAGAAAGACAGCTATAGGGGAGTAAACTAGAGATACTATTACCCGTAATCCACTGCTGATGATGTCACATATTACATCATTCATGACATGCTCAGTGACATCATCAGCAGAGGATTGCGGGTTTTTTGGCAACGTGCCTTATCCACGGTTTAATAACGCTGCCTTTTGCTTTATATAAGTTTTCAAATTGTATGAAATATATACCAATAGGTCGTTATGAACCTTTAGGTAGTGCTTTTCTTCATGAGGTCTGGTCGCTTCCATACACATACAGATGTTTCAAAGATGATCAAGAAGTTTATCTGAATGGAGAGGAATGCACTGAGACGCCAGATCATTCACTAATGTGTAGGCACATACAGTTACACGGTTCATGCAACAAACACCGACCAAATATGGCTTGCGTGTTGCAAGGCACGCCAGTTCCTGCTATCATCCCCACGTTCAAGTTGTTGGAAAATGGTAGTTATTTGATGCTCAATAATGAAGATTGTTCTGAGTTAATTGAAAAGGGTCTGCACCTCTGTACGGGTGTTCGCTATGTGAAGCACGAAAGTTTCACGGGCCGAACTCAAGGCCACCTCTCTCTGAGACAAAAGAGCTCTTATTCTTGCCATGCCGTTGAAATCTGTCCCAAGGTTGGTATTTGTGGCCAGATTGAAAACTCCCTATGTTCATGTGTGGGAGGAAATAGAACATTTCTGCAGCAAATAACCCGTTCACTTACTGTTACGATAAAAGGAATACTTTTAATTCAGATTTGCCTTTCAATTTCAGCAAGATGGTTCCGACTATCTTTAACGCATCCTCCACAAAGACCCTGGCGCACTTTTTTAAAGTTGTTACCAGTGGTCTCGTGACTTCATTTGAGAAAATCTTTGGAGTCATCCCTGCTTCCTTTCATTCTATTTTCTCCACTCTGGTTCGTGGATTGGCATTTTTACTTGCATTACCAGCGGACGCTCTTGTGCTTTTTTACATTTTTAAATATGGATGTCCCTCCTATGCAACCTCCCACCCTGCAGCTGCTGACACTGTTCCGCAATCGCATGCTAGAATATTATGGCACAATGCCGTTGGCGATATTAAGCACGGCATATGGATTATCTTTTCGATTCTCCTACTTCACCTGTGTCCAGCCTGTATTTCACTGCCTGACCTGTGATTTCGATTGGGCCATTGATTTGTGTCTCTGCGGACCGGTTTCTCCTGACGTCGACTTTAATCAGCTGATGACTCCTATCATTACTCACGAGTTGGTTTGTCCTGGCGAAAGGATTATGGCTGTGGCATTGATGCATGGACTACTTGGTCCCTGGAATTTACTGGCGGCAGCACAGTCTTTCTTGGAACAGAGCTTTCTTGAAAACCCACCGAGCTGTCCTCTGATGGTGATAGAGGATCCGGTGCTGGGAGAGCACGTATGTTCTTTTCCGCTTTTAAATTGGATGGCTGAACTGTTTTCGGATGAAGACGGTGACTTCCTATTGGAGGCTGTTGCAGCTTATTTTGCATACACAGTTATGTCATAGACCTTTTTCATGTTTGATATGCTGAGTACTAGCATTTCATTGACAATTCATTGACTTATTTGTCAAGTTTTTATTATTTACCTTGCCTATTGGCTTAAGACTCGATAAAGTACTTGGCTGTTTTATTTTTCTTTAGCATTAAATTTTCCTAGTTTTTAATGCTTTACCTTGCGGACCGTCCACATATAAACTTGCAATCTGCTCTCATGAGATGGCACTTCTATTATCTTATTCAGTTCGTTTCCGGATCATGGGGAGGTGTCATCTAGGTCCTGGATATCTTTACACCGTGTTAAGTTAGCATGGGCTCATTACCGGTTTAAACGCCATTTTTCCTTTTTTGCAACTTCTGCACACGACACTTAGTTGTTGCTTTAGCTTTCCACCTAGTAGTTCATCGTGGTTTACATGAGAATAATATGTTATTGCTCTACTATCTGCTTTGCTTGTTAAACTATATCTGTACAGCGAGTGCTAAAGTTTCAAGAACAACACGATACAGAATTGTTATGAGGTCTGATCTCCACGACTTCATACTCATAACATAAGTGCAACTTCTGCCAATTCTGGGCATGAGGCGGGTTTTATATTGCTTTGCCGAACACACATACACAACAGTTGATGCGGTTCACATGAAGAGAGAGCTGGTGTATGCTGATGTGATTCCTTCAAATCTAAGACACTAAAGTATGGGCACGCCCTAAACCAACACAAAGAGACCTTCTTAGCAAATAATATAATATGTGTATTAGGGAGGGTGAGATATAAGCAGCCGCGGGCCGTGGAGGGAGTTACGGTGAGGCAGGGAGGCGGGGAGGGGGAGAAGCAGGGTGGAGCCCTCTCTACCTTGCCCCTCCCCCTCCCCGCCTCCCTGCCCCACCGTAACTCCCTCCACGGCCCGCGGCTGCTTATAAGTGTTGCTAACTCTTATTCATTTACAGCATGTTAACATACTGTCACCATTCACTTTTTATGTACTAGTAACTATGCTGGTAATTTTGCTACTGATAATATGTGTACTTGTATTCTCCACCCTGCTTCTCCCCCTCCCCGCCTCCCTGCCTCACCGTAACTCCCTCCACGGCCCGCGGCTGCTTATAAGTGTTGCTAACTCTTATTCATTTACAGCATGTTAACATACTATCACCATTCGCTTTTTATGTACTAGTAACTATGCTGGTAATTTTGCTACTGATAATATGTGTACTTCTATTATCTAAGATACTACGCCTGAGAAGACGGCATTAGTAAATAAACATTTCAAATACACATGTGTTCTTCTTAACTCCATGTTCTGGTTTCTAAGAAATATATAACGACCGACTGTTCATGAGTTCCACGTATGGGAGAGGTGTGGCGCCGCGGCCAGGGCGACTGACGCTGGAATCTGGGGATCAGGGTTCGATCCCCGGCTCCGGTGGCAGGTTAGCCCAGCACCATGTGACTCTGGGCAATAGCTTGCTTAATCTCCCCGACGGCCCCCAGCGCCTAGAGACCCTTACGGGTGATTGTGCGCTTTACAAATGTGGATTATTATTGTGGATTATTATCCTGAGGTACTATAAGTTCATATTCTGGATTGTCTAAACATTGAGAGTTTGTTATATCCAATGTGACACTGTACCTAGCTTGCTAAGGAGTTTTTGATTACTAACGTGAGTTTTGGGACACCCTAATTCGCCGAGGTTCCAATCCTCTGTCCACATTTCTGTGTGAGAACAGAAACCCTGCGACAGGGGCGCCCCCGACCCTTGCTGGAGCTTCATTACACTTGCGATACAACTCCAGCAATGCGCCACCTTTACGGCACAGATACATCACGCATCTGTGCTGTTTTTGCCCCATGATGCGCCGCATTGTAAATGCAGCACACCATAGGTGACGGAACAGCGGCACAGAATGACTAACACATCCCTGGTGATGCGCCAGTCATCATAAATGTATCCCTATGCTTCTTATCTTGTTAGAGATGAACCGCCATATGTATCATCAAAGTTTTTTGCATTTCCTAAATAGCGAACTTTAAGGAATAAATAGCGATTCTTTACCATTCCTAGTTTGCGATGAGCTATTTGCTAATTACAAATTACCCATTCATTTCCTTCATTTCCATAGGGCGGTTGGACTCACTTTTAGCTCGAACGGCTGAATGGATTTCCACGAAACTTGGCAAAATTGTAGGGACTGGTAGCCCGATGTGCCTTTGCTATGTCTCAAGATATATGCTCCAGTGGTTTTTACGAAAATTAACTTTGAAAAATATATATTGGGCTACATTGGCCTATATATATGTTGGAGCCCAAATGTAGCCCAATGTAGCCCAATGAAGCCCAATGTAGCCCAATGTAGCCCAAAGATGGCCGCCAGACACACAAAAAAACAAATGTAGCCCAAATATCAGCCAGATGTAGCCCAACTATAGCCCAGTGACAGAATGACCAATCAGCTTCGCAAACCTCCGTTACGCGAAGCGGAGCGCTGTTACAGATATATATCTTTTTTTGAACGTTAATTTCTCAAAATCCACTGGAGCACATATATTGAGACCTAGCAAAGGCACATCGGGCTACCAGTCCCTAATATTTTGCCAAGTTTCGTGCAAATTCATTCAGCCGTTCGATTATTATTATTATTTTTTTTTTTTGCCCCGCGGGGCCCTTTTAAAACCTTCACATCAAACCTAGGGGGTCAGCGAGGATCTACTATGCCCCCTTATAGTTATTTCCCCCTTTGTTTTGACCTCCTCTTGTCTCTCGATCCTACCGAGAGACAAGATGGCGGCCGCTACGGACTTTTTGGAATGTTGACAGACGCCGGAGAACCAATCAGCTTCGCTTCACAAAGCTCCGTTGCGCGTAAAGTACGCGTCCTGGGACGCTGCCAGGTCCGCTGTTACAGATATATATCTTTTTTTAAACGTTAATTTCTCAAAATCCACTGGAGCACATATATTGAGACCTACAAAAGGCACATCGGGCTACCAGTCCCTACAATTTTGCCAAGTTTCGTGCAAATCCATTCAGCCGTTCGGGCTAAAAGTGAGGCCAACCGCCCTATGGAAAACTCAATGTTAAAAACACGTTTTGGGACCCCCCTTTTTTCTCGGCCCCCCCTTGACGAACCCCCCCCAACTTTTCAAGGGCTGCTCAGAAACAAAATGTGCCATTTTCCTGAAAATTTCAGCCAATTCCGTCCACAAACGCCAAAGTTATTAGACATAGAATTTTCAAAAATCCCATAGAGAAAAAATCCTAACTATATATACCTACTGGCGACCGCCAGTAGGTAATATATATATATATATATATATATATATATATATATATATAGTGGATGGGGCTGGATAACCTCTGGGGATGTGCCTCTCTTGGTAACTCTACATGACTTACATGATGCCACTGATTCTCAGCCTTGCGGCCCGGATATCAATTTGAGTACACAAGCAAGACTAAAAAAAATCGACAAACTACAGAAAGGAGCAGGATTATCCCCCTTCAAAAGTAAATCTAGCTTTGTACCACTGGCCACAAAAGATGCTATAGATACATTTCATGATTGTGTGGCCAATAAAATTAAGCAATTACACAGGTCTATTATGGGTAAAGGCACTAAGCGCAATCAACAACAAAGAGAATATGCCACCTTAATGACCAAATTGAGCAAGAACACAGGGATTGTAATCAAGACATCTGACAAAGGTGGCAACATTGTTTTATGGCCCAAGAAGGACTACAATGTGGAAGCATGTGGACAGTTACATGATGTAACCTGTTATGAGAAGACCACTCATAAAGAGTATGACAAGGCTAAAGAGACCCTTCTTAAATTACTCCACAAATGGCGCAGGGAAGGTTTAATATCCATGGAGGAATTCAAATTTATGTATACTGATTTCCCTGTACTCCCTGTGTTCTACCTTATCCCAAAGGTGCATAAATGTATAAACCCTACCCCTGGGAGACCTATAATTTCAGCGATTAAAAGCACCAGTGAACAGGTGGAACAGTATATTGATTTATTCCTGCAGGATATGGTACAGTCACTTCCAAGTTTTGTGAAAGACACTAGTGACTTTTTGTGTAAAATTAATAACTTTTTAATTATTTATTTATTATTATTTAGATGTTTTCTATAGCGCTAACAAGACCCAAAGGTAGCAGAGCGCTTTAAAGTAAAAGGAATGAAAAGGTGAACAACAAGAGTGGAACAACAACTTGGAGTGGCATAACGACATGCTAATGATTGCCTTAGATGTAGAATCTCTCTACACCAGTATTGCCCACAAAATTGGCCTTCATGCTATTGAATATTTCCTGAGCAAACGCCCAGTTGAATATCATGAACACAATAAGGTCATCATCAGCCTTATTCATTGGTGCCTCCATAATAACTTTTTTCTATATGGGAAGGACATTTGGAGACAGCTCAGGGGAGTAGCGATGGGATCCTGTTTCTCCCCCAGCTACGCGTGTTTACACGTGGGCTGGTGGGAGGAGCAGGTCCTGAACATCCAACATCGCACTTGGGTCAGTAAGAAGATAGTCAAATATCTGCGCTATATAGACGATGTGTTTATCTTATGGCAGGGAGCTGAACAGGAAGCTTCAATTTTTGTCCAAGAAATTAATGAAAATTCCCTTAACTTGAATATCACTGCCAACATGAACAAGCAGGAAATCGAGTTTTTGGATGTAAAAGTATACATTAAAAACAGTAGAATTGAGACCACACTTTTCAGAAAGCCGACGGCAGGGAACACTACTTTGCACGCTACCAGCTTGCATCCCAAGCACACCATCAGTAGCATACCTCTGGGGGAGATCCTGCGTTTGAAACGAGTGTGCAGCACTTCTGACAATTTTGATGTTTGTTTAACACATATGAATGCAAGATTCAAAGCACGGGGTTACTCTGATGCTTTATTAAAGCAGGCACTAGCAAAGGCAGAAATGCGCCAGAGAGAAGGCTTGCTTATATCTAAAGCATCGGGCGATGAATCCACTTATGATGTAGATCCCACCACTATAGATAACGGTTGCCCTAGACTGATCACTGCTTTTAGCAATGAGGAAAATAAAATCAGGACCATTGTTAAAATAAATTGGCCTATTTTAGTCACTGACTCTGTTCTAGGTGTCCAACTACCCAATAGCCCGTTAGTAATTTTGTAGGGCCAGGAACATGGGGTCTGTGCTTGACACGACCAGTCCCGAAACCAGACAAAAAAGTATGTGGTTAAAACCAGTGTCTGGTTTTCGCAAATGCTCCTCTTGCAGGGCATGCAAATTCGGGATAAACAAGACCCATTATCAAACACCTTTTGGACATCAGGAGTTTCCTATTCGTGGCAGCTTCAATTGCAAAACTGAGTTTGCCGTTTATGTCCTGACGTGCACATGTGGCCTGAATTACATTGGCTACATGTATAAGTGGTCGGAGTCTGGTATGTACAATAGGAACAATCTCAAAATGTCACTTATTTATCAGTGAATTGCTTTCATTCAATCAAAACCACAAATGTCACTTGAAAAAAGAGCAGGTCAATATATTCGGTGCACATTTATTTAGCACATCTTGTATTGTAAACTGCATAGATTTCAACCCATACGGTAGAGGATATTGCAATTAATGCATTGGCAATATAAACTTAGAAGCAGCACATTTCTAGACAATAGATGCATTCAAAAGTGTGTCAACGCGCTCAAGGTGCATAGAGAAAAGGTATTTAGAAGGGATGGGTGTGTGGGGGTAAAGGTGGGGACCGGGTAAAGGTGGTGTGACTGAGTTAAAATCACAGTGAGGAGTGAAAGCCTTTACAGTCTATATACAGATCCAAGGGTTCCAAAAAAGTCTCAAACATAGGTTCCGTAGTCATCCATTATTGAGTCCTATGTTTGGAGCAGTGAACAGTAACGGTAGTCGACGTTTCGACCCCTGAAAGGTACGGGTGATTCAGAACCTCAGGTTGGGGTCTTCATCAGGACGTGAGGAGTAACAGGAGCGCTTCGCATGAGGCCCGTGTGGGCCTACAGCATTGGGACCTTCCAAGGTTCCTTTGTTGTGCGATAAGCTGGGAGCTTTTCATAAAATCACGTTCGATTACGTAGGATTCTGTGGTCCACTGGACCGGCCGGTCCGTGGTGGAGTACCGTATGTCTCTGATTATTCACAGCGCTAGTCCGTGTCTTGCCTCTCCTCCGGCTGTCAGAATTACATTGGCAGCACAAAACTACATGTGCACGTCAGGATCCTACAGCATTTGAGGGCCATCCTGCACAATGATCCTGCCTATCCAGTAGCACGTCATTTCATGATTAAACATAATAATGACATTGCTTGTTTGTCATATTATTTGGTAGGATCTATCCCTAAACTTCGCAGAGGTGGCAATAGAGAATTATTACTCAGGCAGTTGGAGACTACTATGATTTTACAATTTGACAGTAAATGGCCAAATGGGCTCAATAATTCTGAAGACATGTATACTCATCTCTAAATTTGCTTTTAGTATGCTACTTTTAATGTTGCTATAGTTGTCCATATATTGATTCTTTGCCTATGACCTGTCAGTTTACACTCGAAACAGTTAAGTTCCTTTTCACCCAGAATCCTCCGTAGAACATCAGTGTTGTTTTCTGGGGGCTCTAGTACACCAAGTTTGTTGAAATATATAGAAGTAGTCAGGTTCCCTGTTACCTCTAATCTGTCTTCACTTCGATTTGTATATATTGAATATTTAAGACCTTTAGAACTACTCATTTTAAAAATTTGTGTTCACTGTTTATGTATTATGATGTGATCGGGTATTTTTAACATGAATACTATTTATATGTTTTTAACAATGAATTTTTTGGCTACTACCAATTCTTTATTGTTATGGCATGTCCATACATCATGAATGTTTTTTAGACCTTTTTCATCATGGACGTGGCACTTTAATATATTAATTTTTTGCACTAAATGTATAGCTCTGTTTGCACAAATGGTTAAGTTGTATCCTGTTACTGCAACAGGTGTATAGGTTGTTTTAGATATATCTCTAGCAACATGCTTGGGTTATTTTAGATTGACACTAATTTTCTGAGATGTGAAGATTTTCTTTTAATGTAATCTTAAGATACTGTTTTGTAATGTATTGCAGGAGGTATGGGAGCCAATAGGGATTTATCCTGGAAGGCTACGGCACCCTCCTTTCTGTGCGACTATCCCAGCTTCAATATTATATGTTAGATGTGGTGCTGCTACTATGAAACGGCATTTATGCTGTCATACGCAAAACTCTGTATTTGTATTTTCATTTGTATTGCTTACACGTATATTTACTTTTTCAGTGTGTCTGCATTTGTGCACCTTAAATTGTAAATAGTTAACACTGATCAGTTAGAGTACGTTTAAATTCCCTTTTCTATGTCTATGTTCAGGGGATTGTAATAAAAAAAATGGAGTATCCAGGGGGCGTGTCCATACCACACTAGCATTTAAAAATCTAAAAAAAAGTTACAACTTTGCATGTGATTTAGGGCCCGAAACGCGTTGTGCTGCTGCTTTCTCACCTGCACTATTAAATCACCTAAAGCCAGCTCTGTGGTCCGTCTCTCTCTTGCTCCGCTGATCTGTACGATTGGAGGTGGCGTGTGGAGTGTGTTCCTGGTATATATATATCTATATATATATCTATATATATATATATATATATATATCTATATATATATATATATATATATATATAGATATATATATGTATATATATATAGATATATATATATAGATATATATATATATATATATATAAATATAAATAAATATATATATATATATATATATATATATATATATATATATATATATATATATATATATATATATATATAATATAACTCCTTCCATAGAGACAGGATGTAAATGAGAATGCATGACTGTGACTTCCTTTTGGGGTCTCACGCATGCGCTAAATACAAACCTGGGGTGAGAACAAGAATAAAGAGTTATTTATTTGTGGAACTACGGTTCACATATCCATTAAAAGCCAATATGGATCAAGATACGGAGGCACGAAGGAGGATGAGAGCCAAATCAATGTTTATTAAGACAAGTAATAAGCTGCAAGCACAGGAGAAGGGAGTTATACCTACCTCGCTTAATCAAAAATGTCAAAAATTAGAGAAACTTATGAGAAAAGAAATATCGAAATGGTGGGAGGCAATAACTCTAGAAAAATATCAGGAAGAAAGAGGAGTCCCGTGAGGGCCTCGCATCCTCATTACTCCATCGTATGAGGACCCTGATCCAGAGCTAGCAGATGAATTGGCCAGCAATTTGATGGATTGTTCAAATCGTATGTTGACAATATTGAATAAATTTGCATGGAAAGAGCATGCAATTTTGCTCAAATCTATTGCTGAACTTAAAGAAGAAATTCTAAAAGAAGAAAAAGCAGCAGAGATGTTTACGACAAAGATCGAAGAGATTGTGATAAAGATTGAAAAGTATGAAGAAGAGATTATAGCTGAAAAGGAGAGAAAAAAATTCTTACGTGGTAAGATTGACTATTAATCCGGCAGAATTTTTACTTTCAGTCGTAGATATGACAACATAAAACGTAAGGAAGTCCGTGAATACAAGGATAACACTGGAGCAAGTGGTGGAACTGAAAGTGACATCAGTGACAGTGATGTCTCGGAAGATGGGGCACCTTCAACTGAAAAAAGTACCTCTAAACCAACAAATTTTTGGGAGGAATTTTGGTTGATGAATCAAACCCAAAATCAATCAAATTGGCAGATAGACAGAGGTCGGGGAAGAGGAAGGGCATTCACCAGCAGAGGCATAGGAAGAGGAAGAATTGGTAGAGAACAAACAACATCAGGAAACAAATCAGGAGAGGCGGATGGAGGTAGAACAACGGCAAGCCCTGCGGGAGTTGAAACAAGGGGCCAGAAGAAACAAGGAAAATGATGGACTGCATGAATGTGGTAAATCTCTCGAATCGCCCTCTAAGTACTGTTGAACATGATATTTTGCAATTTGGTTTGTCATTTTGCCCCACCACTGCATTTTCTTATCCACAAGAAAGGTTGGATTTATATAATTTTACAAGAAAATTGAGGTTACGGAAATGGTATAAATTGAAAGTTAAAAATCCTATTCCCCAGATTAGTCCACCTAGGGGTATGCCAGTGAAGGACACCATAAACGAAGTGGACACTCTGATTGCCCTAAAGGAATTGGAATCGGACAATTTAGAATTGATTTTCACTAATGTTTCTACTGATGCTTAGTCATTGGGATATAAAGTAAATCTCAGTTGTCCTAATAATTTTAAACTAAAGTCCAATTTATATCCCACTGTTCCTCCATGTGGTATAGATATTTGTGAAACACTTGTGATAGCTGATCTTAAAACATTAGCTGAAAGAAAAAGAAAGTGGCACAGTGACAATCTTACTAAGAAACAAAATGGCTGTGAAATCCCTGCAATTAGAACGGAGTACAGTGATCCGTCAATCGGATCCAGGGGGTATTGTTGAGGGTTACCTACAGGAAGGAATGCACCAGCTTGGAGACGCAGAATGTTATGAAACAGAAGAAAAAAATGTGATTGAGAAATCTAATGTTGTTTATCATAACATGTTAAAAAATGTGCATACACAGGGCATTTTAGAATGGAACAAATATTCTTTTTTGCTGAATCGTGCACCTAAAATTGCCATTTTTTATCTACTACCCAAGCTACATAAGGACCCACTAAAACCACCAGGGATAAGATAGCAGAGATTTTTTTAATAAGATCAGAGATTTGGTCTGGCAGAAGAACTTCCTATAAATAACACTGGAGGTCTGCAGCCTATACACTGCCATTAAACATGATGATGGTGTTCGGGCATGTCGACATTTTCTTAAATCTCGTTCTATCTCCTTTTCGCAACATAATGATAGTGTTGTACAGATGATTGTATTCTGCCTTTTATTTATTTATCTTTAATGACACCTTTACAGGCAGAAACAGGGAACTGTCATGGGCACCTGTTTTGCTCCCAATTATGCCAACCTCTTTATGGGGTGGTGGGAGCAGCAGGTGCCCAAGGTACATAGTCAATACTGTGATCAGATCAAGGTCTGGCTATTGTATATTGACGACCTTTTTATCATTTGAGAAAGAACAAGCTACGGAATTCATTTCTGCACTCAACGATAATGAGGTAAACTTGAAATTCGAGGGCAAAATAAGTCACTCTTGCCTTGAATTTTTGGATATACAAGTTGAGATAGTCAATGACCAGTTGACATCTAGACTTTATCATATGAAAACGGCAGGAAATACCCTGCTCCATGCAGAGAGTGGTCATTCTAAGTTCTTAATTCGAAGTATCCCTTATGGAGAATTTCTCCGGGCTCGGAAAAATTGTAGCTCGAACACTTATTTTGAGGAAGAGTGCAAGTACATGAGAGAGAGGTTCTTGGACAGAGGATATAATCTGAATTCTATTGAAAATGCACGCATTAAGGCTGTGAAATTTGAACAGGCATAACTATTGACTCCTAAGGAAAATAAGAGGAGGATAGTATCATTAGGTACAAAACAACATACAACTCAAACTCACATTAGGTGAGGAAATGTCTTAAAAAACATTGGAGAATCTTAAAAACTGAACCAACTCTGAAAGGGGTTATGAATGACTCTCCAAGCATGACATTCAGGAAAGCTAACTCCTTGAAAGACAGATTATCCAGAAATGAAGTGAGTAGTGTGAAATCATCAAACAGTACTTTTCAAGGCTTGTATACCTGCATGATATGCAAAGCCTGCAACTTTAGCTCAAATGTGAAGAAAGTATATTACCCAGTGACAGATGTAGAGAGACCTATTGAGAAACATCTGACGTGCTTATCAGATTTTTGTGTCTATGTTTTGTTGTGCCCATGTGCAAAGAAGCATGTGGGCAGCACGATGTTTGCTGCAAAAAAACGCATACTAGAGCACATGCGGGCAATACAAAGCAAGGATAAGCTGTCCCCAGTGGCGCGTCACTTTGATGAATTTCACAAAAGCAATTGCAATTTATTGCCATTTTTTGTAATTGATCGGGTCCCCAATACGGCAAGGGGTGGGGACAGAATTCGAAGGTACGCCAATTGGAGTCTACATATATTATGGAGTTAGACAGCAAAATTCCTGGGTGATTGAATTCGGAAGAAGAATTGTCTTGGTTTTTAGGTGAATAAATGAAACAGGCTTACTAAAATAAAATAAAATAATCACGCTCTTGATCTTTGCAAATACACTGACTTTGACTAAGTATTGATTGTGGCTCTCAGTATCTGACTACTGATATTCTGTATGTTTTTAAAGTATTTTAATGCACTTTAATTTTCACTTTTTCACAATGTTTTGTTGATTTAGACTTAACAGCTTACTCGGTACGAGCCATGATATGTTTATTTGTTTCCCTTTCAGATGGTGTGCAAATTATGGAGATAACAAACACTGTTGAAGGATAGTAATACTACCATTGCTGTTAACAATTGCCAACAATTATATTTACTATACACCAACGGTTAAATTATGTAGTGAGAAAGCAGCATTTAAGATCATGAGCCATTTTACCTGTGATACCGATATTGCAGTGTATGCACTAAAATGCCCCTGCAATTTATTTTATATCAAAAGTACCATCAACAGGGTTAAATTGCGTATTCTTGAACATTTGCGTGCGATTGCCAAAAATGACAAACAGTATCCGGTTGCCCGCCACTTCAGTATCAATCATATCCAAAATCAAAATCTTCTGAAATTCTGTGTGTTGGATTCAATTCTACCGAGAGAAAGAGGTGGGAACCACACTCTTGAACTGAGAAAACTGGAATCAAAAATGATTATCAAGTACAATACAATGAGTCCCTTTGGTTTGAATCTTGATGAAGAGATGTCGATACAGTTGAGATAATTGAATAGTCCATAGCTGCACCCTTTCGTTACTGCCATTCTTTTAAATAAGCTTTTAACAAGTTTTGGTTTATGTTTTAAATGAAGGAGTTCATATGTTTAGTAACATAAGTTGGATTTAGTTTTTGTTGCAGAAATGAAGAAAATTAATTGGAGGTGTGGTCGATTCCATAGAAAGGATAAAAAAACGTAGTTCACTAGAGCATGATCTAATAATATAGAACGTTGTTTGGTGAATTGAGAGACTTTAATGCAGTACTAACCCACTTGGGTTAAATGAAGGCATATTTATTTAATTATAAAAATGTAAATGATGAACCTCAGGCGCCCACGATGGTGGGGTAGTAACTTTATCATGTTTATGACGAACAGTCCGCTTTGAAACCCACTTGGGTGAAATGAGCATTACAATTTTGTTTATCTCTACCAAATTAATTGTTTTAAATCTTTATCATGAATTTTGCTTTAAATTGGAATTTAAAAGACCACGTATGATTTGCAAATGCTGTAAAAAAAACTGCCGAATAGTATGTTTACTATATCTATTGGGACGAACTGAAATGAACCCTGCACCTTTAAATATATATATATATACATATATATATATGTATATATATATATATCAAAACAAAACCCTTTCAGGCATAGAGTGACGCATAAATTATGCAAAAAAGAAGGAGAGAACTCTGGGTAGGTCTCAGTTTAGGTGGAAAGCAGCTCCTGTTAGAGCACTCTCAACACCAGCGACACTCTAGATCTGCTCACCTCAAATGTCTGTTTTTCTATCAAAGTTTTTAAGCATAGGATTAGACAGTGCTATCCATGCCGTGATAGAAAATGACAAAGTCTTTCGCCATTTAAACAGCAAAGTCTTTAAGCATAGGACTAGTACAGTGCAGTCCTTGCCGAGCTGTCAAATAACAAAAGCCATTTATCACTCCAGGCACAATATTACAGCTTTGAATTGGTAAAATACCAACTCAAGCCAACCTGAAATGATTAAAAGCAACCCCTGACACAGTGTTTCGCTCTAATTAGAGCTCTTCAGAGAGGTATAGCTTTGTCCAGACACTAGGGAGCACCCAGTATTAAGTCAAAACAAAACCCTTTCAGGCATAGAGTGACGCATAAATTATGCAAAAAAGAAGGAGAGAACTCTGGGTAGGTCTCAGTTTAGGTGGAAAGCAGCTCCTGTTAGAGCACTCTCAACACCAGCGACACTCTAGATCTGCTCACCTCAAATGTCTGTTTTTCTATCAAAGTTTTTAAGCATAGGATTAGACAGTGCTATCCATGCCGTGATAGAAAATGACAAAGTCTTTCGCCATTTAAACAGCAAAGTCTTTAAGCATAGGACTAGTACAGTGCAGTCCTTGCCGAGCTGTCAAATAACAAAAGCCATTTATCACTCCAGGCACAATATTACAATTTTGAATTGGTAAAATACCAACTCAAGCCAACCTGAAATGATTAAAAGCAACCCCTGATACAGTGTTTCGCTCTAATTAGAGCTCTTCAGAGAGGTATAGCTTTGTCCAGACACAAGGGAGCACCCAGTATTAAGTCAAAACAAAACCCTTTCAGGCATAGAGTGACGCATAAATTATGCAAAAAAGAAGGAGAGAACTCTGGGTAGGTCTCAGTTTAGGTGGAAAGCAGCTCCTGTTAGAGCACTCTCAACACCAGCGACACTCTAGATCTGCTCACCTCAAATGTCTGTTTTTCTATCAAAGTTTTTAAGCATAGGATTAGACAGTGCTATCCATGCCGTGATAGAAAATGACAAAGTCTTTCGCCATTTAAACAGCAAAGTCTTTAAGCATAGGACTAGTACAGTGCAGTCCTTGCCGAGCTGTCAAATAACAAAAGCCATTTATCACTCCAGGCACAATATTACAGCTTTGAATTGGTAAAATACCAACTCAAGCCAACCTGAAATGATTAAAAGCAACCCCTGACACAGTGTTTCGCTCTAATTAGAGCTCTTCAGAGAGGTATAGCTTTGTCCAGACACAAGGGAGCACCCAGTATTAAGTCAAAACAAAACCCTTTCAGGCATAGAGTGACGCATAAATTATGCAAAAAAGAAGGAGAGAACTCTGGGTAGGTCTCAGTTTAGGTGGAAAGCAGCTCCTGTTAGAGCACTCTCAACACCAGCGACACTCTAGATCTGCTCACCTCAAATGTCTGTTTTTCTATCAAAGTTTTTAAGCATAGGATTAGACAGTGCTATCCATGCCGTGATAGAAAATGACAAAGTCTTTCGCCATTTAAACAGCAAAGTCTTTAAGCATAGGACTAGTACAGTGCAGTCCTTGCCGAGCTGTCAAATAACAAAAGCCATTTATCACTCCAGGCACAATATTACAATTTTGAATTGGTAAAATACCAACTCAAGCCAACCTGAAATGATTAAAAGCAACCCCTGATACAGTGTTTCGCTCTAATTAGAGCTCTTCAGAGAGGTATAGCTTTGTCCAGACACAAGGGAGCACCCAGTATTAAGTCAAAACAAAACCCTTTCAGGCATAGAGTGACGCATAAATTATGCAAAAAAGAAGGAGAGAACTCTGGGTAGGTCTCAGTTTAGGTGGAAAGCAGCTCCTGTTAGAGCACTCTCAACACCAGCGACACTCTAGATCTGCTCACCTCAAATGTCTGTTTTTCTATCAAAGTTTTTAAGCATAGGATTAGACAGTGCTATCCATGCCGTGATAGAAAATGACAAAGTCTTTCGCCATTTAAACAGCAAAGTCTTTAAGCATAGGACTAGTACAGTGCAGTCCTTGCCGAGCTGTCAAATAACAAAAGCCATTTATCACTCCAGGCACAATATTACAGCTTTGAATTGGTAAAATACCAACTCAAGCCAACCTGAAATGATTAAAAGCAACCCCTGACACAGTGTTTCGCTCTAATTAGAGCTCTTCAGAGAGGTATAGCTTTGTCCAGACACAAGGGAGCACCCAGTATTAAGTCAAAACAAAACCCTTTCAGGCATAGAGTGACGCATAAATTATGCAAAAAAGAAGGAGAGAACTCTGGGTAGGTCTCAGTTTAGGTGGAAAGCAGCTCCTGTTAGAGCACTCTCAACACCAGCGACACTCTAGATCTGCTCACCTCAAATGTCTGTTTTTCTATCAAAGTTTTTAAGCATAGGATTAGACAGTGCTATCCATGCCGTGATAGAAAATGACAAAGTCTTTTGCCATTTAAACAGCAAAGTCTTTAAGCATAGGACTAGTACAGTGCAGTCCTTGCCGAGCTGTCAAATAACAAAAGCCATTTATCACTCCAGGCACAATATTACAGCTTTGAATTGGTAAAATACCAACTCAAGCCAACCTGAAATGATTAAAAGCAACCCCTGACACAGTGTTTCGCTCTAATTAGAGCTCTTCAGAGAGGTATAGCTTTGTCCAGACACAAGGGAGCACCCAGTATTAAGTCAAAACAAAACCCTTTCAGGCATAGAGTGACGCATAAATTATGCAAAAAAGAAGGAGAGAACTTTGGGTAGGTCTCAGTTTAGGTGGAAAGCAGCTCCTGTTAGAGCACTCTCAACACCAGCGACACTCTAGATCTGCTCACCTCAAATGTCTGTTTTTCTATCAAAGTTTTTAAGCATAGGATTAGACAGTGCTATCCATGCCGTGATAGAAAATGACAAAGTCTTTCGCCATTTAAACAGCAAAGTCTTTAAGCATAGGACTAGTACAGTGCAGTCCTTGCCGAGCTGTCAAATAACAAAAGCCATTTATCACTCCAGGCACAATATTACAGCTTTGAATTGGTAAAATACCAACTCAAGCCAACCTGAAATGATTAAAAGCAACCCCTGACACAGTGTTTCGCTCTAATTAGAGCTCTTCAGAGAGGTATAGCTTTGTCCAGACACAAGGGAGCACCCAGTATTAAGTCAAAACAAAACCCTTTAAGGCATAGAGTGACGCATAAATTATGCAAAAAAGAAGGAGAGAACTCTGGGTAGGTCTCAGTTTAGGTGGAAAGCAGCTCCTGTTAGAGCACTCTCAACACCAGCGACACTCTAGATCTGCTCACCTCAAATGTCTGTTTTTCTATCAAAGTTTTTAAGCATAGGATTAGACAGTGCTATCCATGCCGTGATAGAAAATGACAAAGTCTTTTGCCATTTAAACAGCAAAGTCTTTAAGCATAGGACTAGTACAGTGCAGTCCTTGCCGAGCTGTCAAATAACAAAAGCCATTTATCACTCCAGGCACAATATTACAGCTTTGAATTGGTAAAATACCAACTCAAGCCAACCTGAAATGATTAAAAGCAACCCCTGACACAGTGTTTCGCTCTAATTAGAGCTCTTCAGAGAGGTATAGCTTTGTCCAGACACAAGGGAGCACCCAGTATTAAGTCAAAACAAAACCCTTTCAGGCATAGAGTGACGCATAAATTATGCAAAAAAGAAGGAGAGAACTCTGGGTAGGTCTCAGTTTAGGTGGAAAGCAGCTCCTGTTAGAGCACTCTCAACACCAGCGACACTCTAGATCTGCTCACCTCAAATGTCTGTTTTTCTATCAAAGTTTTTAAGCATAGGATTAGACAGTGCTATCCATGCCATGATAGAAAATGACAAAGTCTTTCGCCATTTAAACAGCAAAGTCTTTAAGCATAGGACTAGTACATAGCAGTTTCTCTGGAGTCTCGTGGTGTTCCTCTCCTTGTGACCCCTGACCCTGCTGGCAGGCTAGGTCTCCCCCTACAGATGAACAGCTCCACCTGTCTGTCAGCCCGCCGCTGCTCTGAGCGCGAGTTTGATCCTTCTATGCCCTGATTGCCTCTGCTCGCCGCTGCGCCATTGGACTGTATCGGAATTTTTTTTGTCTTTTTACTCCCTTTTTTTTGTTGCCTTTTTGTTGCCTTTTGTACCGTATTGCTTAGTTCCAGCCCATCTCGCAACCCCAACCCCCCTTCTGGTTTCTGCACCCGTTTTCCCTCCGCAGCCCCCTGCAGCCCGCCCCCTCGCCGCCCCGCTCCCGCCTCTCGGCTGCTCCTCCCTCCCCGCCTTAAATGGCGGCCGCTGGCATGCTAAAGGCAAGTTCGTCTGCGCCCGTCCGTGCCTGGACCGCACCCAGCTCCAGAACCCCTGGACCCGGCAACCGCCACGCCACCAGACTCTCACTACGACACCAGCACTCTCCGCGCACTCAATGCCGGCCAAAACCACACCTGCTTCCAGGCAGCCCCGAAACGGACCCACAGACCCTTCTTCTGCTGCACCTGCAGCTTCACCTGCAACAGAACCACCAAACCTCCAAGGACTGGACCCAACCACCTCCGCTGCATACTCCTCAACTCCCGCTTCGCACGCAAACATGCCGTCGAGCTCTGGGATCTGATCGACACCTCCGCCCCAGACGTGGCCTTTCTGAAACAACTCCTTGGTGCCCGACATCGCCATAGCCATCCCGGACGGCTACAAGATCACCCGCAGGGATCGCGCCAATGGAGTCAGAGGAGGAATACCCCTCGTTCACAAGTCCACCCTCAAGGTTGCCCCCCACGCAGATGACACCCTCAACACCGCCGAACACCTGCACTTCCGGATCCACCCCGACCCCAACACCACCCTCAGAGGAACACCCCTCGGACCCCGGGCTCAATTCAGCGACTCCATCGCCGACCTCGCCAGCACCCACGCACTCGCCTTCATGGACTACGTCCTCCTCGGGGACCTGAACTTCCTCCTCGAGAACAACAATGATGCCAACTCCACCACCCTGATCGACAACCTCGCCAACCTCAGCCTCAGACAACTCGTCACTGCATCCACCCACGCTGCCGGCCACACACTGGACCCCATCTTCTACACAGGCTCCCACGTCCCCTTCAACCACACCACCGAACTCCACTGGACCGACCACCGCTGCATCCACTTCAACTTCAAGAAACCAACCACACACCACCGCACCCAACATGCTACATCGCCGCTGCCGGAGCAAAGTCACCGATGACCAGCTGATCACCACCCTCGCCCAGAACCCACCCACCGACCCCATCAACCCAGACGCCGCAGCCTGCAACCTCAGACAGTGGATCAACGACTGAGCCAACACCCATCGCCCCACTCAAGAAACCCTCCAACAACCACGCCAATAAGAGAGCCACCTGGTTCACCGACGAGCTACAGACCTGCAAACGCGCATGCCGGAAACTGGAAAAAACATGGCTCCACGAACGCACACCGGACAACCACGCAGCCCACAAGGACGCCACATGCAGACATCACCACCTCATCAGACTAGCCAAGAGATCCTCCTTCAAAAACCGCTTGGACAACAACGCACACAACAGCAAAGAGCTCTTCAGCATTGTAAAGGTACTCTCCAACCCCAGCGCAGACACCAACGATATCCCGCCCTCACAAGAACTGTGCGACTCACTAGCCATCTTCTTCCACCGCAAGATCGCTGACATCCACGACATCTTTAACAGCACGACCGCCCCGACTACGCCAGACATCACCTCCCCAGTGAATACCACCAGTGCTAACTGCATGCCCTCCTGGTCCAACGTCAACGACGACGAGACACGCAAGGTCATGAACTCCATCCACTCAGGATCTCTGTCAGAACCGTGCCCACACCACGTATTCAACAAAGCAGACACAGCCATTGTACCCCAACTACGGAAGGTCATCAACATCTCCTTTGAAACAGCGACATTCCCGGAAAGCTGGAAGCACACCGAAATCAACGCCCTCCTCAAGAAACCCAAAGCCGACCCCAAGGACCTCCAGAATTTCCAGCCTATCTCCCTGCTCCCGGTACCGGCAAAGGTCATTGAGAAAATCGTCAACATGCAAATGGCCCGCTACCTGGAAGACAAAAACATCCTAGACCCATCCCAGTCCGGATTTAGACGCAACCACAGCACTGAGACAGCCCTCATCGCCACCACAGACGACATCAGGCGCCAACTAGACAACGGCGAAACATCAGCCCTCATCCTGCTGGACCTGTCAGCTGCCTGCGACACGGTATGCCATCTAAAGACACGCCTCCTAGAAGCCGGAATCTAAGAGAAGGCCCTTGGCTGGACCACGTCCTTCCTCTCAGGCAGAACCCAGAGAGACCACCTCCCACCCTTCCGATCCAAAGCCACCGACATCATCTGCGGTGTCCCCAGGGCTCATCCCTCAGCCCGACGCTGTTCAACATCTACATGGCCCCCCTCACACAAGTAGCCCGCCATCACGACTTCAACATCATCTCCTACGCCAATGACACCCAGCTCATCCTCTCCCTCACCAAGGACCCACACACCGCCAAAACCAACCTCCACGAGGGAATGAAGGCCGTCGCCGACTGGATGAGGAGCAGCCGTCTGAGGCTGAACTCGGACAAGACAGAGGTCCTCAACCTCGGAACCACCGCCTCAGCCTGGGACGACACTGTGGAAACAGTGACTCAACAGCATCAGTAACATCCCTATCAAGTCCATCAAAGAGTCACGTATCATTGGTGATAGACCAGCTAATATGGAATTATCAGACTGCTTTTAGTATGTGTGTAGCTTGAACATGTTTCTGAAAAGCGGAGGCCCTGCACACTTTGCTCACAAGTATGACATCTTATACTTCCAGGAGACATTGGCTTTAGATACTATTCCAATCCAATCCAATCCAAAAAATCTTTATTTCGACCTTTTAGGCCATAAAAGATGCATAAAAATATACACACATTTAAAATCCAAACAATTAGAATGCATACAGGGAACGAGTAGCAGCAATTCATAATATTTAAAATCAGTAATATAGATCGATTAAAAAAAAAAAAAACAAAAAAAAAACAAGCAACAACATTTCCTGTTGTTAAAAAAAATGGAATAAGCGGTGTGATAAAAAACGTTAACAGCAGGAGCCAAAAGGTTAACATGACACAGTGGTGTAGGCATACATCCTATGATGATTTTGCCTTAATCAAATTGGACCTAATGCGCCACATAGCCAAGAGAAATTTTGCAACTGCGAAAACAATGTGGGGGGAGGAATCAGTTTTCAATATTCTGTAAGATGTAACACAGTTCCTTATTGCCATATTCCTACAAAGGGGCACCAGCCAGTATTTCCTGGGTGACTTGTAGGTAGGGCAAAAAAACAGAACATGGATTTCCTCCTCTTCGCAGGAATTACAGCCAGGGCATAATTTGTCCCCTCCATTAGTCCATTTACTAGTAAAAGATTTGATAGGTAGGGTGCCAAACCGCCACTGTATAAAAAGCTTCCTTGCCGTAATCGGATAGATAAAATCCATAAAAGTATCAAACTTATAAGAATTTTTGTATTCAGTAAAACAATGGGTTAAAGTGCCAATGCTGGGTGCAGTCATGTGGGAAACAAGATTTTGTTCCTTGTAAGCTTCCACAAGTCTTTTCCGGGGGACCCTATTACAGCCTATTTCCGGGACCTCCCACAGCTCATTAAAACCAAGCCGAAGCAGTTCTTTTTTAACAAAGGCTCGCCAAGGAATCTTATCATTGTGATTTAGATTCATAACATGCACAAGATCTTGCCTGTAGTGGCTGAGCTCCCCTGTTGACCATAGTCTATGCCAGAATCTTAAAGGTTTGGATTCAAGGTCCTCCCTGATGGACGGCAAACCCAAATCTAGACGTAAGGGAAACAGAGGAGTTGCAATTGGGAGGGCCAGGAGACGCCTCATGAAGTTGTTTTCGACACGTACCAACTCACTAGCAGCTTGATGTCCCCATAATTCACTACCGTAGAGTGCAGCTGATTTCGCTTGTGTTTTGTACATCTCAACTGCAGGGGCTATGGGTTTATAGGTTGAGGTGTTCGTAGCCTTTAAAATAGCCCCAGAAAGTTGAGAAAGCCTTATTCGCGCACTCGAAATCTGTGGACCCCAGGATATGTTCTCTTGGAGGGTCACACCCAGGTACTGAAATGTTTTAACCCTCTCTAGAACCGTGGAGTTTAGGGATGGGTTAGGTCTAGTTGTGGGAGAGGGGTTAAAGATCATAAATTTGGTCTTCCCTGTGTTAATCTCAAGGCCATACTGCCTTGCAGAAAAGACCAAATCCATCTAGGATTCGCTGAATTCCCATGGGTGATTTAGAGAGCAGGAGGGTGTCATCAGCAAACATTATTGCCGGCACCCTCCTGCCTGCCAAAACTGGGGCGTCATTGTCCCTAACGTTAACTAAGTGTGAAATGACACTGTTCACGTAAAGACAAAAAAGGGTAGGGGCGAGGACGCATCCCTGCCTAACCCCCCGGGAGACAGGGAACCTTTTTGTCAAAGCTCCACCCCGCCCACATCGTACCTGGGCAAAGTTACCCTGATGAAGTCTTATTATGGCCTGGAGCAGATTAGTGGGCACTCCCATCTCCTTCAGGACTTCCCAGAGTTTGTTCCGTGGTACCAAGTCGAATGCTGACTTCAGGTCTACGAACACCATGTACAATCTCCCTCCCTCGATGGTCACCGATTTCCAAAAAAGGAGGACGAGGCGGAAGATTTGGTCCATGGTGGACGTATTTTTCCTGAAGCCAGCCTGGAGGGGACTTAAAATTTCGCTTTCCTCGATCCAGTCCAAGAGTTGGTCCAGTAAAAGTTGCGAATAAATCTTCTGGGGGACATCTATAAGGCTGATCGGCCTGTAGTTGGATGGGAGCAGAGGGCAGCCCTTCTTGAAGATTGGGACTATCTCTGCCCCCAGCCAAGTACAGGGGTTCGCCATTCCACTTGCAAGTGAATTAAAAAGAATGTGAAGATAAGACGCCCAGACCTCTGGGTGGGACCTAAAAAGGTCGCCTGGTAATTTATCAAGGCCGGGGGCCTTTCCCCACGCTAGACCCTCTATTGCGCTGGCCACTTCCCCTAGCGTAAACTCCAAGGTGTCTCCAGGAAGGGAAAGGAGTGATGCAACAACGGCATCAGTGTTCTCTAGGGTATCTGCGTAAAGTTTACTGAAATGGTCTTCCCATATATGTGCTGCTATATTGGGTTCCACTGCAGCTTTGGGTTCCCCTGAGCCAGTAGTGACTAGTGACCAGAATTTTCTTAAGTCCTTAGATATAAGGGCAATTGAAAGATCATGCCATCTATCCCAGTCCCAGTCTGACCTCGCACGATCCATCGTGGCCTTATACTGACGCCGCAGATCGGCCACCCTGTTCCGAGCTTCGCCCTCTTTGACTGCAGTAATAAGGTCAGATTTGGCCTTTCTGCAATCAGAGTTATACCAGGTGGAGGTTCTAGTCTTGTGTTTGGGCTTTGTCACCTCAGGGTAGAGAACCTCTCCTAGAACTCCCACTAGGTCTTCATGAATTAAAGGTAGAATTTTATGTAAATCCTGGGGACTGGATTGACTGACTAGTTCATTCAGGGCCTCAAATTTAGGCAGCACCAGATTGTAGATTTTCCCAATATTTTCTTCTGATTTGGAAAATTTCTGCCATCTCACCCTACGCCTGTTAGAGGATAGTACCAAGTTTCCCTGATCATCTCTGTCCTCGAGTGGTAGTGATCCAGGATATACTGGAAGATAGGCCAGGAAGAGTAGGAGAGCGTCATGATCACTATCTGTGCGGGGGATTATTTTAAAATCCTCTACCTTTGGCCAAAGACTGGTATCCACAAAAATGTAGTCCAGTCGAGACTCATGATTTTTCCTGTTAAATGTACATTTTGAGGGAGTATCTGAGGGCGTACGTCCATTGCAAGCTCTTAACGCAAAATTAAGGGTTAGTGACATCATTTGGACCGCGAGTGGAGACCAAGATCTGGGATGGGGCGATTGGCATACTGGGATACCCCAGAAGTCATCTTCTGCCGTAAGGGCCCCTTCCCTCAAGCCCTCTAAGGGCTCAGAGTGACAGTAAAAATCTCCGCCCATTACCACCTTGTAATCGGTCGGCAGCTGTCCCAAAAAGGACGCAAGATCTTCTAATGTAGTGGACTCCGCCGTTGGGCCAACTGGGCGGGAATAAACATTTATAATTGCCAACTTTTGGGCACCCGGCCAGTTTAATAAAACGCACTGGATGTCTTGAGAGGACGTGGCTATGGTTTCCGCAATGCAACCAATATGACACGCTATCCACACTGCCAAGCCACCCGAGGGCCTCCCCTTACCATTCCAGGAAGCCTGGATTTCGAATACCGCATAGCCAATTTTAGGGACAGGTTCCCTCGCCCATGTCTCTTGAAAGAGACAGATGTCACTATTTATTATTAAAGAGTCCCATTCTTCAGTGTATATCTTATTGGCAATGCCTGCAACATTCCATGACAGTACCCTCAGGGCTCTAGATGGAATGTGTGATGTAGTTCCCTGCCCCCCAGTAGTATCACCACCACTACATACATGTGAGATGGGAATCCCTGGAGGGGGAGATGGACTAAGGTTGGGTGAGACAAAAAGAGTTTGAGTCATGCCATGGGAATCGCTTGGCATCTGAGGAGGAGAGTTTGCACCAGATGAATAAGATTTAAACTCCTGTACGCCTGACCCCCTCTCTAATACAGAATGATCAGGAGAGAATCCCAGGCGTCAATCACAGGAATCCAAACCAGAGAAAGCTTCGAATCTATTACGAACTTCCAGGGGAGTGAAAGGAAGCAAATGGTCCATTCCCCCTGTTTGAAAAGAATAGTCCGATCTCCCATGGCTTAAACCGTAGCCCCTTAGCGGAATGGATTCCCACCCATAAACATTCTTTGGAACCATTGGGCCAGGCTGCAGGGAGAAGTGATGGTTATTTTGTTTTGGAGCAATAGGACCTGTCGGGGCCATAGAAGGCCAGGGGCATGACAGGGGAGCTACTAGGGCTCTGGGATAGAAGTAAGTAAGGTCGCACGGCATGATTGATTTGCCTAAGTTCCCTGGCATCCAGCTCAGGATGTGCCTAACAACTTCAGGATCCCTAAAGTTGATCACAATCAAGTCGCCCTCTATATCTTTCTCCCGCACCCCCAACCAAGAGAGTCGACGCACGTGCACAATATCCCCAATAACATTCTCCGGTAGTGGCCTATTTTTAGACAGCCAGTACATAGTTTTATTTTTAAGCTGCTGTGGACCTTCTCACTTGTCAGGGTCAAGGGTGGGAACACCCGTAAGCACCACTACATAGGGTAGTGCTTCCGGAGGAAGTTCAACCTGTGGAATTCTACGTTTAAATACTCTGGTTGGGGGTTCCCTCTCCCCAGCCGGCTGCATTGGTCTTGCAACCGTACTGCACCATCCATGTGCATGGCAGGTCGGGAAGAAGTGATAGGGGTTGTGATCCCTTGAGAATTGTGAGTCACTGTTTTGGTAGAGACATTAGGCTTGGGGAGTAACACCGTTGTAGTGGTGTTAGATGTTGTATGAGCCACCTTAGCTGAATTATTAGATGTTGTATGAGCCACCTTGGCTGAGGTAGGTTTTGAGGAGTTAGGTAAACCGACCGCAGCCAATGCTGTATTAAGAATGGGAGGGGCTTTCTGCTTATCCGATTTGTTAAGAATAGCCTTTTCCAGGTTCCCTAGCCGTTGTTCAATAGCCGATAGTCTATCTACAATAGGAGAAGTAAGCGTCCTGAGCATTTGCCCAAGAAGCTCCAGGGTGGGGACGATCGGCTGAGTCTCCTCAGCGTTGGCACTTGTGGGGGTAGTGGCAAATGTAAGTGGTGGTGTTTCTTGTGTAGTCACTAAAGTGATAACAGGTATAGTGTCCGCTGTTAATTTTGGGGCAGAGGCTACACCCCCCCTTTCCCTTTGCCAAATTCAGAATGACTAATTTTGCCCTTTTGAATAGAGCCCCCCTTCCTCATTCTCTTTTTGGGCGGTGGACCGTGGGTTTTCGGGGCCTCTATCTTCCTCGGTTGGTTTTTAACGATGATTTTACCAATATGGAGGGGAGCTGGTGTTACTTCCTGACCGAGAGCAGAGTTACAAGGTGCTGAGGGAGCCGCAGTTGATGGGCTAAGTGGGGCCCTGGGAGAAGTTGGTATGGGAGATGTGTCCCTTAAAAGTACTGGAATTCCCTGGGTTGAAAAAGGGTCTTCAGTGATAGGGGACACCCCTGAGCTAGATGTTAATATATGCGGGGGTGATGTCAAAGAGGGTCTGGCCTTATAACCCTCGATGGAGCGACGGCGCTCCACCCTTTTCTCCGCTAGGGCTTCTTCCCTTTCTATTTCCGAAATAGATTTTTTGAAATAATTGTCTAGTGTGCCCTTGTTAAGGTTTGCCCCCGCAGTCCCAGGTGAGGCCGTATCCATAATGCCAAAAGAGTGCACAACTATGGAAATTAGACTGGAATATCAAATCTGAAAATGGCCTAGCCAAGCAATACCAGTGGAACAAAAATTAGCGCAAACTATAAAAGGCAGTAACGTGCTACAAACATAGGAGAAATGTGGATATTATTATAGTCGTAGGGAACTCAGGTCTGGGGACAAACACATGGGAATAAAGAAACGGGGCCCAGCCCAGCCTCTCCAGCCACCTAACGGCCACACAACGGCCAATTTATCATTCCCCTCTCACGTTATTCAACCTATTTTATTATAATTGTGGCCAAGGACTGGTCAGTAGCGGAAAGTCTAGCGATGTATTTATCAAACTAGTTACAGTTATTGGCAGACATTCATTAAATTAAATTCCCATGAAGCTTTGAATTCAACTTTAAATGCATTGTTGCTAGTAAATGTTTCTATTAATGCTGCACGTGAATCAAAACATCTACATGTAAAAAGAACAAATGGATTTTAGCAAGGGTGTTTACACTCCACATCAATGTGTTTTTATTCCTCGGGACAATTCAATCTCGATTCAATGTATTATAGATTAGAGAAAATATGGTTTAATGAGTACGAATTGTAGCAAGATATTTTAATAATTTCGGATCCGGCCCAAAGGATAAACAACTTCGAAATGTTCTCCATAAACCTAGATGAAGAGCTCAAAAAGAGAGATTCCCTGTAGATTTCCACTGTAGCAGACGTTTCTACATTTCTACGTTTCCACATTTCTAGCAGACGTAAAACTGTTTTAGATTATTCTTTGTTTTCCTGGGTTTATTCTCCCACATCAAAAATTACTCTACCCTTCATATGTTGGAGAGTGATCACTTTCTCAAGACCTTGTGTCAGTTGTCCTGGACAAAAACGGCATAGTAAGAAGGGCCTTTGTCTCCCATCCTGGACTGCAACATTTTAAGAGTTAAAAGATCATCAGGGATAAACAGTTTATCCAATGAATGAGACTGTTTAGCTAGCACATCCTCTTTGTTAAAAACAAATCCCATTTGAATTAACATGTGGCAAGAGTCAGCAATCTCTAATAAGAAACAAGGATACTACATTGCATCCTCCAAGAACTAAGTAATGGGTCACTGAGTAAATAGCTACAGCTGCTTCACACTGAAAAGTGTCAATGGTTGCGGTAGACCAGGACCTAAGTGTAATTAGGAGCAGTGTGGGATGGATACAGAAACCAGGTTTGCGCTGGTCAGATTTTACCTTCTGATTTTAGCTCTTTGATTTCCAATCCCCTAAAGGAGTACACTTTTAAAGCCTCCCAGTACCTCGAGGGAGGCACGTAGAGACTCATAGGGTATCAGATGGAGTCCAGTCCAGCTCCCAGTTGTGACTGATCAGCTGGGCAGTTTCAGGAAAGGGCTCTTGTAGCTTGAACAGGAGGTCAGCCTTATGATCCCTTCTAATCCCTTCTCTGTCCTATGTACAAAAGAGGGCAGGTCCAGTCCTTCAGGGCTCTTCTCTGGTCACAGGCAACAGGTTCAGCCCTCTTCTGATCTTCCTCAGGTCCAGGAGGGGTCTTAAGCGGGTGCTTGAAGAGGTCACATTTCTGCCTGGCATGAGCTAGTAAGTGGGAATGGATCCTTGGTACACCCTAACCAATTGGGCAAATGTTCTGGGGCTAACACTACCCACTTTTAACATTTTCAAGATGCCAAACGTCTTGCAGTAATCAATCTGGGCTCTGAGGGTTGAGGGTGCGTATGGGGAGTGTAGGACAGCAATCCTAGTGTCCTCCCACATCCAACACTAAAATCCAGTTTGGGGCTGGCAAAATACTCACAATAAACCAAGAGAAAGGTGTTTGGCTTTCTAAATGTTGGGTTTTCCAGCAACCAGATAATGGATTCACAAGAATTGTTTTGGCATCCTGTGTACTTTTCTTTCAAGTTGTCACTTTGTTTTTACATAATACCCAGAGACAGAAGTCTGGAGGGACAAAGTAGGTCATTCAGCAACGAGACAGGGGATACACAAGAATTATGTTGGGATCCTGTTCTCTGCCTTTCAAGAGTGCACAAAAGTGCTATATGTAACCCTGGAAGACAAGACAGGTAGATTTTGATACTTAAGCAGAATTTGGCAATGTAACATCAAAAAGGATGCTCAGAGCCTTCACCCTGTATATTCGATGAGGTCTACAAAAGTTATTCAGTTCAGCCTATTCTTTGCCCCATGTAAGCATTTCACACCTATAGCAATGCTAATTACTCCCTGCCAGAAATGGGAGAACAAATTAAAATGTTGCCTCCAGGGGGGGCGTGGCCTAGCGGGCGAAGATGGTGGACGTAGCTTGTTAGGGCTCCCACCGACCCAGCATTAATCCGCAGCATTTATCCTGGCTCCCGGACCCACGAGGTGATACACCGACCCTGACAGGTGGCGGAAGGTGTGGTGAACCCATCGGTGTGCCGGACGAGGCTCCAGCGCCGCCTGTAGCAGCACGCATTGCTGCAGCCCTCTGGGGCCTAGTCCAGACGTGCGGAGCCGGGGCATCGATTTTGGCGGAGACCGGGACGGGCGTCCCTGGAGAGGTCCGCTGTCTGCGATCCTTGGTATCGCCTGGCTTGGACGAAGTGGTGCGGAGGGGAGGTCGGTGATTCCGCTGCATTTCCCCCGCCGCCTGCGCGGCCTGGTGCACGGTGGAGTGTGAAGAGACGGTGGGGACCTGAGCGTAGGCCTCGAGACCGGGGCCTGGATTTTCGTGCCCTCCGACCGCGAGTGGCGGGACTCGGAGCCGGCCTGCACAGCGACCTGGGCGGCCCGCCGGTCAGCCCGGGGTGATGCCGACATTCTGGCTGTGCCTCCTGCCCGGCGGCCAGCTGTGGACCCTGCCGGAGTGCTGTTTGGACCCCCTGGAGGTGTGGCGAGACCGTTGCAGCTACGACGCGGAGTGAGCAGTGAGTACACGCAGCCCGGCGGGGGTGGTTGCTGGACCTGGCGGACGGAGAGGGGCAGGAGTTGGGGTGTGCTGGGACGATCCCCCCCCCCCTGCTGAGGAGCCTCCGGTTGAGGCTTGCCCCGGAGCTGAGGGAGCCTGGTGCCTGAGTCCCGAACTACGCTGCCTCCTGATAGTGGGTGTCAAGGTCTGGGCTGCCCGGCCACTGATCGATGTGGTAGTGGACCCCTGGCGCCTGAAATAGACATTTGGGAGGGACCTGCCTAGCACCAGGACACTGTCGGCTGCATAGTGGCATTGGGTGAGACTGCGGCGGCCCCCTAGCCCATTGGATCTGTACCGGGGCCCGGTGTGGACCGTTTCTTGGTGGAGGAATCCCCCGGTGGATTGTCATACTCTGGGGCTGAGGCACTATCCGACTTGTCCTGTTGCTGCCCGAAGGGAGGCCTGGTAGTTGCTGAAGCTGGACTGCCCTCCTTGAATAACTCAGCCATGACCAGGGGTGGTGGTGGGAACGGGCCCACTAAACAGGGACCCATTGACAAGTTTACCGGGCCTAGTGGAGGGTCTGGTGCCTCCGGGAGCGGCCAGGGCGCGGGGCCCGACAATGCGGCATTGATGGCAGCGATTACACAGTCTCGGGACATGCTGGACGCTAAAATAGGAGCGGTGGGGGCTGACATCACCCTATTGCGGCAGGATATTCGCAATGCTGTGGCCCGAAACTAGGATCACTGGAGTGGAGGGCGATGTGGGGACACTGAAACAAAAGGTGGCGGACATGGAAAAAATCCAAAAGGGCTTGGCGCTCCGAGTGGAGGACGTGGAAGGACGGGCGCGCAGAAACAACCTGCGCTTCGTGGGCTTTCCGGAGGATTGCGAGAAGGGCCACATGGATAGCTTCTTGACACAATGGCTGGAGAGCTGGCTCCCCCCGGACGCCATGTCGCGATGCTTCGTGATTGAACGCGCCCATAGAGCCCTGATGCCAAAACCACCGGTTGGAGAGCGTCCTCGTCCGGTCATAGCCCGATTGCTGAACTTCCACGAAAGGGGACATCATCTTAAGGGAAGCTAGAGCCAAGGAGATGCTTCTGTTCGAAAGCCACAAAATTATGATCTTCCCTGACTATACTAGACTCGTACAGCAGCGGCGCCACTCCTTCCTGGATGCGAAGGCTAAGCTGCGCGGCTTGAAGATTCAGTACTCCTTCCTCTATCCGGCCCGACTCCGGGTCATCTTCCAGTCGAAAACTCACTTCTTCGATTCCCCGGAGGAGGTGTTCAGGTGGACGGATGAGACAGTCAGGATCCGGCCACACGCCCAGCCGGGCTTGGGATCTGGCCCGTCGCGTGGATCCTCACAGGAGAGGGGCGACCCTGCTACCAGGAATAGGCGTCCTAGGAAGTCCAGGTCTCGGAAGAGGTCCCTCACTCGCAATGGCCAGCCGGATGAGACACAACCTGACACTGATCAGTCTGGAAAAGAAAATTGAACTCTTGTGCGTGAGTGCTTCTCCGGCTTTTGAGGACTAAGAGGGGACGACTCGAGGATGGGTTGTGAATGCCTGGTTATCTGTTCATTGTGCGCATAGTGCTGTGGCACACCACGGATTTTGGCCGGGCCTGCCCTGGCCTGTAACACTGCCGCCGAACTGATATGATGTCATGAACTGATGTTGATGGGGGGTGGTGTGGTGGGTTCGGGGTGCTGGTCTTACCGGGCTGCCTAATCCCCACGGGTGGGGGGTGGCCCTGAGGGGGTGGTTTGTTGTTAGAGGGACTTGTTGGGATCCATTGGTATGGTTGGCCTTGGGCGCTCTGTTTTGGGCCTGAGGCGCCCCATGCCGCGACAGATGCTTCAGAGTTCCGGGGAGCGTAGGGGTGGGGGGTTGGTTCCGGGGGTTGGAGTGTTGGGAAGGGGGTGTTGGGGGGGTGGGGGGGGTTGGGGGGGCCTGGGGGTTTGCACGTGATTACTGATGCTGTATCGTTACTTGAGAGGAGTGTCTGGACTGGGCGCTGGGGTCCTTGGGACCATTTCCACCTTGACTATGGTTGACTTACCGTCTTCGGGACTCCCTAGGGAGTCAATGAGAATATTAAGCTGGAATGTCAGGGGGATGCTGTACAAAATTAAGAGGGGAGCGGTATTGCGATGGGGTAAGCGGGAGGCTGCTGATGTCTTGTTGTTGCAAGAGACGCACATGATGGGTACGAAGGTGCTGAGCCTGCAGAGATTTGGTTACCAACAGGTGTTTCATGCCGGGTTCTCCAGGGGTTCGAGGGGAGTTGCCATTCTAGTTCACCGCAGACTGGCCTATACTCATGAGCGACAATGGCTGGACCCACAGGGCCGCTACGTCTTCATTAAGGGTATGATTGGTGCTGAACCGGTAGTGTTTGGGAGTGTGTATGCTCCCCCCCCCGCTGCAGTGGGCCCTGGCTGAATGGCTGTTTGAGGTGTGGGCGGACATCCCGGATTCCCTGGCTGTGCTGGGTGGCGACTGGAATGATGTTATGGATGTCGGCCTGGATCGTAAGCGGCTGCAGGGTGTGGTGGCGGCAGCTGTCCCTACCAGACTGAGTGCGGCGGTTGAAGGCCTGGGCTGGGTGGATGTCTGGAGACATATGCATGCCACGGTGAGAGAATTTACGTATGTGTCCGCCGTACACGGTTCCTTTTCTCGACTAGATTATGTCTTCGTGCCGGGAGCTTTCCTTGACAGAGTGAGAGAAGCCAAAATCCTGCCTCAGGGACTGTCTGACCATTCTCCTGTCGCGGTACAGGTGGAGTTACATAGGAAGCGTCAGCCGTTCCGGTGGAGAATGTCCTCGTGGCATCTTCAACAGACAGACTATGTTCAACACATGCGCGGCGCGATCACTCATTACTGGCAAGAGAACTTGGTCGAGGACGTCGATGCAGCGTCGGTCTGGGAGGCCATGAAGCCTACACTGCGGGGTGTCGATATGGCATGGTGCGCGGCCGCCCGTCGGCGTCGTCGGGAGGCTATCGTTGCGGCAGCAGCGCGGGTCGAACACCTGGAGCAGCGATGTCGGAGGGAGGGGGACGGGATTGCGGTTCGGTTGCTCCTGCAGGCACAACAGTCCTACGCCTCTATCTTGATGGACGAGGCGCGGCAGGCATGGTTGGCCACGCGGAGCAGAGTATACCAGTGGGGTGATAAGTCCTGTACCATGCTACATAGGATATGCCAACACGTCATGCAACCCGTTACACTACCGGGACTCACAGACGGGGAGGGAGTGTCTATTACAGACTCAGCCGCTACGCAGACCTATATGCACAACGGGATTGCCTCCCGGCTGCTGCGATTGACAAGTTTATAGAGGATCTGCCCCCTCGGGCTGTTTCTGATGACACTACGACATCCCTGGACCTTCCCCTCACAGCGGAGGAGCTGGGAGAGGCGTTGGGGCAGCTTAACCCTGGGAAGGCGCCCAGCCCAAGTGGCTTTCCGTGTGAATTTTATAAAAAGTTCCATCTTCAATTAGGTTCCCATTATAGGGTGGCGCTGGAGTTGGCGAGGGAGCGGGGTTGCATGCCAGAGGACTGGCGTCACGCCGAGGTTGTGGTCTTTCAGAAGCCCGGTAGGCCCCCGGACCGACACGACTCGTATCGCCCCATATCCTTACTCAACTTTGAGGCTAAACTGCTGGCAAAGGCCCTGGCTAACCGTCTCCTCCATACGTGGCCGACCTGGTCCACCCGGACCAGGCGGGCTTCATGCCGCACAGGGCGACACGGCACAAACATCAGGCGGGCGCAGATGGCCATCGACGCCATGAGGTCCTCTGGGGAGCGGGCTGCCTTATTGCTCGCGGACATTGATAGAGCGTTTGACTCGGTCAGCTGGACCTACCTGTTCGCCCTCCTACCGCGCCTTAACCTGGGCCCGGTGTTCACCTCCTATGTCAAACTACTGTACACTGATTTAACTGCTTCCGTGCGGGTGTCTGGGGCGATCTCGGAGAGATTCTCGATAGGTCGGGGGACCCGGCAAGGGTGCCCACTATCCCCCTATCTCTTTGCGTTGGCCATGGAGCCCCTGGCTTCTTGGGTGCGCATTGATGCACAACTTTGCGGCTTTGTATGGGGTGGGGGACTCTCCGATAGAATTGCGCTCTATGCGGATGATGTCCTCTTCTTTCTTACGGATCTCGACCGGTCCGGCCCCCGTATACTGGAGATTATGCGCATTTTCGGCGAGGTGTCGGGGCTCTTCCTCAATCCACGCAAGTCCACCCTTTGGGTGCTGGGCGGGGGTTCCGGTATCTGCCCCTGGGCATCGGCCTTAGGGGTGGCGGCTGGAGGTCTGCAGTACCTGGGCGTCTTCCTGTCTGTCCTCACCCACGCGCACAAAGCCCTACACGACCAAGGCCCGAGCTACCTCAACAACCGGGTCAACTTCTACACTCCCAAGCGCCTCCTCAGATCAACTAACCACGCCCTCGCCGCCGTCCCCCGCATCCGAAGAGCGACAACAGGAGGAAGATCCTTCTCCTACCTGGCCGCCAAGACCTGGAACTCACTCCCGACCGACCTGCGCCTGACCCAGGACCACCTCTCCTTCAGGAAGAAGCTCAAGACCTGGCTGTTCGAGCAGTAATGGCACCCCCCCCTACCCAGCGCCTTGAGACCCTACGGGTGAGTAGTGCGCTCTACAAATGACCTGATTGATTGATTGATTGAGTCCTCTGACATAGCGTGGGAGCGCAACGTACTGCCGGTATGGGAGAAGGTTCAGGTAGACATCAAGACATGGTCCCGGATGCCTCTCACGATCTTTGGAACATCTGCAATCTTCAAAATGGTTGCGCTCCCGCGCATGCTGTACCAACTACAGAACCACCCATACCAGATAGATCCACGGTGGTTCCGTCGGGTCAGCTCAGTGCTGGGCCGCTTTCTGTGGGCCGGGGGCGCCGCCAGGGTGGCACTGCGGACATGCATCCTGTCCACTTACTGTGGTGGGCTGGCCACATCGGACCTCCTATCGTATTATCAAGCCTCCCACCTTTTAGTTCTTAACGAGTGGTGGTACGGCGATAGGGGGGACCCTGCGTATGCCCTTGAGCGCTCGCTGATGGGCGACAACACACTTCACACACTACTATACTCGGCCAGGCTGCGGAAAGAATTGCCCCGGGTCACACAGGTGGTCTTTGTGATATGGCGCCAGGCGCTGCGCCGTATGGGATGGTGGGGTAAATTGACGGCAGAGACCCCTTTGTGGAACAACGGACTACTTCCCGCCTTGTCCTCGCGGCCGGGATTTGGGGGCTGGGACTCCATTGGAATCTCTTCCCTTGGACATGTGCTAACTGGGACTACGCTTAAATCCTTTCAGGACCTTAGCTTGGAATTCCACATGCCTAAATCACAATTCTTTAAATACCTACAATTCCGCCATGCGCTTGCTCCGAGCCTGGTCGGCCTCGAACAACTGCCGGAATTTAGTCCAGTGGAAGCTAAAATCTTTATGGGAGACCTGGGTGACAAGAAGGTGTCCTGAATTGATCAAACTCTGGTCACTCACTGCGCCGCCTCTTTGCTCCCGCTCAAGGACTCCTGGGAAAGAGATGTTGGTCCCCTAGATGAGGACGATTGGAGGGAGGCCTTGGAGTCGCCTCGTGGGGCGGCAATTGCAGTACGTCTCCGACTGATCCAGTTTAAATACCTACATAGGGCGTACTATACCCGGGAGAGACTGTATAGGGCGGGCCTGATTGCATCCCCAGAGTGCCTGCGTTGTGGGACTGAGAGAGGTACGCTGTTGCACACGGTGTGTTCCTGGGTTGGTCTGACCCGGTTCTGGCACGGGGTTTGGAGCTGTCTGTCGGAGGTGCTGGGGTGGGATCTCCCTCGGTCTCCCCGGTTGGGTCTTCTACATGTATTGGAGAACGTGGGCGGTAACATTTACAAACGTCACCTTCTACTGCTGGGTCTAGTGGTGGCTAAGCGGGACCTGGCGAGGGCATGGAAGAGTGACCGGGCTCCGCCACTCGGGGCCTGGAAGGCAGGGCTTGACTACTATATGGGATTGGAACGACCTGTGTTCGAGGCCAGGGGGTGCCCCAGGAAACACTTTAAAATCTGGAAACGATGGGCAGACTACAGGGACTTGACTCTGGAGCCTCCGGCTGCCCCGGACGATGATATGCCTACAGTGGAGGACCTCCAGGCCTTGAGTGACTCTTGATGATTGCTGTAATGTGATCAATTGTTGGAGCTGTTGTGATCACGTGCATTGGGTTAGGGTGGGATAAAGGGTGGGTAGATGGGACACGGGGTAGTTGGGGTGGCTGGGGGTGGTAGGGGGGGTTTCCTTCCATTTTCTATTTCCTTTTCTCTCTCGCTTGATTGGATTGTACGTATATTGAACTGTGCTTTGCCACTTGACAGTGCCTTCCTGATTGTGGAAAACTGTGATTATCCTTTTGTCTATTCAATCAATAAAATCTGTTGTGAAAAAAAAATGTTGCCTCCAGGACATCAGGTAGGGAAAAGGCAACTTTTTAAAAGTTACGTTTCAGTTTCATTCATTGAAAATCAGACTTAATCATTGAATTGGATCTTTATAAACTATCTAAAACAGTTGTTTAATTATTTTTCTAGCTAATCCCATTCACGAGGTACGGGATTAGGACTGTGACAGCTAGGCCTGTCACTGTGAAAAATAGCTTTTTTTGTGCTTGGCACTATAAGGACATGTTGACATAATATTTCTGGATATCCTACTATACACTCTGCCTTGTGGGTGACCTGGTCTAAATAGGAGTGTCTTTTTAATATGTAAAAGGGCGGTTTTGACCTGTTGGAAGGGTTCATTTTGACAGGACAGGTCGAATTGTAGTCTTTAAATCCCCACAATCAAGCTTCAGTGGCAGGCTGGAAGTAATGTTTTTGCACTGTTGCCGTAGTGGATGGCACAACAGGTGCTGCAGTACACTAGTAAAATTGAATTTACAGGCTCTGGGTACATTTTGTTCCATACACTAGGGACTTATATGTAAGAATACCAATTAGGATAATGCCAATTTTACCATTTTAAAGGGGAACACAAGCATGTCACCTCTGTTTGCAGGGTTACGTGCAGTGCACAAAGTTCTAAAACCAGCAATAATATAAGGTACAGCAATAGGCGAAAAATCCACGGATATCACGAGGAAAAGGAGGATTTTCTACACTAAGATTTGTCCTATTTACTTTGGTGGAATTCTAGCAAGTCTGTAGAACTTCAACTGATGTTGTACAATGTAACTTTTGTAGTCATAGTCATAGTCATACATTCTTATATAGCGCACAGTTCACCGCAAGGTCTCAAGGCGCTAGCAGCTAAAGAATGGAGGACAGGATGGTGCACTGCGGATAGTTGGTGGGAGGGGGGAAAAGCCAGGTTTTAAGTTTTTTACGGAAACATTTGTGATCAATTATGGAAGAGATATGAACCGGTAGTTTGTTCCAAAACATTGGGGCAAGATAGGAAAAAGAACGGCCCCCGTTGCGCAGAATCCGAAAACGGGGCTGAGCAAGGAGGAATTTAGAGCTGGACCTTAGTGATCTACCAGGGATGTACCTTTGGAGCTTGCTTTTTAGGTAGTTAGGGCCGGCGTCATGCATTGTCTTATGAACCAGGCATAGGATTTTAAAGTGGCATCTCTGGCAGATTGGAAGCCAGTGAAGAGTCCGTAGATTCGAGATAGATGAGGATCTACTGGGGAAATTTTGGACAAGCCTAGCTGCCGTGTTCTGGAGGATCTGAAGCTTGGAAAGCAGATTAGCATTCAGGGCAGTGAACAGGGCATTTCCGCAGTCCAAACGGCTGACGATAAGGCCCTGCACCAGTGGTTTCCTTGCCTCAATAGGCAGCCACTTAAAAATCTTGCGGAGATTGCGCATGATGCCGTATGTAGTTACAAGAAGAAAATGGTTGTGGTATGTAATTTTTTTAAGATTGGACATTTGTAACTGCTCACTCACTATAGGGACATGTTTCAATAGTTTAGACAAATAGCTAAAGAATGGGTTCATCAAATGTGATGCAACTTAAGATAAATTAATGTAATGTATGATACCAAGAATTCTATAAGAATAATAGTAAGATAGAGATCTCATGATTGACATTTTGTTTTTGGCTTTTATGTTGAGTCAGTGATCGTGTGGGCATATAAGCTTTTATAATACTTCTCATTGTTCTTCCCTATAAAGGTAGTAATATGGATTCTGCTGTGTCTATGCCGCAAAGCCATTCTTTGTGTTAGAATAATCACAGAGGATGACCCCCACCCTGATAATGAGTATCCTGCCATTATAACTGAGGCTAGGACAAGGTAGGATATCCGTATTGATATTTTAATCTCTTATTAAAATAATTATGAGCAGTTTTAAAATTCTAAGCACCTTCCATGTGAATTCATTTCTGACCTCCGGCCTTTTTTTTTTTTCAATGATTATTTATTAATTTGAGATCTCTTAGTAGTGATTTTTATTCAACCACACAATACAGTCTTACTGGAACTGGTACTTACTGGTACCTACTTATGCATTAATTGCATCTCCTGTAATTCACACATTACACTCACATACAGCAGTATTCATTATTCATGTTTTAGGATAATGTGCTACTTTAGTACATATCAGTAAATATTAGTACATACTACAGTAAACCACTGCAATACTGTGCTGGGCAACTTATAGTGTGATTTAGCTGCTATTTGTCATGTACCACAGTACCAGTACTCTCTCAGCACTATGTTAAACAACTTCTGAGATTTCATCACAAGCCGTTGGACCTGTCTGCTTAAAAAGAGCATTGTAAAATATGTCAATTTATTTTTTGTGATTCGATTTAAGCCTTTTGTGGCAAGCGATTCTATGTTTGAAAGGCTTATACTGAGCTGACACTGAACAAGAAGGAAGTTAAGTATGTTTGCAGTCCATAGCACGTGCCACACGTTTGCTACAATGTAGAGTGGGAAATAGGGGGGACATTGTTCGACGAGTGTGGCTTAGAGAAGGTTGATCAACTGGGAAGACCATTCCTATATGAACTTACAATAGTGGTAAATGGGCCCAAAATATAAAAGATCTACCTTGTAATTTTAGAAAATTGGGAAATCTGCACGGACAGGTTTACTGCCTCACAAGAGTGCAGATTCATGAATTTCAGACATTCACAAAAACTTCCCTCAAGGGTGTCTGAAAAACCGGGAAGGATGATGGTTCCCAAAATACTTGTAATTAACTTGTGTTGCATTTCTGTTTGGAAGGCACGTATAAGCACTTTTTCAGATTCAAAAAAGGCACCTGTTAACTTTTTTATTTTGGTCTCCAAGGAGAAAATGTTTTCCAAAATAATGCAGACAACATTTTGTGAAGTACATCAGTAGTTGCGCGCATACAAAAACTATTTAAAGCGCGCAAATAGCTGTGTGAATTCAACCAAGTGTGCCATACTTATGAAAATTTAGGAGCATTTCAGGAATAGGTCATACCAAAACAATACTGGGCACTGTCTCCTAAAGTGCTTATGTACCCCGTTTGTGGAAGACTTAAATAAAATACTACAGGACCTTATTTATAACAAGTAGCGCATCGCTGTGAAAAAATAGCACTGCAAAACATTTTATAGCGCCATGCTTGCGACACCATAGTTGCACCATATTTACATTACGGCGCTCCATGGGCAAGGACTTAACAGATATGTCAGGAATCCTGACATATCTGGTGGCTCAATAATGACTCCTTGCTGGAGTATGTTGGAGTATGTCGGATAACTGACGCAACTCCAGAAATGTGTCATTACACATGGTTACAGATGGCGAGACAGTAAGGATTGTGACGGAGTCAAGTTATAGGAGTGGCATAGTGGAATCTCTTAAATTTCACTGCACCACAAGGCTTTTCTACGGGGGAATGACCACCCTGCCTACATAATACTTCATGAAGGTATAATGTGCCGCAGGCCTTTACAACGTGATGTATCTGCCTATATGCGTCACTTTGTAAATAGGGTGCAGTGTGGCGCATTGATTACGCTGCCGTAGTATCACTGAAAAGTGACGCAACGGCGTCGCAAAGGCCTTCATAAATAAGGCTCTACAATTTCTAAGCTTTATTCCTATGGATGGTGAAAAACTGGATTAGGGTTTTCGAAGCTGCATCCTTAGATTCACCTAAAGATATGTTTCATAGCTTGGCTATGTCAAAAGAGTATTTACATTTTTTTAATCAAAGGACTCTTGCCAAAAATGCAAGTTTAAATAGATATTCTCTTCCATACGATTAATCTTACTTTTGGAAGAAATGTTTAACTTTTTGGGAATTCTCAGAGAATTCCTATAGTACTATGGAAAAATAAGATAGCTGAAATTTTCCAAAAGCAGTCACATGCGGAATATCATGATGAATTTCTCAAAGGTGCATACTTTTGCATACAGAAGCATAAGGCAAATATTGATTGAGACAGTTAAAATTGTTCTGCTTTTGTTTCTCAGCAGAGAAAAATATTTTCTCCATCAAGGAACCTTTTCACCTATGCTTTCTCGCCCTAAGTGTGCCGGGTATGCCCAGACTTGGGTCCCGTGCTCACTGTGCTACTGGATTCAAGCTATCCTGGTTGATGAAGAGTGAAACCCCAAACCGTTCTTAGGATGCTTGTTTTCCAGTCCAGGGAGGACCTGGCCTGGCAGTTCAGGAAGGACTGTTCCCATTGGGTGCAGGGTCAAGACTGATTTGCATATGGACGTGTTCAAACTGGAATGGCATGGGGAGCAAAAAATAATGACTTTAGGCCCGATCTCTATATTGAGGTGAATGTATGACATTGTTCTGCATTCTGTCCATCACTATGCCCTGACCTTAAGCCTATTCACATTTATCAGAAGGAACCCCACTCTTGGGCTTGGGCCCTTACCAACAAATTTACCGTAGCTTTCGCTGGTAACATTGTACCATCCTCCTCATGTTCAGCCATTATTCTATCTATATATAAATAGGGCGATTGTGGCAGTCTCTCTAACTATCGCTGAATCACCCTTCTGGATGGGGCAGGAAAAGTCCATGGGAGAGTCCTGCTTAACCAGCTATAGGCTGGGTGGATATTCACAATATTATGACAGAAGTGCAAGCTGGTATCGGTCACAGATAGGTACCATTTACCAAGCACTTCTATTATATATGTTTTCTCATTAGTTTACAGTAATCAGGAAATCCTTCCTATATCAAGGTGCTGACACCACCTTGGTAGGGGCTGTAAAGGCTCTTCACTTTAGCAATACTGCTAGAGTTAGGTGTAGGCCGAGATGTGAGTATACAGAATCATTTCCAGTAGAAAAAGGGCGTACGGCAAGGGTGTGGGCTGGCTCCTTTACTCTTTAGCCTCTTTCTTTATGATGCAGTGGAATATTTATTGGAGGAACCCTTAGATGTCCCAATTTAGCCAGAAGGGGGGGTTCCATTACTAATATTTGCTGATGTCACAGTTTTGATGTAGTGAAAACAAAATGCAATCCAAAGGTTATCAAAGAGTTTTGAGGATTGCTGTGACAAGAAATCACTGATCATTAATGGAAGTAAAACAAAGAGTAGGGCACTGAGGCCGTCCCCCAGTTTCAAGCAGAAGCCCTTGATGACGGCGTGCCCATCAAGCAAGTTAAGCAGTATGATTATCTGGGGACCTGGTTCGCTGAGAAATTGAATTGGGGATTCCTTATACAGAAGGCAACTACAGTTGTTCGATGAATGGCTGGGCCGCCTTGAAGTTTAGACACAAGGCAGGTGCCAGAAGTATCAGTAGTATCCTGCAAATATATAAACAAAAGGCACTGGCAGCAGGGCTCTACGGGGCTGAGCTCTCGGAGTATGTGAACCTTCATCCATTGCAAATGGCTGAGAACAACTTTCTGAGAGCCCTGCTGAGGTTAGGGCCAGGCACACCTTTATTGGCCATTTATGCAGAGGTTAGATTTCCCCCAATATCAGAGATGGCTGCCCTCAGGCCAGTGCTATATTGGGTAAGGCTGGTGAAAAAACCCAAAGGCAGCGATATATCTAAGATCTCTGGAAGATGAAACCTCCAATAATGGATCTCGATGGAGCACATGGTCATCCCATGTACAGAATCGTTTGAATGAGCTGCAGATGAGGTCCTTATGGTCTGACCTTAGTGGAGAAAGGCATGATACTGCAGATCTGATCAAAGAACGATACCAAGAATATCAGCATTGAGCACATTCCATTGAAGCCTGGGTCTTTTTAACAACGATCATGGCCCTCCCTGAACATGTTGTCTGGATTCTATATACCCAGAGCTTTAAACGAATGCTGTATGTAAAATATAGACTGGGTATTCTTCTGACTAAAGAATCTCTACCCAGAATCCACAGGTTCACTGCTGGTCTCAATCACTGCGATTATAAATTTGGTGGAATAGGACAACCTATTCCCCTCTATCCTGTTTTGCACAAAATATGATTCCACACATAGAGGCAGGCTCCTTCCCCTTTTTAAACTTTACAGGGTTAAATGTGTCAAATCAGTATTGATGTTCTGTGCTAGAACTGATGATGAGTATTTTCTCAGCTCTGTGGCATCATAATTATGTGCTGCATGGTCACGTCTGAGAGAGTTACCCACCGCCCTAAGTATTATACTAACCAGATTATCCATTGTGGAGTGTCTTTTTATTTGATTTTATGTATTTTGTATTATGCATTAAGATACCTAATTTGATGCTTGAATTGTCTTCTCTTCCAATGCTCCCAAATGCATGCTCTTTAATACAACCTGATTTTGCACTGATGTTTTCATCGTGTGTTGTTATTGGAGCTGTTTGTGTAGAATCTGCATACTCTATTTTGTATTTATTTTATAACTTTAATATACCGCTAGTTAGACCCGTGGGTATCAGAGGGCTTTACAACATGAATGAATAGAGTGGTGAAAAACATGGTGTAAGGGTACATGAGAAGAGATGCATAACAATAAACATTTTAAGAAAATACGTTAGAGGGGTGAGTCAAGAGATAGCTTAGGTAGGTGAAACAGTCAAATGCCAACCAATCCTTGATAGTCTAGATAGTGAGGAGAGTCAACTGGGTTGTCAGAGTCTGGTTCAGTTGGCTTAGTCAGTATAGTATTTGTCGAGGAAATAGAATTTCAAGTCCCTTTAGACGCAGGAGGAGGAGGGGTTGAATCTGAGTTCAATAGGGAGTGAGTTCCATAAACTGGGTAATTACCCGAAAAGGAATGAGACTGGGTGATTTTCTTTTTCAATTTCGGAGGGATGAGAAGAATAAGTTAGAGCTCTGGCTCTTCCTGCTTTTGCTGTTTAAGTAGTTGTGGGGATGAGTGTGAAGGGTTTTGTGTGTGATACTTGCAGACTTGTAAATACATCTACCTTCAATAAGAAGCCAGTTGAGGGATTTAAGGGTTGGTGTGATGTTCAAACCATTTAAGGCCTGTGAGTAGTCAGGCTGCCATGTTGAGGACCGTCCTTAGTGGGGTTAGGTGGGATTTTGTTGTCCCTGTTAGGGTGGCGTTCCCAAAGTCCATTCGAGAGAGGGTTGGGAATGAACTATTGTCTTGAAATCATCCTGGAGGGGTGGGGGGGGTTCTTTTCTTGAGGTGTTTTGGGACTACAGTGCACTTTTGGAAGATTGTTTGACATGGTCTTTCATTGACATGTTCTTGTCCAGGGTAATGCCTACTGATTTTATTGAGTCGGAGAGGATGAGAGAGCAGTTCAGGGCATCCAGGTACTTGAGCCAATCTTAGATTGGTAGGTGGTTATTTTTTGGAGAGAAAAATAATAATTCAGTTTTGACCGGGTTCAGCTTTAGGTTGTTCGAGAGAAACCAGGGTTGTATCTTGATTGTTGTGTCATTTAGATGTTGAATGTCACATCAAGATTTAATTTTGTATTAGAGTTGTGTGTCATCTGCATATAGGTGATATTCAACTCCAGTTTGCTACAGTATGCTTATGAAGAGATTGAAGAGGGCCGGGGGAAGGATCGAGCTTTGGGGGACAACAAGTGTGACTCGTGAAGGCTTAGTGAAGCAGGAGTTAATTTTAATTTGTTGTGATCTGTGTTGAAGGTAGGAACTGAACTATTTTAGTACTGTACCATTAATGTCAGAGCATCTCGTTAGAGTCTCAAGTAACGCTGTATGATTTATTGTGTTGAACGACAAAGTTAGGCTAATAAGGATGAGGAGACATGCTACACCTTCATCTAAGGATCTGTGGATATCATCATAGATATTGAGCATGGCTGTTTCAGTACCTCAGTCCTTTTTGAAACCAGATTAAATGGGACCAAAGTGGTTGAAATTGTCTATATGTTTGTTAAGTTGTCGGAAAATGCATTTCTCTAGGGCTTTAGCTAGGAATGGGAGATTAGAGATAGGTCTAAGGTTGTAAAGATCGTTAGGCTCAGCCCCTGTTTTTTTTAGAATAGGTGTGATTTGACCAAGTTGAAGGGATTCTAGTACACAGCATAAGGTGAGAGAGGATTTAATGATTTTTCTCCAGAAGGGGGCGATGATGTGGTTGAGTTTTTGTACTATTGTGTAAGGGAGGGGTGTCAGTGGTGTGGAAAGTGGGCTTCAGGCTTGCAATTATATTTAAGACTTCAATTCTGGACATGGTTTTGAATTCAGACCAGTTGGCTTAAATTTTCGTGTGGGTAGGTATCAGGCTATCCTCGGCAGGAAATAGTTTCTGTGTTGTCAGTGGCGAGCATAGTGGGGCAGGATCGGGGGGAAGTTAGGTTTGAGTTTTGGAAGAAGGATTGATCCATTTTTGTGACCTTCTCTGTGAAGAAGCTGGCGATTTCTTCACATCGTTCATTGGTGGCTATTAAGTCCTGCAAAGATGTGCTGTTAGTTTGTCTTTTAACAATTTTGAAGAGTGCCCTGGGACTATTCTTAGCCTGGTCAAGCTGGCTGCAAAAAAAGGGTGTCTTTTCTTTGAAGGTGTGTTTTTTATATGACACCCGAGCGGCTCTAAGTAGATCAAGGTTTATAGTCGAGGGGTTTTGTCTCCATGACCTTACAGCCTGCCTGAGTTGTCACCTTTCTTTATTGAGATCCTTGTTGAACCAAGAGTTTGAATTGATATATCTCGGTTGTTTCAGTTTGAGTGGAGCAACTTCATCTAACACTTTAGTCATCGCTGTGAGGTCCTCAGCTGTGTGAGTAGGGGGTTGGAGCAGTAGTTGGACATGAATCTTGGATTCTAGTTCCATGATGGGGATTTTTAAAATGTTCCTGGTCCAGTGTTTAGGTTTGGCAGGCTGTGTTGGTTGGTCTCTAGCATGTGAGTCGATATTAAACAATATGAGGTGGTGGTCGAACCAGTGGGAGACATCGATTTTAGAGTGGCTCCTTTGATGTGGGTTGGTTCACTGTAAAGTTGTTTAAGGTCATTGATTTCAAGCACGTTCGAGAGGTTCTGCACTGTGGTGTCTCCTGGGTTATTTCAGTGGATATTGAGGTCCCCCAGGAACACGTCTTTTGTATCTGTTAGTGAGAATCATGTTATTAGGTCAGTAAGTTCTTCGGCGAAGTGGGTACGCTCACCTCGTGGTTGGTAGATGGTGTGGAATTTGATGGGCGTGAAACCTTTGGTTGTAAGTTCAACACCAAGGTATTCAAGCTTCAGGTATTCTGCATTTTTTAATGTGGCAAGTTGTATTCCTTCTTTGTAAATGATAGCTAGTCTGCCACCTGTTGTAATTGGTCTGTCCTGTATGATGAATTTGTAGCCTGGGGGTGTGAGTATGTCTAGAATGGGGGAAGAGTGGTCATTGAGCCAGGATTCGGTGAGGAAAGCAATATCAATTTATTCACGGAGTATAACTTCAGCAATATCTGTGGTGTGTATTACTGCTGAGCTACAGTTGAGAAGCATGCATGATATAGTACAGGGATACTCATTTCTGGAATTTACTCTAAGGATAGTAGTGTATTGAGCCGGTGGTCTGGGAGAATAGACAGTTCTGAGGATTCTGCTTGTGCCAAGTATTACCGGGATTGAGGAGGGAGCCTTCATATGGCTCATTGTGAGGTGAGAATTGTTGATATCATCGGCTTCTGGAATTGGGATGGGATTGAGCGCACAAAGTGGGCATTGGGCTTGGTCCTCCAAAGGAGTAGGGAGCCATGTGGTGTCTTGTGAGGTCACGGGGGTCATTGTGATGGGGTGGTGTGTAGCTACCCTGAGTGTGTGATTGGGTTGGCTAAATCGGGCAAGTAAGGTCTTATCTAAGAAGGAGCATGTCGGCAGCTAAAGAGTCGATTTTCTTTCTCCATTCGGATCAGTCGTTGTATTAGTGAGTCAATTGTGATACTAGCCGTCGGTGGGAGTATTGTATGTCTAGAGTCAGTGTCAGGAGAGAGTACTTTGGGTATTAGGTTATGTGGGAGGATGATTATACTCGGACTAGGAATGGGGATTGGTTGCACTGCTGAAGTCGGGTCATTGATATTTCCAGACTTAGGATTGAGAGGGGGCGTTGGGGGTCTTGGGTCAAAGTCATGCACGTGCGCAGTGCTCAGAGGGAGGTCAGAGTCTTTGGAGCTAGCAGTGGCCTTGGCAGTGAGGAGGGTTAGGGTATGTGGAAAGAGGAGGGTATTGGGGCTAGAGATAATTTGAGCACGCAGAGTCAGGTCAAATGTGGTCTGGAGGGGAGTGCCTCAAGCAAAAACATTAGTGGACCAACTGTGGTTGGTGTCTGATTTGCCTATCACAGGATGAGGTTTGGGGGTGTTATTGACAGAATATTTGTTGGTTGGGGTGGGGTTTATAACAGTCATTACGGTGGAAGCTTGTCGGGGGAGTGAGGTAATGGGAAAATTGTGATTGTGATGAGTAAAGGTGGATGTTTCTGTATTAGAGAGTTTGTCGGCTGAGGGGAAAGGGTCTGTTCTGGGTTTTTAGTCCGGGGACAATGGGGTATAGGAGAGTGGGTTAGGTGCTTCTGTTGAGCTAATGCAGAGAGTAGTGTAGGGTAGTGGCAGTCAAAAGTAGTGAGGTGAGGGTCAGGGACCTGTATGAGAATTATTCCAGTTCTGAAAGGGGAAATGGTGAGTTCTCCTATAAAGGTGGAGGAGGCAGATGTGAACATTTTTGAAACATAGGGTATTTTGGTTGACTTAGTGACTTGGAGGTGGAGAAGGAAGATGTTTTTCCATTTTGTGGGGCGTTTAGTGTAGAAGACAAAGCAGGTTTTCTTATTGCCATCAGTTGTGCTGTGGTATTTGTCAGCTATAAGTGTTTCCGGGTGATGTTTAAAAATTCTGTGCTTGAAGTATTTTTTAGCGTAATTGGACATATTTTCTGGGTAAATTATGGTGCATGAGTTGGGTCCGTAGTGCACGAGCCACTTTGATGGATGGATTGAGTGGGAACGTAGTTGGCGATTGGTTGGGAGGTTAAATTATACCTGTAACGCTCCCTTAGGGGGGCGTGTAGTTTACAGCACACTTTGATTCCCAGAATCCTTGACAGGGAGTAACAATCTTCTTATGAATGTTTGAGGGACCAGCTAATCCAGGATGGTCGCAAAATTGTATGCCCGGGGGTCTTAGGTTACCTAGAAGTTGGGTAACTTCTGAGGTGTGGTAGGGGGTACATACATGAGGTAGGGCTTCTTCGGTCTATTGTTAGTTTAGCTCTATAGCGTTTGGTAGGGGAAAATACTTTAGAAGTTAGGTTACTGTTTTTTAGTAAATTGGGGTTAAATACATGGGCATGCATGGGTTATTGGTCCATTGTAAGTATAAGGGCTGTACCATTCCAAGATGGTCACCGTATTAGAGGACAAAGTGCTCTCTGTGCACATACTCTTCCTCCTTTTGTACAAGTTTTTATAATGACTTGCCCCCCAGTTTCCGAGAGCATAGATATTCATGTCTATTTATGGTATGTCATCATGCTGTTCAGTCAATCATTCTGTATGGGGCTTATTTATGAGTCCTTGCGTCACTTCTGCCCTACCGCTGCATCACTTTTTCTGACGCACCAGCGGCGTAAAAAATGAGCTTTGTTGCACCATATTTACAAAGTGACGCATCTAGGTAGATGTGTTACTTTGTAAACTCCTGCGCTACATTATACCGGCGTCAGGTATAATGTATGCAGGGTGGGCATTTCCACGTAAGTAAGCATCATAGAAGTGACGCAGGGAAATCTATTAGATTTCACTGTGCCACTTCTAGGGTGCAAATGCGTCAACATCTTACACATTCCTCACAGCAGGCGTAAGACTGACGCCGGCCTTTTAACATGGGGCTTGCATCATGTGAAAGGATAGATTGCTGGAGTTGCGTCACTTTTGTGACACACTCCAGCAATGCATCGCTTTTGCGCCTACAGATACCTCCTTGCAACATGAAGCGTCATACTGTAAATATGGCGCATCCATCATGTCGCGAGGAGGGCACACTGAGAAGTGACGCATCGCTGCTTTCACGTAGCGGTGCATTATTTCTCATAAATGAGGCCCACTATGTCTTAAGTATTTATGAAGTAAGTTAATTTGTATTTTAACTCATTGTTTAACGATTGTAATGCTGAAAGTTGAAACAATGAACAATAAATTTGATTTGATTCGTGTACGAACCCCACTTTAGGAGTCAGTAAATCTTTACAGACACCAAATATAAGTTCAGTAGAGGATACCGAATTGCATTTTTAAAGGGGTGTGCTTTATGTTATGTTATGTTATGTTATGTTATGTTATAGAGAATTTGTAGAGTGCACGTTCACCAACAGGCCTCTTGGCGGGCATTCCAAATTGCAATTCATAACCCCATATATCAATGGTTGTGACTGGACTTCCAATCACAATCCATTGATAAGTTACTGATTCCCAAGTTTGGGTGGTAACTCATTTGAAAAAAGGAAGTGTCCCCCATTGGAGCTCATCCCCTTTGCCAATCTGGGTGGCTACTTGAATTAAATGAAACAAGTATTTGTAACTTTCACCTGAAAGGCACCTTTACACTCAAGAGAAGAGAAAATTCAATTGCAAAAAAGATGGTACCACATAAACGGGACCATCCATTACACAGTTCAGAAATCAAGTGACAAAAAAGATTTCATTCTTGATTATCATAAATGGTCATGAGTGAGGCCGGGAGATGGTTCCAGAATTGATAGATCTTTCCCTTTGACACAAGCACGCCTATATCTGGAGACTGTTGCTGAAATGGAATGGGAAAGTGCAGGGCTTGACTGGGAGCACTCCTATTAATCCTATTAATCTGTGCATTTATTTCAGGTGCTCCTGTCCAATTGAATGCTCACTGAGCTATTTTAATGCTTTGAAACAGATTCTTTGCTCAATTGAAAGCTACTACAGCTTTGTCGAAAACCAGTGACATGATCAAACGTGCACAAGCCAGAGACCAATCTATCGGCCATGTTCTGGGCTAACTGTAGTCTGCCGAAAAGTTTGACTGGGGTGATTGCAGCCAAAAGTAACACATGCAGCCCCAGTAGCCAATTGTCTTGAGTGATGACTCATGGGGGGGAATTTAGGATGAGACTTAGTGAGTAGGCAGTGATCCGGGGACTTTGAAGGCAATCACAGGGATGGTGGTCAGCTGACCCTTGCAGGCCACCATCCCTGTGATTGTAGACAATTGTAGTGAGTTAAACAGTGGACCTGCCTAAGTAATATTGAATTGGCAGCTCAGTCTGCAATTTAATATTCCCACTAATAGAATCCTTATTTTGTGAAACGCCCAGTTAGAACATAGGACGGTTCATACATTTACATTGGAAAATGTCAGTGTGTAATTTGCAACCACTTTCTACTAATTCAATCTTAGTACATCTGTCTCTGTTTGGGTTGATCTCATTGGTCTCCCTCAAGCATCCAGTATGTTGGCTTCCTCTGGTAACCTGAGGTAGTGAGGTCAAATTGAACCTGCATTCTATTGTTTGTAGCAATAGTTATGAAAATGCCTTGGAAGCCTCCTTGTACCACCGGCGTAGAGAACATTCCATTCTTTTACAAGGAAATTTACATCGCAGAAGTAAATTCTCATTGGTTCATTCGTTCCATTTTGATTGTTTATTCTAATGCCAGCGACTGACATGAAAACCCTAATAATTATACTCTTGGTGAGAAAGGAGCTTAATGGTAAATTATAGGTGTGTGTCTGCACAGCATGTACAGGATTCTTCACAAGCCTCTGCTCACGGTGGCTGTTTGTGAAGCAGAATATTGATGCAGACAGTGCCTAGTTGCAGGTACGCTATTCACATGACCCAGTTTTTCCCGACCCCAGAGGCAGTTTTGTACAGTTTTGGAGGCGTGCCACATTTGTCATGTCTGATGTGGGACTTACTACTGCAAATGATGCATGAGCCTTGTCTCCTTGCAAAGAAGTCCTTCACTCTTTAACCCCCGCTCTGTTTGTGCTGCGAAAGGCTGAAAATACAAAAGCGTGTTCTTAAATCGCAGCTTGGGGTGGCCTCTAGATTTCTACTCAAGGTTTGATAAATCAGATTCATTTTATTTCTGACTGTATTTGAAAAAGATCTGGCCTTTTGGTGAAACTTATAACTGCAAGATATTTTGCAATTTGCAATGCTACTTTAGTTTCTTTTAAATACAGTACATTCACTAAATAAGGGGCCCCCTTGTAAACTCACATGGGGATGTGGACCCTGGAAGGCACAGTCAACGAAGAAGACGATAACAGCTGAGGAGCCAAGGAGTCCCCCTACCCTCACCTGGGGGGTGGGGGGCTGGAGCGGCCACTAACCTGTCTTCGGTCCTTTTTCCCCATGCCCAGGGACCAGCCGGTGACAGGGGAGAGGAGAAGGCGGAGGAAGACATGTGGAGTAAATGTAGTTATTTACTGTATTTGACTAAGGTTACCTTTTTCCTTCTCAGGTAAAAGGTCAATGGGATAGCTTGTGCACTTGTTGACAAGTTTGTTACCAACGACTTATGATTAAAATAGGGCTTTGTGGAAGGTGACGATTGATGTATCTCAACCAGAAACGAGGCCCAAACAAGGGTTAGGGAAAAAAAAACATTCATTAAATACTTCAGAAAAATGTGAGGTACTCAGACCAAGGGTAGCAAAAGACAGAGGCAGGAACCAAAGGTGTGTGATGCTGACGTTGCGACAGGCTCCTAGAAATCATCACATTTGTGCTACTGCTTTTCTTCACTCCGATTAGCAGTTTAAGATCAGCCAAGACCTAAAGCCATGCATAAAATGTTTAATTCATTGAGTATGCACAATCCCATGCACACTGACAAAACACACTGACATAACACAGGCACTGCAAATTTGCAAGTGGCCAGAAAGACAACCACAACCGTGCTAAGGTATTTCACTGGGCCCAATATTCATTGCAGCCCGTAATTGCTACTATGAATCACAATGCACACAATAAAAACCCATGAGAATGGGGCTGGCGAAGAGGCGACCCTCCCACCTCGTGACTCGGAATGTAGCACATAAAAGCTTTCTGGCGACATTAGCGACCACAACAGCAGTGGCCTGTGCAGGTAAGAGAGGTGGGGAGGTGGGGCCGGGTTGGGAAGTGATTCGACTGACGACCACAAGGAGAAATTAAATAAATAATTAATTTTCCCTCATCGTTGTCTGTCGAAACTGCCCCGCCCCGCCCCCCAACTTATTCAGTATGTAAACATCAAGGGAACTTGACAGTGGTCCCTTGAAATGGTGCATGCTGTCCCTGATGCCCAATTCACAATATGCCACTTTCTTTTGCACTGTGACCGCTGTCACTTTAAGCATCAGGGGTTGCAGTGGTGACACATTGCAAATGCTTGAATGGAGTTTTGCTGCCTCATGCATCTCCAATACAACATTCGCTATTGTTTGCAGTAAAACACAAGGCAAATTCCTTACTCATTATTTTCAATAAAGTGTGCGGTACTTGTCTCACAGTGAAGATTCGCTTTGTCCTGATAGGTGTTTGAGAATACTTTGTAGCTACACAGGTGTGCCTACTTGCAGGGCAGTGCAGAGCATTTCACTGCAAGCAGCCTGTTTGTGCTTCATATCACCAGTATCTAACAAATGGAGTAGATATCACACAACTGACAACAATCAATCAATATATCTCTAACAGTTACTATGTCTGAGGCCATATTCCCTGAAGAACCTATCCTGGCTTTTCCAATTTAGAAGACATTAGATAGAATTGTTAATTCAACTGCAAGTGACACATATTTCACAGAAAACACCTCTTCCAGGGTTCTTATTCCACCCATATCTAACCTTGCCTTGGCAATACTGAAGCACAATCACCAATACGTTCCTTTGTGGATTTTACTATAGGTGAATGAGACATGAACGCTATTGGAGGAGCCTATGTTTGATCACGTTTGATTTGATTTGCAAGATATTGCTCGGGTGCTGAAGGTCAGCACCCCGGTCCACTACTTGAGCTATACAGGAACAGATTGATATTTTTCCTCACTTGGTAAATAATGGGCATTAAGGATGGCCTCATATTTTGAACAAATATATATGTGTATGAAAATGTTTCTTTTGAACACAATGCTTAGAGGCGCATTAATTGAAATAATAAAATAGGATTTCTTAGGAATCGAACATGCCATCCCCGCAGTCATAAGTAGATTGCAATACTCACGATATGTTGCATTAATTTTCAGAATGTGCGCATTATCCTTGGTCGATTTGAACTGAGACGTGTAATGTAATCATGAAACAGCAACCTTTTAAAAAAGAACAAAAGACACCACTGTTAGTGACATTCATTGCAACAAGGTTTTAGTTTTTGTTAGTCCTGCATTTCTGACATCATGATAAACATAACAATTTGTAATTTTTTTAAGAAAAAGAGCATTTGTGTCATTTCTGACTTGATTCTAATAGAAATACGGTATGTTCTGGTACAGAAACAGCAGCTATGAATAACATTCCTCATCCTGATTCCAAACCAACATAGAAACTTTTTATGGCTTGGTCTGAGTAGACCTCTCATGCAAGGGAAGAATGCACAACTAAGAACACTGGGGCAGATTTACAAGCCTCTTGCGACACATTTACGCTGCCGTTGCGCCACTTCTGTGACGCAGCAGCGGATTAAACCATGCGTCACATTGCGCCTTATTTACAACGCGAAGCATCTAGGGAGATGCATCACGTTGTAAAGTCCAGCGCCACATGAAACCTGCGTCAGGTTTCATGTGGGCGTTCCAGCGCAGGGTGGGTGTTCCGTTGCAAGAATGCCTCATAAAAGTGACTCAGTGAAATCTACAAGATTTCACTAAATCAATTTTACGGCCATGTTGCGTCAAAACCCTGCGCCTGCATGAAGCAGGCGTAAGGACTGATGCAGCATGTTAGGCATAGGGCGCCGCTGAGCCTTGCTGGAGCCGTGTCGCACTTGCGTGGCGACTCCAGCAATGCACTGCCTTTAGGCCGGGGTATGCGACACACATCTGCACATCCGTGCGCCACGGCGCACCGCATTGTAAATGCGGCGCATCAGTGGTGGCGCACGGGTGGTTTTGCATGTCGCAAGTGGTCTGGCGCATCCCTGCTGATTTGCAGAGATGCGTCAGACCTTGTAAATATGCCCCACTGTATTTCTGATGAATATTTCTACATGCAGAGTCCTCACCTCTGGAATATTCTCAAGGCTGAATCTAGAAGTTTTCACAGTAGTGCTCCGGTATGATGGAGCGAAAACGCATAAAAGTGCCTTCACTGCGCATCAAGGTAATTCTAAAACTCCCAAAACTAAATCCAGTGTCCAAGGGAATAATGACCTCCTCCTAAAACTACAGGCTTCAAAACATGATTGGCTGCCAAAAACATGTCGCTCAGAGATCCTCACGAGATTTGTTTATGGCTTTTGGGTTCAGAGCAGGAATGTAAAAATTGATGAGTGCACCCTACTCCACCTGAAGGCACTTTGGGGCTGTGAAACGAAGATGTATGTCGCAGAACAAAGGAAGAAGTCAGAGATCGAGCATGACTCCGGTTCAAAGTCGATGGTACGGAACCATTCTTGATCCCAAACTTTTCCTGGGACAGAACCTCTTCACACTCAAAGTCATCGGGTAAGTTAAAGTTGAAGAAGAAACACAAGAAAGCGCAGTGAGTCTCAACCCCTTGCCGCCACTCTCTATCTAACCAGAAGTTGTGAAGGTGTCAAGGTGGCACTTGATCTCAGTCCTGATTAGAAGCCTATCTCACAATTCATCCAATTAATTCCACTGACATTACCACCACATGGTGATGCCTGTAAGGAGGCCATGCTTTACATTTTTGGTAGTCCTCTAGTGCGCATTCAGGCCCCATAAATGTGTAGGTTGCGCTACTGCCTGTGGATCCATCTTTTGTCCCATTTGAACCCCTCAAACATGTCTTGTTCTGCACCAACTCCAGTGCCGACTTTCACTCTGGCTCCGAGACCAGTCTCTATTTCATCGATGCTGGAACCAAAATCACCAGGGAAGGGAGTGGATCCAGTGCTGACTCCAATGTCCAACCCTGAGCCAAATTCATCTCTACCATTACCGAGGTTGTGCTCCCACTTCACTCCGGTATGCCCATTGCCAGTACAGCCGGATTCTGACAAATGACCTCCACAATATCAGAGTTTTTCCCAGTGGCTTCATCATCTTTTTGTTTCGACTGTTACTAGAGTTACCGTTACCCGAAAAAACAATAGTGATGATGGGGATGACTTTCCACAAGTTATGATGATGACAGTTTTTACACGGATTTGTAGGAGGCCAGTGGGCTTAACACTGCCCCTGGTACAGGGCTGATTTCCAACCTTTTGGGGTAGTAATTCGACATACAGCTGAATTTCTGGACCTACAGATGGCTTTCATTGTGGCGAAGAAAACATCTTCACAGAAGTCCTGCAACCTTGGCCTGCTTAATCTGAGTCCTTACTTCCATTCAACAAAACCCTAATTGAGCTCTGATGGGTACTCTAAACCTTGCTTTTACTCACCAGTTAACAGGCAGATGGCCAGACATCGTAGACCAGCACCTGGTCATTCCCAAATTTAATAATACTGCCGAATCAGTTATTGATCAACCTTTGAGGCAAGTTTTAAGAAACAGTCTAAGTGGCCCACAGATGTTGTATAACAAGTTGCTCACTAAATACCAAATTGTATCCATTTTCCAAATCCCAATATGTACTACCATTTCTCCATCACTGTTAAGACTATTAGGACTTTTAGTGTTTATATCAATAATGTAATTTGGCCTGGGCTTGAAATTCCGCAGCGCTCATGGGATTTTTCCCACCTGGCACAGCGTGCAGTGTTCCGAAAACTCCGCTCCGCACAGCAGAGTTTTTACTTCCTGCCAATATAAAACAGTTTACACAGACACTCCAATGCACACTGAAATCAGATGTACATGTTAAAATTTAGATTTTTTCAACCTTTCCAGTAGGAAGTGTGTACTAATTTTAGTTCCTAATGTTTTTACTTGCTTTGCACGAACCAGGTCTGTAGAATCCCTTCTGTTCACTCAGCCAATTAGATGTTGTATGTGGATCAAGATGACTTTGTACTAGCATGTTTCTGATTGATCTAGGCTTTCTAGACAAAATGGATGGAAAACATCCTACTTGCCTATCATGGGATCAGCTGTCACTAAACCCCAGTGTTATTTCATGATGTTCCTTAGTCTGTGTGATTTGTTGTTGTATCTAGGTGCTCCTACCTGTCTGTCTGATTGTTTAGGACTGTCTTTGAAAAGGACATCTTGCTGTTTCCTATCTTGCACTTTATACTTAGACAGTAATTGGATTTTGCGAGTATAACCCCTTTGAGTGAAACGTTGTAATGTATTGCGCTGTTCCCTAATAAAGCCGCTCTCAGTACAGTTACGGTGTGCCCAGTGCCCTTAAGGGCTCTCCGTAAGAGATACTTCATTTGAGTGAATTAGTGTGCCAGCTACAAGCATGTAAAATACTATTTCTAGCTGTCTTGTTTCTGTGTATCTAAATCACCAACTTGTTTTTGTCCACATGTATGGTATCCAAATACTCACCATTATCCTTGCTCTTCTCATATGTAAATGTGAGATTCAAATCATTGTGTCCCAACTTGTTAATAAATTCCTTATCTAAATTGGCATTACCATCCCAAATCAAAAAAAGCTCATCAATGTACCTAATCCAGATGAGGATATGTTTAGTACACCATTCATTCATATATGTCCAAACAACTTGCTCCTCCCAACAGCCCAGGAAAGGTCTTGCAAAGCTGGAGGAGAAGCAGATGCCCATCCTAGTTCCAGAACATTGCCGATGTAAGTTATCTTCAAATAAGAAAATATTCTATTCCAAGCAAAAGCTCATCATTTTTTGCACCATGACCATATAAAAAAGTTGGCTTTTGCGATTCCTAAATAGCGATTTTTAAGGAATCGCTATTTAGGAATCGCAAAAGCCTATGCATGTAGGAATCGCTATAAAAATAGCGATTCCTAAACATTCCTTAATTGCTACTCGCAAATTGCTAGTCGCAATTAAGGAATGCTGTCCCATTCATTCCCATAGGAATGTATTGGAGATTGCATGAGAAATTTGCGAGTACCAGTAGGTACTCGCAAATTGCTCATGCAATTTCAAGGGTACAAGGGTGTCAAAATGACACCCTGTTGCACCCCTGAAATTGATCTCTGCACATATGTTGTGCACACACATGCCCTAAGGGCATGTGTGTGCGCAACATGAAACATGTAACTTTGAAAAATACACAAAAGTGCATTTTTCAAAGTTTTTGCAAATTACCATGAAGTTCAACTTCATGGTAATTTGCTACTCCTATTAGCAAAATCGCTAAATTTTTAACTTTCATGCATTGCATTTAAGGAATCTCAATTTGTGATTCCTTAAATGCAATCGCAATTTAAGGAATCGCAAATTACAGATTCCTTAAATTGCGATTTGTGCATTTGGGATGATGCATCCCAAATGAAAAAATACCGGTGGCAAAGGGGCGATTCTGAGAATCTGCCCGTTTGCGACCGGTATTTGGTTTGATGCATGGGGCCCTAGGTTCACAACCAAAATAATACATGCATGTGGCTACCCCTATTTCTTGTTCTATACACGTGTAAAGGGACAAATGTTAGGCGCTGTACCACAAGATTCCAGAGGTTCCGTCTTGAAGATGACTAGTCCCAATTCCTTCTAAAATCAACCAGCGTGACAAGGATGTAGCTCTTGACACAACCAATTGACCCCAAAAGGGAAGGGGAAGTGGATGAGAAACAAACAAAGAAACACAGGATCTCTTCTTTGCTGAAGATGACTGTGGTTGTTTCTCGTGAAGTATTCTGGGGTTTCACCTTCTGTTGAGACGTAACTTGAGCGGAATACTGTAAGCTGAATTATTAACAACACAACATTACATTACCTTACTACCTAAACCATTCTTACTGACATGCCTTTCTTTTCTTGCTTTAACTAAAAATAAGAAACATACCCCAACAAGGAAAAACCCATTCGTGTACTTCTTAGTTGTAAGGTTTGCTTTTTCCGAGTTAACTTGTGACCTACAGAAATAATACACTGGTTAAGCTCTGAGTTTCAGCAAAAGTCAATCACATGACAAACAGCGTTTAACCATTTCTCTAACTGGTTAGTAAAACACTTCAAAATTATCATGCACAACTTGTAGTTTCCTACCTTGCAACTAACTGTTCGTGCGTTGAGTAGGGGTTCTGAAAAAGATGGGAAAACAAGAAAGAACACAACTCTCTGCTTTTTCTTAATTCCACAAAACTTAAAAGTTACCAAGGCTATCTTCAATGAGCCTGCAAAAGTCTTATTCTGAACACAGTACTTTCCTAGCAATCAGTTAAAAGGCACTGATACTGCAAACATTTGTCCAACAGAGCGTTTTCCTCAGGTTAAAATGTCTTTCATTTGTCCAAAAATCCGATTGGTTTTATCAAGGTTTGTTTTTTTCCTTGCTCCTATCTAACTAACTAAATGCAAAACCTTACTTCTTCTTGAAGGGCCGGAAGTCCGTTCGCGGGGATCCTTTTGGCTGATGAACACGTCCGGCGAGGAAAGGGCTCCGACGCTGGAACCGGAAGTTCGGGGCTCCGATGGTCACGAAAAAACAAAGAAAAGGAATCTCCGGATCTTCACCGCCTTAAAAGCAGCTGCCGCGGAGATCTTCAGGTAAGAGGGCTTTGAAGGGAACGCGGGATTAGAGGAAGGTGCAGGGAAAGGTGCAGGGAAAAATCGGGAGGCTGGAACCTTGAGGCGCAGACGCTGGAAACTCCAAGCGAAGCGTCTCCCGAGGCTCTGACCGGGCTTTTATAGTCTCAGAGCCGATAATTGTTTCCACGTGTTGCCGAGCCTCTGCTTACACACCTGGGCAACGTGTTGGAAACGTGCTGGCATTAATTCTGGCAGGTTCTGCCAATGCCCAGTGAATCACACAAACAAGCCTTGCTAACACCAACATGAATAATATTACCAAGGTGTAACAATCATCAAGCATTGCTAGATGCAAATGTCCAAGAAACAAACCCACATATTATTAAATCATAACAAGGGTTTACAACGATGTTTTAAGTGCTCATGACAGTTCCCCCCCCAAAGGTCGTCTTACTGGTCTAGGCTGATCAGGATTCATGACATGAAAAGAACGAACTAGGCGTGGAGCGTGTACATGATTCTCTGGCTCCCAAGATCTTTCAGAAACATCATAGCCTTTCCAGTCGATCAAATAGTACAAACGACCCTTAACTCTTTTCGAATCTAGAATTCTCTTGACTTCATACTCTACATGATCTCCTACTACTACTGGGGGAGGTGGTTCATCTGGACGGGTACTAGGATTTACAGGTTTTATCAAGGATACATGAAATACAGGATGGATTTTATAATCCTGGGGAAGGTTTAGTTTTACTGAAACAGGATTCACAATTCTGTCCACGGTGAATGGGCCAATGAATCGAGGTTTTAATTTTCTAGATCCCTCAATTTGAACATTTTTAGTGGATAGCCAGACTTGATCTCCAGCTTTATAAACTGGTGATGGCTGTCTATGTGAATCGGCACTAGTTTTCATTTTAACTTTCTGTTTTGCTAAGGTTCGTTTGACTTTTTCTTGGAAATCTCTCAAACTGGCTATTTTTTCTGAAACCGCTGGCATGTCAGTGACTTTCTCAGGGAGGAGTATTGGCAGGGTTCTAGGGTGTTGACCTGTGAGAAAGTAAAACGGAGAACAGCCGAGGGCTGAATGCAGAGTGTTATTGTATGTGAACTCAGCTAAAGGCAAAGCCTCTACCCAATTCGAGGATAAAGTTGAGGTTAAACATCGCAAACTTTGCTCTAGATGTTGATTCAGTCTTTCGGTTTGACCGTCAGTTTGAGGGTGGAAAGCTGACGATAATGCTAAATCAATACCCAACTGATTACTTAGTTGTTTCCAAAATTTTGACAAGAATTGAGGGCCTCTGTCTGAAATAATTTTCTGAGGCAAACCATGTAATTTCACAATATTGGATAGAAATACTTCACTGAATTCTACTGCTGATGGGACCTTTGGTAGTGGAATGAAATGTCCCATTTTGGACAATAAATCCACAACAACTAAGATCGTTGTCATTCCAGATGATTTGGGCAAGTCAGTGACAAAATCCAAACTAATAGTATGCCAGGGTGTAGGAGGTATTTCCATTGGAAGTAACAACCCCATGGGAGAAGAGTGAGAAGACTTTTGTCGGGCACAAACAGGACAAGCTTGAATAAACTTTTGCACATCGAATTTCATATTCTTCCACCAAAAGTGTCTTTGGCATAACTCTAGAGTCTTATTTATTCCAGGATGAGCAGCTAAGGCCAAATCATGATTCCATTTAATCACTAGTTCTCTCAGGTTTTCTTTAGGCACGAACAATTTATTCTTGTGAAAGAATAAACCATCCGAAATCGTAGATCTTTTTTGTGAAATCCACTCTGTTTGATTTAAATCTTTAGTCTGATCTCTAAGCATTGTTAGAAAGTCAATTTGAGAAATTTCTGCACATATTTATTCTGCCGGAATAATGCTTAACAGTTTCTCATCAGACTCTTGGTTCTTACCACAGACCAACCGTGACAGTGTGTCTGATAGCAATTGCTTGGTCCCTGGTCTATACGTGATAAGAAAATCAAACTCACTAAAGAATTGCAGCCAACGCATCTGTCGAGGTGTAAAAGCCTTGACTGTGGAATAGAATTGAAGATTTTTATGGTCAGAAAAAACAGTCACTGTATGTTTTGCTCCTAAGAGATGGTGTCTCCATTCCTGAAAAACTGCTTTAATAGCAAGGAGTTCTCGCTCAGCAATTGTATAGTTCTGTTCAGCTGATAAGAGTTTTCTTGAAAAGAAAGCTATCGGGTGGAAATGTCCTGTATTAACATCTTTTTGTAATAAGACTCCCCCAATGGCTGTTTGAGATGCATCCGCCTCTACGTAGTACGGTCTGTCAGGATCTGGGTGCTTTTGAATTGGAGCAGAGGTAAAGGCTCTTTTTAAAACATTAAAAGCTGATTCTGCTTCAGCATTCCACTGAAATTTCTTTCCCTTCTGTAAGAGGCTAGTAATTGGAACTACGATTTCAGAAACTTTTGAAATAAACCTCCTGTAGAAGTTTGCAAATCCTAATATTCTTTGTACTTCTTTGACAGAAGAAGGGGAAGGTCAATCTAGAATTGCTTGCACTTTTTTGGATCCATGACTATTCCAGCAGGAGAAAGCCAAAAACCAAGGAACTCAACCTTAGAAGCATTAAATACACACTTTTCAAGTTTGGCAAACAAAGAATTATCTCTTAATTTCTTTAGAACTGCTTTTACATGTCCTTCATGTTCCTCTGGGTTTTTTGAGAAAATTAGAATATCATCGATATATACTATGACGCAAATGTCCAAAAGGTCATGCAGAACCTCGTTGATGAAATATTGGAATGCTGCTGGAGCATTGCAAAGGCCAAAGGGCATCACAGTATATTCGAAGAGTCCAAATTTGGTGCTGAAAGCCGTTTTCCACTCATCTCCTTCTTTGATACGGATTAAGTGGTAGGCTCCACGAAGATCCAATTTAGTATAGATCGTTGACCCTTTTACTTGATTCAAAAGAACCGGGATTAACGGTAAGGGATATCGTTTTTTAATTGTAGCTTTATTAACAGCACGATAGTCAATACAGGCCCTCAAATCACCGGTCTTTTTAGCTACAAAAAACAAAGGAGACGAGACTGGTGAGGTTGAATGGCGGATAAAACCAATTTCCAAGAGTTCATCTAAGTAAGATCTTAAATACTGATTTTCAGGCTCAGTAAGGGCATATATTCGACTGCACGGCAGAACAGCTCCTGGAACAAGATCTATTCTGCAATCGTAAGCCCTATGAGGAGGTAATTTTGTGGCCTTCACAGGGTCAAAGACATCAGAAAATTCTTGATATTCAGGTGGAAGTTTAGGAAGGTCAATCTGAATACGTGCACAAGACAGTGGATAGACTGGAGCTCTATGTTCTTGGTAACAGTGAGTCTTGCAAAACACTGAGTCTAAGGTCACGGTGCGTTTCTCCCAGTCAATCTTAGGGTTGTGGAGTTCCAACCATGGAATTCCCAGAATTACTCCGAAAGCTGGTGTGTCAATAAGATCAAAACTAGTTAATTCGGTGTGTCCGTTATCAGACACCAGAAGTAGAGGTGGAGTATGGAATCTGATCAAGCCAGAAGAGAGTGCCGAGCCATCTACTGCCCGCACAGGTTCTGGTTCCTTTTTGGGTATTTGAGTTAAGTTTAACTTTTTGGCAAATCCTAGGTCAAAGAAATTACCCGTAGCACCTGAGTCAATTAGTAGTGGAATACTGTGCTTTTGATGATTTTCCAAAATCAAAATCACTCTTATAATGAAATGTCGTGGTATTTGTTTCTGAACAGTAATGACTTTCTGTGAGGTCTTAACATCTTCTTTTCTCGAGGAATCGACCCCTCCTTCCCTCGAGACACTTAGTTTCCCGTTTCCTGCGTGGAATCAGGAATCACAGTTAAGACTTTCTTTTTAATTGGTCTTATGGAACAGTCTCTGGCAAAATGCCCAGCTTTCCCACAGTATAAACATAAGTTAGCCTTTCTTCTTCTGTCCTTTTCTTCTTGAGATAGAGGTCCCTTGATCCCTCCTATTTGCATTGGTTCAATCTGAGAGTTTTTATCCTCAGAACTTTTCTTTTCAGTTTTGAAATGTAAACCCCTAAAATCACCTCTCGTCGTTCATTTTTTCTTTCGCCTAACCTGTGATCCAACTTGATCACCAGATCCTGAAACTCGGCAAAATCCTCGGGCAGATCCACAATATGTGACAAAGAATCTTTCAATTCCTCTCTTAGTCCTCTATAGAACAATGATACTCTCTTATTCTCAGGCCATTGAGTTTCTGCTAGCAACCGATTAAAGGTTGTCACATAAGAAATTAGATCTTTGGACCCTTGACGGAGATTTAACAACTCATTATCTGAAGCTTGCAGAAAAACATGTTTAGCAAACAGACTTGACATGGCGGCCTTAAAGTGTGTCAAATTATGCAGCAATGGATCATTCTTATCGACAAGAGGCATAGCCCAATTAGCTGCCACCCCTCCAAGATAAGAAATTATGAAGGCTATCTTAGAACTGTCAGTAGTGAAAATGTTAGGTTTACACAAGAAATGTAATTGGCATTGACTCATAAAAGTCTGGAAATGTGCACTATCTCCTGAAAACCTCTCTGGATTTGCTAAGGGGACAGGCTGTGGAGAAACGACTGTTAATTGAACAGGTTGACTTTGGCCAAAACCAGTTCCCTGAGTAGGACCCTGAAAAGGAGCCCCAAATTTTGGCGATGTCAAGATTGTTTTTTTAATCCCTCCTTTATCTCTCCAGGACGTAAAGCCATCCCTAGTACTATCTAACTCCTCTCTGGTGCTTTCTAATTCTTGTCTAAGGGAGTGATTTTCTAGACGCAGTTCCTGTACCTCATCATTCATTTTACGCACCATCTCGGTTAGCTGAGTAACATCCATTTTAGCAAGGTCTATGGAAATAGTCAACTTCAAGAGGGAACAGGAGAGTATGGCTTCGCTTTCTGTTAGAGCGCTGTACCACAAGATTCCAGATGTTCCGTCTTGAAGATGACTAGTCCCAATTCCTTCTAAAATCAACCAGCGTGACAAGGATGTAGCTCTTGACACAACCAATTGACCCCAAAAGGGAAGGGGAAGTGGATGAGAAACAAACAAAGAAACACAGGATCTCTTCTTTGTTGAAGATGACTGTGGTTGTTTCTCGTGAAGTATTCTGGGTTTTCACCTTCTGTTGAGACGTAACTTGAGCGGAATACTGTAAGCTGAATTATTAACAACACAACATTACATTACCTTACTACCTAAACCATTCTTACTGACATGCCTTTCTTTTCTTGCTTTAACTAAAAATAAGAAACATACCCCAACAAGGAAAAACCCATTCGTGTACTTCTTAGTTGTAAGGTTTGCTTTTTCCGAGTTAACTTGTGACCTACAGAAATAATACACTGGTTAAGCTCTGAGTTTCAGCAAAAGTCAATCACATGACAAACAGCGTTTAACCATTTCTCTAACTGGTTAGTAAAACACTTCAAAATTATCATGCACAACTTGTAGTTTCCTACCTTGCAACTAACTGTTCGTGCGTTGAGTAGGGGTTCTGAAAAAGATGGGAAAACAAGAAAGAACACAACTCTCTGCTTTTTCTTAATTCCACAAAACTTAAAAGTTACCAAGGCTATCTTCAATGAGCCTGCAAAAGTCTTATTCTGAACACAGTACTTTCCTAGCAATCAGTTAAAAGGCACTGATACTGCAAACATTTGTCCAACAGAGCGTTTTCCTCAGGTTAAAATGTCTTTCATTTGTCCAAAAATCCGATTGGTTTTATCAAGGTTTGTTTTTTTCCTTGCTCCTATCTAACTAACTAACTGCAAAACCTTACTTCTTCTTGAAGGGCCGGAAGTCCGTTCGCGGGGATCCTTTTGGCTGATGAACACGTCCGGCGAGGAAAGGGCCCCGACGCTGGAACCGGAAGTTCGGGGCTCCGATGGTCACGAAAAAACGAAGAAAAGGAATCTCCGGATCTTCACCGCCTTAAAAGCAGCTGCCGCGGAGATCTTCAGGTAAGAGGGCTTTGAAGGGAACGCGGGATTAGAGGAAGGTGCAGGGAAAGGTGCAGGGAAAAATCGGGAGGCTGGAACCTTGAGGCGCAGACGCTGGAAACTCCAAGCGAAGCGTCTCCCGAGGCTCTGACCGGGCTTTTATAGTCTCAGAGCCGATAATTGTTTCCACGTGTTGCCGAGCCTCTGCTTACACACCTGGGCAACGTGTTGGAAACGTGCTGGCATTCCTTCTGGCAGGTTCTGCCAATGCCCAGTGAATCACACAAACAAGCATTGCTAACACCAACATGAATATTATTACCAAGGTGTAACATTCATCAAGCATTGCTAGATGCAAATGTCCAAGAAACAAACCCACATATTATTAAATCATAACAAGGGTTTACAACGATGTTTTAAGTGCTCATGACAACAGATGTCTAGGGTGATCTGAGTGTATGTTTTCTTGTATCATATATCATTATCCTTCGTAAAAAGCCTGTGTTGTCACAGCAGCATGATCTCAAGCCAGTGACATCTGGAGGCAGAAAACTGTTGAAAAGTCCAATGATGAAAAACACATTCAGGTAAGTGTTATTTGAGGTTTTTTGGATTTAATCCACAGCAACTGAGAACTGCAGCCAACACCTCCAGCTCCCTGCTACAACTGTCATCCTAGAATCTCCTCTGTGCAGCATTCCAGCATGACAGGTTCTCGCATGAAACAGTTAACATGTTATCTATTCTAGCACAGATAACATGATCAGTACTAGTATAACATAACACATATCTCTTTAAAACAAAGGAACATGGATTAAGAATATGAATTCAATAAGAACAAATATATATACAGTGTGTTGGAACTGGCCCTTCTTGCAGGGTCATCCTCAAACTTTTTGCTTCTTCCTCCCTTATTTTTCCTGACCCGTGGCTGTTGGCAATAGGACTCTGCGCACTTTACCACTGCTGATCAGTGCTAAAGTGCATATGCTCTCTATGTAAAGTGTTATTCTGATTGGATATACATGTTTGGCATATTTGTATCACCATGAAGTCCCTAGTAAAGTGCACTGGGTGTGCCAGGGCTGGTGATGACAAATGCTACTAGTGGGCCTGCAGCACTGATTGTGCCACCCACAGGAGTAGCCCTAAAATGATGTCTCAGGCCTGACACTGCAGTGCCTGTGTGCAGTTTAGAACTGCCATCTCCTCGTGGTCAGTGTCCCCACTGACCAGGCCTAACCCTTCCCTTTTTGTGCGCATCAGTCACCCCTATGGAAGGCCCAAGGTACCCCCCTGGGCAGGGTGCAGTGTATGTAAAAGGTAGAGCATGTACTTGTGCAGGTAACATGCTCTGGTAGTGAATGACAGCCATTTTCGTTTTTCACTATTGTAAGGCTATCTTGCTCCATAGGTTAACATGGGGGATGCTGGCTACAGTGGTTAACAGCATTTCTTCCCATAGGAACAAGATAGGACATAAGTATCTAGTATCCCTGAACTCAGAATTTAATAACACATCTTTTAGGAAAGGTTGTTTTTAAATCATGTGTTTGAGAACAGCACTTTTAGAAAGTTGCTGTTCTCTTGTCTGACCCTTCTGTGTGCCTGGGCCTGTTTGTGTATTGACTGTCTGGTTTGAGAGTGACAGGGGCTGGGGAATTCCCCAGGAGGCTGGATGAGTCAGCACTAGGCTGAATGACTGCATTTGCAACTGGAGTGGTGGGAGGAGTTAGCACCTGGGCTGAATAGGGCTGTGCCTGCCTTCCACAATGCTGGCTCCACCCCCCTGCTGGGCGGCTGAGGACCCTGCCCCTCACTCTGAAAGAAAAGAAGCAGCCAGCAAAACAAAGTACTCAGGAAACCCCAGAACTGGTTCAGACCGGGCTCAGGGCCCACATGCACAGAGAGAACAAAGACTTTAGGGGTATAAGTACAGGACCCCTGACAACAGAAAATTAGATCATCCTGGAAATCAAGAAGGAACCTCTGCCAAGGAGAAAGCTGAAACTGAAGAAGGAAGATTGTCCTGCTGTTGCTCTGCTGGACTGACCTGTTGATTTGCTGCCAAGGAGAGGGGAAGGACTTTGCTGCTGAGCTGTGTCCCCTGTCTTGAAGGAATCTCCAAGGGCCTGAGAAGAGCTGGCTCCCTGTTTTGAAGTCCCAGGAACAAAAGGACTTCACCCCAGGCTTCCCTGAACTCTGCTGAGAGAGTTCTGTCCTTCCTAGAGTGCTTGATCCAGTTGTGGGGCCTCTGGAAGTTGTACCTGAGCTGGGAAGCTTGAAACTAAGCTTGGGTGACTTTTGAACTTGAGAAGTGTCGCATCGCTCGCTTGCGGAGCGCATCCCCGACAGTGCGAGAAGTTTCCCGCCGCTACGGAGGCCGAGATCGTCGCAGCGCCTGATGCCGCTGCCAGAGACGTTGCATCCTTCGTTTGCGGGACACACCAGACTGGTGCGGGAGAATCGAACATCGCTGCGAGTATCGTCGCAGAGCCTGTCGTCGCTGGGTGAGAACGCCACACCACTTGCTTGCGGACCGCATCACGTCGCTGCGAGCATCGTCGCAGAATCAACGCATCGAGGAGCTGCGAGAGAGAGGATCCCCGCTGGACCGCGCATCGTCGCCCCGGAGATCGTCGCAGCCCCTACGAGATCGTCGCATCGTGCCTTTGCGAGAACAGACTTCCTACGGAACCTACGCACCGGAATCCATACAAGTGGCCTTCCTCCCCATACAGACGGATTCATCGCAACACGCCCGCTGCTGCAGCGGGGCTGTCGCATCGCCTCCCCAGGGTCTCAGGAGCAACGCATCGCTTGTTTTCCACCGCACCAGCTTCTGCTTTTGGAACTTTGTTGCAACTAAAAGGTACTGTGAGTAAACGTGACGCAACTGTGAACTTTTCACGCATCAGTAGAGAATTCTATCGCAACGTAGAGAATTCTATCGCAACCTAAGAATTTTAACGCAACCTTAAGAACTGTTTTTGAAACCATATTCTTGAACTGTGTATGTTGGATTTTTTGTCGTTTTGGTCTTGTGTAGTTTAGATTAAAAATACCTTTATTTTTCTAAACTGTTGTGGAGTCAGTTTGTGGTGTTTTCACTGTGTTACTGTGAGTGTTGGTACAAATACTTTACGCATTGCCTCTGGTTAGCCTAGACTGCTCGTGCCAAGCTACCTAGAGGGTGAGCAGGGGTTATCTCAGAGGGTTATCTCCTTACCCTGACTAGAAGCAAGGGTCCCTATTTGGACAGTGGTACCTGCCTCTGCCAACTAGAGACCCCCAGATCTAACACAGTGTAATATCATCAGTCTAATAATTGAAAATGGAGACAACTACAACTGAACATCAGACTCCAATGGTAAACATTACAAACAAATTAAGAAAAAGGTTGCAGCATGTGATCCTAAGACAATGCAAAATGGTTAAGACACAACACATTCTTTCCACCAGATAAGTAGTTTGGGAAACAACTCTGGATCACAATCACCAAAATGATTACCCTGTGGATCATGATCCCCATGGATAGTACTTGCTCCAGAATTAGGATCACTGTTGATATAATTGTTATTTGTTCCCTTCCAGTGCACCAGCCTTGACATACTCCACACATCACCATTATTCGACCTGACTACATTTTCCATGACTATTAATTTTGGATGGACCCATGTAATTTGTCTCACTCTTCCTCGCAAACCAGGCCTTCTCACTCATACGTTCTCACCCACTATCCGTGGCATGACTTTGGTACAATTTTTCTGATAGTATCTCTTCTTGCACCTGTCTTGATATGCACTTCTCAACAACTTGCCCCCTGTTCTGAGTTCATTCATTTTCCTCAACCTATCAACTCCACCACTCATCCATGCAGGGTTCAACTTTGCATTTCCTACTCTTCCTCTCATCCAAAAGAAAGGTGACTTAAAGGTTACCTGACTGGGTGTGTTCCGTTGAGCCAGCCACACCACCTTATCCAACACATCTGACAAAGGCATTCTATTCTCCACTGCCTGTTGCACACAAGACCGTTAGCTTGTGGAGAATACAGGACCATTTTCAGGTGAACAATGGACAGAATTTCTAAAAGCTCTTGCATTTCCTGTGATATCAACTGGACACCATTGTCCTTAATTAGGTCATGAGGAACTCCTTCATGAACAAACTCCTCTTTCAAAAATGTAATCACAACCTTGGTGTCGATTGAGCCCACACACTGCCCACACACTTAGTCACCACCCATTTGGACATACTATCAACCAACAAAATCACATATATCTCCCCAGTAGATAACAATTCCAGCCTCAACTTCCCCCATTCTTCCTCTGGAATCTCTAGCTGTGATAACAGAGCTTTGGATATAATCTTAGTTTTGTTCCTCTTGGCACAAAAAGCACAGGCTCTAACTACAATCTTTATGTGTCTTTCTAACACTGGCAACCAGTACAACTCTCTCACCCTAGCCTTCGTGAGATTCCACCCTAAGTGACATTCATGTACCAAATTCACAACTTTGGACCTCACATCCCTGGGTGGTATACGCCTTGAGCCCCAAGCAATTCAATACCATTTCAACCTAACTCTCCCTTCACATTCCAATACTTCTTCCTCTCCTCCAAGAACCCTGATCTCTGGCCAATCTTGAACAATGAATCTTTTAAAGTCTCTGACCATAGACTTCACCTCACTGTCTAATTGGAATGTGGATAAGCAATCTGCTACTTTGGTCATGAAACCAGTTATGTATTCTACCTAGAAGTTGAAATCAATCAACCCTTCCACCTACCTCTTCATCCTAGGCATCAACTCATCATCTTTCCTAATGGAAAACACATGAACTAATGGTATGTGATTGGATCTGACTACAAACAATAGTCCCCACACGTAAAGTTTTAAATGACTGATCGCCCATGCACATGCCAATGCCTCCCTCTCTTTTAAAAAAAATGTTATTTTATAGATTTTTTAGTTTTACATTTTCATCTCCAGCAGCTGAAACATTATTCTACAACAAGTAGCAACAATCTCTGTCATGTTTCTTGCATTAACAATGGTCATTACTTCACATTTGTTCCTGTAGCAGGTATGATGATATGTCAGATCTTGTATATTGCAATTTTCTGGCCACGCTGCATATGTCCTATTACATTGTTTGTCCTACAGATTTGTCACATAGTGATTATCACGTCAAGTCTAGTTCACCTAAGGTTCGTCTGGCAAATTGTACATTTGATAAGAGAAGGGAGGGAAAAACAAGGAGACAGGGTAAAAAACTTGAAAGTGAGCTGAAACAACCCCATTTGGCTGCTAGTTTTTGTGTGCGTGTGTGTCGCTTAATGCACCCCCGTCCATTGCCTTGGTGGTTGGTGTCTGGTGCGTGTGCGCGTGCGCATCAGATTGCCATTGCATGGCTTTAGGACAACAAGACTAGTGTCTATGAATGGCCTAAGGATGTTGGACGAATGCGCGGAGTTACTCCACCGGGTCAGGTGTTTGCAAGGGCTGATCTGCATTCTTTTCTAACGCCGCCAGAATCACTTCCCATATTGTGGATATAGGTATTTTCCTAAGGCACATGCAAGAATAGAGCGCCTCCATGCTTGTATTTGTGGGGGATTAGGTGCCTTCCACCTTTTTGTTATTAGTCTCTTGGCTGCCACAATGCCCAGGTCCAGGAACCTGGAACTGACTTTAGTTCTTCGTGTCCTATGGAATATGTGCAGTAAATATGTTGGCCAGTCATAAGGTATCTCCCTCTCGGAGCAGGTGTGAAGCGTGTTCGCTACCCCATCCCAGTACGCGCTCAGGCTGGCCCAGCCCCAGAGCATGTGCACCAAGTCTGCATCTACCCCAGCACATCTGGGGCAGGCTGAGTCGGCGCGGTGAAAGTATCTGTTGATGTTGGCTGTTGTGAGGTACGCCCTCTGTATGATGTAGTATTCGATTTGTCTAAATCTCGCGTTCCTGGGGATCTGAACGAGTCAGGCCAGCGCCCGCTCCCATTCCTTGTCTGGGAATTGTCGGCCCAGGTCGTGTTTCCATTTATGTTGGAGGGGATCTAGATTTACAGCTGCGTGCTGTCGCAACGAGGCTGCGAACCACCGCATCAGGTGTCTACCTCATACCATGACATGGATGTATTGTACGTTCTCCCCATTTCACTGAGAGTGTAGTCATCAATGACGGGTGTAGGAGGAATTGCCCTGCAGGGAGTCCCTTGTCGTACACTAGTGTGGTGTAGGGAATAAGCGAGCCTTCACGATAAAGATCTCCTAGGGTTTGTATACCCGCATCATGCCAGTGTTGCAGTTCGGTGGCTGTAGGAGTTGCCCGTTCCTTAGGGGCACCCTCCAGGGCGAGCTCAAGGGGTAGGGCATTGTGCTCTGGGTTAATTAGAGGCTTCTGCGATAGCACCTGTGAGCCACGTTCAGGAACCGAGGCTCAGGAGGTTGCACCCGTGTGCCCGGATGGAAGAGCGCAAGGATCTGGGGGAGCATGTACGAAGGGCGTGTGGTCGCTGTGTCATCACGCTGATGGTCTGCCATCCATCTGGTGATCCATTGAAGTTGGGCTGCCAGGTAGTAGTGCTCGAAGCAAGGTGCTGCCAGGCCTCCCTGGTTTATGGGTAGATATAGTTTTTTAATCGCCACCCTATGTAGCTTGGGGCCCCAGATAAAGTCTCTGGCCATCTTTTCCACCGTGGCAAAGAAGGAGGCGGGAAGAACTACAAAAATGTATTAAAAAACTCTATTCTTTTTAATGGTATTTCTTTTAAAATCATAGATTGTGTGTATCAAAATTGCATAAACAATAATAAATTAAACACTTATTACATTACATTACTAAAAAATTAGCCATACAATGTTAAAAAATAGGGGAAGGGGAGTGGCAATCAATACTTTCTCGACGCGCGTTTCGGCGAATATCTCTCGAGACTTATGTTACTAAACACAGACGTAATCTCTAATAATAAACAATGAATTTCTCTCTCTCTCCATGTATTTATATTTTGCATGGCACTCTCAAGTTCTGAGAAAAAAGAATTTCACATGAGGCAGGTGAAAAAAGAGAGCATTTTTTTGGTTTTAACTGAATGCCAATTTAGCAACAGCAACAGGAATCTTTTCTGTTTGCAGGTAAGCGTATGTACCAATTAGAGTTGCCAAGAAGTTTAAATGACTGACTAACATGATCTGGATAGTTAGACTAAAACCAACAATTAATTTCAGATAATAGGTACTAAGTGCCGTGGATTTTTTCCGTTTAGGATAATCGTAAAAAATATATATATTTGGACACCAATTGCTTGTGCAGAACGCTGACATTGAGTTGTCAGACATTTGGCAGTAGAAAGATTGTTTTAAAAAACAATTTCTGGGTAAGTCCATTAAACTTCTTTAAGCATGTCTTTTTTAGCTCCAGTGTAACTAACAAACACAGCGAACAGATCATTCTGTGCTTATTACTCGCTTGATCAAATTGTAGTTTAATGGTTGTATAGTCATTTTAAAAAATGTCCTTTCCCAACCCATAGTCATAACATACCCATTATACCATCAAATCGAGGACTGGTGAAGAAATATAAGATGGTTCTAGCCACTGTCGTAGAAGCTTATTAATAAATATCGATTTCCTTCTCACAATATATTTGTTAGTGGATCAGTACTGGTATCAAAGAGTGGTTACTGACATATATTGATGTATGACTTTGGTTGTGGTCCTTACCACTTTATATGAATTACCTAATGCCACATAATCTAAAGATGGTAGTGGCTGTTGGACTTCTCTTATTTAGGTGTTTTTAACAACTGCTCAAATATACAAAAATAAGTTTTGTGACTTGTTTAGCAAACATTAAATGCTATAACAAGCAGGGAAGATTTATTCATGTGTAGTTTTTAAATTGTTGAATCATGTGATGTTTTTAACGTTATAGATAAAATGTTTTTTTTTATTTTTAATAAAAATATACAAGTAATTGTTCGTTTCTTATGTTTATTATATTATGTATTTAAGAAACAATTTGTGGCTCCTGAAGAAGGCGTTTCCTTAAACGCCGAAACGCACGTCGAGAAAGTATTGATTGCCACTCCCCTTCCCTTATTTTTTAACATTGTATGGCTATTTTTTTAGTAATGTAATGTAATAATTGTTTAATTTGTTATTGTTTATGCAATTTTGATACACACAATCTATGATTTTAAAAGAAATACCATTAAAAAGAATAGAGTTTTTTAATACATTTTTGTAGTTCTTCCTTGCTGTTTGTTATGAATGTCAAAATATTATACACACAGTTTATTTCCCTGTCCTATGAACTATCAATTCTTAACAGGGGGTCCTTGTTGTTCACATTATAAAAAGAAGGAGGCGGGCACATAGATGGGCAGATCGCTGAAGTAATACAGCATTCTTGGCAGAGCCACCATTTTGATCAGCGCCACTCTACCCACCACAGCAAGGGGAAGTGTACTCCCGAATTGCATCTGGGACCTCATAGCCGTCAGCACTCTGCCTAAGTTACTGTCGAAGAGGTCTAGCAGTTGGTGATACACACACATGCCCAGGTAGCTGACTGCGTCAGCGCACCACTGCACTCTCACGTCATTGAGTATAAGGCCTGGGTTGCGGCAATCCTCTTTAAAGGCATATCATTTAGATTTAATGACATTTACTTTTAACCCTGATACAGCTGCAAATTCCTGGAGAATTTGGGCTAGTTGTTCTGGCACTTGAGTGATGTCCCTTAGGTAGATTAATAGATCGTCGGCGTACAGTGACACCATGTGTGTGCCATCGCCAAACAGAATGCCATCAGGCAATTGTGTTCTTAGTGACTCTGCCAGTGGCTCCATCGTGAGCATGAAGAAGAGAGGGGAAAGCAGGCAGCCTTGTCTCGTCCCTCGTTGCACTGGGATCACAGCCGAAATGTATGGTCCCATCTTCACTCTCACCACAGGGTTTGTGTAGAGTAGGCGGGTTAACTGTAAAAAATCAGGGCCTAATTTGTACTTTTCGAGAGTTGTAAACATGTAATTCCATTCGAGAGAATCAAATGCTTTCTCGAGGTAAAGTATGAGGCAGCCTGCTCTCGGTCATTCGCATATGGAGTAGGTTGCGATTCGAAAAAAGCAGCAAAGATTGAGTGCGGTATTACGGGATGGCACAAAGCCGCTTTGGTCCACGTGCACCAGGGCAAGGACTGCCTGCGCTAACCTGTCCTCTAGGATTTTTGCCAACATTTTGTAGTCAGTGTTAAGCAGGCAAGAGGTCTGTATGAACCCATGTCTGTTGGGTCTCTGTCGGGTTGGGGAAGTGAAATCAGGTGTGCTTCACATAGTGTGGGAGGGAGCTGTCCATTGTCCACAGCGGCTGCGGAGAGGGCATGTAGTCGTGGCACTAAGGACACTTGATATGCCTTGTAATATTCTGCCGGGAGTCTGCCTGGTCCCGGAGTCTTTCCTGTAGCCAGGAACATATTTGTTTCTCTAATCTCCTCTGTCGAAATCTGCGTGTCCAGTATTCCATTGTGCGTCCGCGTCGCCTCACTCAGTTGCCCCTGATCTAAGAAAGCCGGAAGGGCATGCGGTTCATAGTGGCTTTGGAATTGGTACAGCTGTTGATAGTGTTGCGTCAGGGCCGTGTGGATGTCCCGTTGCGTGTGCACTAGAAGCCATGCGCCATAGTGCGACTATCGGTGTGCGGGCGTGTTCTTGACAGATCAGCCAAGCTAGAAGTCAACCTGCACGATCAGCAGTGGCATGAGTGCGGGCCGTGTGCGCAGTGTAGTTGTGACAGCGGAGGTGTTCCATCAACTCCGCGTGCTGTGTGTGCAGTGTCTCCACACGGTGTCTGTCCCTACCCTCACCCTCCCCTCTGTCTCTTATCCCAGTAGCTCTAGTTCTATTTTGCTCAGGCTGGAGGTGAGAATCTTACGTATGTTTCAAGTTGCTCCCATAAAGTGTCCCCTTGTCATAGCTTTGAAAACTTCCCATTCTACTAGTGCGTCCCCTGCTGTGTCTTCGTTAAGTTCAAAGCATTCTAGCATTGCCATGCCCAGGGAGGAACGAAATAGCGGGTCTTCGAGTGCAGCTGTTTGGAGTCTCCACATGGGGGCAGGAGGGGGGGTGTTCAGGTTCCCAGGTGAGTTTCAGTATTTGGGGATTGTGGTCAGAGTGTGTCCAGCTGGGTACTCTATACGGTGGACCAGAGGGAGCAGTGCAGGGGATCCCACTATTCTATCTAGACGTACATATAGTCGGTGTACCACTGAGTAGTGTGAGTAGATCCGAGCACCTGGATTAATGGGGTGCCATATGTCTAATAACGCCCAGTGTGCCAGCCAGTCTGTGTGAACCTGCATGTTGGATGTTGCTGCAATCTTGGACAAGGGCGGGAATGATCTGTCCAAGTTTACATTGAGTTTGCATTGAGCACAGAATTAAAGTCCCCTCCCAGGAGCCAGGGGACTCCGCTTCACCTTGCTCTGATTTTTGTGGGGACTTCTAAAAATGTGGGTTGACTGACATTTGGGGCATAGATGGACCAAGAAGGATCGGTTGGCCATTGAGCCTTCCGCTCACGAGCGCATATCTGGCTTCAGGGTTGATCAGCGCCTCCTCACTGGTAAACAGGACCCCCTGCTCTCACCCAGATGAGGGCGGCTTGCGCATGTGCTGAGAAGCTGGAACCATGTATTTGTCCTCTCCATCTGTGTCGCCCCAGTTCCACATGGGACATGTGTGTTACTTGGAGCAGCGCTATGTCAGTGGCTCAGTGGCTCTGTGCTGCAGATAGGCATAGATTGAGTATCTACATGACGGCGTGTGTATACCACACACATTCCATGTGACTACGTTGACCTGTACCATGTTTCCTTTTTACATTTACCAGGTCAGCGTAGGGGGGGGGCAAAGTGCTGCATCTTCTTGCCTGTAAATGTAAATGTAAATGTCAAGGTATTTGTAGAGCGCACTGCCACCAAGCGGTTTCCTGGTGCTATTACTCATACCTTCCTGGCTTTCCATGTGAAGTGTCCACTCCTGGGCACCCCCAGGGTGAAGCCAGGCATCCTAGCGCTGTTAGGGCCGGTGTGGAGGTTAAGCAAGCTATTGCCCAGAGTTGCAGCGTGGGGCCCATGATTAGAATAGGCACAGAGGCGAGAATTGTCAGGTCCAAGGAAATTGAGCCGAGGCGGGAATTGAACCCTGGTCCCGGGCCAGAACTCTGCATCAGGGTCTGCTGCTCTAACCATTGAGCCACACTCCTCCACACTCCTCCACACTGTGGGGGTGTGCTCCAGCTAAGTGCTATTAAAAACAGGGTACATGTGTGATCTGAACTGTGTTCATCCAAACCGTGTTGCCCAACTTAGGGCTAAAACTATGTCAAACTAACTTGTGGCGTGGGTTTGTGTGGTGCACTGGCGTCAGGGAATGTTTTGCCCCTTAATGTCATGTTGCGGTTGTGTATTCCCTCAGCAAGTCCACAGTGTGAGGGCGGGGGTGTGAGTTGCGCATGTCCCCCAACATAATGTTAGGTATGTGCTGTGTGTGGCAGTGTGCAGGGCAGCGGCAAGTTTTGCAAAGAACAGTTACATATTCAACATATTATTTAACACAACATTTTGCCAGCACGACAGGTACTTGCGTAGGTTATGTTCAACAATTCACAGGAGGCCTTGGGAAGAGTCATATAATGACGTCGGCTGTTTGTGGTGTAACTTCTGGCAATGGAAACTCCTCAGGTTCCTCGAGTCTAGATGGCGTTGAGTCCCCAGTTTCCGAGGATCTGGATGGGCTCAAGTGGCGGCTAGAATTTTATGTTGCAGTTCCCAGTGTCACGGCCACTTGTAGCGCCTCTTGCCTCTTGCCTCTCCACTCTCCTCTGCTCTAGGTTTGAGGTTACGTAGTTTTCTGCTCCTCTTCGTATTCTGCCGCCATTTTATGCTTAGCCGGCATTTTGTGTTGCCTCACTCAGGCAGCACGGATAACGCGGTAAATATGGTGTTTTTGCCTTTTCAGCTGCTACGTGTTTTTCTGTTAAAGAACAACCCTTGTCCATGTTTACTAAACCGATGTCAGGGTCTGGCTGAGTTCGTAAAGCCATGTCTAGACTGATTAATCATGTCTTACTCCACTGTTTGGGTCTCACCATTCTTCACATCTTTATCTTGTTTAACTGGCCTTCACCATTCTCTTCGTGTGTTCTCTTGTTACATAGCCCTTCCTTTGAAGCATTCTACACATGTTTTACCACCTGCAAATTGAATTACGGGCACTAGTTTTGATTAACCTGAAGGGAGGAGAGCACACGGGGTTTGAAAGGAGGGTGTGTTTTGGACATCCGATAGCTTGTTTTCCAACTATTCCTATTTGTTAGTTTTGTGTGTATTCGGAGTTGTCATTGTAAACTTGTTTTGTATAAAAGACTGTACGCCACGGAATGAAGTGGCAGTCTCTTGAGAACCTACCTGTGTGGTACTTCTTAGATAACTGTGCTTAGCTGCAGCTAATAAACTTGCTTTTCTACGCCTAACAGAGTGTCTCGTGTCTCTGTCTGTCAAGGCCGGTGAACCCGCAGATATTAGGCGTGCCCTGCGCCGCTTGACCCATAAGGTCCGGTTCTCCAATTGGCGGCCCAACGTGCGGGCGACTTCAGTGGTAGTAGTTTTTGCCCGAAGGTCGTGAGGAGCTTCGCAAAAAAATTCCGGAGGATTTCGCGTACCATGTGAGTGACCCCTGCATGTCGAAGTGGACTGAAGGTCTTTTGAAGCGCTGCTACTCCTTCCCGACGGCTGCTGACGATTGCTGCCCTGACTGTCGCCCTGCCTTGGCCCTCTGGTGATGATTGGTATCGCGAGACGTTAGACGGACATCTGTTGGCATGAGAAAAACATTTAGTTAAGTATTCGTGGGTAGCGCCCACTCTTTGTTTTTGTTTTTGTTATTCGATTAGCGCGCTAACCGAAGCCAAGGGGTAAGTACGCTTGTGCTGTGACTATTGTTTAAACCCCCCTTGACATTTGTAAGAAAGTCCAGTACGTTACGAAATGCCTGGATTTAGTAAGTTTAGGAAATTTTGATGTTTTGGTTGTTCTAGGGATTCCCGGCTAGAGGATTCTTGTCCGATTCCTCCAGTTGGAACTCCCACGTACGAGCTCTTCTCAAAACATGGTTTGGGTCCTATTGTTTTTAATGAAACATGGATCCGATATACAAAAAAGGATGGTGTCTTACAGTGGCCACAAAATGGTTCTATTGAGTCTGATATATTAGATAATTTGGAAGCGATTCTATTTAAGAGAAAAGCCCGGCCGGCAATGTTTGACTCTTTCCGCCTTTGGAGTAAGGAAGCCAAAACAGAGAGAAATTAAGCAAACGAGGAAAGATAAGAAAGAGCAGAGTATGACGATTTTACAGGCTGCCCAACAGTTTAAAAATGACGAAGCTGATCAGGTGATAGAGGTATCGGAAAGACAACATCGTATGGCAATAGATATATGTTATCCTGTGTTACCTACTGCGTCAAAGAGTAAAAATCCTGACGTAGATTGTTTTATGTCCCATCTGCTGACATTACCTCCACCTTATGTGTTAAGTGCTAATTGCCTATTACTGTGATTCCAGCTCCGCCCCCTTTGCCAGCGACTTCTGTACCCCAATCTTCTGTGCCTTTGTCTCCTTCATCTGTCGTTTCTTTTGCTACGGATTCTTCTTCTGTTTTACAGAATACATTGTCTCCTGTTTTAGTGTCAGATTCCCCTACAGCCCGACAACGTTTAGTCGACACTGTTTCAGGTCTTTTGTCACCTTTTCTTGGGCCTCTTTATTTTTCTCCTGCATCGTCTAGGAGACAATCTCGCAGTCAGATTCCATATTTGGAAGAACGGACTACGTTAGATTCTCTTGCTCGTAATTATGCAATATTCTGATTAAAGGATGGGGAGATGTGGATTTGGATTCACCTCCTCCGGATTTATTCGAAGTACAGGATCAATTTGATAAGGGACTTATCGTGGGCCCTGCTGTAGAGCGTGCTATTCAAAAGCTTGTTACTTTCCGATCCGCCTTTTTCTCTCAAAATTCTCTTGAGCCTGATCCTGCGGTTCCTCGTAAAATGGCGCAATATCCTATGCGAGAAGTTCCTCCAATATGGAGAGATGCGGTTCCTCAAGCAGGTGCTAACCCAGGTATTCCTGCTCATTTTCAGCGTATATGGGTACATGATCCTTGGAAAAGGTCAGAAGTATTGGCACTTAAGCAGTCTTTACCGGACCCTCGTAAGAATCCTGCTGGGTATTATAAAGAGCTGTCCCAGACTGTTGATGCCTTCATTATGAATTTGGCAGATATTGATTTACCTATGGGAAATGTAGTCCCACAAGCGATATGAACTAAGATTCGTAAACAAGATCATGATGCAGCTTTAGGTGGTAATTGGGCTGCTATTTTAGCAGCAGATGCAGGACAAATAGGTGGTGCCAAGCCTGATGATTTAATCACGGAATTACCTGGTAAAATAATAGATCTTATGAAAACAATGATGCCTGCGGTACGCGTTAACTGGGATAAGTTAGCGGCAAGCAAGCAAAAGACGGATGAAATTGTCTCCGATTTATTTACTCGCTTCGAGGAGACTTTCCTCGACCATAGTGGTCAAGATATGAGTACTGAAGGTGGACAGCGATTGTTCGCAGATAAGTTTGTCTTTAATTTACTTCCAGAATTATCACATAAATTGAAGCAATCAGAGAGTTCATGGGCCGTTTCTTCCACTGCCCAGATATTAGCTACTGCTCAATATTATGAGAATAGGGATAAGGAGGATATAGAAAAAGTGGAGAAAAAGACTAGGGAATTAAAAACGAAGGTTCTTCTGCAACAGGCTTATCCCCTTCATTCTGCTCAGCCCCAATTCCAAGAGCCCCCACGGTTTCAGAAGTTGTTGCAGAAACCGGTATCCTCAGCTCCGAGAGTTCCGTTGGGTCCTAACCAATGTGCCTATTGTAAAGAGGAAGGTCATTTTAAGAATGCTTGCCAGAATTTATTACAGCTTTATGGTGGGTCGTTAGCGCCATGGGGTCGTGGTGACTCTCGGTCCGCATCCAGAGGTAGGGGACGTTGTGCGTCGACTCAGGAGCGACGTCCCTCTCCCCCTCAGGATTCCACTAATTGTTTTGATCAACAAAAATATCAGTCCGCACAATATTACAACGACGACTATAGTTTTGATGATGAGAAAGTTGATTTTCATACTAGCTAGGACAGCCATAGACAAAGTAAGGGAGTCGTATCAGTTCCAGTGGATCAGGAAGGACCTTATGTTAATGTTGTAGCATTAGGTGTTACAGAACCATTTCTCTTGGATACTGGTGCAATGAGAAGTTCTATAATGCGTTCCAAACTCCCTGGGGCACCTTTGTCTGGCTTAACGAATGTTTCTGTAGGATTCTCTGGCGCCCCAGTTACTAATCCGATCTCGTGTCCTTTGCCCATTTCTATTGGTCCGTACGATTTGGAAGCTCCGCTTCTTATTACAACGGGTTGTGGAGAGAATTTGTTGGGTTTGGACTTATTAAAACGCCTGCATGCTACGCTGTATTGTTCACCTTCTGGTGTACATCTCACTCTAGGTGATAAATTAACTTCTCCGATGTATGTATCTAAAGAACAGCTGCCACTTGAATTGCGTTCACTTCCTGCTACGCTTTGGGCTACGGGTCCAAATAATGTTGGTTTGCTTCAAATTCCACCTTATTTGATTACTGTTAAGCTACCACCTGATCCCTCTCAGCCACCCGTGTACCGTTTTGTAATTGATCTTCGAGAGGTCAACAAAATTGTTGTCCCTCAGTTTCCTGTTGTGCCAGATATCACTGCTTTGCTCACTATGATTCCTGCTTCGGCAGTTTGGTTTTCGGTCATTGATCTTAACAATGCTTTCTTTAGCATTCCTATTGCTGAGGAGAGTAGGGATCTCTTTGGTTTCTCTCTCGGAGGCCGAAGCTTCCGGTTTAAGCGTGCCCCTCAAGGCTATAGTGAAAGTCCTTCAATATACAGCCAAGCTTTGAAATCCCAGCTTGACACCTTTTCCTTGCACTCGGGTGCTACTCTTATTCAATACGTTGATGATTTGTTAGTGGCTGCTGATTCGGAAAATGTCTGTAAAAATGCGACTGTGTCGCTTCTACAACATTTGTCTGATTTACACCATAAATTATCATCTTCTAAGTTGCAATATTGCCGACAAGAGGTTACCTATTTAGGTCATCTCTTGTCGAAGGAGGGAAGGCGATAGACCCCAGAACGTATTCATGCAATTGCACGGATGCCTGTACCATCCACACAAAGAGAGGTGCGTGCTTTCTTAGGCATTACCTCTTACTGTAGACAGTGGATTCCAAATTTTTCCCTACTTTGCTGGCACTTACTCTTAAAGATACGCCCCAGCCTCTTCCTTGGACTGATGAGTGTCAAAAGAGTTTCTCCGATTTGCGTACTGCCTCATGTTCTGCTCCTGTATTGGGTACTCCAAATTACAGTAAACCTTTTACACTCTATGTTCATGAAAGGGAAGGTTGCGCATTATCAGTCCTGACACAAAAATTTGGAGACAAACAAAGGCCATGTGCCTATTTTTCGGCTACATTAGATCCGGTAGCTAAGGCATTACCTAGTTGCCTTAGAGCAACAGCAGCGATTTCTATTCATCAATCTGCTGGATTGGTGTTGGATCATACTCTTAACGTTATGGTGCCACATGCAGTAGATACTCTTCTTAATAGGATGAAAACCCAGCACTTAACGAGCGCCCGTTTGTCTGGATATGAGTTGACACTTTTAGCTAGTCATATACATATCAAAAGATGTAATGTTCTAAATCCAGCAACATTGTTGCCTGTTTTGGATGAGAAAAATGTACAAGATCAGCATGATTGTTTTCTTCGTACAGAAGAGGAAACAAAAGGTCGAATCAATCTAAAAGACACACCACTTGTGGATCCAGATGGGATCCTGTGGGTAGATGGGTCTTGTTTTAAGCTTCCTAATGGCGAGCCGACAGCTGCTTATGCTGTTACAACTTTGCACACAGTGGTAGAAACAGCACGTATTTCACAGAACTCAGCGCAAGCTGCAGAGCTGATTGCATTAACGAGAGCATGTGTGTTGGCGAAAGGGAAAAGAGTGACTGTTTATACAGACAGTCAGTATGCGTTTGGCGTTGCCCATAGTTTTGGTCGTTTGTGAAGGGAAAGAGGATTCTTTACCTCCCACGGCACTAAAATACAGCATGGTCAGTTAGTAACTGACCTTCTTGAATCACTTGTTTTACCTACTCAAATAGCAATTGTAAAGTGCAGTGCACATAAAAAGATTAATGATGATGTGGGTCGAGGAAATGCGTTTGCGGATGAAATAGCGAGGGAAACAGCGAGGAATGTTGAAAGTCGCATGTATGTTGCAGGCCCTGCAAGATGGGTCGCGGAAGGTGGTATGTGTGAAAACACAATAGAAAGCGTGAAAGCGATTCAGAATGAGGCCACTGAGAAAGAATTGAGTACGTGGAAAGAGACTACGGGAATGTTGGATACGACGGGATGTTGGACGGAATTATCAGAGCATCAGCGATGGTTTTTACCAGATGCGTATGTACTACCTGTAGTTACTATGGCTCATGGGCCAGCCCATATTAACTCAAGGGGTATATGCAAACTTTTAGCTCCACTATGGCAAAATGAAGGTTTTCCCAAATGTGCAGAAAATGTGGTGAAACATTGCATTATTTGCTTGATGCACAATCCAGGAAAGGGAATTCCAACTCCTGCAGGTCACTTTGCTCCCCCTACGTATCCATTTGAGGTACTACAAATAGACTATATCCATATGGAATGTTTTAACAATCTCAAGTATGTGCTGGTGGTGGTTTGTGCCTTTTCCAGATGGATAGAGGCCTACCCCCTAAAGGACAATACTGCTTTGTCCACTGCTCAAATACTTTTGAAGGAATTTTTCCAGAGATTTGCTTTGCCGCGCATTGTCTGGAGTGACAATGGGAGTGAATTCGTAGGCCAAATTATGCAGAAGGTGTGTGTGGGCCTTGGTATTAGACAAAAATTCCATGCGGCAAACCATCCTCAGTCAGCGGGTCTGGTAGAGTGCTATAATGGCACTCTCAAACTTAAGCTAGCGAAGATTCAAGCCAGCACAGATCTTTCTTGGCCTGATGCCTTGCCTTTGGTGCTTCTTGAAACTAGAACGACTGTTCTTTCTCGTTTGGGGCTTAGCCCATACGAGATTGTTTTTGGACGCCCAGCCAATGTTTGGGGAGTCCCCAGACCCAAAAAGTACTCAGACATTCCGCACCCGTTGTTGGTTGATTACTTGCATGACCTCACCACTAAATTGCATGTTATTCGTCAACAGGTCCAAAACACTTTGCCGGAGGCCTCCTCAGATCCAGGACATTCCATCCGACCTGGGGATTGGGTTTGTCTAAAGAATTTCCAGAGAAAAAAGAACCTGGAACCTCGTTGGGGGCTGCCGAGACAAGTACTGTTGACCACTCGTACAGCTGTAAAAGTCGTTGGAAAGAAGAATTGGATCCACGGCGTGCATTGCAAAAGGGTACCATTACCGTTACCTTATGACCAATGGGTCCGAGAAGGTGTCGGTGATAGCGAGTGTGCGAATGTACCCAGATTTGTACCGTTCAGCAGTGCACGCCTGGATTGGACTAGTTCGGAGAAGGAAGACGATGACGTCTTACAGGAAGCTGTACCATTACACTTGAACTCAATACGACAGATCCAAAAGGTTTATTCAAGGATCAAACGATACCTGGAAAGAGATGATACAACCTGAGAAGGAGCTTGCTTAAAGACAATTAATTCTGCGTTTCATAATCCTGTTTGTATTTACAAAAAAAAAAGAAACGTTCCTTTTTCCTTTATCCATCAAGTTGCAGGGTCACGGTAGTAGTCTTGAGCTGTGATCTGAATAGTGACTAGGTCAACAGGACTTGCAGTGTCATAGGACGGCTAACAATCACAGCCAAGTGATTAAGGAAGATTATCGTGAGCAACGCCTTTAGAGTAATGGATAGTGCAGGAAAAGGAAGTGATATTAAAATGACAAAAAGAGCTCATTATAAGAAATTATTAATTAGTCGTTGTGGCGTAGCATTGTGTGTTTTAGTTTGTTTGTGCAGTTTATTAGCATGCATAGGATGGCTTGTACATATCTTGCAGCTAGCACCTGTTCCTACTTCTGTTTCTCTAATTTCTAAGCATGGGCGTATTTTGCGGATTCGCAATCCGCGAATTTGCGTATTTGCGGATTGCGAAAATCCGCAAAATCCGCGAATTCTCGCGGATTTGCGTATTTTTGTGGGGGGGTGTGTTCGCACGGGTTTCTGCAAGTTCGCGAGGGGTTTGTACAATTTCGCAAATTGCGAACTTACTTGTCTGGTCGCCAGTTTTGCGAACTTGTTGTTTCTACGTGCCCAGCTTGTTTGCAAGGCTTTCTTCATCACTGCCACCCTCTGTTACCACTGGCACTCTCTTTGGTCACCCATGCCACCCTCTGGCTCACCCATGTTACCCTCTGTGTCATCACAGCACCCTCTGGTTCACCAGTGTACATTATTGAGGCAAAGCAAAGCACTGCCATCCTGTCAACACTGGCACTCTGGTTCACCCATGCCACCCTCTGGCTGGCACACCCATGCCACCCTCGGTGTCATCACAGCACCCTCTGATTGACCAGTGAGTGTACATTATTGAGGCAAAGCAAAGCACAGCTGCTAAGTGCTTTAAGTTTTGCAAACAACAACACCTGCCCTGCCCCAACTGACATTAATGAAGGCTGGCACCTGCTTTTCTGCTCCCTTACCTTTTTGTTGCAATGTAAATTTTTTTTAACAGGATGCAATGGCATACTTGTAACTATTCTGTGACTGTCAGAGCAGGGTCACACAATAGTTGCAAGTAGGCAACCGGATTCTGGAGGGCCCTCTTCAGGAAGCACTACAGGGAAATGGTTACAAATGATGAGCTCGAACTTTTGCACCTGCTTGTTGGTTTTGCTTTTGCAAAACTCGTTTTTCGGTAATTTCGCCCTATTCGCGAGGCGCGGCGTCGTGCGAAATTGACCGTGGAAGCCGCGAACTTGTGCGAGTTACCACAAGGTTGACTATGGGCGCCGCCATTTTGTTTGCGTGACGTATTTCCGTTTCCGCCCGCTATGTGTAATCTCGCGCGATGAGCGCCTTGCGAATACAAGTTCGCACGAGTTCGCGAGAGAAATCGCATGCGAACTTACTTACACGCACGTGTTCGGGCGGCCATCTTGTTTTTCATTCATTCCTATGTGTCTGGGCATGGTGTTTCTATCCTCTGTATATCTCTGCCATCCTTTGCTTGTTTTATTTTTTTTTGGATCTATTAAACTTTTTTTCTATCCCTCTTGTTTTCTAGGTCTATATTTTTGTGTTTTAGTCTACTTTTGTTTACTTTTCAACTACTTTTTTCAACTTTTATTTCCTTCTTTTCTACTCTTATTCTTTTTCATTTTATCTCCTTACCTGCCCAGAACATGGTGAAGACAGCAGTCAAGCTGCCCAAGAAGGCCGCCGCAGCCCGTGCCCGGCTCCCGTGTGGCCGCTTGAGGGCGGAAATGGTGGTGCCCCGGGAGATCTTCAGTCCTGAGGAGGTGGGCTCACTTGTTTATTATGTGCAGCGCCGTCTCCCCAGGACCATCGCGGCAGGCGGCAGGATCGCTGCCGGTTACACCAACAGCCAGGAGCGACGGAAGCGGTGGGGGCAGGTGTGCCGGGCCCTTTTTAACATCACGGGGGTCCAGCGCACCTATAATCAGGTGACCCACTGCTGGACCGACATCCTGGACCGGGAGCACGACCTGCTCGACCTGCTGGGAGTGGAGGTCCCCGGGCTTGGTGAGTAGTAGTAGCAATTTTTTCATCACTCGTCACTACTCTGTTTTTTCTCCTGCTCTGTGTGTTATATAATATTGCAAATGTTTGCTTTAACTTTTTTACAAAGAGCAATAATGCTGCTGATTACATTGATAGGAGAGGTAAATTAATATTTCAAAATCTTCTGTGCATTTCAGGTGCACTGCTCTCCTTCTCTGTGGCGGTGCCACTGCTTATTTGTTTTCTATTATGTGTTCATTTATTTGGGCTGAGTAATGTATGAGTGTACTTTACAGAACTGCGTAATGCTAGACACAAAGGGGCAGATTTACAAGCCCCTTGCGCCACGTTTACGCTGCCTTACCTGACGCACAGCGACGTAAACGTGGCGCATCCCTGCGAGTCATGTACGACGTGATGCATCTAGGGAGATGCGCCACGTTAAGACCTGGGCCTGCGCCACAATGGGAGCGTTCCCACGCAGGGGGAGGGGGGCGGGTGGCGGTCAGGCAGATGTGTGCCTCGCAAAAGTGCCTGCGTGAAATCTACAAGATTTAACGCAGGCACTTCCGCGACGCTGCTACGTCAATTCTTTATGCCTGCTTGCTTGAAGCAGGCGTAAGGACTGATGCGGTATGTTGAGTATTGGGCAGCCCTGAGCATTGCTAGAGTTGCATCGCGCCTGCGATGCGACTGTAGAGATGCACCCCTCTTTCGTCACGAGATGCGTCACGCATCTGCCTACCCTTGCGCCAGGGTTTGCCGCATTGTAATTGCGGCGCATCTGCCGTGACGCAAGGTTAGTTTTGCATTACGCATTTGTTCTGGTGCACATCTGGAGGTGTCCAGCTCAGAACTCGTAAGTATGCCCCTAAGTGTCAGATTAGCAATTACCTGCGCATCCCTGCAAAGTGTGAGGCACGCCAGCACCACCCATGGTGCGCCGTATTTTCAATGCGGCACGCCATGGTGCCAAAACGTCACCGAAGCGTTACGCATCGGTGCCGTAAAGGCGGCTCATTGATGGAGTTGCGTTGCAACGATGGCGCAGCTCCAGCAATGCTGCGTCAAGCCGTAAGTCTGCTTCATGCAGGCGCAGGGTTTCAGTGACAGATCATTGTCCTAAATGACTGATTGAAATTTTATCTATTCCCCATAGCCACTTTTAGCATGCGTTCCTGCGCAGGAACGCCCTCCCTTGCGCTGGAACGCTCCCTTATGGCGCAGGGCTTTAGAATGGGATGCATCTCCCATATGCGTCACGTTGTTAATATACGCCACACCATGGCGCCTCTCTTGTTGTGGCGCTGCGTCACAAAAGTGACGCAAGAACGGAGCAAAAGAGCTGCAAGGGGCTTGTAAATCTGCCCCTAGAGTAGAGGCTCAGGTGCAGTCCTTCCTTTGTAGCCCTCTTTTTGGCTGAAATAGTTGGTTCTTGTTCTTTCTAAATGTTTGATTTGGTTGACAAGGACATCGACACGCAGCAATCATCAATTTTTTCTGTTCTTTCTTTCATGTTGTACGTCAGGTCCGCCCAGGGGCAAGCGGACAGAAACAGTGGATGCAGTGGTTCCAAAGGAGGAGGATGCAGGCCAGGGCGGCGAGTGCTCCTTTGCTGGCCCCAGTAAGTTTTCATTTAAATATAGAGGACCTATTGTTGTCCAAGCGTTCCTAATTTAATTTTTTCGAAACAGTGTTTAGATAGGAGCAAAATCAATAATACTACTGTTGCAGGGACAAATCTCCACAAACCAAACTATGGACCTGAAAGACCAGAGTCATAATATTTCAGAGTGGTGTGTTTGGCACACTGTATAAACCTGGTAGTGTCAGCGGCACGGACTCCTCCTTGCAAAAATTACAAAACCTTTCGCTCAGTCACTCTAGTCTGGAGGACCAAAAAACCACAGAGTCTATTCAAGTTTAAAAGCTTCATTAAAAGTAAAAGTAAACACATATATTAAAATAAAGTTAGCTGGAAAAGGAAAAGTGCTTGCTGCTGAGTTGATGAGTAATGGAAGTTGGAACACATTTCTTGTGGTCGAGCCGAGCTTTCACCTGGTTTAGTTGATGTTGCTCTTGTCCGTAGAAGTCCAGCGTCTGCCTGTTCAGAGTAAAATGGTGTGTGTTAAAATTAAGCAAGCATTCATCAATTGTGACAAAGAAAAGCAGCAAGACAACAGCCTTCCCTGGAAGGAGGGACATTTTTACTTTAGACTAGAGTAGACAGTCAATTAATTTTTCTGTTGTTTTCAAATTTCTTCCTTCCTAAACCAAATACTAGTGAGTGGTGTAATCTAACAGTCTTAAATATATTTTTTAGGTGGAACATCTGGTGGCGGGGCCAGCTCGGACGTGATCGTGATCGACTCCGAGTCTGAGGACTACTCTGTGGAGGATGCGGCGCCAGAGGACAATCAGACTGTGAGGAAGCAGGCAGTGGTGGTGGCGAGTACAGGTAAGCTGGATCATGGTACTATCTGACTCTTAGATAGCATATGATGTGTATCCAGTGCTGGCCCAGTGACAAATTACAATATGGTAATTACAGCAGGCTGGGACCGACAGACAGATAGAGGCAGAGAGAGAAGAAGACAGAAGGAGAGAGAGAGAGAGGGAGGGAGCCAGAGGGAGGGTGAGGGAGGGAGACAGAGAGAGAGAGACAGCGAGGTAGAGGGAGAAACAGGGAGACAGAAAGAGGGAGACAGAGAGAGAGAGAGAGGGAGGGAAACAGACATATCGCCTGGGCCTGGTGCAGATGATACGGTTGCTGGTGTGGTTAACAGCTCAGAGGAAAAGTCACTCACTTCTGCCAGATCTCTTTCATATGAAAGAGCACCAAACCATAAGCGCCCCACCTTGCCCCTCCATGCAGACGCCCATGATACTGGCCTGAATAGATTTGTACTGCGCTGGCTAGTTGCTAGTTGTACTGTGACACAACTTCCTGCTGAATCATTTTGTGTTAATCATATTTTTAAAGAGCATTCGTTACAGATTATGTCTTTCTTTCTTCTATAGTTGGTAATACTAAAACTGCAAAACCGAGCAGGAGTATGCTGGCTGTACTGGCCCGGCAACGGAGGCTGGATGCCACTGTTGCGCAATATCGCCGGCTGGTGGAAATGGAGGGGGACGACACGCACTCAAGTGCATCAAATGTTACATCTACTGCATCCTCCTCCGTGACCCCACGTTCTGCCGGTAAGCGCAGTGCTCCAGCCAACCAGAGCCGTGCTGGAAGACGCCACCGCCGAGCAGCAGAGGCTGCACCTCCTCACAGTACTGTAAAGGCACGCTTGCGCCGTGCACTCCGCAGAGTGTCCAACCTGGAGGCGGAGGTCAAGAAATGGGAGGAGTACAAAAAGGTGATGGAGGGCCTCCGCTTAGATCACGCCATGCTCCGGGAGGAGTACGATGCCCTGGCCCTAAGGCATGATGCCCTGGAGGCCAAAGTGAACCACCTGCATCCGTAGAGTGTCCCTTGCCCCTTTTTTAGAGACTTTTGGGGGGTGGGAATTGGGAGTTGGGTTTTTTGGGGACTTTTGATGGACTATTTATTTGTTGGGGTTAGGGAGGGTCTTGCGGGAGATTATTTTGTTAGGGATATAAATATACTTTTTCAAACTTTATCTGAGCATACCTGTTTTTTACTACTTTTGAGCCTGGTGGGTGGTGGTTTTGCAGTAAGTTCGTTTTACTGAACACTGTCATCGTGTTGGTTCACGTGTAATAGGCCAAATGTTTTCCAAAGTAAATGCCTGTCACAGAGTTTGTTAATTCAAGAGCCCTAGGACTTTACTGCGAGTACCACTGACACTCTCTCGCCTCTCCGAACACTCCATTATACTACCTCCCATCCAAACGCTTATCTTACCTGTAATTTGTGTTTGAGGGCTGGCTCCACCTGGAATCCACAGTGTCCTAAGGCGTTCTGCAGCAGGGCCCCAACTGGAGTTTCCCGGTGTGGATTTTCTGCAAAACAAAAGCAATCAACATTAGAAATGTGGCAGCGGTGCTCACACAACCCAAAAACCTAGAAGCCCCACAGACAGCACCCCTGAGACAGGCAAGCGAGCAATAATAACGCCTAAACGTTCACGTGTAATAGGCCAAATGTTTTCCAAAGTAAATGCCTGTCACAGAGTTTGTTAATTCAAGAGCCCTAGGACTTTACTGCGAGTACCACTGTCACTCTCTCGCCTCTCCGAACACTCCATTATACTACCTCCCATCCAAACGCTTATCTTACCTGTAATTTGTGTTTGAGGGCTGGCTCCACCTGGAATTCACAGTGTCCTAAGGCGTTCTGCAGCAGGGCCCCAACTGGAGTTTCCCGGCGTGGATTTTCTGCAAAACAAAAGCAATCAACATTAGAAATGTGGCAGCGGTGCTCACACAACCCAAAAACCTAGAAACCCCACAGACAGCACCCCTGAGACAGGCAAGTGAGCAATAATAACGCCTAAACGTTCACGTGTAATAGGCCAAATGTTTTCCAAAGTAAATGCCTGTCACAGAGTTTGTTAATTCAAGAGCCCTAGGACTTTACTGCTAGTACCACTGTCACTCTCTCGCCTCTCCGAACACTCCATTATACTACCTCCCATCCAAACGCTTATCTTACCTGTAATTTGTGTTTGAGGGCTGGCTCCACCTGGAATTCACAGTGTCCTAAGGCGTTAGGTGACTCGTCAACGTAAGTTTCTTCATTGTGCAGAATCCAGGCATCAGCATTATGGGTAATGGATAGGGTGAGTCTGGAGGAGGAGGACTCAGGATAGACGACCAGGACTGAGTTCTTGTCAACTAACTGTTGTTAACCTGAGGAATGCTGCGGCATCAAAATCAAGACAGTTCTGTTGATGGGCTTGTTGTTTTATTGGTTGATTACAGTTTTGTTGGGAATGTGATGAAGCACTTGCTAAAGAAAGACAGACACACAGGAATAAAAGTGAATAAGGAGGACTAAATTTAAAATTAATGAATGATTGACTCATTTTCAGAACTCGCTGTCAGGGAAGCAGAACTCGTCCTCATACTCTGCTAAATCATCAGTCGGGGTTACTTCTAGTAACTGAGGAGAACTTTCCTCAGGTAGGTCGGTGTACTCTTCTTCCTGCGTGGATTCTCGTACTCTGTAATCTGGTGGTATGAAGTGCTGGTTCATCTTTATCAAGGTGAGCCGCTCCACATTTGCGGGCAAGAGGCGGGACCTTTTGGAAGTCACAATGCCACCAGCAGAACTAAAAACACGTTCTGAGGACACGCTTGCGAGGGGGCAAGACAAGTAATTGATAGCCAGGTTGGTGAGCTCTCGCCATATTTTTCTTTTCCCATGCCAATACGCCAATGGATCCTCAATAATATTGACCTCTGTTGAGTCATCCAGATAGGCCTGCACCATTGAAAGAATGTCCTCCCGGATTCCTGTACTTTGCACTTCTGTGTCCTTTCTAGGACAAGGAAACCCTAGCTGAGTTAGCCAACCCGCTTCAGACATATCGCCTGGGCCTGGTGTAGATGATACGGTTGCTGGTGTGGTTAACGGCTCAGAGGAAAAGACACTCACTTCTGCCACAGGCACAGATGCAGAAGTGCTTTTTTGGGACGCCTGATGGCCTGCTGATTCACTAGTAGTACTGTCTTCTCCTACAGTTTCCTTCCGCTCTCTTTCAAAACGAATGGCTGACTGAGCTAGCCAACCTTTGTACTCTGTAACATCCGATGTTTCAAAAGGAATTATTACTTTGCCAAACAATGGCTTTTTGTAACGTGGATCCAGAATAGTAGCACAAATGTAGTGCTGTTGTTTCTTGATTTTTACAAGCCGTTCATTGCTAACTAGGCGTTGTAATAATCTCTGCGCCAACTCATGTGCTTCGTTCTTTCCAACGTCCTTTAATTGTGAAGACACCACCTTGACTTGGTGCTCGAGCTTCAGCAACAATGGGATAGCTTTGCTCAAAGAACAGTCCTCCCTGCTGACGTCACGCGTGAAGACCTCAAAAGGACGAAGCATGTCTGTCAGGCTTTTAACTAGCTGCCATTGCTCCACCGCTAGCATCATTTCTGTGGTATCACCACCCAGGTTGTAGAAATACTCATTGACTACTGGAAACAGCTCATGCAGACGCTCAAGCATGTAGAAGGTTGAGTTCCAACGTGTTGCCACCTCCTGGATAAGTGCTTTCACTGGCATTCTACGTTCATTTTGCTTGCGCCTCAGCTCCTTCCGGGCCTTAAAAGAATGGTTGAAATGTGTGCATATTCTTCTGCAGATGGTCAGTGTTTTGTCGACTGCACGTTCTTTTTTCAAAAAATTTTGCACAACAAGGTTGATACAGTGCGCCAAACACGGCACTCTGAAATAGAAACCGTCCTCCATGGCCCTAACTACATTGCTGCCATTATCTGTAGAAACATAACCAACCTTGCAATGTCTTGGGGGCAGCCTTTGCGAGACCTTTTTGTTAAAGTCAGCCAAAATGTTGACTGCAGTATGACTTTTCTCCATGCCAAACATGGCTAATGTTGCATGTTTACGAGCACCCTTAAAAATCTCGACCAAGTCACCACCTGCATTTATCTGTTTTATGACTCCTGAAAAAGAGACCCAGTGTGCAGTGATGCACATGTAATCAAGGGCTTGGCAACTGGTCCACATGTCTGTTGTCAGGTGTATAGTGTGAACAGCACTCTTCTGCAAAGCTGCCCCCACCAACTCAAGCACCTCTTTATGTAGTGCTGGAACAGCAACCCTGGCAAAATAGAACCGGCTAGGAACCTTCCATTTAGAGGCCAGTGTTGCCACGAGTTCAAGGAAACCCACACCTTCGACAAACGAAAAAGGGAGAAGGTCCACCGCTAGCATTTTAGCCAGCTTAGTGTTATACAGGCGTACAGTTGGGTGGTTGCGTTGAAATTGCACATCTGAGGAGAACATGCCTGAAATGGTGCGCTGGACAAATTTACGGGATGATGCTGATGCCTTCTTCGACCCACTTCTGATCAGTGTTGACATTTTCCGCATTGGTGTGTTTTCCAGACTCTCAGTGTGCCTCCTATGTGTTCCGGAGGGTGTGGTGCTGCCAGGGGTACTGGGTGCAACTGGACACATGTCTGACGCTTCTTCTACCTCCCCGTCATCTTCAGATGAAACACCTAGTATGGGTATATTTTGGCCACTTGCCCTTTGGGATCGCTTTCCCTTGACGTTTGCTAGGTGCGGAAACCATTCGACAGCGTGCTTTCTTTCAAGATGACCTATCTGGCCTCCGGTTCCATAGTTGGTACCAGTCTTACCACGGCTAACGCTAGTCTTACAAATGCAACAAACGGCTATGTTATCATACTTTTCATGGACACTAAAAAAGTTCCAAACTGGGGACTGGAAACTTCTGGTTTTGCCGCACGAGGTGATACTGCTGCCAATGCCAGATGAAGCAGTGGTGGATGAGCCTTGCAGACATCTACTGGGTTCTGCAATTATTGCAGCAACCTTACTTGAGGGAGTCGAGCTGGATGGAGTCCCCCTCTGGGGAGAAAATATGGGAGCTGTAGGTTTTGTTGAACTTGTTGTACTAGTTGACTGCGTTGGTGGTGCTACCAGTGCCACGTCGCCAGGGTCACGCTCAGCATGACGTCGGGATAGGGTATAAATGTCTGTCTGCTGCATGGCCGGTGTGGCTGGAATGACGTGTGTGATGACTAGGTCATTGCTGTCATCCTGTTCATCAACATCAGAATGAACCACTTCATCAAGTCCGACGTTCGGATCCATAAGTATGAGCTTTCCGGGGCCCTTCCTTTTAACATTTGATACCTTTCGCAGCTCATGGTGTGCCTCCCTCTCAGACGTCGGAGATGGTTGCCAATCTAGATCCAGATCATCATCTGATGGAGCGGGGCTTGAAGAGGAACTTCTACACACCCTCCTTGATCTTTTCCTTGCTGGGGAGCTGGGAAAAAATGAATCATCAGGAGGAGTGGCTTCGTCTTCCTGACATGATACCCCGGCTCCAAAGTCAATTTCCTCCTGTGCCCCTACTTCTGGAAGAACAACCATTGTGGGCACTTGCACCGCTCCATGCGCCGCTACATGGGCATCTTCACTGACCTCTACTTGCAAGTCTCCATGGACCTCTCCTTCTCGGCCTTCTCCTTCTCGGCCTTCTCCTTCTCGGCCTTCTCCTTCTCGGCCTTCTCCTTCTCGGCCTTCTCCTTCTCGGCCTTCTCCTTCTCCTTCTCGGCCTTCTCCTTCTCGGCCTTCTCCTTCTCGGCCAGCTCCTTCTCGGCCAGCTCCTTCTTGGCCAGCTCCTTCACAGCCAGCTCCTTCACAGCCAGCTCCTTCTCGGACAGCTCCTTCTCGGACAGCTCCTTCTCGGACAGCTCCTTGCGCATGTACTTCTGCTTGTACTAGTAGCCCATGCAGTTGTTGTTGCGGCTTTGGTTGCTGAATAGTACTTGTGAGATGAGTTACAACCTGTGTTGATGGTGTGCTGCTACTTTCTTGCGATGAACCAACATCACTGGTCGTTGGTGATTCAACAACTAAACAGGCTACCTGTGCAGCACTCATGGTGGGCCTTTGTTTTTTTTGTTGTTTTTCCCCCAAAAATGTATTGGTTGAGCCACCAGTCTCCTTGGTAAGTGGTGCCACTTGCTTCTTCTTCTCCTTAGTAGAGACATCTTTCTTGCAAGAGGACCTACGGGCACCTCTTTTTGGAGCCATCTTCTTCAGATGTCGGAACAACAGGCCGCAGCAGGACTTCTTCCTGGCACTGATGCTCAACGATGATGCAGAGTTTTGTGCACCTAAAAGCAAACGAAGACAGAGGAACATCAGTAAATATATGTTGCTTATGTAGCGCTTCAATAAACAGTTTGCAAGTAGGCATTTATGAATACACACGTGCACAGTGCACACCACACAATATGGAAATTTCAAAATTAGGATTTGCTAAATTTTTGGGAAACAGGAATTTAACATTGATCCAAGAGAGCACACACAGAGAGGGTTGTACTTTCATGTACCCCTGACTCCGCCTGGGCACAATGGGTGAAAGCAACGCACAATGGGTGCAGGCCTATGTCTCAAAGCTCACTGCCTGCCTTCAAAATGACCGCTTGACCCCCATCCACATGGCCAGGACCATGCCTCAAAATGGCCACCACCAACATAGCCAGCTCCCAACCCCTACTCCAAAAAGTCAAAAAAACACAACACAAATCAAATCACCACAATCCAATGCCATCCATCAAGTTTCAGAAGGCTTATGCTGCCTGCTGGTGGTTTTCCGGTGCAAAATTGCAATTTTTACAATTTCGCGAGTGCGAGATTGTTGTTTCATGGCGCGAACGTGGCGAAAAACCAGCAAAATCCGCGAACAGACAGATTCTGGGCCCCCTGGGCATAATGGATGACATCAGAGCACACTGGGTGCAGGCCTATGGCACAAAGCACACAAACTGGCTTAAAAATGGCCCCTAGACCCCCACCCACATGGGACCAGGCAATAAAATGGCCCCCACCCACATAGCAAGCCCCCAACACCACCTCAAAAAGTCGTAAAACACACAAAAATCACCACATTCCAATGCCATCCATGCCCTGGCCAGAATCATGTTAAAAAAAAAAATTCAACAAAACAGTTGTATCATGCATGCACCCATAACTAAGCCTGGTGGTTTTCAATTCATGTGCAGAATTGTAATTTTTACAATTTCGCGAGTGCGAGATTGTTGCTGCGCGGGACACGAGCAGTGCGAACACAAGCAAAAACATCCTCAGCTCGCGAACTTGCAGATTTTCCCCCCAAAAAAGTCCAAAAAAAAGCAACACACACAAAAATCACCACGAACAAACAACATCAACTTACTTCTTTGTCAAATCAAATTTCGAATCCAAAAGTAATCCAAAAGGCCTCAAATCCAAATATCCAGCAGCAACCACAAAAAGTAATCCTTCCCAGTCAAGATCGAAATCAAAGTGGCCAGGAAATGGAATAAGCAATGGGAGGAGCTTGCTGGACAGGAACAGGAAGTTGGAGACTGGGGCACTTCCTTCACCCACCCCTATGGGAGGAGCTTGCTGGACAGGAACAGGAAGTTGGAGACTGGGCCACTTCCTTTACCCCTCCCTTGTAATTTTTGTACTTTCGCGAGTGCGAGATTGTTGCTGCCCGCGCCGCGGACCGCGAGCAGTGCGAACACAAGCAAAAAATCCGCTTCGCGAGGATTTGCGTATTCTCGCCACATCCGCGAGAGTTCGCGGATTGCGGATTCTCCGAAAATACGAAAAATCCGCGAGCGTAACGGATTTTACGCCCATGCTTACTAATTTCCTCTACTACCGTTGCTCCGCATAAATTTTACTCACTCCCAGACCATGAGCAAATGAGAAGAATGGAATATTTTAACAATTCATTCATTCAATTGTTACACCAGCACCAATTGATAGTAAATACTACTGATTGTTGGGTTTTTGGTCTCATCCCGCATAATACACGGAGAGGAATGCCGTATCTAATCCTTCCATTTTCTTATGAAGGCTCTGCTTGGGCTTATCTGGCAATGTTTTCCAATGCATACCAGAACCAACTTCGATATCCTTCTGATGGGTCCTATAATGGTGGAGTGGATTTCAGTCACAGTCCTTTGATAAAGGGAATAGTAACCATGGCAAAGATTGCTGATATTAGTAAAATTCCTGAAGATGAGAAGAAAGCATATGATGGATGGAATGTGACTCGTTATACTATTAGCCTCACTGACAAAGATAAACAAAAGAGATTTACACCGATTTGGGTCCTACCCCAAAGAGGACATTTGTGTCTGAAAATAAATGGCCAGAATACCAAAATTAAGCAAGAGAAGGGTAACTGTTCCCATACATATGTCTATACACCCCTGATTTCTTCACCACTAGTGCCATCTCAAGGTACATATTTTATCTGTCATGACAGAGCTTATACATGGCTTCCCACACATTTTTCGGGAACATGTTATATAGCTTTTCTCCTTCCCCGTATATATACTGCTTCTGCTGATCGTCATAGAAAGAGATTTGGTAGAGGAGTTGTAGATTGCGGAAGACACAGCTGGATAAGAGGGAGGAGATTTTCTGAAAGGGTGTCTTCCCTTTTGGGGTCCAATGGCAAATAGCAGAAACATTAGACACCTGATTCGTGTGGTTGATGCCACAATAAATGTAACTTCTGGAGCCTTGAAGAATTTGACAGCCGAACTTCAGGCAGATTGTCTTATGACTTTACATGGTTCTAGACATAGTTCTTGTAGATAGAGGAGGAGTCTGTAAACTTATTGGGTCTAGTTTTTGCATTTATATTCCGGATAATGCCCCTACAGTATACCAAGCAATCTCTAAGCTACATGTCATTTCTGAATCCATTCATCAGGACACTGGAGATTGGACTGTGATGGGATGGTTTTGGGGACTACTGTCCACTTGGGGATGGAAAGTGTTAACTTTCCTTGGAATGATTCTAGCCATAATCTTTTCTTGCTGTCTCTGTTTACAGTGTGGCCCAGCTATCTGTGGACTTTGTGCCACTGTCTGTGTCTCCAAACCAGTAGTACAGCAAACATAAAATATTAGGATGATGTTGCAGCAACAACTCAATGACCTCATGACCATTGATATTGACTCAGACTAACATGGGTCCCTTTGTGCTTTGCCTGAGTATGGCAAAAGGAGGGTCTGAGGTTACGTAGTTTTCGGCTCTGCTTCATATTCAGCCGCCATTTTATGCTTAGCCGCCATTTTGTGTTGCCTCACTCAGGCAGCACGGCTAACGCTGTAAATATGGTGTTTTTGCCTTTTCAGCTGCTACGTGTTTTTCTGTTAAAGAACAACCCTTGTCCATATTTACGAAACCGATGTCAGGGTCTGGCCGAGTTCGTAAAGCCATGTCTAGACTGATTAATCCATGCCTTACTCCACTGTTTGGGTCTAACCATTCTTCTCATCTTTATCTTGTTTAACTGGCCTTCACCATTCTCTTCGTGTGTTCTCTTGTTACATAGTCCTTCCTTTGAAGCATTCTACACATGTTTTACCACCTGCAAATTGAATTACGGGCACTAGTTTTGATTAACCTGAAGGGAGGAGAGCACACGGGGTTTGAAAGGAGGGTGTGTTTTGGACATCCGATAGCTTGTTTTCCAACTATTCCTATTTGTTAGTTTTGTGTGTATTGGGAGTTGTCATTGTAAACTTGTTTTGTATAAAAGACTGTACGCCACGGAATGAAGTGGCAGTCTCTTGAGAACCTACCTGTGTGGTACTTCTTAGATAACTGTGCTTAGCTGCAGCTATTAAACTTGCTTTTCTACGTCTAACAGAGTGTCTCGTGTCTGTCAAGGCAGGTAAACCCGGAGATATTAGGCGTGCCCTGCGCCGCTTGGCCCATAAGGCCCGGTTCTCCAGGTTGGGGGCTGTGGAAGTCTCAGCGGCTCCTGATCGGTATCCACTGTGTCTGCTCCAAAGATTTCTTTTCCTGGCGAAGAATGCGCAGTTTCAAAGAAGAAGCTGCGATCGGGAAGTTTGCAGTTCAATAATAAGGTAAGTTTTATTTACCTTTATTTCCAGCTTTGAATATAATTAATGAGGTGGGCGGAAAGGCGGGCGAGAAGCGCGAGGCGGGCGGGCTGCCAACTTCCGTTCCACCCTGGATTGTGCAGAAATTTGCACAGTTTTTCCGCCTTCTGTGCGGAAGGTGGAAAGTGCAAATTATCGCACATTCCGTGGGCGGAACGGAAATGTCTGCCCACCCCTACTTGGCACCCACAAGCATGGTCAAAGCCTCAAATATGTTGGGAAGAGGCTGGTGATCCACCCAAATATGTCTATTTAACTCCTGAGGTCAACACACATCCTGATCTGTTCATCCCCTGTTTGGGTGCAAACACTAGTGGGGGAAGCTACTCTGAGGATTTAGTCCCCTCAATTATTCCATCCTCAATCAACCTGCTGATTTCTTTCTGCCAAGGTTCCATCATAAGATTGGGCACTTTCCTCACCTTGCAAACACAAGAATCAATATTTTTTTAAAGATTATCTTGTGCTCATAGCTCTTGAAAAGACCCAACTTACCCCTGAATACATTAGAAAACTGTGAAACAATGCCTCTATGTTCCTGTTCTGCTGACACAGACATAACAAGCTGCACTGGGATTCGATATAAGACCCACGTCACTTTAGTGATGCCAACCCAGTAAATTACATTCCCTATTTTTTTAGGTATGTAATCCTCATAACCCTGAGACATTGATCTTAGACCTTTCATAGCTTACAGATTTATGTCAGGTATAGGTAGAGGCATGTGTCCAAATTCCTTCTCCCAGTTTCTTTTACCTACCATGGTATATGTCGAATGTGTATCGGCTAGGACAACAATTTCTTTATCATCAAGTTTGCTGTGACATTCTGGCGTTATCAGGAGAACCACATCAACTTCACTCAGACTGGGCTTAATGGTTAAAACCATCCTAGTTAAATCTTCCAACACATTATTGACACTTCACCCCCTTGCAGACTCGGGCATAATGACCCTTCTTCCCACAGTTCCTGCTTATGGAGTTCTGGCATAGCACTGAACACTATTTGCAGCAGGGTTACCACAACAATAGCATTTCATTTTACCATATTTCATTTCCTTCAGTTTTGCTGTTATTTACCACGTTTCCTGTGATTTCATTAACGCCAGCGTTATTGGAGCCGCCCTGCGAAGAAGGCGTGACTTGTATTTCAAGTACCCCAGTGTTTGTACTTTCTACACTCTCCACAGTGATATTAGTAACTCTGTGATCAGGGTTGTTTGCCAACAATTTCTCTTGAACTCTGTCGTTGTTAATGCACCACACCAACTAATCTCTATAAGCGATTCTGTCAAAAGATCAAAATTAGAAGTGTGTGCTAAAGTTAGCAAACAAGCCAAATTTTTCTTTAGCATTAAAGCAGACAGTTGATAGACTTCTCCTGGCTCTCCTTCTGCATTTCCATGTGGCATAATTTTAGGATTGTCATAACTATTACGACCTTCCACTCCCAAATTATGTAGGAGCACTGCTTGTTTCCTGGCAGCTGAAAACTTCTTCCCCCCTATGGCCACAGCAGACTAATCAAAGAGCTTCTTCCATCTCTCCCTTGGCATCAGTGGCTCACCTTTGTCTGATAAAAAATATAGGAGGAGAAGGCAGAGTAGCTGTAGCCATTGAGGTAATGTAAATAGTGGGGCTATGAGAATTATTAATATTATTGTATTTACATGGTAAAATAGTAAAATATGCAATGTTTTTAAAAAGAGATGCTTGAAAACAACCCCACTTCCCAATGAGTACCATAAGGTTGTACCAGGAAGTAGATAACTAATAGTGCCCCGTTGTGACAAAACAGTGGATCAACACTTGCTGGCTGCTGTTTTAAGGCTCATTGCTCCTCAGTGTCTCAAACCATAGATTGCCAATTGATCCTAATGTATTCTCTCAGACACAACTGGATGATGTGTCTTCTGCTGCCAAGATCAATGAGGTGCTGATGAAACAATGGCAAAACAGTTAAATCTTTCTGGCACGACAAGTCAAAGTATCTATCACTGCTGCTTATAACTGGCCAAACACGTATCAAAAATGAGCTCTCCATTGAGTATTGCACATTGCGCATTACACATTGCGGGCATAGTAATAAGTCTATTACCACCTCTTATACTGGGCAACACCTGAGCAAAGATGGCCTATCTGTTTCGGAAATTCCGTATCCGTCACTGCGCACCTCTCAAAGTGCATGACTAATGCGTCATGTTGAATTCTGGGATGCACTAGTGCAGGCAGTGAAGCTTGTGCCGAAATGCATTTGAGCTGGGTGCATGAGGATTGCCATGTCGTTGCTGCCTGCCAAAGTGACAGTTGACAGACTTGTGCTGGAAAGCATCCGCTCTGGATGCAAAGTTTGCTGTGCGGTTGCTCGTGCTGGGATTACATTTTCTTTTTTAACTTGCTATGTGTAATGCCCAGCACAAGTCAGCATTCTAGTGCTGAGCCTGTATCTACACTGAACACCCACCCACCACTGATGTCACTGGTCAGGTGACACAGTACTAATAAAAGAGGCCGAGCCCACGTGCTCTGGGCCAGTTGCACCAGACCTCCAGTGTGTCCTGCGTCAGTGATTGTGTGCCTGCTAGCATGTGGGCCTAGGGCCCAACCCAGCCCTTTACACTATGCACCGTGTAGAAAGTCACAATCCAATCAAAACTGGCAGCGCTTTCTAGAACCTACCAGAGAGGTTCAGTAATTTTGGGTGCAGCTTCAATTAAGTTCATAAGTTCAGGAGAAATGAAGTGTGAAAATGCCTTCTCTCAGGCTCCTAGTCACCAGTCTAAAGCTAAAGAACACATTCAGGTAAATGCTCTTTGAAGTTTATTAGCTTCAATCCACACCAACCAAGAACAGCACTCAACACCTCCAGTTCCCTGCTTCAACTGTCGGCCTGGAATATTTTCTCTGCAGCATTTCAGGATGACAGGAATGTTTAACATGTCATATATTCTAGCACAGATTACATGTTCAGTCATAGCATAATGTAGCACAAATGATCTCAAAATAAGACAAAATGTTCTAGTTAGCCTTCCCCACGGCTTAGTGGTATGGTTGTGGACTTTAGGAAGTGGATATAGCAGAGTACTTTGGGATTTTCAACCTTCATAAATGTGTATTTGTCCACATGTAATAAACCAGACTCATGCAAATCCCACAATAGATCATGATATGTATGTTTCTGATGGGATATAAATACGATAAATACATGTTGTTGGCCTCTATATACCATATAACTTTGTAAGTCGCACATTAACAGTATATTGCACACATTATATGTTTATAGTAAAGAACGATTCACTTTGCCACCATCTAAACCTATTGGTTTGACCGGAGCCATTATGTTTGGTTTCTCTATTAGCAAGTTACCATTTCCCTGAAATCACGTGTTTACGCTTTCTAAATGAAACCACGATGGCTGACTTAGCCGTCTACTCCATTTGTTAGCTTGTAGCCCAGGAAAACCCAAGGTCACACCTGCCCTTTTTGTGGGATGCGCACATTCTAGCAGAGCCCGTTCATGTACTCCCCAGGCTACAGATAGACAGGGAGGCACCTTACTGACCTGCCCCTGGAATAGCTTAGGCCTAGGCTATTTGCAATCAATTGTGCCTTATATGGGTATTCCTGCTGGCTCACTGACAAGTTGTATCTTTCCTTGTAAGGCGACTCTGTGGAGTGTGTGAAACGTATATATGCCTTGTATCATCTGTATGTATTCAGTCTCCTCTGTGCACTTCTGAGGGTCGTGTAGACTGAGGCTCCCCTGTCAGGGTTTGTATTTGCAGAATAAACGATTGAACCTTCTCCATTGCCGACTGAATTTTGTTAGCATATATGGTATATGGGCTATTGGTGAGTATAGTCCATTAGTATAGATTTTGAATCCTTCATTTCAAATGTCTGAATGCTCCCTAAGGTATCACCTCATAGCAGTTTATTTTACTTAGTTGTCTGAGAACCTCTGTTCTGTAACTGCTAATATTCATCAATGCTGTTTACGCTTTTTTCAGAAGGTTTTATAACTATACTAGGTTCCTTGATCAGCATTTGTGGTGCAGACCTCTGTTCTACAGTTAAATTGTCATGAATAAGGGTATCCTCAGTGTTGTGAAACTTCATAAGCTTCTGAGTCATAAAACTATGAAAGGCTTCAATATTCTCGTACCCCATATTAGGATTAAATCTAGATTTAGGTTGCGGACCACTACATTGGGAGACATCCGGTACAAAGTTCATGTCTCTTAGTCCCAGGCTCACTGTACAACTGGATTCAAGCTAGCCATGCTAATGAGGGGTGATGCCCCAAAACCAATCCCAGGATGCTTGCTGCTGGTCCAGGGAGGACCTGGCTTGGGAATTCGGGCTTGACTGTTCACATGAGGCACAGGGTCAAGACTGATTCGCAGATGACAGGGTCTAAACTGGGGTGGCGAAGTGAGTTAAAGACTGAGGGATTTAACCCAGATCTATTGACTGGGGGTTAATGTTGGATTTGCTCTGAATTATGTCCATTATCTGTGTGCCTTTTGCAGGTCTCTCAGGGAGTCAATGGTAGTGCCCTAGGATTTCTCCTCACTATTTAATAACAGTTCATACAATGTTAAGAATCAATTTCATGTAATTCAAAATTCGACATAGTAGAATAGCACATTGACTGTGGTTAACACAGTTTCGGATTAAATGTAAGTATGGGTGAAATTTGCAAATTCGCGGTTCGCGAATTCATGCGAAATTGCAAAAAAAGTCCGCGAGTTCGCGAATTTTCCCGCAAACTCGTGGATTTTTGTGCCATTTGCACAAATATGTGACCACGTGTGCCTGTAACTTTGCCAGCGCGCCAAAAGGCGCCGAGGTCCCTTGAGTGAGCTGGCCATTATAGTGGGGATGGGCGGGAAGACGTTTCATACCGCTAGTGTGTGGTGGATGGGGCCAAACGGGTGAGGTTTCTATGCGAGTTCACATGCATCTTGTTTATAAAGGGTCAGAGACCGAGCAGAGCAGCAGATGAGGAGAAAGCAGTCTCCTGGTCACAGGACCTACACGGGGATGGCGCTCGGGAAACTCATGGATGCAAAAATACGTTTGGCACAGGACCCCAGAATCCTTCAGATGTCCAAGATAGCTCTGCAGCGCGTGTTGGTACAACGCCATTCTGATCCTGCTCAGTGGGTTCAGGCGCATGCAGCTGCTGCTGCTGGACAATGTCCCATCTCATACTAAACTGCCCCGTACAGGCATATTCTGGCGCTGTGCAGTAGGGTGCAGTGGCATGCGGGTGCCCCACGCCTGGTACATGCGCATACCGGTGCCAGGGGGGACACGTGTTTATTGGTGCTTTGTAGCAAGTTATAACTTGACATTATGACTGCACCAGACGGTGGTACCACCTACACGGATCAGGAGCATCCAGGCACCAGACTTCATGGTGCAAGAGCATATTGGTGCTGTGCGATACGGGTATATATGTACTGAAGGCAGGGGGACACTTAGCACAATGTGTGCTCACACCCAGAGGGCTCCCAGGCAATTGAGCACAAATGATTTTCACACTGAGAGGGCTCTGGGGCAGTTCTGCACACGGGGGCTCACACTCACTGGGCCCCGGGGCAGTTCAGTAGCGCGTGGGCTCACAACCCCTGGGCAGCTCAGCAGCGGAGGGGCTCACACCCACAAGGCTCCCGGGCAGTTTAGCAGCGCCACCCTCTGGTTCATCACTGCCACCCTCTGGTTCATCACTGCCACCCTCTGGTTCACCGCTGCCACCCTCTGGTTCATCACTGCCACCCTCTGGTTCACCACTGCCACCCTCTGGTTCACCACTGTCACCCTCTGGTTCATCACTGTCACCCTCTGGTTCATCACTGCCACCCTCTGGTTCATCACAGCACCCTCTGGTTCACCACTGCCACCCTCTGGTTCATCACTGTCACCCTCTGGTTCATCAATGCCACCCTCTGGTTCATCACAGCACCGCCTGGTTCACCACTGCCAACCTCTGGTTCATCACTGCCACCCTCTGGTTCATCACTGTCACCCGCTGGTTCATCACTGTCACCCTCTGGTTCACCACTGCCACCTTCTGGCTCATCACTGCCACGCTCTGGTTCACCACTGCCACCCTCTGGTTCATCACTGTCACCATCTGGTTCATCACTGCCACCCTCTGGTTCACCACTGTCACCCTCTGGTTCATCACTGCCACCCTCTGGTTCATCACAACACCCTCTGGTTCACCACTGCCACCCTCTGGTTCATCACTGTCACCCTCTGGTTCGCCACTGCCACCCTCTGGATCATCACTGCCACCCTCTGGTTAATCACTGCCACCCTCTGGTTTGCCACTGCCACCCTCTGGATCATCACTGTCACCCTCTGGTTCATCACTGCCACCCTCTGGTTCATCACAGCACCCTCTGGTTCACCAGTGTCACCCTCTGGTTTATCCCTGCCACCCTCTGGTTCATCACTGCCACCCTCTGGTTCACGACTGCCACCCTCCAGTTGATCACTGCCATCCTCTGGTTCATCACAGCACCGTCTGGTTCACCACTGCCACCCTCTGGTTCATCACTGCCACCCTCGGCTTCATCACAGCTCCCTTTGGTTCACCACTGCCACCCTCTGGTTCATCACTGCCACCCTCTGGTTCATCACTGCCACCCTCTGGTTCACGACTGCCACCCTCTGGTTGATCACTGCCATCCTCTGGTTCATCACAGCACCCTCTGGTTCACCACTGCCACCCTCTGGTTCATCACTGCCACCCTTGGGTTCATCACAGCTCCCTTTGGTTCACCACTGCCACCCTCTGGTTCATCACTGCCACCCTCTGGTTCATCACTGCCACCCTCTGGTTCACGACTGCCACCCTCTGGTTGATCACTGCCATCCTCTGGTTCATCACAGCACCCTCTGGTTCACCACTGCCACCCTCTGGTTCATCACTACCACCCTTTGGTTCATCACAGCACCCTCTGGTTCACCACTGCCACCCTCTGGTTCATCACTACCACCCTCTAGTTCATCACTGCCACCCTCTGGTTCACCACTGCCACCCTCTGGATCATCACTGCCACCCTCTGGTTCATCACTGCCACCCTCTGGTTCACCACTGCCACCCTCTGGCTCACGACTGCCACCATCTGGTTGATCACTGCCATCCTCTGGTTCATCACAGCACCCTCTGGTTCACCACTACCACCCTCTGGTTCATCCCTGCCACCCCCTGGTTCATCACAACTCCCTCTGGTTCACCACTGCCACCCTCTGGTTCAACACTGCCACCCTCTGGTTCATCACAGCACCCTCTGGTTCACCACTGCCACCCTCTGGTTCATCACTGCCACTCTCTAGTTCATCACTGCCACCCTCTGGTTGATCACTGCCATCCTCTGGTTCATCACAGCACCGTCTGGTTCACCACTGCCACCCTCTGGATCATCACTGTCACCCTCTGGTGCATTACTGCCACCCTCTGGTTCACCACTGCCACCCTCTGGTTCATCACTGCCACCCTCTGGTTCATCACAGTAGCCTCTGGTTCACCCCTGCCACCCTCTGGTTCATCACTGCCACCCTCTGGTTCACCACTGTCACCCTCTGGTTCATCACAGCACCCTCTGGATCACCACTGCCACCCTCAGGTTCACCACTGACACCCTCTGGCTCACCCCAGCCACCATCTGGTACATCACAGCACCCTCTGGTTCACCCCTGCCACCCTCTGGTTCATCACTGCCACCCTCTGGTTCATCATTGCCACCCTCTGGTTCATCTCTGCCACCCTCTGGTTCACCACTGCCACCCTCTGGTTCACCACTGCCACCCACTGGTTCACCCCTGCCACCATCTGGTTCATCACTGCCACCCTCTGGTTCATCACTGCCACCCTCTGGTTCACCACTGCCACCCTCTGGTTCATCACAACCACCCTCTGGTTCACCACTGCCACCCTCTGGTTCATCACCGTCACCCTCTGGTTCACCACTGCCACCCTCTGGTTCATCACTGTCACCCTCTGGTTCATCACTGTCATCCTCTGGTTCATCACATCACCCTCTGGTTCATCATTGCCACCCTCTAGTTCACCACTGCCACCCTCTGGTTCACCACTGCCACCCTCTGGTTCATCACTGCCACCCTCTGGATCACCACTGCCACCCTCTGGTTCATCACTGTCACCCTCTGGTTCATCACTGTCACCCTCTGGTTCATCACTGCCACCCTCTGGTTCACCACTGCCACCCTCTGGTTCACAACTGCCACCCTCTGGTTCACCACTGACACCTGGTTCACCACTGACACCTTCTGGTTCATCACTGCCACCCTCTGGTTCACCACTGCCATCCTCTGGTTCATCACTGTCACTCTCTGGTTCATCACTGCCACCCTCTGGTTCATCACAGCACCCTCTGGTTCACCACTGCCACCCTCTGGTTCACCATGCCACCCTCTGGTTCACCACTGTAGATTATGGGGAGAAAGCACACCTGCCCAGCCTCAACCGGGGGCTGGTTAATGTGCTACTGAATTTGAGCTTCAAGTCCGGCACCTGCTTCCTTATCTGTAAGTGCTTCCTGTTGTGGTTTAATTTTTGTGACAGCCTGGAGCATTGTTACACACATTATTGACGAAATGCACACCTATATTTTTCTGAGTACTTTTGGTTTCTATTAATCTTTCAACCTTCTTGCGTGCAGTCCAGATGTAATGGTTTTTGCCCATTTAACCATTCGAGTAGAAAATCAAATGCATGTGGAGCGTCTTACTGCTCCTATCGAACGCACAGCTTCAGTCCTTAAAGAAAGGGTAACTCCATTTGTCTGTTTCGTTCATTTCTTTTATTGTCCAGTTAATCCATAGATCAGAATAACTTCAATCCAATTTTTCACATTCACATGTTTGACAGTTCATGTATTTTAACACTTCAAATGCTGCAGATTGCCCATCCAGGCCTATCTACTGCAACACGGTGAATACATTTAAAAACATCTTCGTTGTTAATCCAATGCATTTCGGGCTATATCCTTGCCCTTCATCAGGGATTCACTACAAATTTTAAAAAACACAGTGTTACCACAATTACTCCATATCTTAATCACAAAGTTAATTGCCAAAACGACATTTCTCGATTTTTCTTACGTGCCATATTATGTTCTCGCTCATATTTAACGTGTTCCCTCTAATCATTTAACTCTGCATCAATATCTAGATCACAACCAGTTATTTGCGCTACACAAGATTTTTCCTTCAAATATCGCTCCCTTTGACCTAACGGCTTTCTCACGACTTACTTCAAACAACTTGCTCTCGCGCTTCCCGCTTTCACTGCAATGGTGTGCTCAGCGATATATCAAACCTCCCACTGGTTACCTCCCACTTTTTTCCGGTATCCGCCTTATCTCCACCCCTTTAAACTGCGTTATGATGTTAAAACTACTAATCCCAGAAGACCTTGCTTTTAGTTTGATGCATGAATCTTATCGACATATGTTCACTTTGTCGAAGTTGAAATGACTCTCATTCCCCGCCCGCCCTAGAGTGTTACACAACACATTAAATATGACATTTTAACACAGAGTTTACTCGCGAACTCGCTGATATTCAAAATGATATGTTTTCACGAATATGGGAAAAAGGCTCCACTGTGGCTCCTAAGACCTGTCGAATGTATGTCCGAGTCTCACATGTGTAAATCAAATTGCTTTCTGAATGCCATGGTGGGTGCAACATGTCATGCGGGCAAACATCAATATAATTACACACATTATTGACGAAATGCACACCTATATTTTTCTGAGTACTTTTGGTTTCTATTAATCTTTCAACCTTCTTGCGTGCAGTCCAGATGTAATGGTTTTTGCCCATTTAACCATTCGAGTAGAAAATCAAATGCATGTGGAGCGTCTTACTGCTCCTATCGAACGCACAGCTTCAGTCCTTAAAGAAAGGGTAACTCCATTTGTCTGTTTCGTTCATTTCTTTTATTGTCAAGTTAATCCATAGATCAGAATAACTTCAATCCAATTTTTCACATTCACATGTTTGACAGTTCATGTATTTTAACACTTCAAATGCTGCAGATTGCCCATCCAGGCCTATCTACTGCAACACGGTGAATACATTTAAAAACATCTTCGTTGTTAATCCAATGCATTTCGGGCTATATCCTTGCCCTTCATCAGGGATTCACTACAAATTTTAAAAAACACAGTGTTACCACAATTACTCCATATCTTAATCACAAAGTTAATTGCCAAAACGACATTTCTCGATTTTTCTTACGTGCCATATTATGTTCTCGCTCATATTTAACGTGTTCCCTCTAATCATTTAACTCTGCATCAATATCTAGATCACAACCAGTTATTTGCGCTACACAAGATTTTTCCTTCAAATATCGCTCCCTTTGACCTAACGGCTTTCTCACGACTTACTTCAAACAACTTGCTCTCGCGCTTCCCGCTTTCACTGCAATGGTGTGCTCAGCGATATATCAAACCTCCCACTGGTTACCTCCCACTTTTTTCCGGTATCCGCCTTATCTCCACCCCTTTAAACTGCGTTATGATGTTAAAACTACTAATCCCAGAAGACCTTGCTTTTAGTTTGATGCATGAATCTTATCGACATATGTTCACTTTGTCGAAGTTGAAATGACTCTCTCAAAAATTTGTAGTGAATCCCTGATGAAGGGCAAGGATATAGCCCGAAATGCATTGGATTAACAACGAAGATGTTTTTAAATGTATTCACCGTGTTGCAGTAGATAGGCCTGGATGGGCAATCTGCAGCATTTGAAGTGTTAAAATACATGAACTGTCAAACATGTGAATGTGAAAAATTGGATTGAAGTTATTCTGATCTATGGATTAACTGGACAATAAAAGAAATGAACGAAACAGACAAATGGAGTTACCCTTTCTTTAAGGACTGAAGCTGTGCGTTCGATAGGAGCAGTAAGACGCTCCACATGCATTTGATTTTCTACTCGAATGGTTAAATGGGCAAAAACCATTACATCTGGACTGCACGCAAGAAGGTTGAAAGATTAATAGAAACCAAAAGTACTCAGAAAAATATAGGTGTGCATTTCGTCAATAATGTGTGTAATTATATTGATGTTTGCCCGCATGACATGTTGCACCCACCATGGCATTCAGAAAGCAATTTGATTTACACATGTGAGACTCGGACATACATTCGACAGGTCTTAGGAGCCACAGTGGAGCCTTTTTCCCATATTCGTGAAAACATATCATTTTGAATATCAGCGAGTTCGCGAGTAAACTCTGTGTTAAAATGTCATATTTAATGTGTTGTGTAACACTCTAGGGCGGGCGGGGAATGAGAGTCATTTCAACTTCGACAAAGTGAACATATGTCGATAAGATTCATGCATCAAACTAAAAGCAAGGTCTTCTGGGATTAGTAGTTTTAACATCATAACGCAGTTTAAAGGGGTGGAGATAAGGCGGATACCGGAAAAAAGTGGGAGGTAACCAGTGGGAGGTTTGATATATCGCTGAGCACACCATTGCAGTGAAAGCGGGAAGCGCGAGAGCAAGTTGTTTGAAGTAAGTCGTGAGAAAGCCGTTAGGTCAAAGGGAGCGATATTTGAAGGAAAAATCTTGTGTAGCGCAAATAACTGGTTGTGATCTAGATATTGATGCAGAGTTAAATGATTAGAGGGAACACGTTAAATATGAGCGAGAACATAATATGGCACGTAAGAAAAATCGAGAAATGTCGTTTTGGCAATTAACTTTGTGATTAAGATATGGAGTAATTGTGGTAACACTGTGTTTTTTAAAATTTGTAGTGAATCCCTGATGAAGGGCAAGGATATAGCCCGAAATGCATTGGATTAACAACGAAGATGTTTTTAAATGTATTCACCGTGTTGCAGTAGATAGGCCTGGATGGGCAATCTGCAGCATTTGAAGTGTTAAAATACATGAACTGTCAAACATGTGAATGTGAAAAATTGGATTGAAGTTATTCTGATCTATGGATTAACTGGACAATAAAAGAAATGAACGAAACAGACAAATGGAGTTACCCTTTCTTTAAGGACTGAAGCTGTGCGTTCGATAGGAGCAGTAAGACGCTCCACATGCATTTGATTTTCTACTCGAATGGTTAAATGGGCAAAAACCATTACATCTGGACTGCACGCAAGAAGGTTGAAAGATTAATAGAAACCAAAAGTACTCAGAAAAATATAGGTGTGCAATTCGTCAATAATGTGTGTAATTATATTGATGTTTGCCCGCATGACATGTTGCACCCACCATGGCATTCAGAAAGCAATTTGATTTACACATGTGAGACTCGGACATACATTCGACAGGTCTTAGGAGCCACAGTGGAGCCTTTTTCCCATATTCGTGAAAACATATCATTTTGAATATCAGCGAGTTCGCGAGTAAACTCTGTGTTAAAATGTCATATTTAATGTGTTGTGTAACACTCTAGGGCGGGCGGGGAATGAGAGTCATTTCAACTTCGACAAAGTGAACATATGTCGATAAGATTCATGCATCAAACTAAAAGCAAGGTCTTCTGGGATTAGTAGTTTTAACATCATAACGCAGTTTAAAGGGGTGGAGATAAGGCGGATACCGGACAAAAAGTGGGAGGTAACCAGTGGGAGGTTTGATATATCGCTGAGCACACCATTGCAGTGAAAGCGGGAAGCGCGAGAGCAAGTTGTTTGAAGTAAGTCGTGAGAAAGCCGTTAGGTCAAAGGGAGCGATATTTGAAGGAAAAATCTTGTGTAGCGCAAATAACTGGTTGTGATCTAGATATTGATGCAGAGTTAAATGATTAGAGGGAACACGTTAAATATGAGCGAGAACATAATATGGCACGTAAGAAAAATCGAGAAATGTCGTTTTGGCAATTAACTTTGTGATTAAGATATGGAGTAATTGTGGTAACACTGTGTTTTTTAAAATTTGTAGTGAATCCCTGATGAAGGGCAAGGATATAGCCCGAAATGCATTGGATTAACAACGAAGATGTTTTTAAATGTATTCACCGTGTTGCAGTAGATAGGCCTGGATGGGCAATCTGCAGCATTTGAAGTGTTAAAATACATGAACTGTCAAACATGTGAATGTGAAAAATTGGATTGAAGTTATTCTGATCTATGGATTAACTGGACAATAAAAGAAATGAACGAAACAGACAAATGGAGTTACCCTTTCTTTAAGGACTGAAGCTGTGCGTTCGATAGGAACAGTAAGACGCTCCACATGCATTTGATTTTCTACTCGAATGGTTAAATGGGCAAAAACCATTACATCTGGACTGCACGCAAGAAGGTTGAAAGATTAATAGAAACCAAAAGTACTCAGAAAAATATAGGTGTGCATTTCGTCAATAATGTGTGTAATTATATTGATGTTTGCCCGCATGGCATGTTGCACCCACCATGGCATTCAGAAAGCAATTTGATTTACACATGTGAGACTCGGACATACATTCGACAGGTCTTAGGAGCCACAGTGGAGCCTTTTTCCCATATTCGTGAAAACATATCATTTTGAATATCAGCGAGTTCGCGAGTAAACTCTGTGTTAAAATGTCATATTTAATGTGTTGTGTAACACTCTAGGGCGGGCGGGGAATGAGAGTCATTTCAACTTCGACAAAGTGAACATATGTCGATAAGATTCATGCATCAAACTAAAAGCAAGGTCTTCTGGGATTAGTAGTTTTAACATCATAACGCAGTTTAAAGGGGTGGAGATAAGGCGGATACCGGAAAAAAGTGGGAGGTAACCAGTGGGAGGTTTGATATATCGCTGAGCACACCATTGCAGTGAAAGCGGGAAGCGCGAGAGCAAGTTGTTTGAAGTAAGTCGTGAGAAAGCCGTTAGGTCAAAGGGAGCGATATTTGAAGGAAAAATCTTGTGTAGCGCAAATAACTGGTTGTGATCTAGATATTGATGCAGAGTTAAATGATTAGAGGGAACACGTTAAATATGAGCGAGAACATAATATGGCACGTAAGAAAAATCGAGAAATGTCGTTTTGGCAATTAACTTTGTGATTAAGATATGGAGTAATTGTGGTAACACTGTGTTTTTTAAAATTTGTAGTGAATCCCTGATGAAGGGCAAGGATATAGCCCGAAATGCATTGGATTAACAACGAAGATGTTTTTAAATGTATTCACCGTGTTGCAGTAGATAGGCCTGGATGGGCAATCTGCAGCATTTGAAGTGTTAAAATACATGAACTGTCAAACATGTGAATGTGAAAAATTGGATTGAAGTTATTCTGATCTATGGATTAACTGGACAATAAAAGAAATGAACGAAACAGACAAATGGAGTTACCCTTTCTTTAAGGACTGAAGCTGTGCGTTCGATAGGAGCAGTAAGACGCTCCACATGCATTTGATAGCCTGGAGCATTGTGCCATACTTGTAACTATTCTCTGACCCTGCTTCGAGGGTAAGAGCAGGGTCAGAGAATAGTTGCAAGTAGGCAACAACTCTGGAGGCGCCGCTCAGGAAGCACTTACAGGGTTACAGCAGGTGCCCAAATTGAAGTTAATTTCTTTGTAGCCATTTTATAAATGGTTACAAAGAAATTAGCTTCAACTTGGGCACCTGCTGTAACCCTGTAGTGCTTCATGTACTTCAGTTTTTGAAAATCCGTCCTGAACGCGATTTCGTGGATTTTTCTGCAATTTTGCGAGATTCGCGGACTGCGCAATTGCAGAAAATCCGCAAATTCCGCGAACGGAACGGATTTTACGCCAATGCTTAGTTAATTGGCATCTCATGTAATTTCATTAGTTCCAGTTTCCTCTCATATAAAAATAAATCTATTCTGTTACCGGATTAGTCCATGTCAGCAACTGGACAGAAAGATAGGCCAAGTTTCAAGACAGACTCCTCCTCATTCGACAACTTACTTGAGGATAAACTAATCACAGATTTGTCCTCACCATACAAGGTGTCTCTATCTATCTATCTATCTATCTATCTATCTATCTATCTATCTATCTATCTATCTATCTATCTATCTATCTATCTATCTATCTATCTATCTATCTATCTATCTATCTATCTATCTATCTATCTAGCTACCTATCTAGCTATCTATCTAGCTATGTAGCTATCTATCTATCTGTCTATCTTTAAATAAAACTTAGATTATATATTAAAAATTCAATGACAAAATAATAAATAAATTACTAGGTAAGGATAAATAAAAAAAATAAAACACAATTACTAAGAGGCCGATTCCGATACGGTAAAATGCTCTCCAAATAGCCGTACGGAGCTTAATTCCCGTACGAATCGTATGCAGGACCGTAACAGTACGTATAATGTAGTACGATGTGTACCCAAAGCAGTTCTCCGTACGAATCGTACCGAAGACCGTACAACTCACAAATCCATACAAATCGCATTCGGAATGCGCAGTACGCGATGTCCGTACAGATCAAAGCTGCATTTTGCGACCCAGCAAGTACGATCGTATCAACAACACTCCGAACGACTCTTTTTCTACGGGAGCTTAAAACGTACGTGAAAGCAGATTTCGCCTCAAAATGCGTACGAAATGGACCCCCCCGGGTACGGTGCGTACACCCCATGACTGCAGGGGTATGGTGCATCGGGGTACGGTACGTACACCCATGGATTTCAGAGATATGGTGCGTATGTCCCCGTGCGTGCACTCCATGATCATGGGTATACGGACCGTAGGGGTACGGTTTGTACACCCCAAGGTCGTAGGTGTACGGTGCGTACACCCCGTGCGTTCACCCCTTGATTTTAGGGGTACGGTGCGTATGTGATAGTGTTGCCCTCCATACGAATTGCTCATGCGAGATATTTACCGTACAAATCGCGTACTGATTCCCCGGTCCGGATCGTACTTGGCGGGACGTACGGCAATTTTACGAATCGTACGGTTCACTGTGCAGGTCAATATTGTACGGATTTACCCTGCATTTTCGCACAGTTCGCAATGATTCAGACGTATTTTCTCGCAACGGATCATACTACGCGATTCGGACGGATTCGTATGGAAACGGCTACGAATACGAATCGTCGTCGGAATCGACCCCTAAATGTTTTTTTATAAAAGTTTTAAAATTATTAAAAACTATAAAAATTAATATAAAATAAAAAAATAAACAAATAATAATAAGAATATATGTAACCAATATTAGGAAAAGTATTGGAGTCTGGGAATATTCCGAGTTCGTTTCTGCAACAATAGGGACATTGTAGGAAGCCAGAGTGGCTACAATTTCTATTCCCACTCCAAACAGTGCAACAGTTGGGATGCTGCTAGAGTTGGGAGGGGTTACATTTAAAATTCATAGTCCTGTCAATGCAACAGTAGGGAAAACATAGTATTTGGGGGGGACGAGGAGGGGGGTAACATTTACTATTCCCACTCCGAGCAGGTCAACAGTGGGGAAAGTGTTGGGCTTCGGAGGTCTAAGAGTTACTATTCCCACTAGAGTCTGTGCAAGAGTAAGGAAAGCATTGGACTTCGGAGAGGCTAAAGGTATTATTCCGACTCCAGTCTAAGCAACAGTAAGGAATGTACTACACTTCAAACACATTACATATCAAATATCCCTATAATTTAGAAAAATATTAAACTCCTAATATATACATTATTAATTAAAATATGTATATGTTTATTAAAGCAATAAAAACAATTAAACAATTTGCTTGAATAATAATCAACTATAAAACTATGAATTGTTTTTTTAGTTATTACTTAACTGCCCTCCCTATACCCCTACAAACCTAGCACCCCACACCTAAAATAAAACTAAAATATATATAGCACAATTTACATAATTGATAACAAATTAAATAATGAATTGTCAATGAATAATTAATTGCTAATCAGTTATTACTAAAGTAACTTCCCAACCTATACCACCTAAAAACTCAGCAACCTGCACCTAAAATATTACTACAATATATAAGTATTACACAATTTACATAATTAATAATCAATGAATTAACAATTAATAATTAATTGTTACTAATTACTTAACACCCCAAAATATAGCAACCCACATCTAAAAAAAATATTAAAATATATAAGTAGTACACATTTATATAATTAATAATCAATTAAATGTATAGCTAATTGTTAACTAAATATTACTTAACTTTCCACAATATACCGTATACACCTATCAATCCACATCTAAAATGTAACTAAAATAAATTAGTATTACATAACTTACATGCCTATTATCAATCTCATTATTAACTAAAAACGCACTTCAACAGTATAAATTACCATTAACAATTAAATAAAAATTCGAAAATCAATTAAAATTACAAATTATATTTAGAAAGCACAATAACAATTATTCAAACCCGAGTAACATATAAAATTAATATATGAATTAAAACACATTAAAATAATTACAACACAATAAGTTGTCAACCATATTACTGAAAACAATATTAAAAAGCACAATTTTCTTTAAAACGGTAAAGCTTACTTTAAAAAGCAATATTCTTGACAGCAATATTATCGCATCACAATATTTATATATCATAATGTTTATTTCATTTCTGTCTTCTGATATTTACAACTCGATTTTTTTTGTCCAAACGCCCAAAATCTACGATCACCAATCCTATATTGCCAAGGCCAGGATGTGCAGGAGAAGACAGAGCTGCTATTAGCTTGGCTTGCTAATCCCTACAAACGGACCTCCCAAATCCTTCAACTTCACGATGCCAGCTATAGAGTGAAATCAATGTAATTTTCTTACCCTACTATACTCAACTAGATTCCTGGTAGGAGGCAACTCAGCCTTTACATGACTATCTTACTGAGACAGGACATGTAGACTACCAGCAGCTGCTGCAATCTCCCTAGGAGGGACATTACAGTTCAAGAGGTGAGGGTAGCCATTAAGGCACAGACCATTGATAGTTTGCCCATCAAATTATATTCAATGGTTGGGTAATCCCTTGCTCCTATCCTAACTAAATTATATATCGAAACCAGAACCTCTGGTAGTCTCTCTTCCATGTAACGAAAGGCCTTGCGTGTTTCCCTCCTCTAAGAAGGGTAAAGCAGAGGACAGAGTGTCCTCCTACAAGCACTTTTCTATCCTAAACATGGACTACAACATTCTAAGCAAAATCTTAGTGGCCATATTGTTCCCTCATATCAGTGACCTCATCCATGGGGACCAAACGGGCTCTACCCCCTTCGGAAGCACTGTACTTAACATCCAACAGTTGGTGCATGTGATGTCTGCATTACTGAATGATTGAACAAAGGCCCTCGCTATTGCGGTAGATATAGAGAATGCCTTTGATTAGCTTAACTGGGACTACTTATGCTCTACTTTGACTAGCATGGCGTTGGGTAGTGGTTTCCTTGGCTGGACCCACCACTGGCTCGTGTGAATACTCTTACTGTTATCACATGCCAAATAGGACTGTGTCCTCTCCCTGATACTTTTTGCTATGGGATTGGAGCCACTGGTTCTTACAATCTGGATGGGACACCATTTCAGGGGATTGAGGTTCGACGGATTGCCCACTATATCTCGTATATGCTGATGACCTCCTCCTTTATTTGCGGGGAGAGCGCAGATGATTTTGGATACCATTCACGCCTGTGAGGAAATTAGGTTACCAATTTTCACCCCCATAAGATGGACCCACCTCTACAATAGGCCGGCCCCTCCGCTGGGACCTAGAAACATTCTGAACCTCAGAATTCAAATGTATCACGCTGGATCAGAACTGGAAGAAGGTAACATCAGGACGGTGCTTGCCTCCTTACGTCACTCTGCTTGCTTCTGGCTATCTTGCTTCTGGCTATCCCTCCCACTGTCTGTGATGGGTAGTGTCGCACTCCACAACACCGGACGAGCCTACCTGAACAGCAGACTCAGCTTCCACACCCCCACCCGCCAGCTCTGCTCCGCCAGCCTCGCCCTCGCCGCCGTCCCCTGCATCCAACGAACAACCTCCGGTGGCAGATCCTTCTCCTACCTCACTGCCAAGACCTGGAACACCCTACCTACCCACCTACCGCAGACCGAAGACCTACTCGCCTTCAGAAGACTCCTCAAGACTTGGCTCTTCGAGCAGTAGCGAAACCCCCCCTCTCAGCGCCCAGTTTCTTTTATTATTTAGCTGCCTTTCCAAATCACCTCTCCAAACCAGTTTTTAATGAGGTGAACTGGCTAATGGCCCAACTCATTTGGGATATAGACCCTTAGATGAGGGCGGACTATTATTCCCAGCCAACTTTATTATCTTGCAGTGCATGTTAAGTGGGCAGTCCATTAGAGAGATTGCCGGTGGAGTGGTGTAAGGACGAGAGGGTCCAAGAGGTAAGTGGTTTCAGGAGTTTTAATAAGCAGCAGCACAGTACGACCAACTGATAGAAAGATTACAAGTAACTGCCATTTAGTGATTCTAGAACACGCAATAGCAGGTACAAAATGCACGCTCTAAAAATTCTAAGAGTGTGACAGGAAAAGGCAGAAGGAGGGAATAACAAAAATGCAACACATCTCACCCAATCAACATTAAAAGAAAACAATAAGGAATAACAAACAAAAGAAATATGTAAAACAGTAGTATGAACACCAAAGATTTACAAGCTAATATCTGCATCTTACTGGCACACGCCTGGTTCTATTGTTTAGCTTAACCCTAGAAGTTAGACCATCACTATAGTCCAAACTGTTACCCAAAAGAGTTTTACATTCACTGAACTTGGTATCTTCACTGCACCTGCATTTGACTTCTCTTCTCACATTCCACACTTTGCCAACCTGAGTAACCACACTATTCTTGCAAACCGTCACCATTTTATTAGGATGTCCAAATCTGGAACTACCTTTCACCAAGAAACCAGGTTTTTTTATTCTAACAAAATATCCAATGGCAAAATCAGGAACCCTCACCTTCCATTTTTCATCAAAAACCTCTTTCATTTTATTCAGCTTCTCTCTCACTCTACCAGCAGTGACGTGCAACTCAACACCATTAACATTCTTGCTGGATTTCCTTATCCACCACGGACAAATGTCACACTCAGGATCCCGTCCTTTCAAAAGCCTAAAAGGACTCACCCCTGTAACAGAGTGAGGAGTAATACGGTACATCCACAATCTCTTCCTCAAAATACCTCTCCACGGTTCACTGGACTTATTAACCAACTCAATACCCTCCTTAAGCACCCGAATAAATCTTTCAACTGGACCATTTTCTCTAGGTTCATAAAGAGAAGTAGTGACATGTCTGATACCACATGTAGTGAAAATTTCCTCCATCGCCTGAGAATTAAGTTGCACACCATTGTCTGTAACTAATGCTTCTGGGCACCCTTCACTAGCGAAAACTTCTTTGAAAAATAAAATAAGCACTAAAGAAGTAGCACTGGTCACAAACTTAACCTCTGGCCATTTACAGTGATAGTCCACCAAAACAAGAGCAAAGTGGGCATCAGAAGATGAGCATTTGAAGGGACCAGAAATATCAAAAGCCACTTTTAGCCATGGAGACTCAGGCCAAGTCACCGGACAGTTGAGGATCCAGAAGAGCACCAAATTATGCCAAATCACGTCGGCAGCGCCGCAAAAAGTGGGATCTTCAGGAAATAGTACCACCAGGCAAAATAAACACCAGGAGATCACCGTTACACCAAACATCTCGTCACGCAGGGTCCAGAAGACAACACCGCACCTGTGCTGCAAAATTAAACGTAGCAGGGTGTCTTCTCCACTCGCCGCCACTTATCATGATGAGATGGTCCATGAGGTAAGGGGTTTTAGGAGTTTTATTAAGCAGCAGCACAGTACGGCCAACTGCTAGAGAGATTGCAATTAACTGCTGTTTAATGATTCTAGAACACTCAACAGCAGGTATAAAATGCACGCTGGAAAGATTCCAAGAGTGTGACAGGAAAAGGCAGCAGAAGGGAATAATAAGAATGCAACAAGTGGCCAGGCAGAAAGAATGAGATTTGTCCTCTCAAAGGTCATGTTACAGTCCTTACAGCTCACACTGAATCCCAGGCAATGCATGGGTGCAGGAGGACCCCTTCTCTGCACCCTTTGATTTGTGTGAGCTCAGATGCTACAGCACATGGGTACTGACTCCCCTTCAGAAAACATCTCCTCCTGACAGCTCTCCTACACCCTCCTCCCCAAGGTGACTGAATGGATCTTTGGTTGGAAGAAAAGGGTCATGACCACACGGAGTGATTGGTGAAGTGGTTTCAAGATCTGGTGGATGAGTATGACCTCTCCCTGATATTTCTTACTCCATGCTGCAATTGTGGCCGCTGTCTGTCATTTGTGGGATGGCAACTGCCTGAAGATCATTTGCATCACGTCAGTCCAAGTGTGGGTAATTACTCTACCTCTCCTCTCTCAAGCCAAGGGTGAACTCATCCACCTCGAAGAGCATTGGGCTTCAGACATGGGACTCAAACTTACGCACAATAGCTGGGCTGATGTCCTGGTTTACGCATCTCGTAATACACGTTTCAAACTGATTCAATACTATTAGCTACATAGGACGTACTTGACCCCAAAACACATTAACAAGATGTTCCTAGGGGCACAAGCTTCCTGTCCTAGATGTCAGTTGGAAGTGGCAGATTTTTATTATATGTTATGGTTCTGATTGATTGATTGTTATGGTAATGCTCAACCCTTTTAGTTTTTTGGGACAAGTTAATACACATTATCAAGTCTGTTACTGATCAGAACTCAGAAAGGACCCCAGAAGTGTACTTACTGGTTTTGTTTCCCAAGCCTAAATCCAAGTTGATCACCACTCTGGCACTGGCCCTGGCTCGCAGGCAGCTATCCATGTTTTTAAAGTCTCCCACAGGCCATTCTGTACAAGACGATGAAAGTTGATTAAATGATAAGAATGCAAGGGAACTCTGTTGAAACTGAAGGCACAGAGAAGCCTTCGCAGCCCGGAGCACTCACAGACATGAGATGAGATATTGCAGGACTGCCTGCTTCTTGCTACCGATGGCCACTTGCTCTCCCAAACCAGTGGGGAATACTCAGATGATGGATGAGTGGGTGGCGTCCATGAAGGGCCCTGGATATTTATGATTTTCCAACACAGGCCACGCACAGCTATATTTGAGATGAAGGGTAGACCTGAGGCCCCATCCACACCCTGCTCCTTTACACCACACTGCTCCTAAATTCAGATATGAAATATCACCCTAGCGATGGTTTGTTTATGTTTTATATGTGATTAATTGTTTCATTGTTATATTTTGCTCCCTCTCCCCACACCTACTCCTATTGCTTTATTTGACTTAGTATATGCATGTGACTCACACAATGCTGCTCTATTGGAATGTGTCTTCCATCACAGTGCACCTTTATTGATTTGCACAACTAATAATTCTCCTGGTACATTACTGTATCATGACAGCTAATACTACTTGTGAGAATGTGAGCCTCTATCATTTATGTTGTTACTCTGGCTGCTTTAATGCATATCATAATGGGAAAACAAAAAACCTAGGTGGACCAGATCAGATGCTTACATTGGCAAAACCACTGAAGGCTCTAATGTGTAAACACGGTGCAGCCCTTGATTTTAAATAGAGTGGCAAAACCACAAGTTTGACATGGAAAGAACACCACTGATTTGCTCCTGCACTGTCAAAGTCGAAATGAGGCATTAATACATTCAAATGGAATGTTTCCTAGGAGTGCAATGTTCAAATGCCTCAGAACCATTGGTTTATTATAAGTAGAGCAAAGCATAACAGGCAGCAGAATCTTAGAGTGCAGAAAGTATTTCATTTAGTGATTAGAATTCTAGTTCTGAGTTGCTGCTCTGTTCTGGGCCTGTAGAGTTAGAGGATGACCCTAAAAAATACTTGCTCTGCACACATTACCAGCATTAGTAACCTCTACACTTGCCGTGTTAGACAGCGTCTTCATCACTGAGGCCTTGCTGGCGCTCACATTTTCACCCATATTAAACAAGCTGATTGCTAATACCTTCAAGCTCACTCATTCCTTCACATTTCCCTTTATCTATCACCCTGATAGCCAAAATAAACACAGGTCCTCTCTCAGCAGCCATTTTAAAACTGACAACACCAACCCTGTTGAATTTAGTCTCCCTCTCACAATGCCAAAACAATGAAAAAATGTAACCTAAAGACAATAAGACCCGGCTTCCTCTTGAGCAGGCCGAAACTCCATTTTCTCTATTTTTGCAGAATCATTGAAATATCTGCCTTTGACGCAGATGTCGTCTGTCCTTATCTTTCCAAGATCCTGTGAAAGTGTCAAGTCACTCAGAGAATGACAGCAATAAGCCTCCCGATGTGACATCAATCTGGGACAAGTGTCTTGCTATTTCTATTTCACTGTCAGAGAAGAACAATAACCAAATACGTGTAGTTGGAACTGATGCGTTTTTATTTGATTTGATTATAAGAATGTATCTAACATTCACATCTTGATGCATATGGGTTGTCAGACATTGCTGAAGTTATGACAGAAATTCGGATCTCAGTTAAGAAACAGTATAATAGGGCTGCCACTTGCACACTTGCCTGTTGAGGCTCTTCGTCCCAGATTCTCCAAAAAAAAGTCTGGGTGCAAGTTACACTGCTGTATGCTCTCCTGTGTAGCGCATAGAAGTAGGTTTTGCGGTGTTAGGCTTTTAGATGCCATTTTAACTATGGTAGAATGTTAATTTTATATTTGCAACATTCATTTGTGCTGTTATTATAATAACTTATGAGGTTATTTTAGATGTGCTAAGTAGCAGGTTGAGACTGGAAATAAAATGCTTTTTATCTGAGCTGTCTTTTTCTTAGTGCAGTTTGTATGCGTCGAATTATAAAGAACACAATTAGATCCCTGTTTAGGGACAGTTAGTAACCCAATAGCAATGGCTTCACCTTAACTAAGTATTTGTTGGGTTTCTGCTGGGCTACAAGAAACTGTCTATCACATTGCATTAAACTAAGTTCACTCATGCCACCTGTGGGAGTGAAAACAAACCCTTGTAGAGCTAAGTCAAAGTCTTAGTTTACGTAACAAAGGCACACCTATATCCATGCATGCACTCAACCACACTCAAAAGTAACCTCTCCCACTAACTCATCCCTACTACAACAACTTCTCCCTTCAGCTTTCAGTCCCACCCTTCGGACTGAACTAATACCAGTGGTCCGGGGAGGCCCCCGAGCTCCAGTGAGCCACCTTCAGCACTGTGTATGGGTGCCAAGCCTCTGGCCTGAGAGCTCCTGACAGGGTACAGGAGGCCCTCCATGTACTTTTCAGGGGTGACCCCTCAAGTTTTGTTATGCCACTGACTAATAACCTTCTCTTTTACATCACCTCACCTTTCACATCACCCCATCAAAACCTCTAAGCACAGCCCAAATCATTCATAATCACCTCCAGCCATTTATTAAAATAGACCCATATTGTCTGTCACTGTGACCCAGCAATGATACCTTCTCCCGTGCAACCGCAGTTCAATTTTATTCAAATGCAAGACGTGCTTTCAACATGTCAAACGTCATGGAACGGTATTTCAAACAAATTCAAAGATAGCTACCTAGACAGGACAGAGACTCATAGAATGTTTTTTTGCGTGCTTTATTTTTCAAGAAGAGTGTGAAACCCCATTTTGATATGGTTGTCCAGGGTTATCCATGTTGCCAACACTGGCAGACAAGACTGACAAAGCCAATAAAGGCTAATCCAGTTGGATTTAGCAATGTCCAAATTTAGTGAGTCCCAAATCAGGTGCAATTTACCAGAAATGAAGTTGCCAAGTAACAAGCTCGTGGGCTTTGCAGCTTTAGTCACCCATGGCAAGACTAGACTGCCATCTATGGTGCACCAGAAAGTCCCTTCAAAGACCAAAAGCTGTCCAAGGTCCGAGAAATAAAATAGGATATGTATACGTGTACGTATGGGGTATTTCTGTAGCACAAATGTAACCAAAAGGCAGCAGAGTGCTGTAGTCCACCATTCGACAGAGTAGGTGGGGGTACTACAAAGTGTAAGAGCCTTTTCTCCATCCGAGCCCAAAGACTGCAGGTGAAACCCGCCTTGACTTCATCGGCATTGCATGGATGAGTCTCGCGCTGGACAGCTGGGCCGGTCGGAAGGCCTGATCTCCGATGCTCCACTCAGCCTCATCAGTGGCAGTAATGTATAGGTGCAGAAAGCACTTTGGATGTCTTTGCTTTTGCTGCAAGGTCAAAGCTGCCACTCGAAGACGCGGGCTCTGCTAATGATTTCTCGACTGGGAGCACAGGTCAGGTAATTGCCAAACTGTTACTATAACACCCGGACAGCTCGCGCCGCTCGTTTATCTTCCTGATACCGAGCACGCCGCGTGCCTCGCCCGCCCTTCTTATCCAGGAGGGGACTCGCTCGGGCAAGGCGTCCTGTTCCAAGAGCCTTCGGCGATTTCCTGCCGCAGTTTTAAAAGGGACAGTTGTGCAAAATGACGCAGTGAACCACAGTAATGTCTTGAGAACATATACAAGTAATGTTTTGAGGAGAGAGTTACAGTAAATTTGAATTTCTGAGTAGTTCTTCTTTTGGGTTGCGACGTTAGCCGTGGAACCAGAGAAAATGGCAGATGGGAGAATATTGAGAGTAGTTGTGAACTGGGCGACTGGAATCAGGGCTTTAAGTGGACCGGGTCTCACCGGTGCCTGCAGTTTTTTAAAGGAGGCCTCATAGCTGCCAAGGTTTCAGATTGCCATGTGTGACATTTTCATAATTTCAATGTAATTATGAGTGACATTTCAACGATTATGAGTGACACTTTCTCACGAGCAATATAAATATTAGAAATGAGACCAGAGAGTGAGGCTGAGGCACACATAGGTCACAGCCAGGCTGTATGTTATTGTTTCAAGACTACTATAGCAGCCTCAACCCTAATAAAAACAGTTAACCCTAACTGAGCATCCTCCCCATTTGGCGAGCGGTGCTATGTGCCTAGCCTTGCAGCAAGCACCAGATCACTCTAGCCGCAGGTAGCCTGTTACAGAGCTAAAGGCTCTATTGACAGTGACGCTGCTGATCAGTGCTGAAAGTAAAGTAATTGCTGTTGGACCCGGGGTGACCGGCACATTAATGAAGGGAAAAATGAGAGGGAGAAGGTTCCAGCCGCTTCTGACAGCTCCCTGTATCCATAAGCAATGCTTCTGTGACTGCAGGTTGACAGATCCATGCTCGTACCCGTACAGGGTGGGTGCCTCAATGGTGAGGAGTGCTGACTACTTTCTTCTGGAACGGTACAAAAGGGGGTGGTAATGGACGGAGCATCTGAACCAATCAATCACTCAAACCCAGTCAAAAGATCTGGGCTTAATCCATCATCGTTCTTTAGCCCACTCTGCCACCCCAGTTCAGACATGGCTATATGCAAATCAGTCTGACCCTGTGCCTCATGGGAACAGTCCAGCCCGAAGCTTGTTTCCGGTCCAGGGAAGGCATGGCTTGGCAGTTCGGGCTGGACTGTTCCCATGAGGCACAGGGTCAGACTGATTTGCATATAGCCATGTCTGAACTTGGGTGGCAGAGTGGGCTAAAGAACGGTGATGGATTCAACCCAGATCTTTTGACTCTGTGTGAGTGTTTGATTGGTTCAGATGCTCCGTCCATCACCACCCCCTTTTGTACTGCTTTTGGCCGCCATAAGTGTGGCAGGGTATGCTCAGGCGTGAGTCCCTTGCTCACTTTGCCACTGGATTCAAGCAAGCCGGGCTGAAGACGGCTGTAATGCCAGAAACCGGTCCTTGGAAGCTTGTTTCCGGTCCAGGGAAGGCATGGCTTGGCAGTTAGGGCTGGGCTGTTCCCATGAGGCACAGGGTCAGACTGATTTGCATATAGCCATGTCTGAACTGGGGTGGCAGAGTGGGCTAAAGAACAGTGATGGATTCAACCCAGATCTTTTGACTGGGTGTGAGTGTTTGATTGGTTCGGATGCTCCGTCCATCACCACCCCCCTTTTGTACCGCTTTTGGCCGCCATAAGTGTGGCAGGGTATGCTCAGACGTGAGTCCCTTGCTCACTTTGCCACTGGATTCAAGCAAGCCGGGCTGAAGACGGCTGTAATGCCAGAAACCGGTCCTCGGAAGCTTGTTTCTAGTCCAGGGAAAGCATGGCTTGGCAGTTTGGGCTGGACTGTTCCCATGAGGCACAGGGTCAGACTGATTTGCATATAGCCATGTCTGAACTGGGGTGGCAGAGTGGGCTAAAGAACGGTGATGGATTCAACCCAGATCTTTTGACTGGGTGTGAGTGTTTGATTGGTTCGGATGCTCCGTCCATCACCACCCACTTTTGTACTACTTTCTTCTGGAAGACATAATAGTTTGAGGTAGAACCCCATCCGGTATATAGGCAAGAGATACCATAATGTAGTTAGAGATGAGAAAATGGGGATCCAATGACAGACATCAGTACGGTGACAAGATAACCCCATGTTACCAAGGATGCCTTGCTCCTGTTGTAGATTTTCATTCAACTACGAATCTACTGCATTCAGGTAATTGCAGTCCTGGCTCGCATTGTTTGAACTAACAGAAAATCCCAGGACTACAGCATTGTGTCCCTACTTACATGGAGTCATCTAATTACCTTAGACATCAGAATTAACAGGAAAGTTCTGTTACCCAATAAAGGCCTTAAAACGGATCTATGATGGTACAAAGCGGTATAAAACACCGCATACCATCACAACACAGGTTTTACAACGACTTGCATTGGAGGGCTCTGGACTTAGGAGTAGTGTAATTTACTATTCCAACTCCAGTCTACATACAGTAGGGAAGGTGTTGGATAGTAAATTACACTATTCCTTGTCCTAAAGCGCCCTCCAGCACAAGTCGTGGTAACGACTTGCGTTGTGAAACCCGCGTTGTAATGGCACTGCGGTGTCATTACTGCGTCATAAAGGAAGTTTCCCCCTTAAAACACACCAAGACCCACCAGAGGCAGCAGGCCTGATGTGTGGGAGAGTGGGAAAAAGTGGTATATCATCACACAATGTTCTTTTAGGGAGAAAAGCTAATATCATGACCCTAGCAAAAGGAGGATCAAATGCAAGCAAACCCTTCCTCAGAAACACAGCTGCAGTGGTGTTTGTACTGCATGTCTCTTGTTATGTGCAATTTTAATTGAATCTCTTGGCCCTGTTTAGGAATGCAGTATTTACAAGCGAGTCAAGAATTAGTAAAAGCAGCATTAGTATGAGCAAAGTACAAAGACTGATGCAGCTCACTCAGTATTTGATATACTTATCTTATTTTTGACCTCAGTACAGCTTTTTACATATGCTGTATACATTTCAGATAAGAGCGTTTTAACATATTTCTGAGTTAAAAAAAATGCTCTTATCTGAAATGTGTACAGCATATGTAAAAAATAATTTAAGAGAATTAATCAGGTGTGCGCAGCAATGTAGAATACCTCCGAGGGGTGCTTGCTTGTGATATGCAATGAAACTGTCTGCAAATCACAGAAAAAGAGAATAACGTAACAAAGTTTATGTACACCTCTTGGTAAAAATGAACAGTCTGGGCAAGCCGAGCAAAGACTTGGTGGCAGACCCTCTTCTCGATTTTTTTTGTAGAAGAAGTGACGGTCTGCATAGACTCCAGCCACTGCATTACCCAACTAACAGGTGACCCCTTGACCCACGGGTACGAGGCAGCACAGGTCAGGTAAACACAGGGACCATCAGCACTTTAAACAGTTTTTAAAGATTCAGATGACCTCTGGAGTCCTGTGCACTCCACTGTAAACGCTCTCAATTGCGTGACCTGTCATTTCAGTTTCATTAAACAAATTGTAGTGCGACTCCGAGTAGATTTCAATGCAATTATGATTACCGCGGTGATCTCCTGGTCCCTCCAGCTGAGCCCGTCGCTGCACCGTCCCAAGTGCAGCCTCGCCTGAACTGTCAGCAGTGACATGACGCACAGGTGCAACTTGCAGGCCTCCCGCCGTGTTATTTATCAGCAGGGCTGGGGAGAGCAGCGCACTACCAGGTTGAGCCCCCCGCCACTTCTGAAACTCACTTACTCTTCCGGACGTGACGACTTGGCAGAGGTGAGGTCACATCCGGATATCAATCACCCCCCAGCCCCCCACGGTGCCACACAGCCCCAGTAGTAGCAACTACTGCTGAGGGCAGACCCCTAGTGTAACAGTTGGATGAGTTTTCACCTACTACCAACTTGTTTCCTACATCTCTGGATCAGTATCTGGCGCCTAGATGCTCCTTGGAGCGATTGCTGCACGATATAAATAATCGCTTACATTACATTACATTACCCTGCCCCCGGGTCTGATTCGCAGTGTCAGTGAGTGACTGACAGCCGTGCCACGGGCAGGATTCAATGGCAGAAGGGCGGCTGATTTGCAACATTGTAGCACAGACAAACTCTCAGCCAGAGCTGAGCAGATTAAGATTTTAGTTAACTGTTTAGTAACCAAACAGTCTGAGCCAGAGCTGCTGGCAAGCCTGTGGGGAGCAGCAGAGTCAGCGTGCAGGGACACAGCGGTGGCATTAAAAATGTGTGACAATGCATTTCAGTGCGGTGATGCGGAACACCGCACTGAAATGCGTTAGAGTCACACCTGATGTGTGACACTTGGCAGAACTGAGGCCTCCAAAGAGGTCTCTATCGGGCTCTGTTTTGTGCGCTGTCTCAGGCGGTCCTTTTTATTTCCGGACTGCACTGACAGCAGGCACATAGATGTGCGCATGCTCACACTGATCACTTCTCACGAGTGGAGAAGTTTCGGCATATCGTCATGCCAGGTGAGAGTTGTAGGGGAAGGGAAATCCTTTAAAGAGAGTAATTTTCTCTCTGGATTTCCCTTCTCTTTTTGAAAGTCAGATGCTGCAACATTGTCGTGGTGTCACCAGGGCTTTAAGTGAAAGCGTTTTCAATATTATTTACAAGTCATAGTTGCTACTTATTTATCTTATGCAACTAACGACCATTGTAAAAGCCAAGTCCTGACTTGTAGGTATGATGTTACTTGTTGCGTCATATATCTGGATGCAATGGCAGAAACCACAAAATATAAGTTGGGGGACACACTTTGCTAAGCAAAGATTTTTAATGTAGGTGTTTTTAAGCCACGTCCCTAATTATGTTGACCACGCCCCTTTGAGAGACCACCAGTTTTTTTCATCCCACTTAAAGCCCTGACTGGAATTATGCAGCAAGGGAGCAGCAGAATATGCTCCAGGGTTTACTAAATTGTGCGGCAAGAAAAGACAAGCACTGCCTCATAATTACTTTATTTTGACATTTTTTCACTGGCTAACACTGTCTGGGCATACATTTAATCTAATTAGTACTAGTTTAATACCCAAATACAGTAATACGTAACTGAAAGGTGGCTAATTGAAGGCCCTTCTGCTGTGCAGCAGGAAGTATTTTTGATTTTTAGTAACGTTTGAGCTGGCAACTTTTTTTTGTTGATAAAATCTCTAGCATATGGAATAGAAAATGGATTTTGTGGAAAATCCATAATTATGTGGAAAACGCCACAGTCACAAAAATTCCATGGGACCTGGTTTTAAGGTATTTTAATTTTATAGGAGAGGCAGATTTTAATAGCGTTTGTCAGGGACTTTTGAGAAAAAAACGTAGGGCCTCTTTTACAAGAAAGTGCCGCAGTGTGGCACTGCAAGCCCTTTGGCAGGTGCCACACTGCTGCACTTTCAAAGCACAGGGATGTGTCATATCTACAAGGATATGACGGATCCCTTTGCTCTCCCCAGCAATGGTGCACAATTAGCTGCCATGTGTCGACGCAGACACCCTTGCACCATGTTGCAAGGATGCCTGCCTCACAGAAGATTGTTTATGTGCAGGAAAGTTTCCCTTCCTGTACATAAACAATCTGAAATGGCGATTTTCAACTTCTATGTGTGCCGCATTAGCACAAATAGAACCTGCAAAGCCTATTTTTTTTAATGATTGTTTATGTGTAGGAAGGGACACCTTCCTGCAGATAAACAATTATAAGAGGTGTCGCCTCATTCTATGTGTGCTGCATAATGCCGCACGCATAGAAAGAGGAAAAAAACTAGGAGAAATAAATACTGTTCTCCTCATTACACTTCCCTACGCCTACCCAGGGGAGGTGTATCATTCAGATGCATTTCCAGGTTTATGTGTTCTCGTAGAGCTGGGAATGTGTCAGGTTCCATGGGTGTTGCGTGGGAACACCCATAGCAACACCCATGGAACGCCCCTTTCACGCAAAGTTGTTGTGTAGGAATCTAGGACCCTAGTGTAATTTTTCCGATTCATGCCCATATATAGGTATAAATTACCCGATCCTTATATAGGCATAGAAATCATTACCATATTTAGACTGAGCCTATGCAGCCCAAATACGGCATGGCTACTTCCACTAAGTTCCGAGAATCAACAGCGATTTCTTAGCAAAACCCGCCTTCAGCAGCTAGGGACTTCCCCTCGCCTGAATACTAATTTATCTAGGAAATCATGGAGTTTTCAAAGAACTGAGTCTTTGAATGACGTTATTATGTCCAATCATACGTCAAACTCGGCACCTTCAAGGTATAAATATGCCTACATTTGCCCAGACAAACACTCGGTGGTTTGGAGCAGATCGACTAACTACTTGCCCGACGCCCCGCAGCAGCAAGGGCCGAAGGAAGCCGACCCTCCAGCTGACGCACTGAGAGACGCTGTCTTTTCTCCTGCCGAGAAATCCAGCTCCAGTGTTTCCAGGCTACCCTTGCGGGTTGCTGGGAAATCGAGTCCTGAGAGAGAGATACACAACCTCCTTCATTCTAAAACCAAGGTACGGAGCTGATTAGACCCTTAAGAGAATTCTTGGAATAGATTTTTGGCAAAGAATACTAAACTTAGGCTACACCTCACTTACTTCTTCCCTTGTACTAGACTTAGGTTAGGTACACCGGGGTAGGCGTATTTTAGAAGCACCAGTTGAGTACTTTTAGCCATTATTTTATCACTGTATTTATTTTATGTATTTTAGGTATTTTATGGCTTAGAAACCATATCATGCTTTTACAGTACGGATTTATAAAATGTATCGTATTAAATGCCTTGTACTTTATAACCAGTATTACAATTGTAGCAGTACATTTCTTATGCTCGAGAAAGAAGACTGTTCAATAAATACTTTTTATTGAAAACGCCTGTCTCTCTATTTTCTCAGCACCTCTGGTGAAACGAAGCATGCATGATTGACTGAGTGAAATAGTTATCTATTGTTTCCTGCACTCTAGAGATTGATTTCTTATTCTTGGGAAACAAAGTTGTCATGTTTATGCGGTTGTCAGAAACGAAACCCTTCTTGTGAATTCGAGAAAGTTTCTAGTGACCTTTGAGCTAGCTGGCACTAACAATTAAGTCTAATAGATTAGGTAGAGACCTAGTCGACCTCAGTACTACGTCTAAACTACAGGATATATTATTCGAATGCGCAGAGCCTATTGGGAATATAGGAACTACACTACATGGCGCCCAACGTTTGGTAAGGCGATAATTTAACGCTAGTTACTAAAGTAACTCAATCGTGCTTTTCACACAGACCCCTTTTTCCCGTAAAATACTCCAATAGACGTCTGGAGTGGGTGAAAGGATAATATCCGTCAAAACTGAGTAGGACGAAAAATCCTATGTATTAGTTTTTGGTTTGTTCAACGTTGAAGGATACAGTGTTTCAAAATATTGTGCACCTAATCTTTGTTTCCTAGAAACTTGTTCTGCAAACTCTTCAGTCAGTAAAATAATGATTACTGACGAAGAATTAGCTGCAGCTGCAGCTCAAGCAGTTTTAGAAGACAGAAATCTCTTACGGAATGACCTGGATGCTATAATCATCCCGGTAAATGTAAGAAAAACTATAACTTACAAACTCATAAATAATGGAGTATTATCGAGAGGTGGTAAAGTAATATTTGTTATAGAGGCACATGAATATCGGCAGACAGAAGTGTTCTATTCATGGACTCCTTTTCCTCCAGCAGATGGAGGGACACACGAGTTCCACTACTACAAAGTAGAGGAACCTCCAATGGAATATTTTCCCTACGAGGACGTTGAAATTCCATTAACTTACCAAGAGCATCAGCTGGTTTAAAGGCGCCCTACAACATGAAAATCACATAACCAGGCTCGGTCCACTAGTTAGACCAGGAGCGACATGGCCGGTACTAGCCAGCTATACACCACATCCTGACATTGAAAACATGACAGGTCCAGAACTGTTAGTACAGCTAGAACAGTTAATTCAAATACTTAAACAATTGGTTCAATATGTCATGCGGACCTTAACAGTCCAACCTACTGTGAGGATTCCAGAGCACACCCCTCACCAGGGGAACACAAACAAAATCACACCACGGACTATACAGTCAGTCATTGGTAATTTGCCCACAAAGAAGGAACAAATTCCGTTCTGGTTAGCTCAAAAAATTACTCAAATTGAGGCAGTATTCCCTGATAGTGCACCTCATGAGAAACACAGGATTCTGACAATCTGTTTACCAATGGGGATAGCACCACATGTGGAGGACTGTGACACTTGGGGTACAGTCTTTGCTTCAATCTACACAAAAACACATGGTGTTCCATCCATGGCGGTAATACCAGATGTTCTGAGACAGATTCAGAATGAATACGGACCAGAACCTGCCTTAAATCTTGGTATGAAATTACTAAAAGATTTCAAACAGGTCTCGGCTATACTATTAGCCAACATCAAAGGTGAAGCAGCATCCGTGGCAATCCGCCAAAAGCTAAAAGAAACAGATATAACAGACCAACTATATGAGCTTGCAAGAATTATTGAAAAATCTTATGAAGAACTAGGTAGATATAGTTTGGGTGGGGAACCATTAAAACCCCAACTAACAGAAAATCCTGAAAAGATATTAAAAATAATCTCACTACCCCTAAAAAGAAGTGGGAAAATACTAAACAGACACTTCCTAAAGAGAAGCGTTCTCAGTCCAGAGGAATATCTCCCCAACGGGGAGGTAGGTCTCCACAACGGGGGCCCTCTGAAAAAAGATATAACCTCAGAAATAGGGATAATTTGAGACAACCTGATAGATATCAAGATACTGATACATGTTCCTCTTGTACCTTTCAGACTTCCTCGTAGAAATCCGAGAGGAGAGGACGATCAGAACAAAAAGAAGAACGCGTGAAGTCCAAAGGCGAACAGCATGTTACTAAAAATAAGAAAATTCAATTCATCAAGGAGAAGGTAGCAAGCGTAAAGATCAGACATGCCGAGGATCTTGAGGACACAACTCAGGAACGGGGAGTGGGCCCAGACAATGCTAGACAGCGCAGCAGAAATGACTATAGGTTGCAGGATCCTGAAGGATCATCTGGAGACAGTGGACTTGAATGAATGCATTCAAGTTGAAACTGCCGACACCAGGGTTAGTGTACCCCACAAGTTATATGAAATAACACTCTGGATGGAGGGGACATAGCTAGAAAAATAAAAGCACTCTTTTGGGAGAAGCTATCTAAGGGTTATGACCAGGGCTTAATTTGAGCCGGAGCTTGCCGGTGCTTAGCACCGGCACCTAATTATGAGGGCCGGGTCTACAGTCACGCTGCATTAAGTGTACCTGTCCTGCCGTCAGTCATTGATTTACGAGTCGTGCGTGGCACTGTCACACACAGAGAGCGTGTGCTGTGCTACGGCTGTGGTGCCGTAAGTGCTGTGCTGCTGCCTGTCACATAGTTTAAGTTCAGACACGTCCTACTGGTTGTTGACTCAATGCATGCAGTAAATTGTAAACACTGTCGGTGACGTGACTGACACTGACTCCTCCGATTCGATTCTCAATTGCCTCCTCCTCACTCTCTTCAAGACTTCCAGCCGCGGATCAGGCCCAGTGGGCGGGACACTGCACACTGTAGTACATGTTGTTGGGCAGGGCTTTGCTGCCCTGGGCTGGTCTTCTTCTGCGGGGGTTGGGGCTGTGCAAGGCAGAGGCTGTGACGCGTGCGCAGATTATGCAAATGAATGCACGCGCATTTTCGCTGCCCGCCCCAGCATACCCGCACCTCTCCTCACCAACCATCGAGTATCCAGTGGTGGTGACTGTAATTACTACTCAACCAACGCGCGCTGCCTTTTGAAGTAGCGGGTGTCGGGAGCTGCTTGGACGAAGGTTGAGGCTGCAGTACATTATATCTCTGGACTGCTCAGCAGGTGAGGGCGAGCGAGGCAGGGCCTGGCAGGCCGCAGGCGCCGTGACGGTGATTACTGGTCAGTGGTCAGGTTTTTTAAATCATTATTCTGATTGGTCTACCGGCGTCTGGTCATGATGGCCTGGGGTAGGACGGCGGCGGAATCATGAATTAAAAAATAAATAAAGCAGCGCAGGTGAGGCCTACTGGTTTACTTTTTTATTTTGATGGTCACGTCACTCTGATCATGAGGATGAGAGGTAGTTTTTGATCCCCTGGTTTGATCATCACGATCATGTTTTGTTGCCAACTTGCCAGTAGTGGGTGCACTGCAGTGGGCACGTAGGTACGTCGTGTACACACTTGTTCTGTTCTCTGCAGTAAGCTGTCAGCGGGCGATTCTGATCTCCAAGGATACACGCCCTTGTGGTTAGAAACCAGCATCGAAACTGATGGTAGTCATAGAAAATAGGTGCAAACTCCATTGTCCTCTTCCAGTCTCTATATTGAGTTTTTCTACAATAAGATGTGAGCAGAGTTTGAGGAGGAACTCGAGGAAGCTTGCACTGACACCTCCTACCCTGTGCTCCTTACACAGGCCAACCCGATGACTTGTGGGCGCGAGACGAGTTACATCAAAGCCTTCCTTTTCACATATGTGCGCCAAGAAGCCCTACTAAACTCATGTTTAAAGCAACCTAGCAAGCGGCCTAGTGCGCACTGAATGAAGCCCGTTAGCTTTATGGGGACCTGGAGGACTTCCAGACACAAGCAGCAGTGTGCGGAGAGTGGGGGTGCGGTGGCCATTTGGATGTCACAGCTAAGAGCAAACAAAAGGATGGAGCATTTAGAATGAACTTGAAACGTATGTTTGCTGCACTCAAATCCTGAAGGTCTGAGAATATATACTCAGTCACTCACGCTCATTAGTGATTTGGAAGCTGGTAAAGGTCCGAGCCAGGCCTGAAAACAAAGACTACAACTCAAAGAGCCACAGCAGGCAAGTGATACCTTCAGCTCGTCTTGGACTTAACCAAACTGCACTTCGCATTCTGGGGCTAGTAGTTTTTTTTTTTAGAATTAAAAGTAACGGAATTACACTCCCAGAATACACCTTGTATCGCGATATTATATTCAGTAACTAATAAAACACAGCAATGTAGCATTACGGATGTAATTTCTGATATTTACTAAATATTATTTCAGGATTGACACAATTATTTTTTTTCTGGCTCGGCTCATGCTTTGGCTCTCGGATCCCAGCTAGGTCGGCTCAGCTCTGGCTTGGGCCTCTACCCATGGATTTTTTGGTTTTCCCACCGCTACTCAGACCCAATGTGAGCCTCCACAGGGTGCAAGTAAGACGAATGCTCGCTCTTGCTAGGGTACAGCGCCCTCTAGTGGGACACCCATTGAGAGACTGCTGTCACAGAGAGATTTGACTGAGCTACTCATACATGCTGGACAGACTGCCTAGGTTTCCCGCGTGCGACCTCTTATTGGGTGAACCACCGCTTGACAACAAAGAGAACCTAAATACAAAGGATACATCCGGACATCCTACGCTGTGGCATAGTGGCATGCACAGCTTCCAATCACTCAAAGAATGGTGCTCTGGCATCTCTTGATAACCCAACACCAAGAGGCGACTGAGTCATTGATGTTAACTATATAACATCAACGCGTTCATTCAATCACTCACTCAACTATTTTTTTATTCAAACTTTTATTCATTAAATCCTTCTTTTGTCTGCATTGCATTTTAATGGCTCTCTGCATTGCATTTTAATGGCTCTGACATACCCTCATTTCACGAGGCTGGCTCCTGGAAGGCATTGATCCTGGGTGAGGATGGTAAGGGCCAGGCAGGATAGAAAGCGTTCTGAAGAAAAGTGTACTCCAAAGAGCAGTCATGGGGACTTTCATTCTTCGTATGCACACCCTACTTGGTTCTAGCTTTACCCCCGCTAAGTCAGCGAAAACAGGCCCTAAAAATGTGTTTACCAAGTTTTATTTCATTTCCCCACTCAAAGACATCTTATGCTTCACTGTACTATCTTAAGATGCTGCATCTCTTCCTGGCAGGTGACATGTTGCAGAGGGGTTGCTGCAGAGCCCATGAATGAAATCAAGGAGGCTGGCATGTAGGGAGACTGAAATAATCAAATCCTTTTGTTAACGTTTGGAGGTTATCAGCTAAGCCAGACCTTCTGATTACACTTGTAGCTGACGTAAAACCTAGCTATGGTAACACACAGTACAGGAGTGCCAGGCTGATACAAGCACCACACAAGCATTGTCCCGCTCCACGCCCAGCTCGCCACACTGATTCAATGTCACTGTGTTATTATCCGGGTATCTCACAGGCTGTGAGTTTGATCTGTAACTGGTGGGTGTGAGGGAAGTTTACATTTCTGCTGCTTGTCTTTTAACTAAAGTACAATGGTCGTTTGACTGTCATTGTTTGGGGCTTCAGCTGCTCTGGCATGTGAGGAATATCTGCACTTCTGCTGCTGGGCATGCTGTGCCTGGTCTCTCTATGTGATGAAAGCTTGCACTGCTGCGACAGGGTATTCTGTGCCTGGTCTCTCTATGCGATGAGGGATTGCACTGCTGCGGCAGGGTATGCTGGGCCTGGTCTCTCTATGCGATGAGGGCTTGCACTGCTGCTGCACATGCTCTGCCTGGTCTCTCTATGTGATGGAAGCTTGCACTGCTGCTGCACATGCTGGGCCTGGTCTCTCTATGTGATGAGGGCTCGCACTGCTGCTGCACATGCTGTGCCTGGTGAGTCCCAACTAGTCAGCAGTGACAGTTAAGGATGTGGTTGGAGCAACTAGAGTAAGTGGGTGGAGCCACAGGTGGAAGTGGGTGGAGTTGAGGGAAGTGGGTGTGGCCTCTCCCCAAAATTTGAGCACCTGCACTTCATAATTTACAAATTCTTCTAGCTGAACAAGACTGGCCACCTGAATTTGTCAGGGAGTGCCCACATGGCGAAGAGATAATTATGCCAGCCTTCTCAAATCATATTCCTATTCATAAAAAATACACCTATGCCAGAAAATGGACTGTGGCCCAGGCTCCAGCATTATATAAAAATCATGTGGGATGGGATGAGGACTCTCCTCACTATAAAATTCAGTTAAAAAATCAACCTACTGTACAGAGGCAGTATCCAGTTAAGCAAGAAGCTAAAAAACAAGTCAGGGAGATTTTAAATCAACTTGAATACCAAGGGGTGATTGAAACATGCACCTCGTCAATGAACAATCCTTTGTTTCCTGTCTCCAAACCAGACAATTCATATCGTCTAGTTTTGGATTACAGACACTTACACTGCTGTTGCAAAACATTTGCAGTACAAAATGCACACAGTGCAGCACTGATGAATAACATTGTGCGTAAAAAATATAACACCACATTAAGGGGCCGATTAGGATGGCGGTTTTTCCGCATCCTCCGGGCCGGCGGAAGTGTCCGCCGGCCTGGAGGATGCGGAAAAACCGCTGCGGAGCCTCCAAAGACCCACCGCCAAATTAGGATGGCTGGTGGGTCTGGAATTCCGTCCGCCGCTTTTCCGCCGCGGTCGGCTTCCGACCGTGGCGGAAAAGCTATAACATGGCAGGCGGTGTCTATGAGACACCGTCCGCCATATTAGGATGTTCGTGAATACATGCTTTTCCACGGCGGCTTTTCCGCCATGGAAAAGCATACGGACATTCACTTTGGGGGCCCGTTGCGGGCCCCCTGGGTGAATGGGGGGTGGGGGGTGCACATGGGGGGTACCTATGGTACCCCCCTGCATTTGCGTGCACAAAGCAGCAGGCACCGTGCGGTGCCGGCCGCTTTGTGCATGTAAATGTAAAACATGCTTTTTTAACATTGCGGCGGGTGCAGCTTGAAGCTGCACCCGCCGCAATGTTAAATATAGAGGATGTGACCGCCACCCTGGCGGTCACATCCTAATTAGCACGGAGGGAACGCCGCAGCCCCTGCGGACGTTCCCTCCTCCTCAAGGGTGGCGGACGGACGCAAGTCCGTCCGCCATCCTAATCGGCCCCTAGATATTTCGAATGGGTTGTACTGTCAAAACATTGCACCGAAAGCAGGCATTTGACCGCTTTCTCAATTATGGGGACACAGCAACAATTTTGCCGTCCCCCCCAAGGATTCAAGAATAGTCCTGGGTTATTTTCAGCCAGAGTATCAGAGTTACTACAAATGTACGATGATGAGGCATTATCTTATGCCGATGACATCTATCTTACAGACGATGATTTGGACGTGCACTTGAAAAGAGGGAACACCATAATACTTGGGTTCGCTTCTGAAGGGTACAAATTCAATTTTAAGAAATCACAAATTGCCCATCTCAACGTCCTATTCTTGGGATACGAATTATCAAGTGAAGGCAACAGCCTGGCAACCAGCTTCCTAGAGAAATGTGCGCTGCTCCAACCTCCAAAGACGCTAAAGAACGTACAGTCAATTCTCGGTTTCCTGAATTTCGGAAGAACTTATGTTCTGAATTACGCAGAAAGGGTTACACCTCTCTTCGAAATAATCAAACCTGATTTCAAACCAACAAATTGGACTCAAAACCATATAGAAATTTTGCGTTCAGTGCAAACAGACATGGTAGCAAAAACACAGTTAGAAACACGCGATAATGCGCACAATCATGTGATCCGAATCATCCCAGGGAGATGCGGATTCACATACCTGACCTTTAATGAAGGTGAAAAGGTACCAATATCATGCATACAAATCACACTTGTACACACAAGCTGAAAGAAAATTCACTTCTACAGAAAAAATTCTGACAGCGGTTCAAACTGCAGTAGCAAAAGAGAGAGCTCTCGCACAGGGTAAACGCATAATGATCGTTACACCTGCACCTGCCTTAGAGGCAGTGACGAAAGCAAGCATTCCCAATGCTAAAGCTTTACCTCAGAGATTGATACAATGGGTTAATTCTCTAGCTGCAACAGACGTTGAATACGTCTTTGACCCCTACTTGAAGACACAAGAATTCCTACAATATGAATACGAATGTCCTCTGCCGACCGAGATTCTGCCTCTAAAACATTACGGATGTATAATCTATACGGACGGATCAGCACAACCCGCAATTAGGGGGTAAACAAGCCTATAGTGCGCAATTGTTAAAGGTCGCTGGCGCGAACGTAAATTTAGACCTATGGTCACTAAAACTAAATCACTCGGAGACTATACAGCTCAGCGAGCTGAACTACAGGCTTTCAAGATGTCGCTTGAAAATACCGATCGCGAATTCCCCACACTGATAGTGTGCGATTCATATTTCTGCGTTGAATCTTACAACGAGCATCTGCAGAACTGGGTTCAAAACGGTTTCAAAGACGCAAAAGGTGGCGCAATCAAGCATAAAATGCTTTGGGAACAAGTAGTTCTACTACAGAAAGAACTACAAAAGACTCACGTGATTCATACACTGAGTCATCAGCGTGATGGCGTTCACGTTGCAGGGAATTCCTTGGCTGATGAAGCCGTGAAGGCAGCTGTGCAAACGGCTTCCGTAGCTCCAATCACTCGGTGAAAAACAAAAATAGACAGCGAAATATTGCAAGCTGTCACTGCTTCAGTTAAAGACAGTGGTAGGACACTCCCGAAAGGCTTTCCAGTAAAGTACTCATATATAACTGATGCGAATAATGTTCCATTTGCTCGAATCTCTGGAGTGGGGGATAGGGCAATTCCAAACAGCACACGAAGGACTGGCATCTGCACATGCAGGAATTTCCGCCACAGTATCATTAATAAAACAAAGATATTGGTGGCCGCGCATGAGGAAACAAACTAGAAATTATGTTCTAGAATGTGAAATCTGCCAAAAAATAAAAGTTTCAACAGTGAAACGACCTGCACAGATCCCTCTTCTAATTTCAGATAAACCACTAGCGTGTGTTTACCTGGACCACTGTGGTCCCTTACAAAGGGATGGTAACTATAAATATATCATGGTCGCAGTGGAATCCTGAACAAGATTTATTTGGATGTGGCCCCAGCGCTCGGCTGACGCCAGAACTATTATAAAGGATTTGCGAGTCTATCGGCTCATACGCAATCGGCACGCTACATTCTGACCAGGGTCCTGCGTTTAGCTCTCGAGCTTACAAGGAGGCCATGGCTAGCTTGGGCGTTGCATTACGATATTCTAGTCCCTTCCATCCTTAGGGTAATGCGGTAGTGGGAAGAAAAAACTGTGACATAAAGCAATTCATAACAGCTAAGGTATTAGGTTCGGGTGATGGGTGGGTCAAACATCTAATAAGTGTCCAACATAGTCTCAACAATCTGCCAAGAAATTCTCTGGGGGGAATCATTCCATATGAATTACTATTTGGTGCTATAATGATAATCGAAGACCTCGATTGTCAAACTTCAGTGTTGGAACAAAACCCTTTGATGTCAAAGATCGTTTGACTGTTTTACAGGACTTAAATGAAACAAAAAGAAGTCTGAGTAACACAATACAGAAGCAAACGACCACTGAAGAAAAACCACCTGTCCCAGCAAGACCTGTCTGGATTCCAAAGATTGTGGATCTAGTCAGGGAAAAGATCGCGGTAAAGAAGGAATTTGGGCCTTCTTAGAGAAAAGCAGCACCTGTGTTACCTACCCACAGAACAAGTTCAGTGTTACTACCGCCCCTTGCTGGTAAAAGGGAGAACAGAGTTGTGCCCATTGACCTGGTCAAAACACATCATGTGGCCGATAATAAGTAGTAGGCCCAGTGGACTCCCAAGATGTAGCAGACAACCAAATCTTGCTACAATCCAAGAGGTTCAAACTGAAAGACTTATCACCTTTGATAAACCTGCAGTACGAAAAGAAGGACTATGCAACAAAGCCATGGAACTTTTGCCTCTGGATACCCAAATAACAGTTCGTCAAGAAACACCCGTCTACAATGATGTAGCCTCTGACTAAACAAATATGACAAAGGAAGAAGCAGCTCCAACGTTTCCGAACAATCCTGAGGCTATTCCAACAATTGAAAGAACTGCCTCCGGCTATTTCATCAACTTTGATACCTTCTCTGAGGATCCGAGTGAACCTGAAGCTCTTTCATCAACTTGAGAAAACATATCCGGTTTCACCATGGGTTGAGTTTTGGATTGTATTAGGTGTACTTTTTCCCCTGCTTTGGCTCATACTTGTGTTAAGTTTGGGAAGGATGATAGATGGAAAATACAGTACAATGGACACAGCAAGTAAGAAAATCAAATTGCTCCTGAAACCTCACAAATCATCTCATCGTGAAATAAGAGACCTGTCATCAGTAAACATCACAGCCGTCCCTTTACCTGGTGGTATAGCATGGGATACAACTGATTATGACATCTATGGCCCGGTGGAACTGCTGAAGATTCCACACCAGTTTAAGGTTTCTTTGAGTGATTTTGTCTCACCCAGCACATATTCTGATGATTGGGACTTTGAAACTGTTAATAACATGATGACAGATTTAGAAATGTCAGCTAAATTCACACAACATGAATACCTAGAAGGTTCGTCAGATTATGAACAAATGTATTGTTTTAATCATTATGGTCAGCATTATTTGCATAAATCTGCAAACCCTAGAAATGTTTTTACTTACAATCAATGGGAACATTGTCCAACGCCGCCAAAGGGCAGCTCAAAAACATTTTATGAAAGGTTTCCAAACTTCTCAGGGTTTAATGTTACAAATCCAGAACCGTTTTATTTTAAAAATGAGAATAAGACAGGAATGAAAACAATGCTGACCAATACTAAACAAATTTATTCTGCAAACTTTTATGCTCAGCTGTCTAAATTATGTTTTTACTTTTGGAAAGACAACATTGAGACAAAAACTGTCTGGGGCACAAAGGATTGGCAGGTGCAAGGTTTAGAAGCCTTGTTCAGAGCCTGTATTATACCAGATCAAATAATGTTTTTAAATGACACTGTTCAACAAACTTCTTGTCTTGGCCTGGCTAAGTTAAAAGATTTAAACAAACCGTCCATACCAAAGCTCTCGCCTGACAGCAATAACTCTGCGGATGAGGAGGTAGATGTAAAACAGATTTTAATTCAAAACAAAACTAATCCTGATTGGAAAAAATGGTTAATCTGGCCAACAGACACGAATAACTGTCAAGATAGATTCCTGAACAAAACACAAGGGTTCACAGTGAATAGGCCAGATCCAAGATCCTCCCAGAGACAACATCCAGGGATAGTAACTATTTACAGTGTAGGAAAGCTATGCCTTGAGTGGCTACATAAATCTACACTTTCATAAATCAAACAACACTTATCTTTACTTAAAGAAGGCAATGATTTGCGAGATTTCTTAATGGGGCCTCGCAAACCACGTCAAAAACTTTTCATATACCCGAGTAAATACGCTGCTCACAACGAAGCATGGAAAATAACGCAAATGGAAACTGCAGAAAGAATACGAGAAATTGATCGTATTAATTTAGAGAAAAGCCTCTCTGTAGTGGACAACGGGTTAACGACTCTGTCCTCCAGAATATATTCTTTGGACAGCATTGTATCCTCTGCAATCGACATAATGGAGCAAGACTTGCTAATGTTACAACAATGCCAGTCTCAATTACGTTCTATAATGCTGCTAGGCTGGACGTTACAAAATCTCCGTTCAGGCTACGTGCCATGGCGTTTAATCAATACCACGTCATTGTTTACTGTGTTTAACCTTACAGATAAACAAATCTCTTTGGCACAAAAAGGAGCAGACTATACGGTGCTGAGCATTGAGAAACTGGAAAGATTACCATTGACAGTTTCTGAGAATCCTGTCAATGAATGAATAGTACATGGCACCATCACGATACCAGTGACAATTTTCCAATTTCAGTATTGTCTACAGCATATACCAGTGGGCCTGTATGAAAGGTTGGGTAAAGAATACATTAAGTCGACCTGGACTTTACCTTACACACACAAATGTTGGAATGGGGGAAAGGAGGTATTCCTTAGTGGTAAAAATTGTAAGAACTCACTAAGTGGTACACTTTTGTGCCAAGGTATTAATTTACACAGAGCCTGCGAAGGTTCTGCAAATAACCTCTCATGCCACCTGCACGGTTCACCCTCCACAGTGATAGAACCAATTTTCAGGCAGCTATCCAATGGCAGCTATGTTATGCTCAATGACCACAGCTGTTGTGGCATGTTGCCAGGAAAAGCGTATCTAGTTAGTGTGTCATCCAGGGTCACTTGTTGTATGCAAGTATTGCATCCAAAAAGCAGGACAGAAAGGGAGACAGCGTTATGGCCTTCACTGAATATCTCTTCTATACGAATTGATACTTTCAGCGGAATGAAAGTCATTCTTTTACAAAAAACTGTGCCACTGACCTCGTCTAGAGAAACGTATGATCTGCAAGTTGCAAGGACTTCTGCAGAGAGACATGCATTATTATCAATAAACTGTCCAGTACATTACACAGAAATGTTAAGTCAAATCTTAAATATGTCTGATACCAGTGGCATCACACATGTATTTAAGACGATTTTTTCGGGACTGTTAGCACCATTTGAAGCAGTCCTCTGCATTTTTCCAAATTTCGTACACTCTGTGCTCGATGGCCTGCCTCTCATCTTGGGACTCATCGCAGGAATTCTATTTTTAGTCCTTCTGCTCCGATATGGCAAGTCCAGTCACCAGCGATACCCAGACTACCATGGAACAAGCCCTCCTTGCCATGAGGTATCGTGAGAGAACTACACAGATTCTTGGCTTGGCTCGTTTAAGGGATCTGAACACAACTTGGTTCCTTTCGTTCAGACCAATCTGGCAAGATTGCATCTTACCTGTTCTGCGATGCCTGCTTTGCGGAGAGGAATGCGTGTTGGACATTTGTCTTACACTACCATCAGTCCTGCCATCGGATGTTGATGCTTTGCTAGGTCCGGTAACGACTCATGCCCATTCTGATGACGGCATTCATTGAGGTCTCACCGGCAAGTCTAACTGAGGGTGAGATACGAGACACTACAGGCACACATAAACCACCTACTGCGGACATTGCTAATGCATCAAACGCTGACGGCGATGATCCTTATCTATACACATTCGACCTGCTAACTGAAGGGGTTCCACTTTCCCCTACTATGGTAGACGGTTTCTTTGCCAGCCTAGATGATCTGATGTTTTCTCCTGACACCGAGAATAACTTTTGATTAATTCACACAGCGTTCCCTGAACTCTGAAATTCGGCCTTCGTTATTTCAAAAGCAAACTGTCTAACAAATGGAACTTTTTCTAGAATAGAACTTGTTGGTACAGAGTAATCTGCTTAAAGTAGAACTATTCTTAGAGAACAAGATTTCTTTTGAAAACTTCCTAAATGACAATATTTGGCCTTATCCTCAAAACGAAACAGTTTACATATTATGCTATGAGATAGTCTCGACTTTTTTTCTGTACCTTAAAGAGACATTTCATGAATGTAATTTCGTCTTACATAAATGTTAGAATGTATGATCTCATACTATGCATCATATCGGTTGAGACCTAATTTTTTCATACAGTTTATACTCATTTCATGTGAACAAGCCTTTCAAATACAATTTGTATTTTAAGTGGGATTGTAAACACTTGCCTTAGATATGTTCAGTGCTTATACACTTAGTTTTATTGAACTTAATATTGTGGAGTGGGTGTTGTGTAGGAATCTAGGAGCCTCTTGTAATTTTCCCGATTCATGCCCATATATAGGTCTAAATTACCTGATCCTTATATAGGGATAGAAATCATTACCATATTTAGACTGAGCCTATGCAGCCCAAATACGGCATGGCTACTTCCACTAAGTTCCGAGAATCAACAACGATTTCTTAGAAAAACCCGGCTTCAGCAGCTAGGGACTTCCCCTCACCTGAATACTAATTTATCTAGGAAATCATGGAGTTTTCAAAGAACTGAGTCTTTGAGTGACATTATTATGTCCAATCATACGTCAAACTTGGCACCTTCAAGGTATAAATAGTGGTTTGGAGCAGATCGACTAACTACTTGCCCGACGCCCTGCAGCAGCAAGTGCCGAAGGAAGCCGACCCTCCTGCTGACGCACTGAGAGACGCTGTCTTTTCTCCTGCCGAGAAATCCAGCTCCAGTGTTTCCAGGCTACCCTTTCTCTTTAAATATGACATACCTTTTTACATATCTTTTTGTTTTTTATAGATGTAAGATACACCAGTTGATACATAGGAACACGAAACTGGATAATTTATGCATATCCTTTACAAATTGATTTAAGATTCACTTTTTTGCAGTAGCAAATGTTTAGAACTTTGGCCCTGAAGAAAGCCGTGGAATCTTGTTCCTACCGGCTGAAACATGTTGGCCCAGTATATGCAGTTATATGGTTAGACTGCTTTCTTTGCACTGTTCTTGGTTTTAGCGAGGGAAAGGACAACTCTAATAAAGTTTTCTATATTGTTCCTTTACCCTTTTTTAACTCACCACTTTATGTTTTTTGCACTGCACATGTTCCCATCAGGATCGCTAGCTCATGATCACTACAGTGATTGAGGGTGCGACCCAATTGAGTAGGGGCAATGGACAAGTCCCGTTGATCAAGGGACATACCATCCCCCTTTGGATGACCAAATGAGAACATTTGATCTATATTTAACTTTGATGGGAATCCAGCATTTCTCTGTATGGGTCCTACCAACCATCTAAGTATGTCAATTTTTTAGGCTTTGTCCTGTCATACTTGTAGGCAGTAAGACTTATTAAGCCCTGTTAGCGCCAACTCACTTAGAAAGGAGTTTGTAGCCTTTTGGAGTACTAGTAGCTCCTACACAGACCCCCAGTTTTTTTTGTTGTTACCCTTGCGGGTTGCCGGGAAATCGAGTCCTGAGAGAGAGATACAAGACCTCCTTCATTCTAAAACCAAGATACGGAGCTGATTAGACCCTGAAGAGAATTCTTGGAATAGATTCCTGGCAAAGAATGCTAAACTTAGGCTACACCTCACTTACTTCTTCCCTTGTACTAGAATTAGGTTAGGTACACCGGGGTAGGCGTATTTTAGAAGCACCAGTTGAGTATTTTTAGTCATTATTTTATCACTGTATGTATTTTATGTATTTTATGGCTTAGAAACCATATCATGCTTTTACAGTACTACTTTATAATACTTATCGTATTATATGCCTTGTACTTTATAACCAGTATTACAATTGTAGCAGTACATTTCTTATGCTCGAGAAAGAAGACTGTTCAATAAATACTTTTTATTGAAAACGCCCTTCTCTCTATTTTCTCAGCACCTCTGGTGAAACGAAGCATTCACGATTGACTGAGTAAAATAGTTATCTATTGTTTCCGCGACTCTAGAGATTGATTTCTTATTCTTGGGAAACAAAGATGTCATGTTTATGCGGTTGTCAGAAACGAATCCCTTCTTGTGAATTCGAGAACGTTTCTAGTGACCTCTGAGCTAGCTTGCACTCACAATTAAGTTCAATAGATTCGGTAGAGAGCTAGTCGACCTCAGCCCTACATCTAAACTACAGGATATATTATTCCAATGCACAGAGCCTATTGGGAATATAGGAACTACACTACAAAGTACTACATGTAAAGAGGCCGTATTTACAACAACAGGTAAAGCAATGCAGGGTGTCTATCCGTGTCATTGTAAATGTGGGGCAGCAAATGTGCCACATGTGCATTACAAAAAGTCACGCACCAGCGGCGCAAGAGGCTTGTAAATAAGCCCCAAGATTTCATGGGAGCTAGATTAGACTGCTCTTTTGTATCAAGATTAATGAATCATCAAAAAGTCTTTTAGAATCACAAAATAGGTTTACTGACTCATTCCGAATCGTAATTAGGAAGGGGAGTGAATAGGGCATTCTCTCCTAATCGCGATTCCATTGAGATGTGTCAATGATTTTTTATCACAACTGCGGTCCCCAAAAAATGATAAATGATCAAAGAAGGTGGTCACTCATTCGCAAAGGAGAAGCTGTCCATTTGGGACCACTTTCCTTTGAGACATGAGCCAGGTGATCGCAGGAGGAGCAAACAGCAGTCCAGGAGGCCATTGCCTGCTCCATGCAAATGGACAAATTAAAAAAAAAAGCAACACTGGTCTCTTTGGGGGACACAGCCTGCTTTTAAAAAGAAAGTTTGCCTTTTAGGAATGCAAACACAGGAACTGTAGTCTACTTTTCCTTACAGGCCACCATTCCTTTGTTGGCAGCCAATCAGGGGGTGGGTCTCAAACTGCAACTTGCTTCGTTAATTTCCATTAGCGGAGTCCCTCTGCAACACCCTGTGATTAGAAATGTTGCCACATAACTTTTCCGTCCATAGGTTGTATTGCAAAACTATAGATAGGTCACATGTAGTCTGTGCAAAAGTTGCAACCGTTGTCTGCGACCTGTCCTTTGTAGAATGCCCCCTTTGTCTTTAAACCAACCATCAGTACATATGGTTATGTCGGCATTGAAGAATCTCATATTTCTGGTGGCCGTTCATAGGATTCTGAGGCAGAGCATCTTTTTAGTACTGTGAAGTTTGTTTGAGCAGAGATAAATGTGTAAAGTGTAATGGCCAATCTATTCATTTCATTTTATGGCCATCCAACCGCCATGGCAGAAGATTGGGCTTGAAATAGTGGAAACATTTAAGAATCTATCTCCTTTGCAGAGATTCATTCTAGTTCTCATTGACTACCATTCTAAATGGCCTGAAGTTAAGTTTGTTGAGAATATTATAGAATCACTTCCACTGCCATCAACTTTCTTATGGAAGTCTTCAGCAAAGAGGGTTGCCCTGAAACCACTATTAGTGATAATGATGTACAATGGACATCACCAGAAATTTGTGAATTTGTATGTGCATATTGTATATCTCATAGCACCTCCCTATTATGTTATCCCCAATGCAAAGGCCAAGTCAAACTTTTCAATCGTTATCTGAAAGGCAGCATTGACTTGGCCCTCGCCACTTATAGGTCAGTGATTCATACTGTGAGGGAGAGATTGTGGTCTTTAAGAACATTACCGAATTCTGTTACAGGAGTCAAGTCAGCTCTACTATTGAAGGATAGACAGCCATTTCTGATCTACATACCTGGTGACTCAGGAGTAAGATTTCTATCAGCAAAGGAAACAAGTGCAATAATGACATCAAACGAGGGTCTGATAAAGTGAGAACCTTTTAGGAAAAAGCTAAAAAAATAAATTATTTTAGACATTTTTCCCATCCACACAATTTCCAAGTAGGAGAAATGGAAAAATTAAGATTCCGGGGCATTATGACAAGGGTTGTTCTAAGTTCTCCAAACCCGTTGAAATTGTCAAAATGAACAAAAGTAGTGTTATTATGCAAGTCAGCAAATGTTGGAGCATGAAACATTTGGCTAAGGTAATGTCTCATGATGAAACTATTGTTGATCTCAACAACATTGAGGATAATTATGAACCAGGATTTGAGCATGACATAAATGGTGGACTGTATGATGAAGGGTGAACCTAAACTGTTATCAACAAAATTTGTGAAACGTAATGCTTGTTCTTTTACTTCTGATGATGTAAATGCTACACAAAGTTTTGACGACCAGTCTTATACTTCCATTGCTCAACAGGTGAGGTCATTTGGTAGGGTTAGAGCTCCTTTTTGGAGAATTATTCAAGAATAATTTTTTGCAGTGTTCTCATATTATTAAAAGGGGAGGTGTGTTATACTGTTTACTTAGTCCCATATTAAATGCTTTTTATACTTTCCCTCATAGATATTCTATATTTCCCTTTCTCTTCTTTACTCTTTCCATCCCTCTTCCTCTCCCTTTCGTGCCCCCTGTTGTTACAGCTTTGGAATGTTAGAGACTTGGTCATTTGGTTGGTGACGGTTAAGTCAGTTGTGGGATGAGACTCTTGATGCATGAATGTGACTTTCTCCTGAGCATAATAAAAGCTTTTCCTTGCTCTGACTCCTGTCTTCAATATAACAGTGACATTCGATTTTGGAGTGTGTTGGGGTGAAAATCACTTGGTTTCAATGAGCGGGCTGCAATCAGTCACAAGAAGAGCTTAACTACAGAGAACTATCCTGATCGGCAGATAGCAAATAATCACAATTGCTGAAATTTTGCTTTTTCAAACTGTTTCAGGAAAACTGATATGCTGCCATCAGCCAATTAGAAATGGTTTTTGTGTTTGGCTCAATATTATTGGCTGATGGCAGCCCTTTCCAGAAATTACGCTATCCTTCCATCCTGTCGCATTCCATTCCACTTCGGACTGTATGGGCAGTCTTGTGATATTGGATCAGTTTGGGTTTTGCTGTGAGTGTCATAGGTACCGTCCCCCATTTTTCCTTTTGCAGCTGGTGAAAGCAGATCAGTGAAATATGTCAATGACAGCGCGCTGGTACCTACAATGCAATATCTTAGTAAAGTTGTCTAAGATGTTTCCCCTTTGGTCGTATGGACCTTTGTTGGTTGGCGTGAAGGACTGTAAGGGAAAAGTCCTCAAAAATACATTGCTGGCTAATGTGACTCCACAATAAGAACTAGGAATAGACAAATATAGTAAAAGTGTTTTATTTTGAATTACAAATCAATCAATATAGGCAAACCAAGAATAAGTTCAGTAAGTACAGCAATACAGCTGATAAGCTGAACTGAGCTGCAATTTAATGAGATACAAAACTGTGATAGCCACAACAATAAACAAACAAATTAAAGCAAATAGGTGTTCCATAAAGAAACTTTCCATCTCTCTTCTAAACACAGATCAAATAGAGGATCATCTGCCAAGGGTTTCTATTCAGGGAGCACATAAGATGTTGGAATGATCCAACTTCAGTAGAAGTCTTATGGTAAAGGAAATAGGTGTTTAGCATAAAGCTCACACTTGAAGAATAAGGCAAGCAGAGAGGTCTGTGCCTTTCAAAGTCAAAAGGGAATCTCTCTTCTCTAACTGTGAGAACACCATTTTGACAGTAACAGTAGAGTCAGAAACATCCTTATCGTCTTTCACACCACCAGGAACCAAAGAAGTAGTTACTCAAGAGCATCTGCAACATTCCTACAGTTACTCATTGCTTCGAAACTTGGACTGAAGTTCTCAAACTTGAACATCTTTCCATCCTGGTACCTGATGAAGAGAAGGTCTCTTTCAACCATTATTTCTCCATGCTCACTGCCACATTTTTCTCTCCACGTCTCACTATCATCAGCCTAATACAAATAGTAAGTGTTTCTCTAATGAGAATCATGATAATTCACCTTCAAAGAAAGAAAGAATATGCTGACAAGGCAAAATGCATTTCAACTGAGGTCTATAGTCTGGCTAAATTAACTGAGCGTTTAACATGAACTTAAATACATGATTAGACATACACATGTTAAACCTGTAAAATAAATGTAAAACGTTAATAAAAGAGTATGTGATTAAGTTTCAAATTAACATCAGTGCACACATATATACATCTGTAATCCCTATAATGGTTCCAGTCCATTAATAGATTTCAATGCTTCACATATGTTAATGAAATTAAGCCACACAGTGAATATAATGTAAGTTATGAATATATAATTAAATAATCATGATGCATAAGAGTGGAATCTAAATTGCGCTGCTCCATCACTATGCATCAATCCATTTTGTTTACCATTAAATGATTTTTCACGCCCTGCTGGTCACCATATAAATTTTGGCAAAATCAACTATCTTTTCTTCTTTTAGAAGCCAATAATTTAGGTTCTGTTAAATTGGTTAATAGTAACTTTTGCCATTTACAATTTTAGACCTCGCAAACACTGCAGCTTTATGTGCATTTTAAAACACATTAGAATTAAATTAAGTTCTGTCTATTAGAAAAGAACTTCAAGGCACTTCAAGTGGCCCGTGGTGCTGGAACATTTTTCAGAGAAGGGGTGCTGCCATCAATGTTACATCACTGAAGTCAAAGGGATTGTAAAGAAATCCAGGTGTCAACAAAGAACAAGTACAGTAAATGAGCCACATACATTGAGCTGGAGAGTGGTATTGGTGTGGAATGTAGCCATTGGTGCATTTTGGAGCACACTGTTGCAAATGTATTTGTTACACCAGTCAGCCTTAAAGTGGTCTTCCCCGAAACTTTTTTGCCTAACTCCTCTATTTTTGCTGATCTCATTTTTGTTGGTTATAGAACTCTATGCACTTCACCACGGCTAACCAGTGCTAAAATGCTTGTGCTCTCTCCTTTAAACATGGTGAAATTGGTGTACACCCAATTAGAACATTTAATATACTTGTAAGTCCGTATTAAAGTTGTAGCTCATTTGTCCAGTGCTTGTAAATTATTGCTACTAGTAGGCCTGCAGCACTTAATCTGCCAATCCCTTCAGTAGCCTTTTAAACATGTGCCAGTCCCGGAATTGCTGCCTATGTGTGCAGTTTAAACTGCTATTTTTATCTGGCAAAAAAAACTTTTGCCAGGTCTAAACCCTTCTTTTAATACAAATAAGTCTCTCCTAGGGTAGGCCCTAAATAGCCTAAAGGGCTAGGTGCAGTGAATTTAAAGCGTTGAACATCTACTTTGGTAGTGAAAAACTCTTACATTTGTTTTTCACTACTGCAAGACCTGCCTCTCCCATAGGATACCATTGGAGTTACCTTACTACATTTTATAAGCTTTAGCTTCCAATTGGGACCAGGTAGACAGGTTGAATTTGGAGTCTAAAGAATTGTAATTATAAGCCCTCTTTAATGATAAAGTCAGATTTTTTAATTTCACAATTATAAAAATGCCACTTTTAGAAAATTGGCATTTTCTTGTCCCTACCATTTGGTGCCTGCAGTATGTATCATGGGTCACATGACCAGGTGTATCTGGCAGTTGGTCTTTGTGTATTGCACAAAGAAAGCGAGACAAAGGGGAATAGATGTTGGCAGGATGAACCATCACTGACGTGATGAGGTAGATGAGCTGTCACCTACTACACTTGTACATCACAAAGCCTCTGCCCAGCACACTTACAAAGGGCTTTGACACCAGTCTTTTGTGTCCTGAGACAAGCTGGTGCCTGAGCTGAGAGGCAGGACATTTCAAGTACCTCTGGAGGTGGAAGCATCTAGAGACTGCTCCTACTGCAAAGAAGACAGTGAGTATAAATTATGGACCCACAGACCCAGCTCTTCAGTACACCTCTGGATCAGTGGGAGACCCAAGAAGGACTACTGTGCGACTCTGCAAGAAGGACTGCTACTCTGCTGGCCTGCTACCAGAGTGGAAAGTACTGGACCTGCAACTTGAACCTAGGCCCACCAGAGTGACTCCAAGAGCTAGTTGGCTGACCTCTTGATCCAAGCCTCAGGGGTAGAAAAGGCTCCAACCACGTTAAACCCAGCACCTGGACTCTCTTTGCTGTAGGTCCTACGCCGAAGTGGTGCCACCCCTGTCCTGGACCCTTGGAAGACGGCCTGAAGGTGCTCTGAAAGCCCAGCAGTGGTTCTGTGAGCAGAACTGATGGACCCCGATGCATCTCCTCGCAGCTTCATTGGAACCCTTGCTACGCAACACCTACTCAACGCAAGACTTCGTATGTCAAGCCCCTCATCAACAGCATTCTTGGCAATGATGCAGGACTTGGCATAACAGCCCAGCAGCTTCATTGGAACCTGTGCGGTGCAGGACCTGCATCTATTCCGAACCACCATTGCGTGGTGCAGGGCTCTCACAAAGCACTGTAAACCTGGATTTAAAATGCTTTGTTCAGCAGGCCTAACTTGGTTCTTGTACATGGCCCGCACTCCACCTAGTTGGCGTGAACCGGTCTGACACGACCAGATACCACCGTTGGAGCTTTGTGATTTTAGGCACTATTTTCATCTAAATCTTTGAAATTGTGTATCTCCTAAGCACAGGTTAATTTGGGGTAAACTCTGCTCCGTTTGTGGATTTTTTTCTTTGCTCGCCAATATTAAGTTGGCGAGTGCGAGCAAGGGAAAACCACCTCCCAGCAAGATTTCTCAACGCAGGCGATCAATTTCTCAATGCGGACGGTCGCAGATGGTTGTGACTGCTCGTGTTGAGAAACCTTCCATTCGCATTTAGAAAGCAGCAGCTTGAGTAAAAATTCTACTCAAGCGTCAGAAAAGAAGCAGCGCCCTCTTGCGCTGTGCATGGTGCAGTTCATGCAGATTTTACAGTGTGGAACAAACACCAGGTGCTGAAAATGAACACGAACGGCGTGACCAAACTCACTCCGCCACTTGCGTAACTCCATGTAGTGTGGCAGAGATTTTTGGTCACTTCATCTGCAAACTACACCGTGGCTTAATTTGGGGTTTCTTGTGACTTCACACTGACAGAAATTGTGGCTGCTGCTTGAGTAGGGATTAACATTCTTAACCAGCAACCCAATTTCTTACAGTATTACTAAAGCATGGTGTGGTAACGCACTGTCATTTACAGCAAGCACATTTTCCATTGAAATGGCAACAGAATTCTCACTGACATGCAGTTTTACTGAGAAAACTATATGGCGTGCAGATGATAATGTGTGAAAATTGTGTTTCAGCAAATATTTGCCATTTTTTTGATCCTATTGAAATGTTTCCATCACACTTTTTTTTGCAAAAAAATGTGCTTCATTTGTGCTTTTCTTAATTCTACGTTTTGAAATACTTGTAAAGTGCATTTACAGGTATTTAAATGTGTGTTAGAAAAAACTGATATCTTGCAGCCTTTCCTTTTAAACTGCCTGTGACTGTGACCCCAGCAATCGTCTAACCTTGCAGTCAGAGAAAGAAAAGCAAACACCAATCACTATGTTAAAAGAAAAAGTTGAAATCTGTCAGAAGCCTGAAATTTGCCATCTGTCTTTGAACGCAGAGCAAATGTGGCAAGATAAAAAGCACAATCTAAAGGCATCTTTATCGCTCGTTCATTATTTTGGGGATGCAGCAGCACCACCATTCCCCTACTTCCAGGTCTACGCAAGGAGGCACTGGGACGGACAAACTAACAGATGTCAAGTAACGCAAAATCCAAAGTTGCCAATCATTAAATTTTACTGATGAAGTCAAGTGAAAAATTCAAACACCACTGGGCATTGTAAATAAATCACATAGAATGCCACCTAACAGAGACAAAAGTGCACCGTTAGTGGCCAATTGGATGGGAAACAAATTCAAAGATGCCCGCCTTGCATGTGTGCCCATGTACAGGGGGCCACCTTGGAACTGTGAAAAAACATTTTAAGATGGCTGCTGAGAGAGCACAAGTTTGAAAAAAAATGTATAAGTACGCCATATTTACAAGCACGTAGTTAGTTTAAACATGTTTTGCACACGAGTGTTTTATACCCAGGAGTGAAATATATAGAGTGTTTTATATTCAGTGGCGAAATGTATAGAATGTTAAGTAGAGTAACTATAATTATAACGGTGTGAGATAATGTAGAAATGTTAGAATATATGTGAAAACCTCATGTTCTCATGTTAAAAGAATCATGTCCGAATTAAATGTAACTTTGAAATCCAGTATAATGTGTAGGCCTTAGGGCAATTCACAGCAAACCTAAACGTGCTGCTAAAATAATGTGAGATAAGGTTGACATGGTTCTTCCAAATGTACTATTGAACTTAGGGTTAAAAGTATATGCTTTATAGATGTGTTATTTTAGAAACGTATGCTAGTTAAGAATGTTTGCTGTTTAAATCAAGTTAACGTTTTAAGAGTGCAGGGACCTGCTGCATGTAAATCAAGTAGGCCAGAGCAGATAATGTCATGTCGTTTAAATTGCCATGTGCTCGTTAGAGAAGAGGTCGTGAGGTGTCCAGCACGGAGCTTTGAGAGTGTTTTACGACTAAAGATATGGTGGAGTCTGGAATTTGAGGCCCACTGCAGGACGAGCTGTATGCAGGTGCGAGGGTCCTAATCAGCTCGAATGAAAGGGACTTTGTTCAGTGGCGCCTTGCGCAGGCCTGTAGGAGTTTCCAGGAATTTAGGGGGTATCGGCGCAAGAGAAGAAGCCTGGGAACCAAGGTCAACTTTAACGAGGGTCTTCAAGAGTACCATCATGGAGTTTGCCGCGCAAAGATGTACCACGTGAGGGGCGTCCCAAGGGGCGTTTCTATTGGAAATGTGATTTGGTATTAGGGAAAGCGACCCGGGAGGAGAGCAGAGCAGATGATTTTGGGAGCCTAAGGAAGCGGATGGGTAGGCAGATAGGCTGATCAGGAGAGACCCATTATCAGAGAAGAGACAAAGAGAAGTGCGTGATCTTCTTAGGAAGTCACCACGGCTGACACCTAGAGGGTTAAGATCTTGCTAAGTAGGGATGACACTTAGTATAGTGTAGGGACAGACTAACCTTAATTTTCTTTTCTGTAATGACTTTGAGATTGCAACTTATATCTATTTTGACAACCCTTATGGTTTTTGAGCTTGTACTTATTATTTTGTTTTTCAGACTTAGATTATTCAAGAAGTTCATGTTCATAGTGATACCAATTTACCTTTTGAATCTCATTTTGAGAAGTTTGTATCTTCAGTTATCTTTGACTTTATATTAAATCTTTAAAACTTAAATTTGGTCGGTGGTCATTTAGCGTGGTGTAAGTTCTTAAATTGATTGACTTATTGTGAGATTACCTTTTACTCAACGACAGGTACCAACGATTCAGTCGACATAGTTTGGGATTTGGTAAGATAATTAGTAACCAGTAATCCCGCGTTAGCAGTTGGTAGCAGAGTGAGGATGGTTATCTTCTTGAGGAAGGTAATCTAGAGAGGTTAGTTTATCCCAAGGCCCGAGACGTCGAGAGACGAGCAGCGGAAGAATCGTGTACCGAAAGGTGCAGACGGTGCGAGAAAAGCAGCAGTATCGGAGAGTGAGTATAAAAAGGGTCATGCGTGAACAGATTGCGGTGTTTTGTGTTGTATTTGTATTGTAATGTCTTGCGGAGTTGAATGCCTGTAGTGTGAATGAGAGAAGGTTGTGAGCGCGCGCAACCTGGTAAACTGGTAACCTGGTGAAATCTTAAGTTCAGGACAGAGCTTAAGTGGTTTTGGGTGTATCGAACATCCAGGGTAGTTGTCGACCATAGTACGGAGGTCACGAGGTACCATTGACCGCCGTGGATCCAAGATAGGGGGAGTGTAAGAGTGAGTGTATGAGTAACGGACGCTGGTCGAAAGTTACTGTGTGTGAGTAACCTATCGGAGAAGGCGATTGTCTGGAAGTAAACGGAAAGACATTTCGCCAAGTTAGGTGACAACTACAGAAAGACTGTGGGCGTACAGTCAAAGAAAGGTGATCGCTTGGACGGAAGTAATCATTTTTCGGAGTATGAATGGGACGCGTGCATGACCGAGGAGACGAGCTGAGAAAGGAGGGGAACTGCTGCGAAGGGGGACGGGTGACGTCGGCTAGAGCCGCGCTGTGATTGAGCGGTTGGTGTGACGTTAGCTAGAGCCGCGCTCTGGTTGGGCGGCTAGAGTGACGTCGGAGGAAAGTCGCGTACGGATAGGCCAGTTAGTAAGAACGGCGCTGAGATTGGTGGATTGTCATCAGGAAGTAAACAAACGCAGAGAAAAGAGAAATCATGAAGTGTTTTAAGTGTTTGAAAGGGATTTTTAAACGTAAACGAAGTGAACATTATTACGGGGAAGAGGCTCCGCCAGAGGGTACACCAGCTCATTATATGGCAACGAATGTGGGGCTGCATACCATATTATGGATTGGGGCTTGGAATAAGCTTACGGAAGGGAATGAGGAAATGCAGTTCCCGAAGTACGGGACGTTTAAGTTAGAGGTGTTACATCGGCTAAAAGCAACCATGTCCTCATTGAAACCCTCGCCCAGACCAACACAGTTTGAGGCTCTTAATGCATGGATTAAGGCTGCACACGACCGAAGTTTGAACAGGCGTCAACAAAGGCTGACGCGATCGGTAAGGGCAGTGCGAGATTCCAAATGGGATGAGGAAGCAAAGCGATGGAGGGTACAGGCTATTGAGGTGGAAAAAATGTATCCGATGAGGGAGGTGGCAGGAGGAGGAGGAAACCTCATGGAAGAAGATGAAGAAAGCGAGTCGGAGGACAATCTGATAAACAGATTGTTAATGGATAGACCACCTCCGAGAGTGGGGTTGATAGAAGATAGAGGGCTCGCAAGGGAAGATGGGAATGACATAGAGGGATATACACCACTCCCTATATCGGAATGGACACCTATCAAAGGCGGAGAAACACCTCCAAACAACACTGTACAGAGTGTAGTGGGAAGGTTTGTAGTGCAGAAAACGCCAACCACCGAAAGGGCTGAGTCTGTGGGATTACCAGACGCTCTTCAAGTGCCTGTTACCATAGGACCCATAGTTTCGATCTATAACCCTGAGAGAGATAGAGGGGAACAACAAAGGCAATTGGATAGGGAGAGGATTGAAATGGAAAGGAGGAATAATGTGACAAATGCATGGAAACAATTGCCAGGATCGGTAACATGGAATACCCCATTAGACACAACTGTCGGTCCCAATTCAGAACAGGGAGGTCCGAGAGGACCAATGGATCTAAGGGGACCACGGCCAAGATCCTATTCAGAGTTAAGAGCTGATTTGAGAGAATGGGACGGGTCCATAGTATCTCCGAGTAACAGGACAAGAACGGAACCAGAGTGGGAAAGCAGGGGTAACGGGACTGTATCTCATTGTGGGGCCAGCGAAAGCAGTCAGGGCCGGGAAGGCCAAAGTCAAGAGAATAGAGGGGATGCATGTCCTACAAATCAGGGAGAACAGCCGGAACAAAATACTAGGATTGTAGAATGTGAGGAAATGTCCCGTCTCTGGGGGAAAGGAGGAGATGAGGTGGTACGGGCTTTTCAGAATAGGTTTAGGTGCCTTCATCATACACTCGGGGAAGACGTTCAACATTGGAGAAAGGAGAACAGCGATAGGTCCCGCCACGCCTCGAATAATCAGGAATCACAGGGAAGTAGTGAAGAAAGAGGGAGTAATGGAACATCTTACCCTGCATCCCGTGAAACCAGCCAGGATGGGGAGAGAGGGGCTATAAGGCGTGAAGGAGTGTTTCACCACCCACCCCGAGAAGATGGAAAGGCATGGGACTTAGAGAGATGGGAACAGGGGAGGACTCCCTATAACTCACCAATACCTAAACGTAGATCTCGGAGCTGGGATGGGAGAGATGCGGATGGAGGAGCTAAATTGAGTGTCTTGAAAGCTGAAATTAAGGCAAAAAGGCTTGATGTTACTAGTTTAAAATCAGATGTTGATGAGATAATAGATGGAACATTGCCCTTGGAAAGGATAGAATTGTATGAACAGGATGAGTTATTGTTTATGGCAAAGGATATTACTAGGAAAGCTAGAGCGTTTCATGAGAAACTGACTGATTTGGCAGACAGGTATGCTGTGGATTTATCTAGGACAAGGGCATTACAGAGTAACCACAGATTACAGTACGCAGACCAGGATCTAGATGAGAAGAGAACTACTGGATTAAAAACACACATAAGAGAGCTGGTATCAGGGATAAGAGTGTGGAGAGAACTGGATAAATGGGAAGAAAGGTGGTCGAAGAAGGGCACGGTTAGACGAAGTGCAAATGTGATGACCCCCGAGGGAAGGGTAATGCATATGGAGGCATTCCCTTTGCGAGAAATATCAAACGGAAATTATGTACATGTACCCTGGAGTAGAGGAGATTTTGCTGCATTTACCAACTCATTTCCGAAGTTGCGGGACAATCCAGTAGAATGGTATAAGCAGGTAGAGAGGTTTGTTAAAATTTCGAAGGTATTGTGGATTGATTTGAACACGTTGTTTGACATCGTGGTCCCATCTGATCTGTGGACCCCTTGTAAGACTAGTGTCGAATGGCCAAATGCTGAACCATTGAGGGATGCTCGAACAAATGGACCATCTGAGATTGTCATGCGAAAGTATGAAAGGGTAATAGCTTGGCTGAAAGATAAGGTACCACCTCAGGATATAGATTGGGTAAAGATAGATCGAACAAGGCAAGAACCGAAGGAGACCGTGCATGAGTTTTATGAGAGGTTGCTGAAAACATTCAAGCAATACAGTGGACTTGATGTAATGGATCCCAAAGATATAGGACAATTTGTGTCAAAGTTTGTCTTGGGGTTGAGACCTGACATTTGCTTGATGATTCAACAACATTTAATTTGTTGGCAGAACAAACCACTAGATGAAATTCTACGTTATGCACGATACTGTAGTGATGAGATAGATTCTAAAGCCAAGAATCTAAAGGAGAAATTGATGGTGGTGCAAATGCAGTCCGCCGGGAAGGGTGGCCAGCAGAAACAGGGGATGGGACGGAAGCCAAACGGTCAGAATAAGGACAATGAAGAAGGGCAGAGACCTAGGATAGACTTTGCCACTTTAAAGAAAACGACAAAGTGTCATCAGTGTCACCAGGTGGGGCATTGGCGACGCGAGTGTCCCTTTAACCCTGAAAATGGAGAGCTAGAAATAGAAGAGCAGGTTCAAGAAGTCCCAACGCAAAAGGTGACAGTTCCAAGCAGTAAGGTGGCCAAAGGGGGGACTTCGGCCCCACGGGCCCAGTTCCCACAGCCACCGAAGGTAGCGACAGGGGGTAAGGTCTTTAAGCAGATGCCTCTCTTCATCGAGGAAGAAAAGTGTTACTACATTGATCCATTGACAGGACAACGTGTGAGCAGTGAAGAGGACTGTACCCTCGGGGCAGTTCTAGAAGTGGATCAGAGAGGGCCATTTGTTGAGGCAGAAGTGGCAGGGTGTCCCACTACGTTCTTAGTGGATACTGGGGCTACTCGTTCGACTCTGAGATCAGCGGTGGTTCCGGACTTGCCAATGTCAGGGGAAACAATTCAGGTGGTAGGAGTCGCAAATAAAAGAATGACCAGTCCCTTGACAGAACCAGTGTCTGTGAAAATTGGAAACCATATGAACGAACATCAGTTTGTGGTTTGTGACTCGAGTCCGGTATGTCTGTTAGGAAGGGATTTGTTGTGCAAATTGAACTGCACCATATACTGCACCCCGCAAGGAGTGGAGGTACAGACTACCGACGAGGATGCTACTTTTAAGGTGGCCAATTCCAAATCTTGTGTAGAACTATATCCTACTCTGACAATAGAAGATCTTCCCCAAGACCTACGAGATGCAGTGGCGTCAGAAGTATGGGATTTCACAGGAGAGGAAATAGGATTGATTAAGGGGGTAGAGGCGGTAAAAATATTGGTAAAACCAAATGTTGAGTTTCCAAGAACGCCTCAATACAAATTGTCACAGGAAACGATTGCAGGAATAAAGCCTGTGATCGAGTCAATGATACAGCAGGGAATACTGAAAGAAATCGTGGGTAGTCCTTGTAACTCCCCGATTATGGGTTTGCAGAAACCTAGTGGGAAATTCAGGATAGTACAGGATTTATGAAAGATTAACAACATAGTTGTTTCTTGTTGTCCCGTGGTACCGAATCCATCAGTGATACTGTTTCAAATACCATGTCAAGCAGAATGGTTCACAGTGATAGATCTCTGCCAGGCTTTCTTTTCAATCCCATTGGATGAAGAGAGCAGGTATCTTTTTGCTTTTAAAATGGAAGATCGCGTTTTAACATGGTGTCGAATCCCACAAGGATTCACAGACAGCCCATCCATCTTTAATCAGTTGTTGAAGAAGAATCTTGAGAATCTAGTACTGCCACAGAACTCGGTTCTGGTACAGTACATAGATGACCTACTTGTTGCGTCAGAGACAGAGGAAGCTTGTAAAGCAGACTCAATTGCCTTACTGAACCATTTAGCTGAAAATGGACATAAGGTATCTCCGAGCAAGTTGCAGTATTGTCTGACAGAAGTACAGTATCTAGGGCACAGGTTAGAAAAAGGGAAACGTAAGGTGTCCCCAGAGAGGATTGAGGCGATAATGAAAATGAATGCGCCTACAACACAGAGAGAAGTTAGAATGTTCCTAGGAATGGTGGGTTACTGCCGACAGTGGATAGTTAACTTCTCACTGAAAGCAAAGCCCTTACAGAAACTGACGCACAAGGAGGTGAGTGATCCGGTACCATGGGATGAAGAATGTTTGGTGGCATTTTTACAGCTGAGAGACGATTTGTGTCGTGCCCCAGCTTTGGGAATGCCCGATTACGAGAAGTCATTTTCACTCTATTGTTGTGAGAGAGAGGGATGTGCTTTGTCAGTCTTGGCACAGACCCACGGAAATGCCCGTAGACCAGTTGCATATTTTTCGGCTACATTAGATCCAGTAGCCGCAGCGTTGCCCGGATGTCTCAAATCCGTTGCTGCAACAGGTGTCAGCATTGAAAGGAGCGAAAGTATTGTGATGGGACATCCAGTAGTGGTGTATGTACCACATTCAGTTGAATTGTTAATGACCAGGACGAAGACGCAGCATCTGACCAATAGTAGGCTCACGCGCTACGAGCAAGTTATACTTGCCGCAGAGAACGTGACCCTCAGGAGATGCTCTGTCTTGAATCCTGCTACTTTGATGCCATTACCCACTGTAATAGAAGGCGAAGGATGTGAAGACCACGATTGCCTTGATGTGACTGAACTATGCACGAAACCCAGACCAGATATTGTGGATGAGCCGTTGTCTGACCCTGATGAAATTTACTTTGTTGATGGCTCATGTTTAAGAGACGATACTGGTCGGTTGAGAGCAGCTTATGCTGTTTGCACCATTACTGGAGTGGTGGAAGCCGCTTGCCTGGAAGGAGTACATTCCGCACAGGTAGCAGAAATTATTGCCCTAACTCGTGCCTGCATAGCAGGAAAAGGAAAGAGAGTCACCATCTACACGGACAGCCAATATGGTTTCGGTGTGGTTCATGATTTCGGGCAGTTGTGGTCTCAGAGGGGTTACATGACCTCCTCTGGTTCGCCCATTCGAAATGGAGAATTTGTGCGGCTGTTGTTAGAAGCATTACAAGGTCCAGTTGACATCGCAATAGTAAAATGTGTAGCTCATACTAAGAATACAGATTTTGTGTCACAAGGCAACAGATACGCTGATGAAGTCGCACGCTATTGTGCGGAACAAAATTATTCTTTCTCAAAGGTGGAAATAGAAGGTGCAGAAGAAAAGACTGAATTAAGTATGATGTTAGAAACTGTAGACACTTGGGAGGATTTAAGAATAATGCAGGAGAACGCACCTGAAACAGAGAAAAAGGCATGGGAAATAGCAGGTTGTATGCGAAGTGAAATGGATTTTTGGGTTTCAGCAGATGGGAGAGCTGTGTTACCTGAAGAATTAGCTAATCCCATGGCGAGAGAAATACATGGTCCAGTACATCTAGGAAGGGATGCTATGATGAGAGTGTTTAGGCAAACTTGGTATTGCCCTAAATTTAGAATAGCAGCAGAATCAGTATGTAAGCGATGTGTTACCTGCCAACAACTGAATGTAGGCAAACGAACACCAGTCACACTGAGTCACATTGGGAGGTCGGGGGGGCCTTTCAATAGAATGCAACTAGATTTCATCGAAATGCCAAGAGTCAATCGCCTTCGGTATGTGTTGGTGATTGTATGTGTATTTTCCAGATGGGTTGAAGCGTACCCTACACGTAGGTGCGATACACTCACAGTGGCTAAATTGTTGCTCAGGGAGTTGATACCGCGCTTCGGGGTGCCTGCCTCTTTGGAATCGGACAGAGGAAAACATTTTAACAGCGAAATAGTGAAGATGTTGTGCTCCACACTGAATATCGATCAAAAGCTGCATTGTAGTTATCGACCAGAAGCTTCAGGAATTGTGGAACAAGTGAATGGCACTTTGAAGAATAGATTGGCTAAAGTAGTGGCATCCACATCTTTGAGTTGGCCAGATGCTCTTCCCCTAGTGCTCATGAGCATGCGCAGCACCCCTGACCGGAGGACAGGTCTTTCTCCCCACGAGATCCTGATGGGGAGGGCCATGAGACTTCCTACAGTTCCAACTACTGCCCTATTGAATATTACAGATGATCTGATCTTGGATTATTGTAAAGGACTGTCTGACGCCATCCATTCTGTGTCCCTTCAGGTGCATGCGGCTGAAGTTCCAGCATCGAGGAACCTGTGTCATGATCTGAACCCAGGGGACTGGGTCTTGGTTAAAAAACACGTCCGGAAGAACTGCCTAGATGTTCGCTGGCGTGGGCCCTTTCAGGTAATCCTGATAACGAACACCGCGGTGAAGTGCGGGGGGGCTGCCAAATTGGATCCATGCTTCCCATACTCGAAGAGTTCCAGCACCTCTAGAAGGAACAGCTCCCATCCCAGACGAAAGCCCGGAAGTGGAAGAAGAGTTGCAAGAAGGGATTGAGGCAGCTGAGGGGGTGTCGGAAGAAGTTGGGAACGCAACGGATTCAGAAGAAGAGCGAAGGCAGGACGGCAGTGAGACAGAAGACGCAACTGAAGGAGAGAGCAGAAGTGAATACGACTCAGACTCAGATCCGTATCAGAGCGACCAAGAACCAAGTGAGAGGACAAGGAATAGGAGAATAAGGCTTGGAGCTGCCACTTGGCCAGCAAGGAGAAGAAGGCTAAGTTTGAGGTCGGCCCAAGAAGAAACGCTTGCTCCTATATCCGAAGACTCAGATCCAGAAGAAGATATCCAGGATCAAGCCGAGGAGGGTCTTAGAAGATCAAGAAGGGTGCGAGTGCCTAGCAGAAGATACTCTACTCCCGACTGGACCTACCTCGTTGCAGATGTCTGGGAGACACAGAACAGGGAGGATCAGGGAAGTGGAACTGATCAGAACTGACCCGATCATCACAGTGCAAATAAGATTTCTACTGCCAGGAGCGGAGACCGAAAGGTTGCTGACACTCAACATCGTTCATCCTGCTCTCCTGAGTGGAATAAGAAAATTGATTTTAGAAACAGTTGAGTTTCCAGTTTGCTGTTCACGATATCCAATATTGGAGGGAACTCTTCTTCGTTTGGAAATGCTTGAGCGAGTAGTGGAAATGCTAGGAGTGCTTATTGTTGTGGATTAATACCATATTACGAATGTCTTCAAAGGGGCGCAGAACTGGAAAGGTGAAGAAAGTGATCTTGATTAGAACGGACCCCTTTGTAATTGTGGATGTAGAACTGATAGTACCAGGAGTAGAAATTGAAAAAACGTTAACTCTCAATTTCGTCCGTCCACTTGTCTTGAGCGAAATAAGGAGAATAATCCTAGAAAAAGTTGACTTTCCATGTTGTGGTACGAACTGCCCAGAACCTGAGGGAATGTTACTTCGGATGGACATTTGTGAAGACGTAGTGTCCCTCCTTGAGTCATACATAACTTCAGATGAAAATAAGACTTTTGAAAAGAAATTGTAAAATTGTTGCAAGATAACCTAGCGCCGAGTGGAAGAAGAAAAAATGGTAGGGGTTTCCTTTTAGCGGATGGAGAAGGGCTAGGGTTGTCTATTTTCTACTGGACTTTGAACTGTTTTGCGGAAACAAATTGTCAAGCTTCCAAGTGTTCAAAAGAGAGACATTGCAAGAGAGAAAGACTTTGTTTGAAAACGGGGAAGAAGTTGATGCGAGAAGAACGTCCAAAGAGACACTGTTTGAGAACATGGAGGCTGGCAACCCGAACCGCAGGGCAAAATGTATAGCTGTTACACTTTTAGGAGTAGTGGTTTCTCTTATAATTTTAGTGGTAACTGTTTCATTCCTAGTGGGACACGAAGGGGATGAAACCGCAGTCAAGGAGGATAAGGGAGTATCAACACCGAAAACTACCATTATTAAGGAGAAGGGAAACATCAATGAGAAAGACAAAGCATTGTTAGATGCAGAAATAAAAAGGCTTCACACAGATGAGTCACAGGGAAATTACAAATCAAATGCTTATGCTAAATTGCTTTATGAATATGTTGATGCCATGGAAGTGAAGGATTGTTACGTTTGTATGCAATTACCAGCTTCAGTGGAGGAGGGTATCAGATACCATCATCTTCCGTTGACATATGGAATAACGTGCAGTTTATTGTTGAGCATGTTTTATGGACGAGAAGGATTCGAGTATTACTTCTCGAATTTCGACTCGACATTGCCAGAGGTTCCGAATTTCAAGCATTTGAACAAATGGGACTACTACAAAAGCGAAGACAGATTACACAAATGGTTTATTCCATGGAAAACGTTAGATACTTCACATGCTCGAAGAAACAATCTGACTTGTCAAATATCAGAAGTTGAGAAAAAGTTTATAGCACAGGTAGATACTAGATACAGGAGGCAGAAGATTTTGAAGGCATCAGGACAATGGGAAACAGATTGGACCAAGGAGGAAAGGGCACATCAAAGAAAAGGTAGTATTGGTCCAATTGCTTTGGATAAGGAGAAACGGGGGAAACTGTGCATTCACAGGAGTTACTCCTATTATGAAAACTTTTATGTAGGTCAAGTCAATTGTGAACATGCTTTTCAATTGGAGTATTACTCTAAGGACTTTTTGAAAGGGATGCAAGCAATACCAAATGTATATTTTGTATGTGGAAGAAATGCCTATGTGAAGTTACCAGATAATTGGTACGGATCATGCTATCTGGCTGTTGTCTTCCCTAAAATATATCATGTTGAGAATTTAGACACGCCAAAGAAAGAAATACCAACTAGATGGAAGCGAGGGCTGGGTGCAGCAGAAGTAGTTGGAGATGTACTCGGTGCTGCATTCCCTTTCTTGGGACTGATATTGAATGACATTAAGATCAGGAGGTTAGCTACAGTCGTAGATAGGCTATCTGCCAGTACTGCAAGATCATTGATGCTGATAGAAGGGGAGATGCAATCGATTAGGGCAATGGTTCTTCAGAACCGACTTGCTTTAGACGTTCTGTTAGCTAAAGAGGGAGGAGTCTGTAAGGCTTTGAAGGTCCAGGAATGCTGCACTTACATTCCAGACAATTCAAAACCTCTAGAGAAGTATATACAAAACATCACTGCCATACACTACGAAATTGAGGACCTGGCAAAGGTAAATGTGTGGGAAAAAGTAGGTCATGGAATGGGTAAAGTTGGAAGTTGGTTTGCCAACTTAGGAAAGGGTATCGTTTGGTACATACTGAAACCCATCATCATAATAGTGATTTGTGTAATCACTTTGTGGGGATTGGTGCGGTTGTATCAATGTTATAGAGCAAATAGGTTGCAGAGAACTATGAGGAAACAGGAGGAAGAGTTGACAGCGATGCAGGACACTCAATATAAGAGTCTGAAAGCATTAGAGAGTATGAAAAGAAGTGGCACAGCCATGACTTCACTTTGAAGGGTTCTACATTTTTAGTGTCTTGATGGTGATGACCCCTGAAGGTCATCAAAGGGGGGACTGAGAGAGCACAAGTTTGAAAAAAAATGTATAAGTACGCCATATTTACAAGCACGTAGTTAGTTTAAACATGTTTTGCACACGAGTGTTTTATACCCAGGAGTGAAATATATAGAGTGTTTTATATTCAGTGGCGAAATGTATAGAATGTTAAGTAGAGTAACTATAATTATAACGGTGTGAGATAATGTAGAAATGTTAGAATATATGTGAAAACCTCATGTTCTCATGTTAAAAGAATCATGTCCGAATTAAATGTAACTTTGAAATCCAGTATAATGTGTAGGCCTTAGGGCAATTCACAGCAAACCTAAACGTGCTGCTAAAATAATGTGAGATAAGGTTGACATGGTTCTTCCAAATGTACTATTGAACTTAGGGTTAAAAGTATATGCTTTATAGATGTGTTATTTTAGAAACGTATGCTAGTTAAGAATGTTTGCTGTTTAAATCAAGTTAACGTTTTAAGAGTGCAGGGACCTGCTGCATGTAAATCAAGTAGGCCAGAGCAGATAATGTCATGTCGTTTAAATTGCCATGTGCTCGTTAGAGAAGAGGTCGTGAGGTGTCCAGCACGGAGCTTTGAGAGTGTTTTACGACTAAAGATATGGTGGAGTCTGGAATTTGAGGCCCACTGCAGGACGAGCTGTATGCAGGTGCGAGGGTCCTAATCAGCTCGAATGAAAGGGACTTTGTTCAGTGGCGCCTTGCGCAGGCCTGTAGGAGTTTCCAGGAATTTAGGGGGTATCGGCGCAAGAGAAGAAGCCTGGGAACCAAGGTCAACTTTTACGAGGGTCTTCAAGAGTACCATCATGGAGTTTGCCGCGCAAAGATGTACCACGTGAGGGGCGTCCCAAGGGGCGTTTCTATTGGAAATGTGATTTGGTATTAGGGAAAGCGACCCGGGAGGAGAGCAGAGCAGATGATTTTGGGAGCCTAAGGAAGCGGATGGGTAGGCAGATAGGCTGATCAGGAGAGACCCATTATCAGAGAAGAGACAAAGAGAAGTGCGTGATCTTCTTAGGAAGTCACCACGGCTGACACCTAGAGGGTTAAGATCTTGCTAAGTAGGGATGACACTTAGTATAGTGTAGGGACAGACTAACCTTAATTTTCTTTTCTGTAATGACTTTGAGATTGCAACTTATATCTATTTTGACAACCCTTATGGTTTTTGAGCTTGTACTTATTATTTTGTTTTTCAGACTTAGATTATTCAAGAAGTTCATGTTCATAGTGATACCAATTTACCTTTTGAATCTCATTTTGAGAAGTTTGTATCTTCAGTTATCTTTGACTTTATATTAAATCTTTAAAACTTAAATTTGGTCGGTGGTCATTTAGCGTGGTGTAAGTTCTTAAATTGATTGACTTATTGTGAGATTACCTTTTACTCAACGACAGGTACCAACAATTCAGTCGACATAGTTTGGGATTTGGTAAGATAATTAGTAACCAGTAATCCCGCGTTAGCACTGCCTTCTGACTAAACGGTAGGCAGCATTACTTGGAGTAAGTGGCCACGGCTAGGTGGGGAGCTCTTAAACAGTAGGGGATCGAAGGAGGAGGCAGGAGGCATTAATAAATAGATTGGCATGGGGAAAGTGAGGAACAGCGAGAGAAAGGGGGAGAGTATAATGGCCCCTCATATGCACTGCAATACAAGGTACAATGTCAGCACATGCCACATAATCAAATCATGGTGAGACCATTAAGGACGGCACAAACACAGTCACAGGGAGAAAAGGCATCAATCCAGGAGCAGGGAACTGTTGCAGGCAAGAAAGTCATCCAATCACGAGTAAAAGGTTGACCCAAAGACCATTCTATGCATTATATAACTCAGAAGAGGTACTTAACAATTAAAGCTGTCTGTGGGTGAGACCTAAAATGCAGTGCAACAAAGCTTTAAAGCAAAGAACTCCGACATATAAAGCACAAGAAGAAAAGACAGCTATCATATACCACATAAAAAAATTGCAGCTGACATCCCTGCTTGCAACCTTATTTGTTACTAAGAGAACTTGATATGTGGCAAGAGCTATCATTCTTAACTGAGCATTGAGGTGTTTGTGTTCTCTCACTGGATTTATTATTTCACCCATATATATTCCTTGCAGTCTAACAATCGTGCATGAAAGTCAGACTCCGCAGAGTCTCTTGAAGAAGCATTTCATGACGTGCCATGCATTTTGTGGGCTTTTTTTCTCTTTGATGGCATTTAGAAAAATATATATATGGGAATTTGGATTCTAATTTTGTGTGAATATCTACCATCTGACGATTGCAGTCTGTGAAGGAAATACAACTGGAAGTGTTTGTCACAATTGAGAAACTGACATCGACAAAGTAAGTAGGGCTGCATCAGTTTACTTTTTCTTTTTTGTATATTCAGCATGTTTACTGCATCTGTACCACTGACGGATCATAAACACTGCAATATTCTTTTAACACACACACCTGTCATAAACACTCTGCCTCCCACCCCACCCCTCAACGCCCCATTGTCTTCTGAACACCCTGACATGTGAAGTGATGCCATTCCCATTAGGCCTTTCCCTCATTGTCTTACCATTCAGCTGTTGGAAGAAGGTAATGCTCCTTCATCCCAAATCTAGAAATATGGATTAGAATCATCTAGTTTCCAACATTTGCTTTGCTGCCTGTGTTTAAGCTTTGAAGACTAAAGTCTGACCCTTTACCACTCAGTTTACATTTGTATTTTCGTACTTGTAAGGTGCAGACAGACAGGCTTGGATAGCCTTCTTTGTGGTGTTTGAAAAGTAGGGACTTCCTGTCTGAATTAGACCAATATGTATGTGATTTCTGAAAGTTATACTAGCTGGGGAAAATGTCATAGCAATACTAAGTGCCGGTTATTTTCCAGTTTTGCTTGGACAGAATTTAAAATATTATTTCTTAGTAAAATTTGAAGAAAAAAAAATATCCTCCTTGGATATTGAATACATTTAGATTAAAAATAACGTTAAAGTGGATGAATAGATGATGTTAACCACAATTCATAACTCACAGATAACAATTTGTCAAATAAACTTCCACTTCTCTGTATCTTAAAAATATCAGAGATGCTTGCATTAAACACCTAACACTACATAATTATCCATTTATTTCTTAGAAGACAACTGTTCAGTGAAATTAGGTGCTGCATTACCATATTTATTTGGGAGATATGTTCTTAACATTATTTTTTATGTCATTAGTGATGATTTCTTTAATTTAACTAACAATATTCATAGCAAATATTGGACATTGCCTGCTCTCGTGAGGGAGAGCAAATCCCTGAATTCAGACTATAATCCACCATTCTCTATCTAAGGACTTCCTGAGGGGTGGCAGGTTTAAAGCAATGTCCGGGTCAGTCTGGAGCAGTGAAAGATGGGTGTAGGAAAGGCGAGAGAGAGAACACACCATGCCAGCAAGGATGTATCACAGGGGAATTACATTTCTTGCCCAGATTAGATAGTTTGAATTGAACAATTTCAGGGTTGGTCAGAAGAACCTGTACTAACACGTGGCACAATTACAATTAATATTTATAGGTACACACATTAAAGCATACACGGAGAAGGAAGGTAGTATAGAATCACTGGGTACTTCAGGGGAGAAAGCAACAACAAGCCCTGAAGGCACAAAAAACACCCAGATGCCAAGAAGCATCCGGAGGACAGTCAGGCAGGTCATGCTGCATCAATTAATTAATTTTTTGTAACTTCATTTGTCACTCACCAGGATCTTTTGATCAACCGTTCTCTAATAGTCACCTTCTCAGTATCTTGTTGGATAATTTGCTTCTGTTCTTCTTCCCCAATAGCAATTGATCCCTTTTGAACAGTTACGGCAATTCGACTTGCTACTTTGTGATCCACAAAGTAGATATATGTGGATTTTCCAACTGAACCATCTTGTTGTTAGCAGATGGCCAAGTATCTTGTGGTCAATACATCCCAAACAAAAGTGGGAAAACTTACAGTGGTCCAGTTCCCAGCAAAAAGTTCCTAGGGGTGGCAGTGCTGCGCTATACAAATGCTGGTCTAATTATTTAAAACAAACATGAGGCTGTATCCCTTATTTTTTCATTTTCCTTGTTATCAAAATCCATTTGGCAAACCTCTCCCTACTTGAGCCTGCTTCCTTTTTAAAGCAACCATCTCATGTTCTTGGACTTGTCCACACATTCCTTTACAAATTTGTCATAGTATTGCACAAGATTTAGTATGATGTTAGAAATTCCTAATCTCCTAACTTTAACCTGTCTGTCTCTGCATCGACCATCAGCTTCCCTTAAATCTCTTGAGTACGCCACAGCAGGAATCATGGTCCATCACTCTTAATCCGTGCAGCAAGGTATAACTCACAAATGACAACAATTCAAAGAATCTACTGCAAAGGTTTATTGAAGAAATGAACCCTATGGGTCAGCAATAGCTTTTCTCTGCCTCATCTACTAATGCCCCTGACCAGATGAGAGACAATCACAAGCTTATCAATACATATTCAATGTTCCACCTTCGAGTTTGGCAATGCAGCTGCATATTTCAAGAGTCTGAAGGGGTCAATTTATTTCTGTAGAACAAAAATCCAATGACCCTGACGCTCAATGTGTTTTCCCACTGTGGGTGTGCATCAAATGATGAGCTTTCCTTGAAAATGCATGCCATGTCTTGCATAGCATTATGGGCTGCAAAAATTATCATCGATAGTCCTAGTGATTTTGCCACCTGTTAAAAGTATTGAACAGCAGATCCAGTTCAAAATCTGTTGTCTGACTGAAACCTCATTTCTAAAAGAGGCCAGCAATCTGTGAATTTCTGCTAAACTCCGAATTAAATTTTAAGAATTTATGATTATTGCCAAATTATGGTGTTGACACTATATCAGGTGGAATAAAGTCCCCCCTTGTAACCAGAGAGTTTTATCCCTTATAAAAGAACTTAGGGGGTCATTACGATGGCGGGCAGATCACCACCGCCGCCGGGCGGTGTTGAGCCGCATGCCATCACAAGCCCACTGACCCACTGCCAAATTAGCATGGCAGTGGGTACCGCTGCGGACGGACAGTCCGTCTGCTGCTTTTCCTCTGGTCGGATTGGGGGCCGGGCGGAAAAGGCACACAATATGGTGCCGGTGCCTTGCCGGCACCGCCATCCATATTACAATGTATGCGGTGCATATTCCTTTCCATGGCAGAGACTCCGCCATGGAAAGGCATATGGTAAATGGCTTTGGGGGCCCATTGCGGGCCCCCAGGTGGGTGAGGGGGTGAGTAGCTGCACTTGGGGGGTACCCATGGTACTCCCCTTCATTGGCATATACAAGGTGGCAGGCACCGGGCAGTGCCTGTCACGTTGCGCATGCCAATGCACAACATGCAACTTTTACATTGCGGCCGGTGCTGCTTACAGCACCGCCCGCCGCGATGTAAAAGATGCGGGATGCGACCTCCATGGTGGAGGTCGCATCCTAATTGGCCCCGCGGGACCACCGCCCCTCTGGCGGTTGGTCCCGTTTTCCGTTACGGTGGCGGGGCCCCCAAATAGGGTATCGTCACCATATTGTGTGCCTTTTCCGCACAGCCGGCAATCCGACCAGCAGAAAAGTGGCAGACAGACTTTCCGTCTGCCATGGTACCCACCGCCATGCTAATTTAGCAGTGGGTAAATGGGCTTGTGATGGCAAGGGGATCGCCACCACCGCAGGCGCATTGCAACCGCCCGGCCAGCGGTGGCGATCCACCCGCCATTGTAATGACCCCCTTAGTTCTTGTTCATATAACTGGTCACAGAACTCATCTAAAAGTTGCAATAGCCTTGCAGTAGGTTTTTAAAAGTAAAGAAGGAAGTACCTTATGCAATATATTACATGAAATGACATTTCTGGGACTCTTACTAGTGTACAAGGTTTTTGCCTAATGAATGATATTTTTGCAATTTGCAAAAGGCATAGCTAACTTGGGGAATAGCCATTATGCAGACTGATATGAAGAAACTCAATCTTTCATTCATGATTGTTTGTTTGGTTGGTTGACTGAGGCTAGAAAATAACAGATTTGCTTTGATTCTCAAACTGGGTATATTGTCGCCACACAGAAGAAAAACAGGAAATTGATTGTCCCCCGATCAACAGTGCAGAGTCTGAGACAATATGGTCAGTCCTTGCTTGGAAAGTGAGTAGGAACTTATCCTAGCTACCTTAGTTAATTTGAATAAAGTTGTAGCCAAGAGAACCCATGTATCTGTCATCCAGTTGGAAGCTCGCTCTTCCTGCAGGATGAACTATAGTCTTACATTAATCCACAAATTATAAACCTATCAATATTGGTGTTCACTGCTTCTATATCTGGAATACATACTTCTTTCTCCATCCCTCATTACGAGTACTCCATATAATTTTGATAGGTAACTCCTGTTTCCACAATTTCCATAATTAGGATTTGTGAGAACTTTATCGCACCCTGTTAATACTGCTGGGATGATATCCACATTCCCCTGAATACATTTGGCAGGTCAAACCTGTTGAAGTATACTGGGGAGAAATCTGCCCAGAATTTTTTTTACATGGATTTTGGTACAGTAAGCACCAAAATCCGCATGTTATGTCACATTGCATTGGCAAAACTTGTAATAGGTGATAATTATCGCTAATGTGTGCAATAATGATCAGACTTGATACTGGACACTCTTAATGAGGCACTAAATCGAAGATCTTTACAAATCTGATTACACAGCCTTATATCACTCATCCTCCAGTGCAAGCAGTGCGATCCCTAATTGTTTATGAAGAATATAGAGGCTTATTTATACAAGCCCCTTGCGTCTCTTTTTATGGATCACTGACAGAATATCGAGCTGCCACAATATCGAAGTACAAATATTGAGCGACAGAATACCGACTTCCTATCTACAAACAGGTAAGTACAAAAATATTGAATCCTAAATATCGTTGTTAATGATATAGTTTACTAAAATATCAACTTTTTAAAATGTCTTAAAAGTAGTATAAAATTATTGAAATAGTAAATATAATTAAGTAAACCATACTTAAAAATAATTTAAAAAGATTCAAATTAATAAATAATAAATGTAATATAAAAAACAAACATGCATATTTAATTGTTTCAATATATTAACTTAATATTGAAAATAATTAATATTTCTAATTATAAAATGTTAAAAATATAATTTTAGATATAATTATATATATATATATATATGTATATATATATATATATAAATACACCTATAAAATAAATATAAAAACATTATATATTATAAGTTAAAACATAAAAAAAAATGTTCAAATAATATTTTGCACTACATTAAATATAACAATACTGAAAACGTTGCATAGCGTAGGGGATAAAATTACTATTCCCACTCCAGCAAGTGGTACAGTAGAGAAAGTGTTGGATAGCGGGTGGATAAAAATTACTATTCCCAATCCAGCGAGTGGAACAGTAGGGAAAATGTTGGATAGCGGGTGGGTAAAAATTACTTTTCCCACTCCAGCGAATGCGACAGTAGGGAAAGTGTTGGATAGCGGGAGGGTAAAAATGACTATTCCCACTCCAGTGAGTGCAACAGTAGGGAAAGTGTTGGATAGCGGGTGGGTACAAATTACTATTCTTTTAATATGGGAAAAAGTGAGGCATCAACGGCGCAAAGTGGCTTGTAAATAAGCCCCATAGTTTGGTAAAGAAGGAATGGTGCTCTGACCTGTTTTTGAGGACAATATTAAGACTGTGGCTCGCATCATGTCCATACGTATGTTAGAGTGATTTCCCATTAGAAAATGATGGGCTAGTAAAGTAGCTTGGTACAATTTAGATGTGGTTATTGTTGCTGTGGTGATGACCCTTGGGCTCGGTGAATTTAAAGTTTTCCTACATGAACAAAAGTTGACAAGTTCCCTGGGCTAAATTGTGTGCACCTAGAGCTCGACCAAAATAAAATTATTTATAGTTCTAAGACCTAGTTCTATTTTCTTTAATGAAGGTATAATAATAAAGTATGGTTCCACCCCATGGGAAGGTGCTCTAATTATTCAAATTTTAAAAATGGTTGACCATAATCTCCTATCTACTTGAAACTGAAAAACACTCATTAATTATATGGGCAAAATATTTGCTAAAGTGCCTTTCTATTTTGTTCAAAGGTGGAACGATGTTGACATATAGTTTCATATGTGTATTTGGCTTTAGCTCTTGGAAAGACTAATGAATTTATTACCACTTTCTGCTTTTCTACTTACATCGAACTATGAGGCACAATTTATTGGTTACCCTAACTGAAACCGAGATGGCCATGGCCATGATTAATTCTAATAAAAATGAGGGTGAGGTTCCACTTATATCTACAGAAATATAAGTATCTTTGCTCATCCCCCAAGATCGCTTTTGCCAATAAGAGCGTAAGAAGCATACAGAATTTAAGATTGGAAACAAACGAATTCAGAACTCATTAAGCAATGACACAACCTTTCTCTGGAGCAACCCTCTGTTGGTACTGAGATGCTCAGAGACTCCAATGCAATTGCACAAAAAGCTGAAATCCATTTTTTTAAACTTGATTTGATATTTGTATTACACTTGCTGTTCCTTATATCCTATGTTTGTTACTGCTGCTCTTGCATCTCTTATTCTTTTCCCCACCCTGCCTTAGTTCTCCCCATCGTCTTTCTTCACATTGCCTAACACCTGATGCCATCCTCTATCCTATCTGTCGACCCTCTCCACCGCCCTTTATCTCTGACTTTTATATGGCACGAACTTGACCTTAAGGTATCAGAGCACAATACATGAGCACCAGTTGCATTACATAAGCATACATTAATTTTTGTTAGGCACAAAGAGATTAAGTGATTTGCACAGAATCACAGGATTTTGAGCGTCGTTGCCAAGACTCAAACCCAATTCCCCAGATTTGAGGTCAGCAACCCTAGCAGTTAAACCACATCCTTTCCTCTTACACCTATGGACCCACACTCGGAAAGCTACCTTCTTCTATTCTGTCTCTTCTATATCTTTCAGAAGTCCTGGCTAAGGGTAAGGCAAACATTTCAAAAGCTCACCTTGAGATTACTATAACTATAGCTAGTAAATTTCAGTGGTTTTTAGAGTTGAACACATTACATTGCTATTGAACATGTCACCTAACTATAAGGTTTCTTTAACCTTTTGTTCTTCAATGAATTTCTAGGCTTTTCATAACATAAAGTAATACTTAATTGCCTGTGGTCAACCCCTCTCATTTGCAATCAAGCCAGAACTGCCCAATGCGTTCGGTCCACAGGGCCTGGCCTGGCCTGCTCCGCTGTCCACCTCCTGCATGCACCCAATCTCATGCTGTGCACAGCCTTTGGCCTGGCCCTGGGGACCCCATACCCATGAGCCTTTTTTCTTTAAAGCGGAAGGGGTTGCATGCCCTCCCACCCCAAGCCTAATATGTGGCCCTCTGTACTCCATCCACCAGGGCCATATATATTTTAAAGGGAACGGGGCTGCATGGCTCTGGAGACCCCAACCCCATGCAATGGGGTTCCAAGGAACCCACTATTCCCTGGAGGTAAGCTCCCTGTGTACTCAGCATGTGAGTCAGCCCCAAGGGGTGGGGTCAGTGGGGCCAAAAAAAGGCTCAGGGAGGGGGGATGCACAGTCCACCTCACTTTTACAAAGTTTAGTGCCCCAGGGATTGGGGCCTGGGCCTTTGAGGGTCAGGGAGGGGGGTCGGGTGGTCCCCTCTCCATAATAAATATGTAATCTTTGGGACAGGGTCCCTGGGGCTGAAAGCGGCCGCGGGAGAGGGACCTGTGCTCCCTCATAAATACAGCAAACACAAGGATATGATGGACGAAGTACTGAAACTTTTCAGATACTCACTCCCAGTCACAGATCTTGGTTGAATTCATCATCATTCTTTAGCTCACTTCGCCACCCCAGTTCAGACACAGCTTTATGCAAATCATTCTTGACCCTGTGCCTCATGGGAACAGTCCAGCCCGAACTGCCAAGCCTGGTCTTCCCTGGACCGGAAACAAGCATCCTTGGACCGGTTTCGGAGTAACACCCCTCATCAATGTGGCTAGCTTGAATCCAGTGGCAAAGTGGGCATGGGACCCACATCTGGGCATAGCCTGCCAACTTAGGGCAAACAAAGCAAACACAAAGAGTTGATGGACGGAGTACTGAAACTTTTCAGACACACTCCCAGTCACAGATCTGGGTTGAATCCAACATAATTCTAAAGCTCACTTCGCCACCCCAGTTCAGACACAGCAATATGCACATCAATCTTGACCCTGTGCCTCATGGAAATAGTCCAAGCCTGGTCTTCCCAGGACCAGAAACAAGCTTCCTGGGACAGGTTTCAGGGTACACCGTTTATCAGCCAGGCTTGCTTGAATCCAGTGGCAAAGTGATCAAGGGACCCCCTTCTGGTGATACCCTGCCAACTTAGGGCGCACAAAGCAAACACAAGGAGATGATGGATGGAGTACTGAAACGTTTCAGACACTCACTCTGTTTGTGTGTTTTCACCCCTCATAAATACATTGGATCCTGGGGATGGGGTCCCTGAGGCCAAAAGAAGGCCCGGGAGGGGGGCTGTGTGCCCTATCTTCCTAAAATGTATGTCAGGCCCCAGGAGCAACGTGCACACCCTCCCCAGAAGCAAAGAAAAACATCTTACTTCTGGGCCCTGACCCATCTTGGGAGTTTAGAAAAGTATTTTATATTTATTTTGCCTCCTCCGTAAACTTGTTGCAAATTTGTTTTAAAAAAAAAACGTTTTGACCCCAGGCCTAGGGGCATAGTTTCTGTACCCTGCTCCCTTATGCTGTTTTTTTGGTATTTTCTTTAGGACTCGGACTGAGTCCCAAGTCCTAAAATGGCTACCACCACTTCCTGGTTGAGGTGGTGGCAGCCAATCAGCTCTCACTTTGAGCTCTGACGGCTCCGCGGATCCTCCATGGTATGACATATACAACTTTTTTTTACCTTAATTTCTCCAAAACTACTGAACGGATTAACACCAAAACACAAAAATCACTCTATCTGGACCAACATCTAGCTTTTTTGCCAAATTTGGTGTAAATCCAGTGAGCGGTTTGGGTTGCCGCTGTGACTAAAGTTCCTATTAAAAAATGAATGGGGAAAACGTGTTTGGGACCTTCCTTTTTCACACACCCCCACCTTGACAGATGATCCCGAAACTTTCCATGCAATAAAAATCAAAAAGTAGCACTTTTTAAAAAACGTTTTGTGACGATTCGTCAAACTGAGCCATAGTTATTAGCAATAGAAATGCATTTCCAATGGAAACACGATTCTAACTATAACAACCCAGTGGCAACCTCCATTGGATAATTAGATTGTTTCTGTTATCTCAGGGGTGTATTACCCTAAAGTCAATCAAACAATCAATCCATCAGGTGTTTATAAAGCACACTACTCACCCGTGAGGGTCTCAAGGCACTGGGGGGTGGGGCTTGGGGGGAAGCAGCTCCGGAACAGTCGAAGAGCCGGGTCTTGAGGTCCTTCCTGAACGTGTGCAGGGTTGGGCGCGTCTGATGTTCACAGGAAGCTCTTTCCAGGTCTTGGCTGCGATGTAGGAGAAGGCTTTCCCGCCTGTTCAGTTTCTGCAGATGCGGGGGACCTCTGCCAGGGCGTGGTCAGCAGAGCAGAGGTTCCTCTTGGGTGAGTGGAAGGATACTCTCTCATTGAGGTATTTGGGTCCGATGTTGATGAGGGATTTGTAGGTGTGTGTGAGGAGTTTGAAGGTGAGCCTCTTCTTGACGGGAAGCCAGTGGAGGTGTTGTAAGTGTTGGGTCACGTGTTCATGACGCAGTGTCCCGAGGATGAGTCTGGCTGCGGCGTTCTGGATGGTTTGGAGTTTGTGTAGTAGAGTTCTGTTGATTCTGGCATATAGGGCATTGCCATAGTCCAGTCTGCTGGTTATGAGTGCTTGGGTGACAGTCCTCCTGCAGTCGGGGGGATCCATTTGAAGGTCTTGCGCAGGATGCGCAGGCAATTGAAACTGGTGGAAGTTACGGCATTGATCTGGTGGTTCATGGAGAGGGAGAAGTCAAGGATGATGCCGAGGTTTCGAGTGTGGTCTGTAGGAGTGGGTGGAGTCCCAAGGGCGGAGGGCCACCAGGTGTTGTCCCAGGCGGAAGTTTGGGGTCCGAGGATGAGGACCTCGATCTTCTCTGAGTTGAGCTTCAAACAGCTGTCTTTCATCCAGGCTGCCACGTTCCTTATTCCTTCCTTGAAGCAGAGTCTGATGTTCATTCATTCATTCTATGGGGTTCTTCGTGAGTGAGAGGATGAGCTGGGTGTCGTCAGTGTAGGATACAATGCTGAGCCAATGCTGTCTGACGATGGTGGCGAGGGAGGCCATGTAGATGTTGAAGAGCGTGGGGCTGAGCAATAATCCGTGGGGTACTCCGTAGTTGATATCGGTGGGCTCGGAGAGGAAGGGAGGGAGTCTGATCCTCTGGGTTCTGCCGGAGAGAGAGGATTAAATCCAGTTGAGGGCGGCACCTTGTATCCCTGCGTCGTGACGTCTGGCTTTGAGCGTGCGATGAGAAATGGTGTCGAAGGCTTCGGAGAGGTCTAGAAGGATGAGGGCCGCAGTGTGTCCTTGGTCCAGTAACATACGGATCTCATCAGTGGCGGCGAGGAGGGCGGGCTCGGTGCTGTCGTTGCTGCGGAATCCAGACTGGGAGGCATCTAGGATGGAGTTTTCTTCGATGAAGGCGGTCAGCTGGGTGTTCATGAGTAGCTCAGTGACTTTGGCTGAGAAAGGTAGGAGAGAGATGGACCGGTAGTTTTTCAGGTCTGTAGGTTCGGCCGCTGGTTTCTTGAGGAGGAGTTTAAACTTTGCCCTCTTCCAGTCATCTGGGAAGAAGCTGGACATGAAGGAGGCATTGGTGGTCCGTCCTAGTTCGGGTGTGATGTCGCGGTGGCCCTGTGGAATTTGTGCGGTGGGCAAGGGTCCGTTGGGGCGAGAGAGTGGGTTTTCTTCATGGTAGCGGTGATTTGTTTGACGGTGGCGGGATTCCAGGTCATGATGGTAGGCTTATCGGCGGTATTGGGGGAGGGTGTCGCTGAAATTGTCGTAGAGGACCTTGATTTTCAGATGGAAGTATGAGCTGAGCTCGTCGCAGAGTTCCTTGGAAGGTGTGACATCCGTGGCTTAGCTGGGGGGTTTTGCGAACTGCTGTATGACGAACAGTTCCTTGGCATTGGTCACGTTGGTCTGGACTTTGTCTCGTAGGAAGGTCCGTTTGGTGTCTCTTATGCGCTGGTGGTATTCCTTCAGGGCATTCCTGTGGTTGTTCCGTGCTTCCGTGGTTTTCTGGGTTAGCCAAGTTTTCTCTAGGCATCTGCAGGAGCGTCTGGCTTCTTGTAGTTCTGTGGTGAACCAGGCGGCCTTGAGAGGGCCTTGTTTGGCGGGGTGGCAGAGGGGTGCGAGCTTGTCGGCGCAACGAGAGACCCAGTGGTGAAATTCTGTGGCTGAGGGGTTGGTGTCGGTCATGGCACTGGGGGGTCTTGGAGGAAGGTGGCGTTAAGGTGTAAAGTGGCTGGTGGTGTCATTTCTGAAGGCAAAGGATCAGGGCAAAAAACTGAAAAACAATGACCTCAATTGAAAATGTATTCCTTCCTACCATTAGTGCTCCTTTTGGAACCAGGCATTTCCATATGCCCTTTGTAAATGCAATTAAGTTTCAATCCTCTTAACATTATTGCAGCTTTAAATACAGTTTTGTCATGTATTTACCGTCAGTCGAAATAAGATTTTCAAACTAGACTTCAATCAATCAGTCACTCAGGTGGTTTATAAAGTGCAACTACTCACCCGTAAGGGTATCAAGGTGCCGGGGGAGAAACTGCTGGTCCATCGAAGGCGCTGTGGTTAAGTCAAAGGGCCAAGTCTTGAAGTCTTTCCTGAATTGAGGCAGTGATGGTGATTGCCCCAGGTGGAGAGACAGGGTGTTCCAGGTATTTGCTACAAGTTATGAGAAGGATCTTCCTACATAGGTAGTCTTGTAGAACCATGGGACACTAGCCAGGGCCAGTTGGGCAGAGCAAAGGTCTCTAGTGGGTTTGTGGGATGAGAGGCGATGGTTAATATACTGAGGTCCTGCATCGTGTAGGGATTTGTAGGCATGTATGAGGAACTTGAAGGTTATCCTTTTGTTGACTGGGATCCAGTGGAGGTCTCTTAGGTGGGCAGTGATGTAGCTGCGGCGGGGCATGTTTAGGATGGGTCTGGCGGAGGTGTTCTGAATTTTCTGCAGTTTCTTGAGAAGTTTCTTGGTGATGCCGGCGTAGAGTGCGTCGCTGATTCTGCTGCTGCTGATGAGTACGTGGCTGTCTGTCTTTTTGGACTCAATGGGGATCCACTTGTCGCGGATGTTAGCTCTGTGAAGTGTTGTGCATATGGTGTGGTGAGAAATGGTATCAAAGGCAGCCAAGAGGTCCAGGAGGATGAGGGCTGCAGCTTTGCCTTAGTCGAGGAGGGTGCGGCTGTCGTCTGCAGCAGCAAGGAGGGCAGTCTCATTGATGTGGTTGCTTCGGAAGCTGGATTGGGAGAGGTGGTTTGTTTCGATGAACTTAGAAAGTTGAGCGTTGATGGCCTTCTCAATGACCTTGGCTGGGAAGGGGAGAAGAGTGAGAGCTTGTGGGGTCGCTGAAGGCATGAGCTCCATTAAAAGGCCAACACCTCTATCCCTGGCCAATATTATCTAGTGGGCGCATTGCTAAGGTCCTTTCGAACTATCTGAACTTCTACCCTGGGGCAGTTTTGACTGATGGGCCCATCCTAAAAATCTTCTCAAACTATCTTAACAAGATGTGCCCAACAGAGCTGAGAAGGTTTTCATTCTGGAAAGATTAGGCATTCTCCAACTGGCAGATAGAGTAATAATTGGGTAGCTGGAGAAACCTCATCCCCTTCTTGTATATTTCAACTTGTCAAAAAGAGCTGTATAAAGATCGTTTAATTCCGTTATTTCAACAGGAAGGGGAAAGGACTGTTGATGCCAGCTAGCCTTGTTATTGTGAATACTGTGAATTTGCCCTATCTGAGATCCAGCGTACAGTTCTAGCTTCTAGAAGAAAAACCATAGGTAAAACCGATATTTATGGCTTGTTTTTTTAGCCCTAACTGAAACATATTAAATGCTTGCTGCAGTGAAAAAGAACAAGAAAAAAACGACTGCATATCATACATTTATGTAGTGTGTGAATGTTTATTGTACCTTAGCGATGCAATATAGTACCTCACGCATTGCAATTCAAGCACTCTATAGGATGTGGAATGATACACCAGTCAATAGCATTAGGTGAGAGAGTATTATCTGCAATGCGCAGCAAAGCACACTCTATGTATATTTTAAAGAACTGGATGCAATAGTTTAAGCAGGAACCTGTGCTGGCAAGCCAGGCCTCAAAATGTACAGCTCTGTACAATGATTTATTTGCCATTAACACTGCGCATACTTTCAATCTACACATGTATTCCTTCGGGCGTTTACTGATATAAATTTAATGATGTAAAATAGGTTTTTCATATCATGCTAATTTCATCTCTTTTTCAAAGATCTATTTCCTGATATTTTAATCTTGTTCTGTAATGATGGATGAATAGCAGGTATGTGTTTTATATTGTGATAGCTATGCCTACAAAATGATGATGAAGATGAAATATATGTCAGCCGTTTTGAGATTTGCCAGTATTAATGTAGTGGCAGCGTGATGAGTTCCTAAAGGACATTAAGCTTAAGCAACCTATTAGCTGCTTGTCACCAGGACGTATTAGCCCAAATCGTACCACTGCCTCTTGGCTCTCTCTTTGCATCCCCCTCTGAGAAATAGAGCAACGATTTTATGCGCTCCCCATATGATTAGAATGAGGTAACTTTTTATGGGAATTTGCATTAATAAGGAAGCGAAACAAAGCTCCCTATTGATGCTAACTCACATTTCCTTGTCCTACCTACATTGTATGAACACTGAAATAGATTAACAGAATCAGAAAATGCGATGCATATAACACAGAACTTTCACTGCATATTCCTTTCCGACATTACGTTGCCACCTATGGGACTGCCTGGGCACTTTGACCTTGCTTGTCCTTGATTTAAGGCAGGAGAGAGCCAGTAAGTGCGCTGTGAAGCCAAGAAGGCCGACGATGCCCCAGCAGGGGTTCCCGAGACAGGATCCATCAGAACGAATCGCAGGAGTAGTCATCTGGAAACCTTTGTACCCAAGAAAAAACTCTACTAGATGACTCAGCAAAAGCCATTACACTAAAAGCACAAAAACCATGACAAATGTCCGTCTGAGGAGAGATGCTAATGTCCGCTATCCATCACACAGGTTATGGTCTTTTTGCAACAGACTTCTTTATTAATCTACAGTAGTGCTTTAAAAAGCAACAGCAACTCATGCCAGGCACGAACAGGCCCCAAATCGGATTATAGTCTTGGGACTTGAAGAGAATGTTCACTGATTTTTTTGTTGAGTTGGTTGTACAACTGCACATTCTGTGGTTTTTAGTGAAAAATATCATCCACGCTTCAAGAATCTGTTAGACTTCATGTTCACAGGTTTGAACGCGGGCAGGTCCATGCAGACTTTCATGTGTACCATCTAGTTTGGTAAAAATGAACATCTGTTGCTCAGCGCCAAGATTCCCCAAGGGGTGAATGTACATTTTAAAATATTTAAGCATTGGTAGAGTTTTGATGTTCGTTTGGAGGGCATGCATGCGTTTCTATACATCAATAATATGTGTGATAGTTTGAAGTAAATCAAAACTTGTTTGACATTTTGTAATACATTAATCACCTAAGCCTGCCAACTCTTTTTTTGCAAGAATTTTGAAGACTTGATTAACTCTGTTTAAGGTCATTTAAATATGCAGTAGCAAAGGCAGTGTGTGTGGCTTGTTTTAGATGTATTTTGCTGGTTTAAAGTCTGCAAGGATAGGTTTTGCAATTACCAAGCCTAATCAAAGAATGTAATTGAAACTGAAAGGGCGAGATTTTGATCGATACCTTATATCTATTGATCCAAACCTCGTTCTGGTCGACTGAACCTTTATTGCCTGTCTTGGAAGGAAACAGTACACCTATCTGCAAGTTAGTTCACCCAAGAAAGGACTCTACTCTCAAAGATCACGGACAACTTCTAGGTTTCAAAAGTTTATTGTAAAGATATAATGAGCTGCAAATACAAGCATCTCAGAATGAGATTCACGAGATACACAGGTCCAATTACATACATGTGCTCTCGAAAAGCCCTCAGACGAGCAACAGAAATCACTAACACAAGTTCTAAAAATAGCAAAGCTATCAGCATAGACGCATATCTCTCCTTCATTTAGGTTGGAGGAAAACAAACACAGGTTAGGCGTCCCTACCCTGTTCTAGATGGTATCCCTACTTAACCAAATCCCAACCTAACAAAGGTGTCAGCAATGAATGACCCCCAAGGGAAGTCACCCACTCTAAGTCTCTTGGTGAAAACCTAAAATTCTCCAGTCATGACCCCTCACTGCCTACCCATCCGCTCTCTAAAGGGTCCTCAGGTCTCTGCTCTAACTCCACCCAGGGGTGCTGTCCCTAATACAAAACAGTCAACAACATTTGAGACGCCCCTTGCGAAACGCCTCTCACGTGGTGCAACTTCAGGCTTTTTCCATGATGCTTTGTATTGGGCCTCAGACGTTAGAGTTGACCTTGCTTCTCAGTCTCTTCTCCGGCCCGCTGATACCCCTTAAACATTCCAGAACCCTCCTCCATGTCTGGGCCGTCTACTGAACAGGCCTCTATTCATTCACTTATAATTGGATCCCCCCTTTCCTGTTGCAGACAGATATCTGCCGCCAAGAACCCAACTCTCATAGACTTCTAAAAAGGCTTGCAACATTTCTCAGCCCAGACATGTACGTGTAAATCAATGCTAAAACATTTCAGGCCTACAATATTTCACATTATGATTATAGCATTCAATTTCTTCATTTAATTAAAGCATGTTAAAACTCTTATTCTATTATTTAGAAAACATTACTCTAAATCATGGCCCATTAATGCAATGACCAAAAACGTTAAACAATCTGTGTCGTGAAAAGAAACACCTTCCCTTTTAGCTCCAGCTCTGGCCCTGAGGCCTACCACGTTCTGCGTTTTACCACAGACCATCTTATATGTTAACAGCTACACGACATAGATTCAAAATAATCACGTCTAATAAAATCATATAATGTCACACATTTCTGTATTAATTCCACTTCTACTTAAATCTCTATATTAGCTATACATTTAGAATATAATTTCATATACTATTAGCACTCATGGCATTTCTCTTCATGAATTATGCTCTCTATAGGTAAGTGTGATGTACTCATATATTTATATCAGTTTGCGCTCTCTCAGTTCCCCCCTTTGATGACCTCTCGGGGTCATCACTAACATTTAAACTGCAGTTATTGCTGGCATTCTCTGCGCTTCCAGAGCTCTCAGGCTCCTGTACTGATTATCTTGTATGGCAGCCAATCTCTGCAACTGTTCTCTTTGGGCCCTTTCTGACCTTCTTGCTCTGTACCATTTGAATACCCTCACCAATCCCCACAATACTATCCCACAGATCAATATTATGATGATAGGCTTTAGGATATACCAAATAAAGCTTTTGCCTAAGGTGGAAAACCACCCTCCAACTGTACTCATTCCGTGGCCCACCTTTTCCCAGACATTTTCTCTACTCAAGTCTTCGATCTCTTTGTGTATATTAGTTATGTTCTTAATAACTTTCTCAAGGGGTTTTGAAAGGTCTGGAATGTAAGTGCAACATTCCTGAACCTTCAAAGCCTTACAGACTCCGCCCTCTTTTGCCAATAAGACATCTAATGCAAGCCGATTTTGAAGAACCATAGCCCTTATCGATTGCATCTCTCCTTCTACCAGCATTAAGGACTGAGCAGTGCTGGCAGACAACCTGTCGACAACTGTTGCCAGTCGTCTAATTTTAACATCATTAAGGATTATTCCCAAAAGAGGGAACATAGCTCCAAAGACATCTCCAACCATTTCTGCATCGCCTAAATCCCTCCTTCCCCTCGATGATGTCTGGCCCTCAATGATCAATAAGTCTTGTGCATGATATATTTTGGGGAAGACAATTGCCAAGTAACATGATCCATACCAGTTGTCAGGTAGTCTCACGTAAGCATTTCTTCCACATACAAAATACACATTTGGAATTACTTGCATTCCCTTCAGGAAATCCTTAGTGTAGTACTCTAAATTAAAAGCATGTTCACAGTCAACTTCACCCACGTATACATTTTCATAATACGTTTTGGCTCGGTGAAGACATAACTTTCCTCTCTGCGCTTTATCTAAAGCTATTGGACCACTACTACCCTTTCTCTTATGTGACTTCTCTTCCTCGGTCCAATCTAATTTCCCTTGTCCTGATTTTTTCAAAATCTTTTGTCTCCTGTAACGATCATCCACCTGCCCTATGAACTTTTTCTCGACTTCGGACACCTTACATGTCAGGTTATTTCTACGGGCATGTGAAGTATCTAAGGTAATCCAAGGAATGAAGAACTTGGCCAATCTGTCTTCACTCTTCCAGTAATCCCATTTATTCATCTGCTTATAATTCGGGACTTCTGGCAACACAGAATCATAGTTGGAGAAATAGTATTCAAAACTATCTCTCTCATAAAATATACTAAGCAATAAGCTACATGTAATGCCATATGTCAGAGGGAGGTGATGATATCGAATTCCTTCATCTACAGACGCAGGCAACTGCATGCAGACGTAGCAATCCTTAACCTCCATGGCATCCACGTATTCATACAAAAGTTTAGCATAAGCATTTGACCTAAAGTCTCCTTGGGACTCGTCTACATGTAACCTGCGGGCTTCTGCAGCCAATAACGCTTTCTCTTGAGTGTTTTCCCTTTTCTCACCTGCAACAGTGGGTGTAAGTGTTACTACAGAATTCGCATCAGTTACCTTTACCTCTTCCTCATGTCCCTTTACATAAGAAATTGTTACCACTAAAGCTATTAATATTATCACTCCTACTATTAGTGTACCTATTATACATTTAGCTCTGCGGTTCGGGGTGCCGGCCTCCATTTCGTCAGACAATCTAGCTTTTCCCTTTCTCTCTGCAAAAAAAGTTCTTTTCCTCTCGTTCCTTTACAGTCTCTTTCAATCTTTTTGTCTTTAGAATCCACACAGCTGGAGGCTGACAGCCTTTTTCGCAAAAAGTCCTTTCACAGTTCAAAAAGACAACCCTAGCCCTTCTCCATCCACTCAAGGGGTTCCCTAAAATTCTCTGCTTCCTGGGCGCTAGGTAATCTTCTTTTCTTCTGCTTGCTTTATTTACAAAGTCCTTTAACAATCGACTATTAGATTTGTGGTTGCAGCTTCAATAGCATAGTTCAATATTTCCATGCGAAAAGTATGCTCTTCATGTGCTGTTATCGTGGTACCAAAGTCGGGGAATTTCAATTCTGTAAGAAACATGTGTTTTAACTTGCTGAGGCGGGGAGGTCTGGGGAGCACGAATGTTAGTGACCCTTCTTGTTCGACACCGGGTACCAACAGTTGTATTTCCACGGTGATAATGGGCTCAGAACTGGACACCACCACCGCTCGGATCCTCCCTGTCTCCGGTTTCACAGACATTTGTCGCCAGATATGTCCACTCAGGTGTGGAGTATCTTCTGTTAGGCACACGCACTCTTCTTGACCTTCTTCGGTCTGGTGCTTCAGCGCCCTGAGCACCTTCTTCTGGGTCTGAGTCTTCTGATATCGGAGGAAGGGTTGCTTCTGGAGTTGACCTCAGGCTAGAACTTCTTCTTTGCGGCCAATTTGCTTCTCCACGTGCCCTTCTACTCCTTCTCCTTCTGGTCTGTTCTCGCTCTCTTTCAGACCTGTCAGGGTCAGACTCGTACTCCCAGCTGTCTTCTCCTTCTGTAGCGTCTTCTGTTTCGCTGTTGTACTGACCGTCCTCAGCTTGGTCAGACTCGTTCCCTGCTTCCACTGGCACCTCTACAGCTTGGCTAGCCCCCTCTATGGCTTCTTGGTCCTCAGCTGGACGTCCATCCGAGAGAGGAGCTGTTTCCAGAGGTGCTGGAACCCTTTTCGTATGCGACGCGTGTATCCAGTTGGGCAGGCCTCCCACCTTTACAGCTGTACTTGTGATCAGGATGACCTGGTAGGGCCCACGCCAACGAATATCCAAGCAGCTTCTTCTCACATGTTTCTTCACCAGGACCCAGTCCCCAGGATACAGGTCATGGCAAGGGCCCTGGCACGCTGGAACCTCTGCAGCCTGCACCTGAAGGGACACAGAACGCATGGCGTCAGACAGCCCCTTACAATAGTCCAGGATCATATCATCTGTGATATTTAACAGTGCAGTAGCTGGAATAGATGGCAGTCTCATTGCTCTCCCCATTAACACCTCATGTGGTGACAACCCTGTTCTTCTGTCTGGGGTACTACGAAGGCTCATGAGTACTAATGGCAGGGCGTCAGGCCAATTCAGGGTCGTTGAGGAGCAAACTTTCGCTATTCTGGACTTGATCGTGCCATTAATTTGTTCCACAATTCCTGAGGCTTCTGGTCGGTAACTGCAATGGAGCTTCTGGTCTATATTCAGTGCAACACAAATCATCTTCACAAGCTCGCTGTTAAAATGTGTTCCCCTATCTGATTCCAAAAAGGCCGGCACCCCGAACCGAGGGATAAGTTCTCTAAGCAGTAACTTAGCCACTGTGAGGGTGTCGCACCTACGTGTAGGGTATGCCTCAACCCATCTGGAGAACACACAAACAACCACCAGGACATAGCGGAGGCGGTTGCATCTTGGCATTTCAATGAAATCTATCTGCATTCTGTTGAATGGACCTCCAGACCTTCCTATGTGACTTAGTGCAACTGGTGTTCTTTTCCCTACATTCAGCTGCTGGCAGGTCACACAACGCTGGCACACTGCTTCTGCTGCTATTCTAAACTTAGGATTGTACCAAGTCTGTCTAAACACTCTCAGCATAGCATCTCTCCCTAAGTGTACTGGACCATGTATGAGTCTAGCCATTGGACTCACCATCTCATTGGGCAACACTGCTCTGCCGTCTGCTGAGACCCAAAAATGAGTCTCACCCATTACACATCCTGCCTTTTCCCATGTTTCTTTCTCAGAATCAGGAGCATTTTCTTGCATGGTTGACAATTCATCCCAAGTATCAACAGTTTCCAGTATCATGGCTAATTCAGTTCTTACATTTATTCCACCCACATCCACCTCTGTGAAAGAGTAACCTTGTTCTGCGCAATACCGCGCAACTTCATCAGCATATCTATTGCCTTTCGAAACAAAGTCCTCATTTTTGGTATGTGCGATGCACTTTACAACTGCGATACTTGCTGGACATTGCAATGCTTCTAACAACAAGCGCACAAACTCTCCATTGCGAATGGGAGAGCCTGAAGAAGTCATGAACCCTCTTTGAGACCATAACTGCCCGTAATCATGAACTACCCCAAACCCGTATTGGCTGTCGGTGTAGATGGTGACTCGAATTTGATTGCCTGCTAAGCAAGCACGTGTTAGGGCAATAATCTCGGCTACCTGAGCGGAGTGTACTCCTTCCAGGCACCCAGCTTCCACAACTCCTTCAATTGTACAAACAGCATAAGCTGCTCTCAACTGCCCAACTTCGTCTCTTACACATGAGCCATCGACAAAGAAAACTTCGTCTGGGTCGGTCAGTGGCTCATCTACGATGTCGGGTCTGGGTTTGGTGCATAGTTCAGTCACATCGAGACAGTCATGGTCTGTATATTCATCATCATCATCAATATCATTTGGAAGTGGCATTAAGGTAGCAGGGTTCAAAACAGAGCATCTCTTGAGGGTCACGTTCTCTGCAGCAAGAATAACTTGCTCATAGCGCGTGAGCCTGCTATTGGTCAGATGCTGTGTTTTGGTCCTGGTCATCAACAGTTCAACAGAATGTGGCACGCACACCTCTAACGGGTGCCCCATGACGATATTTTCACATCTCTCAATGCTGACACCCGTTGCAGCAACGGATTTGAGACATCCGGGCAACGCTGCGGCTACTGGGTCTAAAGTAGCCGAGAAATAAGCAACTGGTCTACGGGCATTCCCATGGATTTGGACCAACACAGACAACGCACAACCTTCTCTCTCACAACAGTAAAGAAAGAATTGTTTATTGTAATCAGGCATTCCCAATGCCGGAGCACGACACAGGTCCTCTCTCAGCTGTAAGAATGCCATCAAACAGTCTTTGTCCCATGGTACCGGATCACTCACCTCTTTGTGCGTCAGTTTTTGCAAGGGCTTTGCTTTCAGTGAAAAGTTCACGATCCACTGTCGGCAATAACCCACCATCCCTAGGAACATCCTGACCTCTCTCTGTGTCTGAGGCGCGTTCATTTTCATGATCGCCTCTATCCTGTCTGGTGACACCTTTCGTTTGCCTTTCTCAATTCTGTGTCCCAAGTACTGTACTTCTGTCAGGCAGTACTGCAATTTTCCCGGGGATACCTTATGCCCATTGGCAGCTAGGTGATTTAACAAAGCAATGGAGTCTTCCCTGCAAGCTTCTTCTGTTTCTGACGCCACAAGGAGGTCGTCTATGTACTGGACCAGAACTGACTTCTGGGGCAGCACTAGACTTTCAAGATTTTTCTTCAGAAGCTGGTTAAAGATCGATGGACTCTCTGTATACCCCTGAGGGATACGACACCATGTTAGGACGCGATTTTCCAGCTTAAATGCGAAAAGAAAATGGCTATCTTCGTCCAAAGGGATCGAAAAGAAAGCCTGACAAAGATCGATCACAGTGAACCACTCAGCTTGGAATGGAATCTGAAACAGTATCACTGATGGATTCGGTACCACTGGACAACATGAAACGACTATGTTATTAATCTTTCGCAGGTCCTGTACTATCCGAAATTTCCCATTGGGTTTCTGCAGACCCATAATCGGGGAGTTGCATGGACTACCCACAATTTCTTTCAGTATTCCCTGTTTAATCATGGACTCGATCACGGGTTTTATGCCTGCAATCGTTTCTGGAGTCAATTTATACTGGGGTGTTCTTGGGAACTCAGCATGCGGTTTCACTACAATTTTCACTGGGTCCACCCCTTTGACCAATCCAATCTCTTCCCCAGTGAAATCCCATACCTCTGATGCCACTGTCTCTCTCAAATCCCAGGGAAGCTCGTCTACTGTCAAAGTAGGGTACAGCTCCACACATATTCTTGAGTTTGCAACTTTGAAATCTGCATCATCATCATTAGTCAATACCTCCACTCCCTGGGGTGTACAGTATATAGTACAATTCAATTTGCACAACAGGTCTCTTCCTAGCAGACACACAGGGCTTGAATCGCAAACCACAAATTGGTGCTCATCGCTGTACTTCCCTATTTTCACCTGTACCGGTTCTGTCAATTGGCTGGTTATTCTCCTGTTTGCGACCCCTACCACCTGTATGGTCTCTCCAGACATGGGCAGGTCTGGAACTGCAGCTGATCTGATCGTGGATCTAGTGGCTCCTGTGTCCACCAGAAATGTCGTAGGGCACCCTGCTACTTCTGCTTCCACATAGGGTCCCCTCTGATCCACCTCTAAGGCTGCCCCAAGGGTGCAGTCTTCTCTTTCCACTCTCTGTCCGGTTAATGGGTCCACATAATAGCATTCTTCACCTTCCACAAACAGGGGCATTTGTCTATAGGTCTTACCCATACTCCCTACTCGAGGAGGTTGCGGGAACTGGGCTCGGGGAGGAGCCCCCCCCCCTTTGAGCACCTTTCCTTGGTATGGCGTCGCCCCTCTCATAGGTGCGCTCTGGACCTCTTCCTCCTCTATCTCTTGCTCTCCGATCTCTACATTGTAAGGGCACTCGCGTTTCCAATGCCCCAACTCGTTGCACTGGTGGCACCTAGTCGTTTTCTTCAAGGTAGCTATGTCTACTCTGGGTCTAAAGGTAGTACTCTCCTCATTACCCTTGTTCTGACTGTACTGCTTCTTACCTCCTGTACCTGTCCCTTGCTGCTGTTGTTGCGGTCCCCCCTTTCCTGCTGTCTGCAATTGTACCACCATCAGCTTCTCTTTTAGTTTCTTAGTCTTGGAGTCTACCTCATCACAGCAGTACCTAGCATATCTCAGTATTTCATCTAGGGGTCTACTTTGCCAACAAATCGAGTGTTGCTGAATCATTAAACTAATATCCGGTCTCAGTCCCAGGACGAACTTGGACACGAATTGCCCTATGTCCTTTGGATCCATTACATCCAAGCCGCTATACTGTTTAAACGCCTTCAGCAATCTCTCGTAATATTCATGGACTGTCTCTTTGGGTTCCTGTCTCGTTCTGTCTATTCTGACCCAATCTATGTCTTGCATTGGCACTTTTTCTTTCAGCCAAGTCATCACTCTCTCGAATTTTGCCATCACGATCTCGGACGGCCCATTAGTCCTAGCATCTCTCTCTGGCTCCGTTGTGGGCCACTCAGCGCTAACCTTGCATGCTGTCCACAGATCTCCTGGTACTACAATGTCAAACAGCGTGTTCAGATCTATCCATAGGACTTTTGAGATCTTTACAAACCTCTCCACTTGCTTGTACCACTCCACGGGGCTCTCTCGTAACTTGGGGAAAGATGTGGTAAAAGCAGCTAAATCTCCCCTACTCCAAGGGACATGTACATAGCTCCCATTGGCAACTTCACGCAAAGGGTAAGCTTCTATTCCCTGCTGTCCTGGTGTTATACCAATCATGCTTCTTCTGCCGGTCCCTTTCTTGGACCACCTCTCTTCCCACTTATCTAGTGCCCTCCATGTCCTTATTCCAGTAATCAATTCCCTTATGTGTGTTTTCAGCCCAATCGTTCTCCTCTCATCTAGATCTCGATCTGAGTAATGTAGCCTGTGGTTACCCTGTAATGCTTTGGTTCTTGACAAGTCCACCATATATTTGCCTGCTAGTTCGACTAACTTCTCATGGACTGCTCTCGCCTTTCGTGTGATGTCCTTTGCCATATATAGTATTTCATCCTGTTCATACATTTCCATTCTTTCTAAAGGCAGGGTACCATCTACCATGTCATCCAGATCTGACCTTAAGCTGGAGACATCAAGTCTCTTGGCTTTTATCTCAGCTCGCAATATGTCTTTTGAAGGGGGCTCACTGGTCTCCCTCCCATCCCAACTTCGAGCTCTGCGTTTGGGCTCAGGAGAATTAATGGGTGGCCTCCCTTGCTCCCATCTCTCCAGGTCCCATGCTCGGCCATCCAATCTTGGAAGGTGATGGAACACGGGCCTTTTATCCCTACTCTCTCTCTGCCTACTCTCGTCTTCTTCTCTCCTCTCACCGCACATCTCTCTGTTATTTTCCCTCTGGTCGCTACACTCCCTTTGCCTCGTATCGCTCAGTATCCGATACGATCCTTCCTGGTTCCCCATATTCCCTGGGCTGCGCTCATTTCTGTCATCACAGGGACTATGGTGCGACCTCTCACAACTCCCATTCTGTTCTCTGGTGCCGGGCACACAGTGTGGACATTTAAAGCTGTTCCTGTACTCTTGCGCCCTCCTCTCCCCTTCACTGAGTATTGGGCACGCCACCCCTCCATTCCCGGGGCCCCCGTTTTCCAGGTCTGTTCTACCTCCACTCCGGGCCCAATGGGTGACTCCCCTACTCCCTCTACAGTCCCACTCCGGGCTACTCTCCCCAGCCCCGCAGTGAGTTCGTGCTCTGCTGTCCTGACTTTCTCTTTCTGCTTCTGCAGCATTGATGCACTTTTGAGCCTTCACTGCCTCATCCCACTGCTTCATGTACTCATTTAGTTCTTGAAAGGACTTTCGTCCAGATCCCCTCAGATCCATTGGCCATCTAGGGCCCCCAGGATCTCCTCCTGGGTCCCCTGCTGTGTGCATCGGGGTGCTCCACTCTCTGGGTATCGGCATCTGACTTGGGGAATTAGTGGTATCGTTCCTCCTTGCCTGCTCTGCTCTTTCTCTGTCTTTCCGTTTCCGTTCTTCCCCTTTTGCTCTCTCTTGGTCATATATCGATATTATAGGACCTATGGTAACAGGTACCTGTAGTGCATCTGGTAATGGGTAGGATGTGGCACTTTCCGTTTCCGGCGCTCTTTGTACCACAAACCTACCGACCACCTGCTGCACCTGACTAGGCTGGAACAACTCTTTCTTTGGCTCAGGATCCCACTGTGAACTGGGAAGCGGTCTATGCTCTCCTGCAATGCCCCCCTTTTCTCCTTCCGTATTCTCGACCTCTCCCCCTGCTCTATTATACGGGGGTGGCCTGTCTGTCAGTAATCTGTTTATCAGGCTGTCCTCTGTTTCGCTCTCATCATCTTCTTCTAGGGGGCTTTTATTTACTGGCGCCTCTAACACTGGGTACAGTTTATTTATTTCCAAATTATGCACTCTCCATCTTTTAGCATCCGCATCCCACCTGGCATCCTGTACTGCCCTTACCGAGCGTTTCACCCTTTCTTGTCGTCTGTTCATATTCTTTTCATGCGCTGCCCTAATCCATGCTTCAAGGGCTTCAAACTGGGTTGGTCTAGGCAAGGGTCTCTTTGAGGTCATGATTGATTTCAATCGATGTAACACCTCTAATCTGAACGTCCCGTACTTCGGGAACGTCAGTTCCTCGTTTCCTTCAGTAATCTTACTCCACTCTGATATCCAAAGGATCGTATGCAACCCAACATTTACTGCCATATAACGAGCTGGCGTACCCTCCGGCGGGGCTTCTTCCCCTTCATACGATCCTCGCCTCTCTTTCTTAAACAGCGCTTTCAACCATTTAAAACACTTCATAATTATGCGCACAAAATCCAGCCTCGCTACTCTGTTTACTTCCTGATGACAATCCACCAATCCTGTCGCGGCTTTGCTAGCTTGGCCTATCACAGCGCAGTCTTTCTCCTGTTGGCCAATCACGTCGCGACCCTGTATGACGTGTTCGCTAGCTGGCCTATCACAGCGCGGTCTTTCTCCGGTCAGCCAATCACTGCGCGACACCACCTGACGTCTCTTTTCTCCGCTTCGCAGCAGCACCCCTCCTTTCTCAACTCGTCTCCCGGTTATGCATGCGTCCCATTCATACACTGAAAAATGACTACTTCCGACCAAGCGGTCACTTCTCTCGACTGTACGTCCACAGTCTATCTGTAATTGTCAACACAACTGACGAGATGTCTATCGTCTCTCTGATAGGTTACTTACACACACAGTAACTTCCGACCAGCGTCCGTTACTCACGCACTCACTCTTACGTTCCCCCTATCTCGGTCTCTCGGGTGATCAATGGTACCTCATGACCCCCTTCACACTAGTTTGACAATTACTCTGGGTGTCCGATACACCCGAACCACTTAAGCTCTCCTTGAACTTAAGATTTCCACCGGTTGCGCGCGCTCACAACCTGTTCCACAGTCACTCTACAGACATTCAACTCCGCCAGACATTACAACATAGATACAATACAAAAACACCGCAATCTAACACGCATAACCCTTTATACTCACTCTCGACCGATACTGCTGCTTTTTCTGTCTCACGTCATCCGGATCTTCATCTGCGGGCTGTTCTTCCGATCATCGATTTCTAGGGGCCTTGGGGTAAGCTAACCTGGCCTAGGTCACCGTCCTCAAGAAGGCAACCATCCTCTATAGCTACCAACTGAAAGGGCGAGATTTTGATCGATACCTTATATCTATTGATCCAAACCTCGTTCTGGTCGACTGAACCTTTATTGCCTGTCTTGGAAGGAAACAGTACACCTATCTGCAAGTTAGTTCACCCAAGAAAGGACTCTACTCTCAAAGATCACGGACAACTTCTAGGTTTCAAAAGTTTATTGTAAAGATATAATGAGCTGCAAATACAAGCATCTCAGAATGAGATTCACGAGATACACAGGTCCAATTACATACATGTGCTCTCGAAAAGCCCTCAGACGAGCAACAGAAATCACTAACACAAGTTCTAAAAATAGCAAAGCTATCAGCATAGACGCATATCTCTCCTTCATTTAGGTTGGAGGAAAACAAACACAGGTTAGGCGTCCCTACCCTGTTCTAGATGGTATCCCTACTTAACCAAATCCCAACCTAACAAAGGTGTCAGCAATGAATGACCCCCAAGGGAAGTCACCCACTCTAAGTCTCTTGGTGAAAACCTAAAATTCTCCAGTCATGACCCCTCACTGCCTACCCATCCGCTCTCTAAAGGGTCCTCAGGTCTCTGCTCTAACTCCACCCAGGGGTGCTGTCCCTAATACAAAACAGTCAACAACATTTGAGACGCCCCTTGCGAAACGCCTCTCACGTGGTGCAACTTCAGGCTTTTTCCATGATGCTTTGTATTGGGCCTCAGACGTTAGAGTTGACCTTGCTTCTCAGTCTCTTCTCCGGCCCGCTGATACCCCTTAAACATTCCAGAACCCTCCTCCATGTCTGGGCCGTCTACTGAACAGGCCTCTATTCATTCACTTATAATTGGATCCCCCCTTTCCTGTTGCAGACAGATATCTGCCGCCAAGAACCCAACTCTCATAGACTTCTAAAAAGGCTTGCAACATTTCTCAGCCCAGACATGTACGTGTAAATCAATGCTAAAACATTTCAGGCCTACAATATTTCACATTATGATTATAGCATTCAATTTCTTCATTTAATTAAAGCATGTTAAAACTCTTATTCTATTATTTAGAAAACATTACTCTAAATCATGGCCCATTAATGCAATGACCAAAAACGTTAAACAATCTGTGTCGTGAAAAGAAACACCTTCCCTTTTAGCTCCAGCTCTGGCCCTGAGGCCTACCACGTTCTGCGTTTTACCACAGACCATCTTATATGTTAACAGCTACACGACATAGATTCAAAATAATCACGTCTAATAAAATCATATAATGTCACACATTTCTGTATTAATTCCACTTCTACTTAAATCTCTATATTAGCTATACATTTAGAATATAATTTCATATACTATTAGCACTCATGGCATTTCTCTTCATGAATTATGCTCTCTATAGGTAAGTGTGATGTACTCATATATTTATATCAGTTTGCGCTCTCTCAAAACCATCAGTGGGCTGACTTGAAAGTCTCTTCTCCCCTGCTCCAGTCATTTGCCACCTCAAGAAATGCGGGCACATCACTAAGGGCACAACTAGACGTGAACTTCGGGCAGGGGGGCTAAAATGTCAATTTAATGTATTTAATTAATTATTTATATATTTGTAGAGCTCCTGAATCACCTCCGAAGGGGTAACTCTGCGCTGTGGACATGCAACAGTAGGCGGAAGGAGGGAATAAATTAGAACAAAACAGTTTTGAGGAGCCTTCTAAATTGAAGGTGGTCAGGGCTTTGTCTCAGCTGGGTGGGGAGCTGGTTCCAGTAGAGAGGAGAAAAGTGGGAGAAAGCTTTCCCACCAATCCTTGATTTCTTAAACCGAGGAACCAGGAGAAGGGATTTGGTGGCACATTATCAATAGACGGCGATAAATATCGCAAAGCGCACTTATCGCGTTTTTTATTTATCGCCGTCTATCGCCCGGTTAGCGCATTATTAACAACGAGTATCACGGTTTTAGCCCCACAATCCACCTCCCATGTTAGGTATGCGTTAAGGCTGAGTTTGCGTGAAAAAGATCAGCGCTACACCGTACGGGGCCTCGTGTAATTATCGCGAAGCCCCATTAGCGATATTTTTCACTAAAGTTTTACGAGGCACGCCTACCTTGCATCTCATTAGTGATGCAAGACGAGGGGGAAAGAAACCGGGCGCTAAGGAAAGGAAACACACGCTAGCATGCCCTTGTTAATAAAGCAATAAAATTTTCGCCGCTTTTTGCCCGAAAACGTACGCTAAAGCGGCGATAATGTTATCAGGAGCCCTTGATAATATGCCCCGTGGTTCCTGAGCGAAGAAACCTTGTAGGGATAGTGGGCCAGATGTAGGTGGCTAAATACCAGTCAGTAACGTCGAAATTCAGTACATTTCAGCATTACCGACCGGTATTTAGCCATTCCTAATGTAGGTAAGGAATCAGTAAATAAGGAATCGGTAAATACTGATTCCTTAATACCGATTGCTTTTTGCTCTTGCATTTAAGGAATCGGTAATACCGATTCCCTCAATGCAATGTATAAAGCACATTAAAGAGTACTTTTGAGCCTTAAGAAATCGGTAATTACAACCAACTTACCGATTTACCTTAAAAAAACACTTTTTTGCTTTTTTTAATGTGCCATGTGGCACACATCCATGCCCTTAGGGTATGTATGTGCGCCACATGCGCAGACATGCACATTTCAGGGGTGCAACAGGGTGTCCTTTGGACACCCTGGCACCCTTGAAATACCTCCCGGTATTACCGATTTGGTAATGCCGAATGGCTAATACTGAATGTCTTCACATTCATTCCTATGGGCCACTAAGCTCATAGAAATGAATGGGTAGGTATTCTTTATTACCGAATCTCAATTACCGATTCGGTAATAAGGAATATTAAGGATTCGGTATTGTTTACCGAATCTTTACCTATATAGGAAATACCTATTTCTTAATAGAGAAATGGTAAAATTTGCTATTAAGAAATCGGTATTTCTCATTTACCTACATATGGCCCAGTGTGACTAAGTTTCTTTGCAAGGTAAGTAGGGCCCTTGCCATACACGGCCTTATGAATGGTGCAGTAGATTTTACATTTAATTCGCTTGTATACGGGGAGCCAGAGAAGCTGTTGAAGAAGGGGAAGGGAAGCCGTTCTGGGTGGAGCAATCGAGACAAGGCACGCCACGGTGTTCTGGACTACCTGCAATCTGCATAACGAGCACTCATTAGCTGAGACCAGGAGAGCGTTACAGTACACTAGTCGGCTTAGTGCCAATGCCTGAATTAGGGTTATGTGTGTGGATTCCGGGAGGAAAGAGAAGACTCGCCATAGCAGACCAAGCACATGGAAACAGGAGCCGGCAGTATAGGCCGCATGTTCTTTCATGGTAAGTGCCTGGTCTAGGCATATGCCAAGTTTCTTGACAACAGTCTTGGGTACAGGGGCATCACCAAGATCCACCGCCCACCAGTCCAGTGACCATCGCAGTGGTGCATCTCCGAAGAGCAGGATCTCGGTCTTCCCTGCGTTAAACTGAAGGAAATTGCTCCTCATCCAGTTGGAAATGGCTATCATACCTGTAGAGAAAGTGGACTGGGCTGGAAGACTGGATTTATTGAATGAATAGAAGTGGAGTATCGTCAGCATATGAAATGGGAGTGAAACCTAATGTCCTAAGTAGGTCAGCCAGGGGAGCGAAGTATATATTGAACAAGGTTGGGCTCAGATAAGAGCCCTGAGGCACTCCCTTGGTTAGCCCCATAATCTTTGACCGAAAAAGGCCTAGGTTAACAGTCTGGGAGTGGGAGGAAAGACAGCTCGCGATCCACTGAAGGGCTAGACCTCGGAGTTCAATTTCCTTTGGTCTCCTGAGCAAGATCTGGTGGGAGACCGTGTCAAATGTGGCTGAGAGGTCAAGCAGCACGAGTAGTGTTGATAGTCCGCTGTCCAGGGACAGCCTAATGTTGTCCATGACAGCCACCAGGGCTGACTCAATGCTGTACTTGGGCCTGAATCCGCATTCAGAAGGGTCAAGGCTTCCAGTGGATTTGACATGGTCAGACAGGTGTTTATTGATGTGCTTTTCCAGTAACTTGCTCAGGAGGGGTAGCAGGGAAATGTGCCGGAAGTTGGAAAGGTCTTCCACTGGGGCCTTTCTGTTCTTGCGAATGGGAATGACCTGTGTCGCTTTCCATTCATTAGGGAGATGTTCCTCTCTCATAGAAAGATTGAGAAGTGAACAGAACTGACCAAACTCCTGAGGCGGAAGCCGGGAGAGCGATTCGCGCTAAGCACAGCTTTTTAAAAAAAACTTATGATTGTCACTTGAATTTATTTGTGTATCTTTTAATAACTCACCACGCAGCAGGGCACTTGACCAAGCGCGAAATCGGCGCGGGTAGCGGATATTAGCGCTGCCGCGTAGCCTTCACCTGAGTACTCCTCACGACGCCAGCACCGCGAGGACTCAGGCCACGACCCTTTTTAGGACACGCCCACTGCAACGAGTATAAGACGCTGACTACAAGCGCCATTTACTAGAACTGACCAAACTCCTGAGGCGGAAGCCGGGAGAGCGATTCGCGCTAAGCACAGCTTTTTAAAAAAAACTTACGATTGTCACTTGAATTTATTTGTGTATCTTTTAATAACTCACCACGCCGCAGGGCACTTGACCAAGCACGAAATCGGCACGGGTAGCGGATATTAGCGCTGCCGCGTAGCCTTCACCTGAGCACTCCTCACGACGCCAGCACCACGAGGACTCAGGCCACGCCCCTTTTTAGGACACGCCCACTGGCACCACCCCCTCGGCAATCACATATATCATGTGCCTCGGGCGGCAGCGCAGCGGACGAGCGCAGCGGGAGCGCCGTCTGCGCGCCGAAGGCACGCCTAAGGCAAGCCCGTCTGCGCCCGTCCGCGCCAGACCGAGCCCAGAACCCAGGACCCCTGCTGCACCTACTCCATTACCACTAAGATACACCCAGGAAACCTTGCACAGGCTAAGGGCTCTTTCATCCGCGCCCTGTCGCTGTACCATTTCCTTAGAGGAGGGACACTCCCGCTGTTCAAACTGTACATACCAGTTGACCCCCAACTTCCCACCCAAGCCACGCTGGCTCGGGATGGCCCTGCTGAACTGCAGATCCCTCCCGAAGCACCAGGCAGAAATCAACATGCTCCTGCAGGATTCGGAAATTGAGGCCCTTTTTCTCACAGAAACCTGGCTCACCCCAGACTCGGAGCCAGATATCATCCAATCACTCCCCCCTGGCTACCTTATAAAGCACCTGGACAGACCGTCCGGTATTGGAGGTGGGATAGCGATTATCTACAGAGACTTCCTATCTTGCCAATTTAAGGAAAGCCCCATCTTGGACTGTGAAAACGTACATTTCTCTATCCATCGGCCTCCATCCACTACCATTTCAGGGATACTAGTTTATCGCCCACCAGGACTGCAGCGTCGATTCTGTGATTCCCTAATGGACACCGTCTCCTCCCTCGCCTGTCTATCCCCGAATTTCATGGTCTTGGGAGACCTGAATCTCCACTTCAATGACCTTACTAACAAAACAGCTGCCGATCTCAAAGCAGATCTAGCCTCCCTGAATCTCCACCTTCAAAGTAACCAGCCTACCCACAACAAGGGCCACTTGCTGGACCCCATATTTACCAACCTCACGAGATTGGTTGCAAATAACCCCCTCCCTGTCCCATGGTCAGACCACTTCTTAGTCCCCTTTGCGCTAAAACTCTCGGTTAAGACACCAGATAGACCCCCTCCCCAAGCACCCTCCCGTCCGTGGAAAAATCTGGATATAAACTCTAGGGCACAAGCACTTACTTCCACTATACCAGTACTGGACCCAGACCCCTCCAGAGCTGACGTCCAACTTCACGAGTGGATTACCCAATCCCTCGACGTCACCCTGCCAGTCAAACCCCTCCCCATTAAAAAGAGAACAGTCAAATCCCCGTGGTTCACCCAAGAATTACGTAATCTCAGGAAGAAATGCAAAAAACTCGAGCGCCTGTGGAGAAAGAACTGGACGACGGAAAGCAAAAACGAGTATAGGGCCGCCTTCAAAAACTACAAAAATTGTATAAAAAACACGCAGGCAACCTTCTTCGAGGAAAAAATATCAACGGCAGCCAACTCTGCGAGAGAAACTTACCGCATCATTCGCTTACTCTCCAAAATCCCAGACCCCGTACCCACACCCGACCCATCGGGCACTAGATGCAACCAACTTGCTGAGTTCTTTTCATCAAAAATTGATAAAATTCTTAACTCACTTCCCGCCTCCAATTCCTTTCAAATCCCTGCCACCCCCCCCCCTGCTCCGAGGCTCCATGCCTCCAAACTTTCCCCCAGATTACCACAGAGCTATTTCTGTCCACTCTACAAACCGTAAAAAGTGGTGCCCCATCAGACCCAGCTCCCATGAGCAAATTAAAACTGGTCGCCTCCACTGTTGCCCCTCCTTTAACCCACCTCATTAACACCTCTTTTACACTTGGTGCTGTTCCAGCCAACTGGAAAAAAGCCACCGTTAGGGCTCTTCTAAAGAAACCCCACCTTGATCCCACGGACCCAACCAACTTCAGACCCTTCTCCCTTCTTCCTGCTATCAGCAAAGTGGCCGAACGAATTGTCAATCACCAACTCTCCAATTTCCTAGAAACCAACAACCTCCTCCGCCAATCTCAGACAGGGTTTAGACCCGGACAGGGAACTGACACTGCTCTGCTAGCCGCGGTCGAAGAGGCAAGAACCATCATAGACGCAGGAGGATCAGTGGCAGTGATCCTTCTCGATCTGAGCACCGCCTTCGACACGGTGGATCATGCCATCCTAATCCACCGGCTAAGTCTGATAGGAGTCTCTGGCTCCGCCCTGTCCTGGATCAAATCCTTTCTGGAAAAAAGAACCTTCAAGGTGTTGGATGGCACAGCCGTGCCCAAAGCCCTGCCGCTACAGTGTGGGGTCCCCCAGGGCTCCTCCCAGAGCCCCACACTTTTTAACCTCTACATGTCCCCTTTAGAGGACATTATGGCCCCATTCGGCATCAAAACAGTCATGTATGCCGATGACACCCAGCTGGTGGTCTCTTTCAATCAGCTGAGCAAAAGCCTAGTCAAACTGGAAAGGTGTCTCGAGAGCGTTTTCCACTGGATGTGTGAATCTCGATTAAAACTAAACGGAGAAAAATCCGAGATACTTCTCCTAGGAAACCCACACAAACTCCCCTCATCCCTTTCATGGCCTCCATGCATGGGAACGCCTCCTTCCCCCAAACCCGAAGTCAAAAGCCTTGGCATCTGGCTGGATCAAGATCTCAACTTCAAAACTCAGGCCAGAAAAACCACGGGCACCTGCTTTGGACTCATTCGAATGGTGATGAAGCAAAGCTTCGTATATTTTGCGGACTTGCTGTACTCATGAACCTCGTTTATATGTAACAAGGTAACAAGTGTATGTCTTACTAACATTTATATTAAGTTTGAATAAGGGATAAGAAGCTTGCCTATGTGTATTCCTAACTATTTTAATCCGTGTCTGTAAAATGGCCGCCGCTTGTATTTAGTTACTGCGCATGCGTCAGCCACACTCACGTGTCCTGACGCGTCTGCAGAGTTGGAGGGAAAATTATGCGCATGCGTAATACATAGCTTGGCCCAATGTGGTACTGCTCGTGCCACTGCTGTTGTCACCGTTTCTATGTAGCTAACATTTAGACTGCATAAGTATATTTTTATGATGATAAGTTGAAAGTACAACCCTGTGATGTGATTTCATAATGTTATTTCTATGTATTAATGTGTTCTCGCTTACTTTTCATGTACCGCGGGGAATGGGGGTCCGAACTGATTGGGAGCCATATTGACGGTCTCTTCTGCGCATGCCCATGGAGCATTGAAAGGTGGCCACTTTGGACAGTGGAACTCAGCCAGCTGGCAGCCACAGTCAAGATGCGCCTGGGAAAGCCACCTCTGCGCTACGAGAACGGCGAATGTTGCTCCTCATGTGTTACATTGTTAACTTGCCATTGTATTGCTGCACAATTTCTCATGGGAACCCCAATCTTGCTAGGCGGTACCCAGATATGTAAGTAGGCATACAAATCTTGTATTCTGATTGGTGTGTTACCCAAAGCCTACCTTAGGACCAATCGAAATTGGGATTCTGACACTTTGCAACATTTGGGGGGTGGTACCCTGTCCCAAAACAGTATATTTACCCTGGGTGTACCTAGGGAATTGTCCGACTTGTCTGGTTTAGCTGACCTGTCACTGACCCATCATACTCAATAGGTGACTGAAGATACAGAGAGCTGCGGAGCACTCTGTCCGAAATTTGACCATAGACTAAGGTTTTACTGAACCTTAAAGTGCTGGCGAAGCACTTTACTGGGAGTTCGTTGACCCAATCGGGGTCTTGATCGATAGCTGCAGAGAGGGTGGAGCGCAGGCGTTGCTTCCAAACTGCGGGTGCGGTCCTGTCCTGAGCGGTCCTGTCCTGAGGGTTTGCTGTCCTGTCCTGAGGTCCTGTCCTGATTCCTAATCTGAGGGTATCCTGTCCTGTCCGGGGTGTCCATTCTGCACCTGCTGTCCTTGAGGGGTATCCTTTCTTGAGGGTTTCCTGTCCTTAACTGACCCGTGGCCAGGGTTTGGTTTCCACACCAGTCTAGGTAAATACTGCTCTAAGTTCTTTAAACTTGCACCTTTCTATATTTCTGTCTTTGCTTAAATAAAGACACACCTTTGCACATGTTGATTTTCCATGCTTTTGCCGCAAACTATTGAAAACGTAAAGTCATTTGCATAATTTTCTTGATAGGTTCTCATGTTACCCTACCTTTTAGAAATTATATTTTGCATTGCAGTTTGTCATTTTCTGATATGGTCTAGAACCTCCTTACCTAGACTGTTTAAAGGTCCCTTCACTTTAAGTTTAGCGTGTTACTCCTTGTAGGCTCTCCTATAGTTACCCATGCATAGTCTGTCCATGTTTAAACATTTCTGAGATTATATAGTATTTTTCCATTTGCATTTTCATAACAGTATTTCGATGATTACTCTGTCTTTATTTCTCTATAGTTATATCATTTACATCATCCTAATTATTGAATGTCTTGTTCTTGTATATCTAATGCACAACGATAATGAACTTTAGATAAACATTTTAAAACTTCCAGTTGTCCGTGGTCATTTAAACAATATTGAATGTCATTTGAAATTGCATTTGCTGCCTTTCCTTTTACAGCTAGGCCCCTGATCCATTGAAGTCATAGGTACCCGTGTCGGTGGATGGTAAGTCGGGTACACTGAGTCATAACAGTAGGGAACACACACACAATTGGTAGCAGCCCGTGAAGTCGCCTGGTCAATGAATAGTGTGAATTGAAAGTATATGGGCCCTGAAGCCGGAAACGGCGTAATCATTGGCTGGGTGACCTCGCGCGCTCTATCAGTTTTTCTGGTAGATGAGAGGATGGTTAGGGACTAGCTAAAGGTTAGGTAGAACTAGTTAGACTAGTTGAGTCGGAAGCTGCTAGTACATTAATGCTGCTATAAGAGCGGCTGTTCTAAGAGACCTGATCAATCTCTTGTGAATACGCACGAAAATATTTAGTAAAAACAATTCATGAATTGCTGTATTGTTATTATTCTTGTTCTTATATTGTTATATGTATTAATCCATGCATTTGTAAACCGTCTCGTATTGTGTTGTCCGAACTCCCCGGGGAATTGAAAGGGCAAGTGGTGAATAGAATCCATTGTCCTGAGGTCACAGGCTTAAAGGAAAGTTAGGTGCAGGTTAGGATAACCGGGAAGCACTAACTAGGGTTTTCTGAATACATGTGTGAATAAATGTCAGTAACGAGGTTCATTGGCAAAATTCCCATAGTGGCGTAACCTAGTAAGGGTCACATCGGAAAAGTAGCAGGTTCCTCGGAGCTTGGGTGAAAGCAAAGGGGTCCGCTGAGAAACCTTAGACTCGGAACATATCCCGGAAAGAAGTGGATGAGTTTAGGGGAATAACAGGTTCACCGATGCTAGAGTGAAGGGTAGGCGGAAGAGATCTGCCCGCAGCGCGTGAAAAGTAAATGGAAGTAGTTTACTTGCAGTAAAACAAAGCTATCCTGTCTAGACACTTGAGCACTGTGGCGAATGTGTATTTGTTGTAAAATAACCAAGCACTGAGCACTTTAAAAGGAAAGAAAGTTTCCGTTACCTTGTGAAGGGAGGGAGTCAGTCGCGAAGCGTCTCTGACGTCACTCCGTGACGCGCTGGGATTGGTAGAAACAGCGGGCGGGTAGCGGGGCTGGAATTGTAAAGGAGGGGTGAAACGCCGAGGAGTGAGAACTGTCTCACGAAGGGGCCGCACACCCATTGGCCGAAATTATTTGAACGCGCGCACCTCATTGGTTGCACGCAACTGCAAGGCGCGTTCTGATTAGAAGTAGCTTTGTAAGCAAAGTTAAGCGTAGAAATCGTATGTGGCACTCGTATTGTCCAGAAACTAGACCCGATCCAAGAAACCAAGGGTTCGAGAGGGATCAGTGGAAAGCCAATAGATACGATATTATGTACGGAGCTAAGAGAAAGATGTCCCTTGTAAGCAGAGTAAAGAATTATTTCAAAACGGACAAACCGATTAAATCTAGAGAAGGCGTTATTGTCCCGCCACCGAATACTCCTGCCTCATTCATGATGTTTGACCGAGGGTACAACACCTGTGTGTGGTTGGAGAATTGGGTGAAGTACACAAAAGATGACGGAGTATTGGCCTTTCCGTTAGACGGTACTTTTAATGGTAGAATTTTATTTAATTTGAGAACCCGCATGAATGAATTGCATCCCAGACCGAGACTAACGCAGTATGAGGCATTAGAGGAATGGGAGATTGAGGCTTTCGAAAGAGAGAAACCCCGAATGGACAAAGGTCTGACTAAATGGTACCCCAGGCTGAAACAAGAGACCAGGGATAAGAGGATGAAACAGTGGAGGCAGAGCATGATTGTTGAGGGTCTGTTTCCTATGATGCCAGCATGTACCCCGTCGGGGGGAGAAAAAAGGACAGAAAAGTGTAAGCATTGGGGAGCCCTTGGAGAGTCCGATGATGAATTGTTAGATGACATTTTTGCGAGAAGTCCGCCCCCTTATAATGAGGGAGCCCGAACTTCCAGTGCAGGAGAGAACCACCAGCGTCCATCTATTAAGGAGGAGGACAGATCCCTATGTAGGGGGGGAGGGGGCCAGGTAGTGCCCTATTTTGAGAAGCCCGAGCCCCCGGAGGTACGCAATGTATATCCTAGAATGCCCGAGAGCTCAGAGGAAAAATATTCCCGTGAAAGAACATTTTACCCCAGACCTCTTTATGAGAACGAAGAAAAGCCAGTAGGTTCAGGAGTACCCTTTTTGCAGCCTCCATATGGGGAAGAGCGTAGGTCATTTGGCACAGGAACTTTGTTCCCGAAACCAAATTATGGTGGGGGACCAAGTGAGACGCATCCTACTGCCCCGAGTTTTACGCCTCAACTGACCCCACAGATGATACCTGACCGAACATTAGGAAGAGTGTTAGATGAAAGAGAGCAAGAGGCCATAGCTAAACAGAGGACAGAAATAATTCAGAAGATCTCCCAGTTAAATACCAGTCCTGAAGCTTTGACTATTCCGGTAACAATCGGACCAGTGGTTCCGTTGTACGGGAATAATCAAGGAGGTCTGAACCCTCCAGTTATGAACCCGATAATGGCCCCACCGAGGCAAGAGCCCCTATTGATAGATGATCAGTCCAGTGAGTGCGAGTCTGAAGTTGTGTTCTTGGATCTACCAAACAAACAGACCGGAAAGGGAGTGCAGAGGAGGCATAATCCTTTTGATACGAAAGAAATTAAATTAGAGTCAGCAACGGGTACCAGGAGTGTCTCTTTGGTAACGCCGGAAGAAATTGAAAATTGGAGTCGGGAATTAGAAAAACAGGCTCCACAAACGAAACCTTTAGACCTCTACAAACTGAGAGTAGAAATAGAGGAATTAATGGCAGGAAATGTGGGGCTAGATAGACTGAACACCTATTCTGAAGAAGAGTTGCTGTTCATGTGTAAAAGCCTTACCCGGAGTACTAGGGTGCTCCACGAAAAACTGACAGACACCGCAGCTAGTATGGGAATAGATATATCCAGATCAAAGCCCTTGCAGAAACCATACCGAGCTGAGTTCTCAGACAAAGATTTAGAAAATTTGAATGTGTCAGGAAGAAAGTCGCAGATTAAAGAGTTGCTTGCAGTTTTGCAAAAATGGGGAGACGTGGAAAAATGGAAAACGAGGTGGGTACATAAGAAAGAGGAGGCCCGCTCCAGACAAGCTACCCCTGAGTTCCCTCTGAGAGAAGTAGACAAGCCCGAAACTTTATGCCCCATGCGCGAAGTACCCGGTGGGAGGTATGTGCACGTTCCATGGTCCAGACAGGATATTGTGTCCTTTACTAACGATTTCCCGAAACTGCGGGAGAAGCCAGTTGAATGGTATCGGCAAGTGGAAAGGTTTGTAAAGGTGCAGAAATGCCTGTGGAAAGACCTGGATGGGTTTTTCGACATTGTGGTCCCGGTCGATCTATGGACCGAGTGTAAAATAGCCATAGCCTGGCCTAGTGAGGAGTATACAAGAGATAAAGAAACAGGGGAACCTTCGAAGGAAGTCATGAGAAAGTATGAACAAGTAATTCAGCACTTGAAACTAAAGGTGCCAGCTAAAGAAACTGATTGGACCAGGATAGATAGAACAACGCAGGAAAGAGAGGAGACAGTGCACTCCTATTATGAAAGGCTGTTACAGGTGTTTAAAACATACAGTGGTATAGATAACATCGAGATGAAGGACATGACGCACTTCATTTACAAGTTTGTAAACGGTTTAAGACCTGAAATTTGTCAGTGGATAAAGGATAACAAAATCTGTTGGCACTCCAAAAAGGTAGATGAGGTCCTGCGGTACGCAAAGTACTGCGAGGACGAGATGGCAGAAAAGAAAAAGGCTCTCAAGGAAAAAGTGATGTGGGCTCAGGTGAAGCTCGCAGAGCAGCAGGAAAAGCAGTTGAGTAACATGGTCAAAAATGCTAAGAATGAAGGCCCTGGGGGAGGGGGAGGAGGCAAGCCCCGGCCCAAAATGAGCAGAGAGGAGGCTATGAAGAAATTTCCCTGCCATCAGTGCGGCGAAATTGGACACTGGCGCAACGAGTGTCCTCACTTGCCCGAAGATAACCCCAAAACTCCTGATTTAAATCCACAGACGCAGAAAGAGAGACCAAGAAAGACTCAACCACAGGTAAAAACAGTTCAGGTGCCCCGAGCACCAAAGCAAGTATACAGGGGAAAACAGGCAGAGGGAGATGAGATAGAAGTCTGGGAAAGCAATGAGAACAGAAATGCAGCAACTTCGCAGTATCTTCTAAATGATACCTTCCTTTGTGATGACCAGTACTGACGGGGCCTGAGAGGGGAGGACGAGGAGTGCGAACTTGGCGCCTCCTTGCCGGTAGACCAGTCCGGACCATACATTGAAGGAAAGGTTGACGGAAACTATGTCACCTTTCTGTTGGACACTGGCGCTACCCGTTCTACTGTGAGAACAGTGGACGTTCCAAACCTACCCCTCTCGGGAGAAGCCATCCAAGTAGTGGGTGTATCTAATCAATTGATTAGTACTCCTGTTACCAAGCCCATGGAGATCTCAATTGGAAACTTTAAGGAAATGCATAGATTTGTCGTTTGCGACACCAGTCCAGTAAACTTACTGGGACGTGACTTGCTGTGCAAAATGAACTGTACCATCTTTTGCACACCAAAGGGTGTTGAAATTCAGACCCCAGATGAAGACGGCATTTATAAATTAATGTTAGTCCGCCCTGACTCGGAAATTAAACGAATGACCATGCAGGATTTACCCCAAGAACTCCAAGAAGCAGTGAAGCCAGAGGTGTGGGACTTTACTGGGAAAGATGTAGGGTTAATGAAAAATGTGGACCCCATACAGATAGCAATAAAGGACAATGCGGTATACCCCAATACTAAACCCTACAGGATGAATGCAGAAGTGAAAGCTGGTGTTGCTGTGGAAATAAAGAAATTGTTAGAAGGGAACATCATACAGGAGGTGATGAGTAGCCCATGTAACTCTCCGATTATGGGCATTAAAAAGCCTAGTGGCAAATACAGAGTAGTACAGGATTTACGAAAAGTTAACAAGATAGTAGTTCCCTGTTGCCCTATTGTCCCGAACCCAGCAGTGATTCTGTATCAGATTCCCTGGGATGCTGAATGGTTCACTGTGATAGACCTGTGTCATGCATTCTTTTCCATTCCTTTGCATCCAGATAGCAAATTTCTTTTCTCATTTGCCTTCGAAGGTCACGTGTATTGCTGGAACCGGGTCCCTCAAGGGTATACAGAGAGCCCCTCTATCTTTAATCAGATCTTGAAAAAATGTTTGGAAACTTTGGTCTTACCTGGGAACTCTGTCTTAGTGCAATACATAGACGACCTCTTGGTGGCGTCTAAAAGTCATAAGGATTGTGTGATTGACACCATTGCCCTACTGAATCATCTGTGTGAAAAGGGACATAAAGTGTCCCCTGACAAGTTACAGTTTTGTGCAAAATCGGTGAAATATCTGGGGCACCAGATAGAAAAAGGTGTCAGAAAAGTGACATCGGAAAGAGTGAGGATAATTCAAAAAATGCAATTACCCCGTACTCAAAAAGAGATCAGAATGTTCCTGGGCGTGATAGGATACTGCAGGCAGTGGATTCTGGGATTTGCAGTCCTAGCCAGGCCCTTGATAAAAATGACCAAGAGAGGAACACCGGAAATTGTAGAATGGGATGATGAAAGCTTAACAGCCTTCACCAAACTGCGAAATTGTCTGTGCACAGCCCCTGCACTGGGAATGCCAGACTACTCCAAAGAGTTTGCCCTGTTCTGTGACACTCGCGATAATTGCGCATTGTCAGTCCTAACTCAAGAACATGGCACAACGAGAAGGCCTGTGGCGTACTTCTCTGCCACCTTAGATCCAGTGGCTGCTGGATTACCAGGTTGTCTGAAAGCAGTAGCTGCTACCTGTGCCAGTTTAGAACAGAGTGAGTCAATTGTCATGGGACATCCGGTAACTGTGTATGTTCCGCATGGAGTGGTAATTTTGTTGACCAGAACCAAAACTCAGTATCTCACCCCTAGTCGGCTGACTAAATATGAGAGGATTCTTGTGGGTGCTGCAAATGTAAACATTGTTAGGTGCAGTATTCTGAAGCCAGCCACCTTACTTCCCGACCCAAAGGATATGGAAGGGGGGTGGATGATGAACACGATTGCATAGACTTAACAGAATTCAACACCAAGCCACGCCCAGACATAAAAGAAACGCCCTTGCCTGAGCATGACAAAGAATTATTTGTAGATGGTTCATGTCTAAGGCATGAACGAGGAGGCCTGAGTGCTGCGTATGCGGTAGTATCCTTAGAGAAAATCGAGGAAGCAGGTTACCTATATCATATCAAGTCTGCACAAGTAGCCGAATTGATTGCTATGATAAAAGCTTGCCAAATTGGGAAGAACATACGCATAACAGTGTATACTGACAGTCAGTACTGTTATGGGGTTGTGCATGACTTTGGCCAGTTGTGGTTACAGAGGGAGTTCCTGACTTCATCAGGTACCCCCATTCGAAATGGAAAGGTTGTTCAGGACCTTTTAGAGGCAATCCAGTTACCAAAGGAACTGGCAGTGGTAAAATGTGCTGCTCATAAGAAGAGCATGGACAAGGTATCACTGGGAAATGATTATGCTGATCGAGTGGCCCAATGGTGCGCAAGAGATCGGTATATTGTAAATCCGAAACGAGGGGGGCCAGGAACCAGCTGCCAGCTTCAGGTGTTTGAGGAAGTGCCTACATGGGATGAGGTGAAAGAGTGGCAGCAGGCGGCACCTTGGCAAGAAAGAGAGAAGTGGAAGGATGATGGGTGTCGACCAAGGCGTGTGGATGGTGTCATTATAGGTCCAACTGGTATGCCTGTGTTACCTAGACACCTACTTAGCACAATGGCAAGGTTGATACATGAAGGATCACACATTGGTAGGGACGCCATGATTCTAGTGTTCCAACAGACTTGGTACAGTAAAAAGTTCAGGAAAGTAGCAGAGTCTCTCTGCCAGAGGTGCCTGACATGTCAAAAGATGAACCCAGGGAAAAAGACTGTAGTGGAACTGGGAAAAATTGGGAGGTCCGGGGGTCCCTTTGTAAGGATACAGGTTGATTTCATCACCATGCCCCGTTGTGAAGGGAAAAGATATGTCCTTGTCATGGTCTGTTTATTTTCCAAGTGGGTGGAAGCTTTCCCTACTCCCCAAAATGACGCAAAGACAGTAGCTAAGTGTTTACTAAAAGAACTGATACCTAGGTTCGGGGTGCCAGTCACTATTGAATCAGATCAAGGCTCACATTTTCATAATGACGTCATCGATGAACTCTGTAAGGCCTTTGGAATTGCACAAAAGCTACACTGTGCCTACCGTCCAGAGGCTTCTGGAGTGGTGGAACAAATAAATGGAACTATCAAAAACAGACTAGCAAAACTGTGTGATGCAACTAAACTGAACTGGGTGAAGGCCCTGCCCTTGGTCCTAATGGGACTCAGAAGTATTCCTGATCGCAAAACAGGCCTAAGTCCCCATGAAATCATTATGGGAAGAGTGATGAGACAAGCATGGGTGCCAGGAAGCAAACTGTTGAGTATTACTGATGATTTGGTGCTTGAATACTGCAAGAGATTGGGTGACCAAGTGCGTTCTATCTCTCGCCAGATCGGAGAAGACGCCATCCTCAATCCAATGACTCCTCTCCACAAATTGGTCCCGGGGGACTGGGTGAAGATAAAGAAGCACACTCGGAAGACCTGCCTGGAGCCAAGGTGGGGAGAAAAACGTCAGGTGATTCTGGTTACTACCACAGCAGTCAAGTGTGCCGGGGTTCCGCGTTGGATACACGCCAGCCACACCCAGAAGGTACCACCAGACGAAGTGCCTGAAGCAGAAGGACGTCCAGCAGAGGACTCTGCAGGAGCCAGACCAGAAGTAGCTGACAGCGTACAGCCCAGTACCAGTCAAGCTGCAGAATCAGCAGATGTTGGCCCAAGAATAGTTGACAACGAACTACCAGGAGCCCAGCCTGCTGAAGGAGTCCAAGGAGCTGAGCCAGAAGTAGCTGAAGACGAGCTGCCAAGCATATGGCCAGAAGAGTGGATTCCATTGATTGACCTCACTGAAGACCCTATTCGAACAAATGAAAGACTTTGGGAAGGTAGAGAGTGGACTAGTCAGGAAAAGCAAGGCATAGGCGAAGAGCCTCAGAATCTTGAGATTCACATCAAAACTGAGGAAGGAGAAGGTCAGACAGGGACAGACCACGTGATTGATACAGAACAAGTGAATAAGACTGAACAAGTGCCCGATACTGAACAAGTGAAGGATCTTGAACAAGAGAGGAATACAGAACAAGTGATTGATACTCCTCCACTGACACCTGATATCGGGAAGGGACAGAATAGACATAGTGTAATAGTTCGAGCAGAAGAAAGTCCAGAGATCGAAGTGCTTGAACAGGATCAGATAGAATTAGAAGAACGTGTTCAGGAAACAGAATCAGAGACACTTGAAGAGCAAACACACAGTATACCTGAACAAGGCCAGATTAGTACCCAGGCAGAAGAAACAGATGCTAGCCCTGGAATTAGTCAGATAGAAGAAGAAGAAACTGAAGGAGAATTGCCACAAGCTAACGAAAATAAGAGGGCAAGAGAAGGAAACGAAGTCCAAGTACCAACCAAAAGACTTAAGAAAAGAAAGCATCTTGAGCCTAAATACATAAAGAAATTGAGATTGAGAATAAAAACAGTAGAAGAAAAACGTGCAGAAGAAAGGAGAAGTGCTCGTATAGCAGAACAACCAGAAGACTCTTCCAAAAGAAGGAGTGATCGGATAAAGAGACAAAACAAAAAGTACAAGTCACCTGAATGGACACTTGTGTTAGAAGAGCTTGAAGATCTCGATATCACTGACGTAAGCGACGGAGAGCCCGTCCCTGAGTACTCTGACGAAGAGGAAGAAGAGCCACCGTGAATTTGCACAAAGTAAGATACTCGTGTAAAGTCACAAAGAGGGGTCGAGAAACTTCTTCTGAGCCAAAATGTCTGATTCAAACGTGAGTGGTAGACCTAGTCGCAGCTGTTGCAAAACTTGCTGCAAGGTATGTGTCTGTAGTGTAGTTGTCCTGATATTACTCTGGATAGGACTAACAATTTTCATTCCCTTTGCTGTGAGTAAAGATACTAACATTGTCCCTACTGAAGTTGTAAATACTGACAGTGAGGAGCTGACAACACAGAGTGTAGCTAGACATGAAAGAGCACTGAGACAAACAAAACAAGACTTAGAAGCATCAGATGAGGAACTACATTATCATAGAATCAAAAACAGGACACGCTTAAATGTTTTCGCAAACTTGTTAATACACTATGTAGAGACTATGGAAATTGAAGATTGCTATGTCTGCATGAAGCTACCTACTTCTGTAGCTGAAGGCGTGACATACCATCACTTGCCACTGACATACGGAATTTCCTGTAGCATTTTAGCTAGTTTATTTTACAAAAGAGGACCGTTACAGTACTATTACTCTAACAATGACGTGATCTTTTCTGAGCTTCCTATACGTGGGAACTTGAATCCTGTACATACCAAAAGTGACGCAATACGATACATGGGAGATTATTTCCTGACTATAGGTAACATTGACATAGCAGACGCACACAGAGATAACTTGACTTGTTCTTTGCATGAGCAGGAAAAGATGTTCCTAAACATGGCAGAGAAAAGGAGAATTAAAATACAAAAGAAGGCTAATGACGAAAGTCAGAAAAAGCCAAAGTGGGCAGAGAACATGGAAGGCACCTCAGCTGGTGGGGCGGGTCCTGCTCTGTTGCTGGATTTTGAAAAGAAAGGCAAGCTATGTCTTCACCGCGAGAAGACTAGCTATTATAATAACATTTTCATTGGTTCCAGTGAATGCGAACATAATTACAAGGTAATTGGAGGATGGGGTTTCAAAAATGGGTCAGAGCCTGTGTTTCCTGGAATTTATTATATTTGTGGGGACAAGGCTTATTTCAAATTGCCGGATCACTGGTATGGAAGTTGCTATTTTGGCATTGTCTTCCCGAAAATATACCATGTGAATGGGGGTGCTGGAAGCAGTGAAAATACTAATGGCTTAGTGCGTAGTAAAAGAGAAAGCATAGGTGAAATAATGGGTAGTATTTTCAGTGCACTGATACCTGGAGTGGGAGTGGTTCTGAACACTCACAGAATTTGTAAATTGTCTACTATAGTGGATGTATTGTCTACTGAGACAGCTCATGGATTTCTGCTGGTCAACACCGAAATGGTTGCGATCAGATCAATGGTTTTGCAGAATCGACTTGCTCTTGACACCTTATTAGCGAAAGAGGGCGGAGTCTGCCGGATGTTGAAGGCGCAACATTGTTGCACTTATATTCCGGACAAAAGTGTGCAGCTCAAAAGATATGTGAGAAACATTACTAATTTGGCAAAGGAACTCAGACCACTCGAGGTTGATAGTGCCTGGAAGAGACTGGTAGATGGTCTCTCAAATGTAGGTCATTGGTTCGCTAGTATAGGTAAATGTAAATGTAAATGTAGTTGAGCTTATATAGTGCACAGCTACCCGCAGTGGGTTTCCCGGCGCTTGCTTAGGGAACCCTTCCTGGTATTCCCCTGTGAGATAGCAGGGTATCCACAAGGTGAAAGTCAGGCATCCCGCCGCGAGGGGTCGTTGTGGAGATTAAGCAAGCCTTTGCCCAGAGTCACAGAGTGTGAACCCGTGAGTCGAGGAGGAGTCGGGGCGAGAATTATCGAGTCCGTGGAATTTTTAGCCCAAGACCTGCCGAGGCGGGGAATTGAACCCTGGTCCAGGACCAATCTCAGCTTCCGGGTCTGCTGCCTCTAACCCCTGAGCCACACTTCTAAGTAAAGGCTTATTGCTCAAAGTACTGATGCCAATTGGAATTATAGGTCTCATCCTATTTTTCATATTTGTCTGTTGCAAATGCCGCAAGCACACAAAGAAGTATGAAGTGAATGCGAGAGAAGAAAATACAAGAGGAGTGAAACGGAGTGTGGATGAGCTCGAATTAGAAGAGATGAATTATCAGATCTATAAAAAGGTGAAGAATTCTCACCCTACCAAAAATGAACGAGAAAAGTTGGAACGCTTGCTGGAAGAGATTGAATTGTATAAAGTGTGAAAGAAAGTTGGCATCTGGTTCCATTTATTTTGTGATGATAGTAAATATCATCAAAGAGGGGATTGATGAAGCAAAGCTTCGCATATTTTGCGGACTTGCTGTACTCATGAACCTCGTTTATATGTAACAAGGTAACAAGTGTATGTCTTACTAACATTTATATTAAGTTTGAATAAGGGATAAGAAGCTTGCCTATGTGTATTCCTAACTATTTTAATCCGTGTCTGTAAAATGGCCGCCGCTTGTATTTAGTTACTGCGCATGCGTCAGCCACACTCACGTGTCCTGACGCGTCTGCAGAGTTGGAGGGAAAATTATGCGCATGCGTAATACATAGCTTGGCCCAATGTGGTACTGCTCGTGCCACTGCTGTTGTCACCGTTTCTATGTAGCTAACATTTAGACTGCATAAGTATATTTTTATGATGATAAGTTGAAAGTACAACCCTGTGATGTGATTTCATAATGTTATTTCTATGTATTAATGTGTTCTCGCTTACTTTTCATGTACCGCGGGGAATGGGGGTCCAAACTGATTGGGAGCCATATTGACGGTCTCTTCTGCGCATGCCCATGGAGCATTGAAAGGTGGCCACTTTGGACAGTGGAACTCAGCCAGCTGGCAGCCACAGTCAAGATGCGCCTGGGAAAGCCACCTCTGCGCTACGAGAACGGCGAATGTTGCTCCTCATGTGTTACATTGTTAACTTGCCATTGTATTGCTGCACTGTTTCTCATGGGAACCCCAATCTTGCTAGGCGGTACCCAGATATGTAAAGTAGGCATACAAATCTTGTATTCTGATTGGTGTGTTACCCAAAGCCTACCTTAGGACCAATCGAAATTGGGATTCTGACACTTTGCAACATTTGGGGGGTGGTACCCTGTCCCAAAACAGTATATTTACCCTGGGTGCACCTAGGGAATTGTCCGACTTGTCTGGTTTAGCTGACCTGTCACTGACCCATCATACTCAATAGGTGACTGAAGATACAGAGAGCTGCGGAGCACTCTGTCCGAAATTTGACCATAGACTAAGGTTTTACTGAACCTTAAAGTGCTGGCGAAGCACTTTACTGGGAGTTCGTTGACCCAATCGGGGTCTTGATCGATAGCTGCAGAGAGGGTGGAGCGCAGGCGTTGCTTCCAAACTGCGGGTGCGGTCCTGTCCTGAGCGGTCCTGTCCTGAGGGTTTGCTGTCCTGTCCTGAGGTCCTGTCCTGATTCCTAATCTGAGGGTATCCTGTCCTGTCCGGGGTGTCCATTCTGCACCTGCTGTCCTTGAGGGGTATCCTTTCTTGAGGGTTTCCTGTCCTTAACTGACCCGTGGCCAGGGTTTGGTTTCCACACCAGTCTAGGTAAATACTGCTCTAAGTTCTTTAAACTTGCACCTTTCTATATTTCTGTCTTTGCTTAAATAAAGACACACCTTTGCACATGTTGATTTTCCATGCTTTTGCCGCAAACTATTGAAAACGTAAAGTCATTTGCATAATTTTGTTGATAGGTTCTCATGTTACCCTACCTTTTAGAAATTATATTTTGCATTGCAGTTTGTCATTTTCTGATATGGTCTAGAACCTCCTTACCTAGACTGTTTAAAGGTCCCTTCACTTTAAGTTTAGCGTGTTACTCCTTGTAGGCTCTCCTATAGTTACCCATGCATAGTCTGTCCATGTTTAAACATTTCTGAGATTATATAGTATTTTTCCATTTGCATTTTCATAACAGTATTTCGATGATTACTCTGTCTTTATTTCTCTATAGTTATATCATTTACATCATCCTAATTATTGAATGTCTTGTTCTTGTATATCTAATGCACAACGATAATGAACTTTAGATAAACATTTTAAAACTTCCAGTTGTCCGTGGTCATTTAAACAATATTGAATGTCATTTGAAATTGCATTTGCTGCCTTTCCTTTTACAGCTAGGCCCCTGATCCATTGAAGTCATAGGTACCCGTGTCGGTGGATGGTAAGTCGGGTACACTGAGTCATAACAGTAGGGAACACACACACAATTGGTAGCAGCCCGTGAAGTCGCCTGGTCAATGAATAGTGTGAATTGAAAGTATATGGGCCCTGAAGCCGGAAACGGCGTAATCATTGGCTGGGTGACCTCGCGCGCTCTATCAATGGCGCGAAAAATCCTCCATCTGATCCCCTTCCAATCAAGGAAGCTACTGCTACAGGGGCTGGTGAACTCCAGATTGGACTATGGCAACGTCCTGTACCTGGGGGCTCCGGCATCAGTTATTTATAGACTACAATGCGCTCAGAACGCTGCGGCCAGACTTCTAACCGTAACCAAATTGAGATGCTCTGCTAAACCGGCACTCAAAAGCCTGCATTGGCTTCCAGTCAAAGAAAGGATTACCTTTAAGGCCTTATGCATTTCACACAAAATAGTGCAAGGCAGAGGCCCCCCGATTCTGAGATCCTTCTTCAAACCCCATCACTCTACCAAACAACTTAGATCAGATTCCCTCTCCCTTGCCAGCGTGCCTAGAATAAAAAAGTCCCGTTCGGGGGGCGTTTGTTCTCTTACAACACCCCAAAACTGTGGAACGCTCTCCCACTTGCCATGAGGAGAGAACACAATCTTCTGGCCTTCCGTAGGCAATTAAAAACTAGGCTCTTCCCATAAACTGTCACTTTTCCACTCCCCTTCTGGAATTTAGGTCATGTCAGCGCTGGGACGCCCTAGGGTAGCTACGCGCTTTACAAATCCCAATTCAAATTCAAATTCAAATTCAAACAGATGGACGCGGAAAGTTGTTTACAGAGTGAGGAAGTGATTTTGGCTGGATGACGTCTAGGGGAGAGCCTGATTTTACTGTGCATAGCAATGATTCCACGTCATCACAAATCAGAGGGGGGGAGTTTTTCAACAATTGCGCCTTTGTGAGTGTAGGTGGGCTGTAAGACGTAGGAGCCTGCTGCAGACTCCCCGCTGAAGTAATCTTGCCGTAAATCAGCTCAATTTTCTGTGTAAAGTGCATTGCTATTTTATCACAGAGTACTTGAGAAGGGGCCTCCTCATTATCACAAGCCTTTGGGTTGGTGAAGGATTTGAGGATCTGAAATAAAGCTTTGGGGGCGTTCCCTGACTGGTTGAGCTGTTGTCCGATAAAGGCTTTCTGTGCAGCTTGTATGTTTTTGTGATAATGGTTGAGAGCGATCTTATATCTCACTTTATCGTTCCCATTGTGGTTTCAGTACCAGCGCCTCTCCAGATTTTTACACAGCTGTTTTTCTGTCCGACGATCGGACGAGAACCATGCTGTCTGGGGGTGCCTGGCCGTTCTGGGAAGCAGTTTCAGAGGGGCAAGCTGATCTATGGCCGTTTTTACAGAGGAATTATAACGGGCCAGACCTTCCTCAATGTTGTTTGACTCCACATTTCATGAAGTAGAGAAAGCAGCCTGGAAAAGAACCAGAGTGATTTTATGCCAATGTCTACGGAGGTGATGGGAGGCCAGTCAGGGTGCATCATGAACCCTAGGGCCCATAATGAGGAAGTCAATTAATGCATGGTTGGTACAAATCAACAGAAGGGGGGATTCAAATAGGATACTGGGCGAATTGGTGAGGATAAGGTCCAGTGTACGTCCTGTTGCATGTGTGGGGCCGTCGTTGATCATAGTTAATTCTAAAGAAGCAAGATCTGCTAGAAGCACCGAGGGATCTAGATTTGACGTGCACTCACTATGTACATTAAAGTCTCCCAGCAGTAAAGGTTTTTGGATGGAACTATGAATTTCATGAGTTGAAGTGAAAAGTCTGGGGACCGGTAGACTAATGCACCCTTCATACTGTGTTTTGGAAGTAGGTCTATTCGGAAGACTAGAATTTCAATCCTATCGTTGCACTGTTGCTCAAGTGTAGATACTTTGATGCAATCTTTATGGACAATGTCTATCCCACCCCCCACTTTAAGCTGTCTATCCAAACTTTGGATCCGGTAGCCCTCAGGGAGTGCTACAGTAATGGTATGGGTGAAGCTGGGTTTAAGTCATGTTTCTGTCAGGAATCCTAGATCCGGGTTCTCGGAGGTGAGTAGATCCCACACCTCAACTGCATGTTTTGGCAGGGTTCTGACAACCAAAGGAGGCGGGCTAACCCTTCAAATAATAAGGCAGAGCTATTCTTAGAGCTAATGCTACAAACTAGAGTGATAAATCATGAAGTTTAAATATACTTGTCAAACCGAATACAGTTACAAACATTCTAATACATTTAAAAATGATTATAGGCCAGTGACAGGGGACCCGATTTATATTTCGCGGAGAGGGAGCTCTGTCGCAGTGGCAATAGAGTTCCCTCTCTGACAACATAATAGTCCACCCCTGTCAGATTTAAATTAGGAGGGTGGACCATAGGTTTGGATGCATTGGTGACTACCCTATCACTCTCATAGCCAAACTTCTCTGATGGCACGATGGAGTAAGAACCGTTGAACTTGCTATATGGTTGTCTTCCCAATTAGGATGTACAGTTGTATACCTGTTTTTTAAATGTAAGTCAGCGCTTCCCACACCCTTTGTGATAAAGGAAATTAAAAAGCAAATAATGACCCCTTACCATGTGGAATGATTCTCATGGCAACAAGGGCATTTTGTTTTTATTTGAAAAAGAAAGTCCTGCTTTGGGATTTTGTTTTCGAAAATGAAAAACAGTTTGGTGCAAGACTCATTCATGCTGACAGAGCCTTGCACCAAATTGCAAAAAGCATTGACCGGGATTGCTGTGATGGCCGTTCCTCTCAATGCTTTAGAGATGACTACCAGCTTGTTCTAAATCTGGCGTACAGCACCATCTTGAACCCCATCATACAGGTCCTTTCTGTGCTGCTAACACTTGATTACTATGCTCAGTCACCCCGCCGTTGCTGGAATCTCAGGTGGGCTTCTGTGTCACTTGTCTCACTATAAATTGTGTGGTAACATTAGCTTTCACCTCATGTATTTTTACTTTGCTCTTACATGCAATTTTGTCTATTATTTCATGCATATGTTTACGTCTTACTAGGCCTGTGCAGAGTTCTGCTATGCGGAAATACACGAAGTGCCCAAAAAACTCCACCGTGCTACGCGGAGATCCGCATGCAATGGAGTGCAATATGTTATGCTGCGCATGCTGATTTCTTGTCCCTTGCTATAAAATCAGCTCAAATAGCACCAAGCACAGTGCAAGAGGGTGCTGCTTTTTCTGCTGCTCGAGTAGACGTTCTGTTTCTGTGCTGCTAACACTTGATTACTATATTCAGTCACCCCGCCGTTGCGGGAATCTCAGGTGGGCTTCTGTGTCACTTGTCTCACTATGAAATGTGTGGTAACATTAGCTTTCACCTCATGTATTTTTACTTTGCTCTTACATGCAATTGTGTCTATGTGTCATGCATGAGTGTACATCTTATTAGGCCTGTGCAGAGTTCTGCTATGCGGAAATACACGAAGTGCCCAAAAAACTCCACCGTGCTACGCGGAGATCCACAAGCAATGGAGTGCAATATATTATGCTGCTCACGCTGATTTCTTGTCCCGTGCTATAAAAGCAGCTCAAATAGCACCAAGCGCAGTGCAAGAGGGTGCTGCTTTTTCTGCTGCTCGAGTAGGCGTTCTGCTCGAGCAGCAGTTTTCTCAATGCGAGTTTAAGGTTCCTCAATGCGAGCGGTAGCAACCTGCTGTTACCACCCACATTGAGAAATCTCACCAGGAGGTGGTCTGGAGTAACAATTTCCTACCTCACGCTCGCCAAGTTAACATTGGTGAGCCTGGCAAGAGAAAAAAACTCCGCTCTGAGCTGCTACACTGAGTTTTTCAGAACTCCGTGCTCTATGCGGAGCGCAGAGGTGGAAAAACTCCTCGAGTGGAGTAGAATTCTACTAATTGTGGTAAAATGTACATACCTGAATTGACACTTAGGGTCTCATTAGGATGGTGGACGGACTGGTATCGATCTGCCATCCTGGTGTAAACCGGGACCATCCACCATACATGCGGCGGCCCCGCACAGCGGATTAGGATGCGACCACCACCGTGGCGGTTAGATCTTGCATTTAAACATTGCAGTGGTTGTTGCTGACAGCAGCACCCGTCGTGATGCGAAAATGCCATGCTGTGCATCTCACAGCCCTACGTGGAAGGCACCACATGAGACTGGCTGATGAGGATTATGAATCCGAAACTGGTCCCAGGATGCTTGTTTCCGGTCCAGGGAAGACATGGCTTGGCAGTTCGGGCTGGACTGTTCCAATGAGGCACAGAGTCAGACTGATTTGCATATGGCCATGTCTGAACTGGGGGGGATGAGTGAGCTAAAGAATGGTGATGGATTAAACCCAGATCCATTGACTGGGGGTGAGTGATTGATTTGCTCAAACGCTCCGTCCATCATCCGCTTTTGTATCGCTTTGTTCGCCCTAAGTTTGGCAGGGTATGCTCAGACGTGAGTCCCTTGTTCACTTGGCCACTGGATTCAAGATAGCCTGGCTGATGAGGATTATGAATCCGAAACCGGTCCCAGGATGCTTGTTTCCGGTCCAGGGAAGACATGGCTTGGCAGTTCGGACTGGACTGTTCCCATGAGATACTGGGTCAGACTGATTTGCATATGGCCATGCCTGAACTGGGGTGGCTGAGTGAGCTAAAGAATGGTGATGGATTAAACCCAGATCAGTTGACTGGGGGTGAGTGTTTGATTTGCTCAAACGCTCCGTTCATCATCCCCTTTTGTATCGCTTTGTTCGCCCTAAGTTTAGCAGGGTATGCTCAGACGTGAGTCCCTTGCTCACTTGGCCACTGGATTCAAGATAGCCTGGCTGATGAGGATTATGAATCCGAAACTGGTCCCAGGATGCTTGTTTCCTGTCCAGGGAAGACATGGCTTGGCAGTTCGGGCTGGACTGTTCCCATGAGGCACAGGGTGAGACTGATTTGCATATGGCCATGTCTGAACTGGGGTGGCTGAGTGAGCTAAAGAATGGTGATGGATTAAACCCAGATCAGTTGACTGGGGGTGAGTGTTTAATTTGCTCAAATGCTCCGTCCATCATCCCCTTTTGTATCACCACATGGTGCCTGCCACCTAGTGCTGTGGTTCACCTCAAGTGCACCCTGGCCTCCCCCAACACAAGGGGGGCTCGCAACAGGCCCCCAAATCCAATCCCCGCCAGCCTCTATGGCTGTTCCACCGCCATGGAAAGGCTGTTTCCAGCCTTCATTCTACCCGTGAAAACCGCTCTGCCAGGCAATCCTTATGATGCCTGTGGTGGTTCTGTGGTGGACGGTCTTTGTGACCGCCACTGTCTTGGTGAGATTCACACCGCCATCCTAATTTGGTGGGGGGAAATTCACGGTCGGCATATGGTGGCGGTTCTTCTGCCATCGTAATCGACCCCTTAATTTCTATGGGTGGGTGCAGACACAATAGTGTGTGTATATTGTTGGTTGTAATGTGTGAAGAAAGGGTATTGCACATTGCTTACATATACAATATGACGCGGTCATTGCATATATATGTATAGTGAGATAATAATAAGTAGCACTTACCTGCCTCTACACCAGCAGGATCTAACTCCATTAAGACTCCGGCGCCAGCACAACAGGAACATCTAAATCGGCTTGCCACAAACCCGTCAGCCTTACAGTGAAGGAGTACTGTTAGCCAGCGGAGAAGAACGCAGCAGCAGCAGCAATCTGTCTATTGCTGCAACATCTAAATACGGTGGCAGACCGCCGTCAGCTCGACACAGTACTTGGAACTGCTGCCACAGCAGGACGTTGTTAGTACTGCCAAGATCTAAATCAGGCTCTAGGTTTTGCTGTGTCATTTGCTGCAGAGCTGTTTCACGACGTCATTATACATATCATACAGCCTGTCATGAATGCATTCAATAACAGGAATAACATATTGGTTTTCAGAGCTACACAAAAAGAATCTGATAAATCTCTTACACGTATGTTGTTTACTTGTGGAAGCAGGTTTGACTTTGAATGCAGGCAAGTGTGAGTTCCATAAGACAAAGCTAAAATCCTTAGGCCATATCTTTTCCGATTGGGGTGTGAGACCAGATCCTGCTAAAGTACAAGCACTGTCAAATGCTGATCCTCCACAAGATATTTCTATGGTGTGTTAATTTCTTGGCATGGCCAGTTACTGGTCTGGAAACATACAAGACTTTGCCACTGTTAGTTCTCCGTTGAGAGATATGCCGGAAAAAAATGCTTCATTTCAATGGTCATATGAATGTGAGAGAAGCTTTAAAAGATTTAAACAAGCCATTGAGAATGCTACGGAAGTGGCGTACTTCAGTCTGAAGCATCATACAGAGGTTGTTGCTGATGCTAGCCCAGTTGGATTAGGCGCTATTTTTGCACAGCACAGCGGTCACTCAGATGCTCGAAGACATATTGTAGCATAAGCAAGTAGAAGTTTGCTCAAAACAGATCATGCTTACTCACAACCTGAAAAAGAAAGCGTTGCTGTGGTATGGACTTGTGAACATTTTCATGTATTCGAGTAAGGAAAGCCTTTTACACTAGTAACTGATCATCAAGCTTTACTGACTATATTTGGGAATCAAAAGGTCAAAATGCCCCCTTGCATTGAACAATGGGGACTACAGTAACAAGAGTATAATTATACTGTTGTGCATTGTCCAGGGAAGATTAGAACCCTGCTGACTACTTTTGCACAATACCTATCTAAGGTCACGGCACTCCCTCCAAGGCAGCTGAGGCCTATATCAATTTCACTGTAAAATCTAACACATCAGCTGACATTTCGTTAGCCCAGATTATCACTGCCACAAACATGATAGAAACATGTTAAAGCTGAAAGATATAAATACACATCAGTTGTGCGATCAACACACTCGACCGCTTGCCAGTGATGGTGATTATCAAAAATACAAAAATGTTCAGGATGAACTGTCCCTAACTCAGGAAAGAATTATTTCACGAGATTTGAGAATTGATGACAGAAATTAATTGAAGTGGCCCTTGAAGGGTATTGTGGTATCATTGCCACAAAACGAGCTCTCCGAGTCTGGTTCCCTTATCATGATGACATGGTCGAAAAGGAATTGAGGGCCTGTCATCTATGCAACTGTCTTTCTACAAAAACTACTTCCCAGACGACGGGCATGTCAGAATTCAGGCATGGGGGAGAATAGCCATTGAATTTTTCAGTCCACTCAATAATGGACATCATCTGATGGTGATTATGGGTGAGTATTAACATTTTTTCCAATAACTGAAGATCTTTCATCTAGTACTCAAGAAAGAGTTGAGGTACTGGGTTTTTCGGAACCGGTACTGAACCGGCAACCCAGCAGTGCCAGGGTACACCCAAAGACCTCGGATTCTTCCTGATTCAGACCACAGAAACTCAGAGTCTTCTAGGTGAAGTCAAGGATCAATTTTATTGGCTGCAACCAAGGTAACAAGCGTCCTAGAAGTACAACACACGGGATGTATATTCTCAGGAGACTGCTCGAATTCACAAAACCAGGCTTCTCTTTTTATACAAAATATTCAGCTTCAGGCAAACATTCTAGAATTTACAGTATACTTATTAACATTTTCGTTACAAGGGAAAAGCAGAGTCATGATGACATGTCCATATTTCACTTCGTCCAGCCCAAAATAAATTACCCGGCAAGGTCCGGTATTTCCATCAGATATCAGTGGACCCCTAATAAAAACGGGCACCTCCCCATCATAAAGCAAGTGAGAGAAAAGAGCAGGGACTGATGTGAGCAAGATTCGGCAGGGTGTGTGTGCGATAAAAAGGTTTTATGGCTTGTTGAGCCTTGATGGTATCTTGTTCGGCCACTGGGAGAGGAACTGACCTAACAGGTTCGGCCTGGGGCAATGGTTTCAGCTTGCACAGGTCATAGGAAAGGCGACCAAGGTGTACGTGTCCTTTGGGATCGAATTTAGCTGGATTAAAGCCTAAGTAAAGGGCAACTCACAAAATGGCTGCCATACATAAAATGGAAGCCGAGGGTTCAGAACGATAATGACGATTTTGAGGTGAAATCGTCACTCGAATATGCTGAAAATGTTTGTACATGGTGTACTCGTCATTCTCGGCCTTTTGATACTAAATTCGTCATGTTATGATGAAGTTTTATTCTCGAGTCTGAATTATTACACGAGTTCAGAATTTTCAGAACCACAAACCCTCCTTTTGCCCTTACATAGGCAATTAATCTATCCTCATGCTAATCTGAGTCCAGATCTATATTCCTAAAGTCATTGAGATGTTGCTGTAACATCATTCTAGTACTTAGTTCGTCTCTTGATACAGGCTTCCTTACACATGATGTGACACAGAGGCCACATATTGCAGGAGCACACTGCACGCACAGACAGAACAGGAAAAGAATGGCTAAGACCATCCCAATGACCATCAGAATTTTCCATCCCCAGCCGGATATCAGTTCCCAGAACCACCCCATAAATGACCAATCTCCTTTATCTACATGAATAGATTCGGAAATCTTATGCAGTTTAGAGATGGCCTGGTACACTGTTGGAGCGTTATCTGGGATGAAAACACAGCAACTCGATTGGATCAATCTACATACCCCACCTCGGTCTGCAAGTATGACATCTAAAGCGACCCTGTTCTGAAGGGTCATAAGTCGATCCGACTGGAGCTCAGCAGTCAAGTTACTAAGGGCACCAGCAGTTTCTATTATGGTGGACTCAACCACCCTTGTCAATTGCCTTATGTTCCTGTTGTTAGCCATGGATCCCCAGAACGGCAGAAAACCCTTTGCAAAGTCCCCAAATTCTTGACCTGCAGTGTCTTCTTCACTCAAGACACCTCTAACTACCCTTGTCTTGTGGTAATCTGCCGCTGCTGTGTAGGTGGGAGGCAACAGGAATGAAACAAAACATGAGCCCGAAAAGTCAGGGGGCAACCATGTATAGGCTCTATCATGGCAGATGAAATAGGTACCCTTAGCTGCTAAAAACGAAGGGGAAGTCTGGGCTGCAAAAACATACGTTTTAGTGCAGATACTCTTCCCTAACTGAGCTCTGGGATTTGTGCCATTACCTTGCAGACACAGATGACCCTGATGGGGTACAATCCAAATCGGGGAGGATCTCTTAGCCTGCTGTTTCTCACTCAAAGTAGCTCCATATCCGGTTATGTTCCATCCTATGTATATTAGTGTCTCATCTCTCGGGATAGTCTCATAAGAAATACCTTCCTTAATCATGTCTACTATACCCTTAACCGGAGCACTATTTTTAGGATTGTCTGTTACAGAACGTAGGGGGTACACTTCATGTGCATATATAAACATTGTTCTGTATGCCCACACAGAACCATTGTGACTGAATGGCAGGACCAGATAAGGAATACCTTTATCCGTTGTGTGAGGCATAAGACCACACACCCAACAGTTAGTCGTGTTCATTACAAGTTGGTGTTGGTGCAAGAGCTGAACAAAGGAGTTATTAATAAACTCTAGTCTCCTAGCTGATTCGTGTTCAGGAAGGGGTTGAAAAGAGTGTGGGGAAACAGTAGAAGGAGGAGGTATAGGCGATGCAGTGTGTGCAAAGGTTACACGAAAAGAGAATAACACATAACTTATTAAAAATATCATCACACTGAATAACATAAAAATGCACAATATCAAAAAGCTTTTCCTTGTCATAATTTTACATAATCTGTGTTTAAAGTTCATTGGTTTGGCGGGTCTCTACATCTCTGAAAACGCCCTCCTCTCTAAAGTGCTGCCCGCGATGGGAGGTTGATTCTGCTAAGAAATGCTTCTGTCAGTCCAGGGCAACTCCCTTAGACCAACCAGAACTGCCGACCTAACGTCTGCCCTGTTCCCATGATGCACTGGGCCAGGGACAGACTAATTTGCATACAGCCAGGTTCTGAAACTGGGATGGTGCAATGAGCTAAAAAACGGTGTTGGATCTAGCCCTGATCTCTTGACTGGGTGAGAGTACTCTGCTTAATTCAGAGACTCTGTCCATCACCACCTCTTGTTGTAAATAATGACCTAACGTCGTCAGCTGCACCCCAAAGACTTTAAGCAATCGCGGCCCTAGCAGCGGAACCCGGATGGCGGTTCGAAAAACAAAAATAAGCAAGGTTTCAGATGGGAGAGCTGCACTTTCAAAAATAGCACTTGAAGGGAAAAAAAAGATTTTTATTAGTCCATAGGTCTCGGCCTCAAATTATAGCGCTTCTTTCCCGGTACTGTCTGATCCTGGAACAAAAGTTCAGGCTCCAAAGTGTTCGATCGCTTTGATGGTGGCACAGCTTCTTGCAAAATGTTCTCACTTTCACGTTCAGAGTTAGTTCCTTTTACACGTGCATCACTGAAAGGTAGGAAACGTGGCACAGTGTTTGTTTCTGAGTCAGCGACACCCTTCTGGACCCACTGGTCATATGGCAGAGGCAGAGAGATCCGTTTACAATGGATTCCGTGAATACAGTTGGCCTTCCCCTCCACTCGAACTGTTGATCTTGTGGAAAGAAGGACGAGGGGCGGTCCGGCTAACCTGGGCTGGTCGTTCTTTGTTCTCTGGAAATTCTTGACCAAGACCCAGGATCCAGGGTCGATCTGATGTCCTGGAGTCTCAGAGACCGGAGGGAGGGTGTCGTGAACCTGTTGATGCAAAACACGCAATTTAGCCGTCAATTCATACAGATAATCAAGCAAAACAGGGTGTTCAATCTCACTGAACTTAGTGGGTCTAGGCACTCCCCATATGTTGGCCGGGCGGCCAAAGACTATCTCATAGGGGCTAAGTTTCACTCGCGAATGCACAGTCATTCTGGTGGACAGGAGTGCTAAGGGTAGAGCATCAGGCCATTTAAGACCCGTGCTCGCTTGAATTTTGGCCAATTTTATAACTTAAGCGTGCCATTGTAACATTCTACTAATCCAGCTGATTGGGGGTGATTTGCAGCGTGGAACTTCTGTTGGATACCTAGCCCTTCACACACTCTCTTCATCACACGACCCACAAATTCACTTCCGTTATCACTCCAGACCATTCTAGGCATTCCAAACCTGGGGAAGTACTCTTTCACAAGGGCTTTGGCTGTGGATAAGGCAGTGTTGTCTTTTAGGGGGTATGCTTCTATCCATCTTGAGAAGGCACAAACAACAACGAGTACGTATTTTAAATTGTTGCACCTTTCCATGTGAATGAAATCTAGCTGCAAAACCTCGAACGGATACGTAGGAGGTGCAAAATGACCAGCTGGAGTTGGGGTTCCCCTACCAGGATTGTGTTTCAGACACACCATGCAATTCTTCACGACATTCTCTGCACACTTGGGAATTCCTGCATTTTGCCATACTGGAGCCAACAACTTACAAATCCCTTTCACGCTGATGTGAGCCATTCCATGAGCCATTGTAACCACTGCAAGCACATATGCATCGGGTAACAACCATCTCTGATGCTCTGACAATTCAATCCAACAGCCATTTGCATCCATTCTACCCGTACTTTCTCTCCACATGCTCAACTCTTTCTCTGTAGACTCAGCTTGAATAGACTTCACACTCTCTATCGTGTCCTCACACATTCCAACATCACCAACCCATCTTGCAGGGCCTGCAACATACATTTGGCTCATCACATTCCTTGCAGTTTCATTCGCGATTTCGTCAGCAAATGTATTTCCACGACCAACATCATCAGTCACCTTCTTGTGAGCGCTACATTTCACAATCGCCACTTGCAGAGGCATGGTCAGTGATTCAAGAAGCTCATTCACCAACTGACCATGCTGAATCTTAGCTCCATGCGAAGTCAGGAACCCACGTTCTCTCCACAATCGTCCAAAACTATGAGCCACACCAAATGCATACTGGTTGTCGGTATAGACAGTCACTTTCATTCCTTTTGACAACACACATGCTCTCGTAAGTGCAATCAATTCTGCTGCTTGAGCTGAATTATGTGGAATACGTGCAGCTTCAACAATTGTATGCAAAGTCGTGACAGCATATGCTGCAGTCGTGTCATCATTCGGAAGCTTGAAGCATGAACCATCCACCCACAATGTACCATCACATTCAGCAAGAGGAGTGTCCCTAAGATCTATTCTCCCTTTCGTTTCTTCTTCTGTTCTAAGAAGACAATCATGCTGTTCTGAAGCATCTAATTCCTCTGCAATTGGCAACAACGTAGCTAAGTTTAAAGTGTTGCACCTTTTTATGTGCACATGACTCGCTAACAATGTTAATTCGTAACCTGACAATCGAGCACTAGTTAAGTGCTGTGTCTTTGTTCTATTTAACAATGTGTCTACTGCATGTGGGACCATCACGACTAGCGTATTATTCATTACTAGACCAGCAGACTGTCGAATAGAAACAGCTGTGGCTCTTAAACAACTTGGCAACGCTCTAGCTACTGGATCCAAAGTCGACGAAAAATATGCACATGGACGCTGTTTGTCCCCAAACAACTGAGTCAAAACTGACAATGCACACCCTTCCTTCTCATGGACATATAATGTAAAGGGCTTACTGTAGTTGGGGGTACCCAACACAGGAGCCGAACATAATGCTGTGCGCAATTCATAAAAACTTTTCTGACACTATTCAGACCAAGGAATGGGATTGGGTGTACCTTTACACGTTAATGCCACCAAAGGTTTGGCTAATAACGAAAAATTTGGAATCCACTGTCTACAGTACGATGTAATGCCCAAGAAAGCACGCACTTCTCTCTGTGTTCTTGGCACACTCAATTTTGCTATTGCCTGAATTCTTTCTGGGGTCAGTTTCCTTCCCTCCTTCGATAAGAGGTGACCTAAGTAGGTCACTTCTTGTCGACAATATTGTAATTTGGAAAGTGACACATTGTGATGCAAATCACACAGATGACGCAACAAAGACAACGTGGCTTTCTTACATATTTCCTCGGTATCTGCAGCAATAAGCAAATCATCAACGTACTGTACAAGAGTAGCACCTTCAGGTAAAACAATCGTATCAAGCTGTGTCTTTAGAGCTTCACTATATATTGATGGACTTTCACAGTAGCCCTGAGGAGCGCGTTTAAAGCGGAAACTGCGTCCTCCTAAACTGAAGGAAAAAATATCCCTGCTCTCCTCAGCAATCGGGATGCTGAAGAAAGCATTCTTCAGGTCAATCACCGAAAACCAGGTGGCAGAAGCTGGAATCATGGTCAATAGGGCATTAATGTCGGGGACAACTGGAAATTTTGGCACAACTATTTTATTGACCTCTCTAAGATCAATCACGAATCTGTACACAGGTGGCTGAGAGGGATCAGTTCATTTTAAAACAGGCAGAACAGGGCTATTGCAAATGTTGCCTCTTGTCTCTTCAATCACATCTTTTTCAATCAGTTCGTAAACGATCACTAGCAAAGCCTTTTCACCTTCACTAGAAATTCTATATTGGGGAATTCGTGGCATTCTAACATTGGCTTTCAATGTTACAACATATGGTGGTATTTCCAAAAGACCTACATCATTAGGACCAGTAGCCCAAAGAATATTAGGGAGAGATGACAATTCTGTTGGGAGTTTGTCTCTCGACAAATGCATTGGAGAAACCACTTTCTTACCCAGTGTAAGTTGTACTTCAGAAGGAGAACAGTACAGTATTGCATACAATCTTTTAAGCAAATCTAATCCTAGCAAGTTTTCACCGCAACCTGTTGTCAGAATAAGGGGTGCTTCGAATTCACAAGGACCAACAGAAAGAGACAAAGGCTCAGAAATCGGATTTCTAACTGGGGCGCCAGAAAAACTTACAGAAACATTCATCTCGCCAGACAAAGGTGCGCCAGGGAGTTTGGAGTGCATAATAGAACTCTTTGTAGCACCAGTATCCAACAGAAAAGGCTCTGACACACCTGATGTAATCACCTCAACATAAGGTCCACTCTGATCTACTGGAACTGAAACAACTCCCTCTCTTTGTCTATGGCTGTCCTAGCAATCATTACCTTCCCAATGCTCATCTTCTGTATAGTAATCATCAGTATAGTACTGAGCTGTCCTACCAGATGCGTTATTCTGCTGATCAAACCTATTCATCGAATTTTGAGGTGGAAGAGACTGTGTGTTCTGGGGGAGATTTCCACGTCCTCTACCTCTAGACGCTTGCTGAACACCTCGACCTGTAACACCAGAAGCACCATTTGCACGCTGTAATAAAATAGGACAACTATACTTGAAATGACCCTCTTCCTTGCAATAAGAACACTGATTGGGGCCTACAGGGACACGTGGTTGAGTATACTCGACTCTTTGCGAGTTCCTCTGATACTGTTGAGGCTGCTGATAATTATTCTGATAGTTACTCTGACCACTAATATTTTGACCACCACTATTCTGGCCACCACCACCACGTGGCGGATATGCGTGTTGTAACAAAACCTTCGTTTTCAGCTCCTTAGTTTTCTTTTCTGCTCTATCTTTCTCGTCTTTTTCTCTATTTTCGTAATACTGTGCAGTAGCCAATATCTGTGCTGAGGAGGAAACTGCCCAAGAACTTTCTGAGTCTTTTAACTTTTTACACAACTCTGGAAGCAGATTGTGCACGAATTTATCGACGAACAAACGCTGACCACCTTCTGTGCTCATATCTTGACCACTGTGGTCGACAAAAGTCTCCTCAAACCTGCTAAAGAAATCTGAGACTGTTTCATCTTTCTTCTGCTTACATGCAGACAACTTATCCCAATTTACACGAATTGCAGGCATTATCGTTTTCATGTAATCAATTATTTTACCAGGAAGTTCAGCTACTAAAGGCTCAGGCTTAGCACCACCAACTTGTCGGGCATCTGCAGCAGCAATATTAGCCCACGAGTCACCTAACTCCTGATCATGATCTGTATGACGAATCTTACCCCATAAAGGCTGTGGAACAACATTCCCAAATAACATATCGATATCGGCTAAATTCATTATACATGACCCAGCAGTTTGTGACAACTCTTTGTAATACCCTGCAGGATTTTTACGGGGATCAGGTAATGTCTGTTTAAGGGCTAAAACTTCAGCTCGCCTCCATGGGACATGTACCCACACACGCTGAAAGTGAGGCTGAATAGGTGGGTTAGCATTTGCATCACCCTCTCTCCATTGTGGGGGAACTTCTCTCATGGGGTACTGTCGCGCCTTTTTCCTACCATGCTCGAATAGCGACTGAGAAGGGCCCCCCTTACTCCGATATAACATATCGATATCGGTTAAATTCATTATACATGACCCAGCAGTTTGTGACAACTCTTTGTAATACCCTGCAGGATTTTTACGGGGATCAGGTAATGTCTGTTTAAGGGCTAAAACTTCAGCTCGCCTCCATGGGACATGTACCCACACACGCTGAAAGTGAGGCTGAATAGGTGGGTTAGCATTTGCATCACCCTCTCTCCATTGTGGGGGAACTTCTCTCATGGGGTACTGTCGCGCCTTTTTCCCACCATGCTCGAATAGCGACTGAGAAGGGCCCCCCTTACTCCGATATGACAACAATATCTCAACCGCTCTCTTGACATCGCGACCTACAATCATGCCCTCTGCGAAATTGAACCGCACACAACACAACTCTTGTGGGTTGTATTCCAGATCATTGTCTTCCAAATCCTCACAGAGAAAAACACACATCTGTTCAAAAACATATCTCTGCGTCGGTGCTTCCCATTGACGGAAGACTTCCATGACTGACTCTACATCATACTTTACAGTGTCCATAACCCATTTATGTGCTAAACGATTCAGTGAATCTCTCTCTTGATAGTCAGGCAGTTGACTTCGCAACTGTTTTCGTCCCATGTTAGGGGTCGTAGTAGGCGACCCGAAAAGAGGTGAGAGAAGATTAGTAACAGTGTTGGCCACTCTCTGCCGAACGGAAGGAGAAACTGAAGGAAGAACGGGTTGAAAAACAGGGTGAGATAAGGCAGGGGCAGAAGCAATAGCAGAGGGATCATTAGGAGAAATAGAAGGTGCACTAGGCAAAGTCGTAGAAAGCACAGGTGAAACAGATGTGATCGTTGGGCCTTGAGGAGGCTGCACCAAAGGAGCAGGAGCCAGCTGAAGAACAGCTGGTGGGTGCTGTGGAGGAACAGGAGGCACAGGTTGCACAACTAAAGGTTGTGGAGGTGCCGTGGCATTTTGCGCATAGGGGGGTGGCGAACTTAATAAATGCGACATTAACGGATCTTTCTCAAGCTCTTTTGCTGCCTCTTGCTGAAGAGACGGCAAAACTGGATAGCATTTATCTATTACCATTTTACGTTGCCTGTGCAACTGCTCACTAATCTGTTCTTCTTCATTGTCTTTAAACTGCATAGCAGCTTGCATTATCGAAATTCCCCCTTCTCTCTTATTTTTCTTTGCTAATTTAATTCCCTTCTGTTTGGCTTCCTTACGCCATAGGCGGAAAGAGTCAAACATCGCCGGCCGGGCTTTCTTTTTAAAAAGTTTAATTTCGAGCTTATCTAAGATTTCTGTATCAAAGCTACCATATTGGGGCCATTTTAAAACACCATCTTTTCTGGTGTATTTGATCCAGACTTCGTTGTATGTGATGGGGCCTACTCCATGTTTTACATATAACTCGTAAGTTGGAGTTCCAACTGAAGGAACCGGACATGAGTCCTCCAGTCGGGAGTCCCATTTATTACAACCAAGACAAAACAAATTTCCAAGTCTAAGACCAGGCATCTTTGCTCTCTAGTCTAGCTCCTAACTTCAAAGGATTATCGATTACGATATTTCTTGTGAATACACGAGTCCTTCGGCTTTGGCACTTGCAAGTTCCAAATAAAAACCAACTAAGGACTGGGAGACGCTCCACTTATACTTAACTGAGATATCGATGATGTCACCAGAAGACTCGTCTTAGTGTTTCGCTCTACCAAACTTCAAGGGTCCAAATCAGGGCGATAGCCAGGGCAGCAGTCCTTTGTAGCCGTCGGGAAGCGGGGAACCTCGCAGCAAAGACCTTCGGACCACATCGACATGCAGGGGTCGATGAAGTGGTTGGCCATCCTCCAGAATTTTCACACGAAGCTCCTCACGAACCTCTGGCTGGACTGGTATCGCTGGTATCGCCCCAAACATTGGGCGCCAACTGAGGTACTGGGTTTTTCAGAACCGGTACTGAACCGGCAACCCAGCGGTGCCAGGGTACACCCAAAGACCTCGGGTTCTTCCTGATTCAGACCACAGAAACTCAGAGTCTTCTAGGTGAAGTCAAGGATCAATTTTATTGGCTGCAACCAAGGTAACAAGCGTCCTAGAAGTACAACACACGGGATGTATATTCTCAGGAGACTGCTCGAATTCACAAAACCAGGCTTCTCTTTTTATACAAAATATTCAGCTTCAGGCAAACATTCTAGAATTTACAGTATACTTATTAACATTTTCGTTACAAGGGAAAAGCAGAGTCATGATGACATGTCCATATTTCACTTCGTCCAGCCCAAAATAAATTACCCGGCAAGGTCTGGTATTTCCATCAGATATCAGTGGACCCCTAATAAAAACGGGCACCTCCCCATCATAAAGTAAGTGAGAGAAAAGAGCAGGGACTGATGTGAGCAAGATTCGGCAGGGTGTGTGTGCGATAAAAAGGTTTTATGGCTTGTTGAGCCTTGATGCTATCTTGTTCGGCCACTGGGAGAGGAACTGACCTAACAGGTTCGGCCTGGGGCAATGGATTCAGCTTGCACAGGTCATAGGAAAGTCGACCAAGGTGTACGTGTCCTTTGGGATCGAATTTAGCTGGATTAAAGCCTATGTAAAGGGCAACTCGCAAAATGGCTGCCATACATAAAATGGAAGCCGAGGGTTCAGAACGATAATGACGATTTCGAGGTGAAATCGTCACTCGAATATGCTGAAAATGCTTGTACATGGTGTACTCGTCATTCTCGGTCTTTTGATACTAAATTCGTCATGTTATGATGAAGTTTTATTCTCGAGTCTGAATTATTACACGAGTTTAGAATTTTCAGAACCACAGAGTCTTTGAAGGACTAAATGGCAGGGTGTCCAGCAATTGTGAAGTCTTACAATGACTTATCTTTCAATAGTCGAAAGTTTAAAGATTTCTTGGAGCATTTGAAAATAAAGCATCAGAAGAGCTCAACTTTGTGGCCGCAGGCCAACAGACTTGTTGAGCGTTTTATGAGTACACCAAAGAAAATAGTGCAGTGTGCTATTCTTAAGAAGCTCGATTTAAAAACTGTACAGAATTCTACCTTGTGAGCTTATCGTTTAACACCCCACTTGACCACATGTGAAAGTCCTGTCTTGGGACAGGGAACCAGGGCAGGGAGTTACTGTTGTATATGGCCCCATGGCACCCTCTCTATGCTACTGCAACTTGTAGGCCCATCGTGGTTAGGTTGCAAAATCTTATAGCTATCTAAAGCTTTCTCTAGCCTTACCTAAAAATCATGAACCAAACATACAGACATGACAATAATGCATATGCTCTGTGCACACAACAGCACAGAATCAGAACTTTTACGTGAAGAAAAGCTTCAGAATTGAAGGGAGAAAAAGGGAAACTTGTATGTAAAAAACTAAAAGGGTGCTAAAAACATAAAGCATGAAGACACGAAGAGAAATATTGTATTGTATTGTAATTGCATTTATACAGCGCTTACTATTCCTGTTGAGGTGTTGAAGTGATTTTTTGGTGAGTAGCACGCTACTCCGGAACCCAAAACGATTAGGGGTGAATTAGTATAGTAAGATATATTAAATTAATTTGAGCGGTGGATATATTAGTCTGTTGTTTTGATTGCAAAGGATATTGGAAGGATAGAAGAGGGAAAGGTCTGCATTTATATAGTGCTTGCTACTCCTGATTTGATGTTGAAGCGCTTTTTGGTGAGTAGCATGCTACTTCGGAACCAAAAAAGGATTAGTGGTGAATTAGTCTAGGGAAAATGAAATTAATTTGAGTGGTGGACATGTTAGACTGTTATCTGGATTGAAAAGGATAGTGGAGGGATGCAAGAGGGAAGGGTTTGCATTTAAGTAGCGCTTGCTACTCTTAATGAGGTGTTGAAGCACTTTTCGACGAGTAGCCTGCTACTCCGGAGCCCAAGCAGGATTAGTGATGAATTAGTTTGGGGAAATATGAAATTCATTTGATGTGAACGGTGGACATGTTAGTTTGTTATTTGGATTGTAAAAGGATAGTGAAGGGACAGAAGAGGGACGTGTTTGCATTTATATAGCGCTTGCTACCCCTGATGAGGTGTTGAAGCACTTTTTAACAGGTAGCATGCTACTCAGGAACCCAAACAGCATTAGTGGGAAATTAGTATAGGGAAATATGAAATTAATTTGAGCGGTGGACATGTTCATCTGTTATTTGAATTGAAAAGGAATAGTGGAGGGATAGAAGAGCGAAGGGTCTATAAAGTTTTTGGGAGAGTTCATAGCAGTAGGAGGAGGTTTGGGATGAGTAAAAGGGAGGTGGAGGGGGAAGAGTCTGAGGTAAGAGTTTAGGAAGGTTTGTTTGGGAGATTTGAATAGTAAAAGGGTTATGAGATGGTGCAAGAAGTGGTAGAGGAGGGAAGAATCTATAAAGGATTATTTTGGGGATCATAGTAGTGGTATGGGTTTTGGGATGCATGACAGAGTGGAGGTAGAGGATATTTTGAGAGACATATAGGGTGAGAAATAAGGTAGTACATTGGAAAGAGTAGTAGAATGAGGTTTGAGATGAGTCAGAGTGGAGGGAGAGGATATATTGCGAGAGATTAGCACATTTTATCTACTGAATTAGAAGCAAAGTAATAAATATAAGGATACATAAGTACATGAAGGGTATATATGTATAGGGAACATAATATATGTAGTTTAAAGTTGCATTTAATAAACTCAGACTTTCAAGTGTTGCTGTACTTTAAATTAATTATTTATTTATTTTTTGTAATTCAATAGTGAAGCAATTGTAGATAAGTAGTTATCAGAAAAGATTTACTTATCAATGCAGTCCCGTATATGCATGTTAAACATAGACTAATGTAACTATAAATAATATGTACATTTGCTAAGCAGAACTAATGACTATTTATTTCCTTTAAAACATTGTTATTATACACATTTATACAAAGCAATACACATATGTAGGTACACATCTATAGTCCAAATAAATGCTTATATACAGGAGGGATATGCTGTATATTTATGTTTAAGTATGGTGGTTATGTGGGGAGGAGCCAATTCTTGTGTAGTCTTCTGAAGATAAGGTGGTTATCCACGGATGGGGGTAAAGAGGTCCATGTTTGACTGCTTGAACAGGGAAGGATCTGCCACCTATGGTTTTCTTCCTGTATGGTGGGATTTTGAAGCAAAGTTCCACTCTAGAGCGGAGGTTCCTTTGTTGAATATATTTAGTAATTTTATTCCTGATGAAGAGCAGTCATATTCCATGTATCACTTTGTGGGTGATGCAAAGCAGCTTGAATGTGGATCTTCTGGCAACCGGTAACCAATGTAGGGCTTTCAAGGCAGGGGAGCTGTGGGCTTGTACCTTTATATGTAAGAGTAGTTTGACAGCAGAATTCTGAATCCGTTGCAGTCTTTATAGTTGTTAAAGGTGATCCATGGTCGAGGCTATTGCCATAATTGAGTTTGGCCAGAACAAGGGAGATGGTAGCCTGGACCGTGTGTGGAAATCCCAGGTAGGGGAAGATGTGTCACAGAGTTTTTATAGTAAAGAAGCATGTTCTTGCTAGTTTGTCCACTTGGGCATTCATTGATAGCTTAGAGTCCATGGTAATTCTGAGGTTTCTTACTACCTTTGATAATTTAGGCGGTGTTCCCAGATCATCAGGCCATGCAGCGAGTGGATTATAATTTTTTCAATCACCACACGAGTATTTCCATTTTGAAAGCATTCAATTTGAGATGGCTTCATGTCATCTATTAATCCACAGCTCTGAGACAACTGAAAATTGGTGAGTTTCCAATGTCTTTGGGGCATTCCAGTTGAAGGAGTTTGTATATGTCATCTGCATAGTTATAGCATCTGGGGTGAAATTGATTGATCAATGACTTCATGTAGATGTTGAAAAGCATGGGTGAGATGATAAAGCCTTGAGGGACCCCTGCTTTTTTGAAGTATGGTTTGGAAGAGAAAGGGGGGTATGGATGAAATTAGTCTGTTGTGAAAGTAGGATGTGATTTAGTCTCGAGCAGTCTCCCCATGCAGACTTTGTAGAGCAGACTTTGCATCAGAGTTTCATTTTCAACCATGTCAATGGCAGCTGAGAGGTCCAAGAGAAGTAGTGCAGCAACCCATTGTGGTAAACTGTGTTCTTAAGGTCTTCCAAGATGGCAAAAAGGGCAGATTCTGTGCCTCTTCCTGGATGGATTCCGGTTTCGAAGTCTGAAAGTATGGCATTCTCTTAAATAAATTGTGATATCTGGGTGAATGCTGCTCTTTCTATCATATGCCCTAGAAAGGTTCATTTGTAGTCGGTCTGTAGTTGCCAGGGTTCAGCAGTCCAGGTTAGTTTTCTTCAGTAAAGGGCACTCACTTCCTGCTCACATCCGCGGCCTTAACAACTACCTGGAATTCAGGAAGGCTATTAAAAGTCACCTCTCTGTCCTGCACTGTAGACCTACTCTCTGCTCCATCTGAACATGTCAGTTGCTCTGCTGTCAGCGCCGAGAGGCCCCTCTGCTGGGGAAGCTGTTGTGCTTTACAAGTTGCAGGTACATAACATAACATATATGAATTGTTTTGTTCTTCTGGAAATAGTCTGCTAGTTAAGGATTTGTTGATGATTCTTCTTACTGGTGTGGCAGCAGAGATTGTTAAAAGAATTCTCTTGAAGTTTTGTGGTGGACATGGGTCAGAAGGGCTGCCGGCAGGCCTGCTTTCTTTGACCAGGTCCATAAATTCAATGGGGCTCATTTATGAGCCCTTGCAACACTGTTGCACTGCCAGTGCTAATAATATTAGCTACGGCCACCAGGCCTTCCCCGGGCGACTAAATGCCTCCCTTAACTCAGCCCAAGTAAAGGCATATAAATCTGTGCTACTTATTCCAAGGTCTGCCTAAAACGCAAGGCCAAGGCTAAGACTGGAGCTAGGCCTAGCAAGGCCAGACCAGACCTGACATGCCAGGGGGGAGAATATTAAGTTATACTTAAGGATACCCAGGGCCCGACTCACTCTCAGAGATACCATCGGAGAACATTCTATTAGAGGTCAGGCTTGACCTGGCATATCAGCCTAGGAAATGCGCTTAGTACTCTGAAGATCAAGGAAGAAAGCATACCAAGGCTGGACATCCCCCTGAATGCTTGGAAAAGATCCATAAACCAGCAAGTACGTGAAATCTCCTTTGATCTGGATACTAAATCTCTTCATTCAAGCACCCATTTATACCCTCTGAATAACTCCTACAAAGTATGCAAAGCACAACCTTACCTAAGTGATGCGCTCACCCCATTGGCCCGAAGCAAAATCCTTTACATGAGACTAACTGTATTAGGACTTGCCGACTTTAATCTTGCATGGGCCCGTAAGGAGGAATCCACAAATTGCAGACTATACCCCTATATGAGGGAATCCTTGCTGCATCCCCTATGCTGCTGCCCGAACCTTAATAATGACCGCTGGCGACTCCTGGTTCCAATCTGCATTACAAGTGGAATAGAGTCTTGTAGTGAAGCGCCAGTTTTGTGTCTATCTTCCACCGACACAACAACACTAGCAGGGCTGGCAAAATGAATTCATCAAATCAGGATTGCCTTAAAAATTGCCAACGAAAGCACCAAAACTCTGGTGAAGGACAACGTCAATCTGGCAGAAGTAAGCTTACTGGTCCTAAAACATCCCTAGCCCGCCAGCCTAAGACAGTGCCAAACACCAGCGAGGGCCAATTGAAATGTAAGAGCCGTTACTTGCCCATAATCCTGTATAGTTGTTTACCTATCGAGGCTCAAAGGGGGTTTTACGAAAGTGCGCAAGGCCACACAGCATCTACTATAAAGTCGGGGGAGGGATGATCGTGTAGGCACAGGGGGGGGGTGCTTAGCAACGGTGTTTTTAATTTTTATATGCTGAATGTTTTGTACTATAACAATTTTACAGTTAATAGATAAATACACAAGATAAAGCAAAAACTATGAAGATCAAATAAAGCTTAAATAAGGGTGAAAAACTTTAGACCCAAGGACAACAAATAAATAAGCCTGTATGTGGGCAGGAGCTTCCATTAATTGTGCTTACCAGTATCTGCTGTCCTGGTGTTGGTCTCTGTGTATATTTGCTTTTAAGAGGAAAGAAGGTCCTGTATACCAGTAAGGCTGATGCTAAAGGACAGGGGTTTTAAGCAGCGGCGGCTGGTACAGGAAAACGTTATGGAGTGGTGGGCAGGGCAAGGGGGCGGCAGGGGGGAAGACAACAGGTGACGGAAAAGGTATTATTTATTTATTTAATTGTACCTATTTCGTCATCTGTCAACGTTCCCCCCTCCCACCCTGCCCCCACCCCACTGTGTTTACCTGGGCCGGCCTAAAGGACATGGGTTTTAAGCAGTGGTGGCTGGCACAGGAAAGCGCAGTGAAGCGATAGGGCGGGGCAGGGCACAGGCAGGGGGGAAGCTGACAGACAACGTAAAAGGTATTATTTATTTATTTAATTGTACATATTATGTCGTCTGTCAACTTTTTGGCCTTGAGTTACTTTGCTTTAGAGAGTCAATCTATGGGTGGTGCATGGGTGTTCCAGTGCATCCACCCATAGATTTTGACACAAACCCATATTTACAAAGTGATGTAGACATGGGTTTGCATCAAAATGGTGCACCTGCCTGAGCCTGGCTTAACAAGGAGAAAAATATTCTGCAGCGCACATACTAAGAGGAAAGAGCCTCCAAGGTTTTTTTTTATTGGTTTAATTCTGGAACAATGTACATACAACATTGGTCACAGTGACATCCCGGACAAGCATATCAGTGCAGAAGATCGTTGCAGTGCAAAAAAATCATTAATTCTCATAAAGAATGAATCAGGCATTTAGGGAATTCCGTTTATACAATTACGTCTATAGTTAGAAAAGTGTCTCACGTGTTTGTATCGGATCACTGAAATATTATCGACGGTCACATTATCGACTAGCAATAATATCGTTGAATAATTATCGAGTACAAAAATATCGACTTTGTATACTTATTACACAAAATACAAAAATATCGACTAAAAAATATCGAGTATTTAGAATATCGAGTACATAAATATCGTCTTATTAAATATCGACTACTAATATATCGTTGTTCATGAAATTACACCTAACACTACAAAAATATCGACTACTAAAATATAGAGTACAAAAATATCGTTTCTAAACAAATATCGAGTTATTTTTTGTACCCTTTCATGTCTAAAATACCATATTAATGGTCTATAAAAGTCATTGCTCTATACAAAAAACATTTTACATATAATACCTGTGACTTTTATAACATTACTATTTATCATCATTTGCTATACATTATATTAAATGCGTTCTATCATTTTAAAAATAATCTTTACATGTAACTAAAATTTTCATAATATTTTTACACTTTCACATGTATTTTATTTAACAACTAACCTGCTTTAATGCGGAAAGCACCACATACCACCATTCTCACATCAACAAACACACCAATTAACATAAAAAAAATTCAAACTAGCCTATACAATCCTTCCTTTCATCCTACGACCAATCAAATCCAAGCACACAAAATACACATACTATAAAAGGGATAAATGCATTCTACCATTTGCTGCTGCTAACTCCATAGAAAGAAGATGCCAACACTCTGAAGATTTTGTTCCTGAACAAACATCTTTAAAGATCCAGCTCACTAGCTAATCATTCAAGTAAGTTACATTCCATTATTTAAAAATCTAAAATAGTAGTCTATTATTTTACTTATATCTCCTAACTCTTCCACTTATTTAATTTTTATCTCCTCCTACTTTTCTGATAGAAACTACTACAAAAAAACTCCTAATACATGCTCCTATTTCTTCCCCTGCAAAATAAGATAGTAAGTATATATTAATGGTCTGTTATACAACAACAGCTGTTTTTAAACATTATTTCACAAGATTCATACTTAATTTAAAACATTTTATTCACAGATATTCAGCGATTTTCCGATTTCAACACTACAAATGTATAGAACTACACTAATTAAACATGTAAGTATATATGTTTTTGTTAGTAAACAACCAATATTCAAAATGCTATTTTCTAAACAACATATCTTGCATATTACATCTTCCCTACAGATCCAATAAAAACATCCTACATCAACTATACCAAAAGACAAGACTACCCTTGTAAAAAATGTAAGTATACTTCAATTTGTCTAAAACTTCATATAAAAACAAGAACTATGTTCTTAACACCATGTTATGTATTTTATATTTCCTCTACAGATATTGTGAATACATCATACATCTATTCTACCTACAGCAAAGAAAAGTACATATTTAGAAGTTAGTATAGTTTTAAATATTTCCAATTTCCCAACGCTTCAAAATATTTTTTATCATATGTGACATGTATTTATTCTATCTTCTCTACAGATCTAAACTTTACTACCTTGATGTACTCCACCAAATACTACAACTCAACTATTTAAACAAGTAAGTATATGTAATGTTCACATCAAATGTAGTACTAAGCAAATTAAAAAACAGCTTTTTCCTAGGAAAAACTTTTGTTATGTATAAACATTAATTTAGCATTTCTATATTTTCATACCAACAGTAAATAAAGAAATACATACAAGAAAGTCCTTCAAAATACAGTTCTGCATTTGTGATTACTACTTTTAGTAAACGTAAGTATAAATACAACATTAATTATGTTAGCACCACTAAGTGAAATATATGTTATTTGATTTTGTTTCTTTCTACTCTTTCCTAGAACAAGTAAAACAAAATGACAGAAGGTGCAGAATTTGTTATGTCACAGAAAAATAAATTACTGTTATGTTATATGGGTTATGTTTATAGCCAGGAAAGACAAAGTGGTAGAAAAGTTTTTGGGAAATGTACAAAATATTACTCAAACAAATGTTATGGAAGGGCTACTACAGAGGAAACTAATGTGCTATTTACCAGGGAACACAATCATCCCCCCAATGTCACAGAAATTGAAATAAGAGATGCTTTAGAAAGTATAAAGACCGCTAGCACACAAAGTGATAGACCAACAACACAAATCCTTAAAGAGGAACTGTTAAAAGTCCCAGCCCATGCTTCAGGTCAACTACCCTCTATTGACTCCCTAAAACGCACAATTGCATACACTAAAAGACACACTTCCACTACCCCACCCAACCCTACTACTTTTGAGGAAATTATTATTTCACCAGAAATGTCCATCACACACAATAAAGACAAATTTATCCTTTTTGACAATGAAAGCAGTACAAACAGAATCATAATGTTTGCAACTGCAAGTAATTTAAGAAAAATCCAACAGTGTCCCCAATGGATGACGGATGGAACATTTAAACCATGCCCAAAACCTTTTTATCAATTATATTCCATCCACGGGTTATACCATAACTATAACATCCCTTTCATTTACTGTTTGCTACCAAACAAACAGCAAAACACTTACACAGAAATATTAAATGTTCTCAAAAATGAAATCAATAATTATTTTCCAGAAAAAATAATTATTGATTCCGAATTAGCTATGATTAATAGCATTTTGAAAATATTTCCCCACACAGCAATCCAGGGTTGCTACTATCATTTCAATCAGAGCATATGGAGACATCTCCAAAAATCAACTTTAAGTATTTTGTACTCAACAGATAGCACCTTTGCCTATCAAATTAAAAAATTGATAGCACTGGCCTACGTTCCTGTTACCGATGTAGCGGAACACTATAATTTATTAATTGACAGCACATATTACAAGAGGAATGAAGATAAACTAACCCCATTACTGGATTATTTCGAAGATACTTGGGTGGGAAGGTTGCACAGGTCTGGACATCGACGCCAACCCAAATTCCAAATCCCTTGGTGGAATGTCTATCTTAGTACTTTAAACCAAGAGTCTAAAACCAACAACAGTGTAGAAGGATGGCATAATGCTTTCCAAGCTACCACAAGCAGAACAAGACCCACATTCCATAACCTACTAGAAGCTTTGATAAAAGAACAAAGCTATCAAGAACTAAGAATGGAACAATCTGTGACCCAAATTGGTCCAAAACTAAGTAAACAAACTAAACAAATCTTCTGACTACTGCAAAGTCAAGTCACACTATACCCTACAACTAGAGGATTAGAATATCTGTCAATAATAGCTAAAACCCTACTATAAAAATGTCGACAAAATATACTAATATCTTCTTACAATAATGATACATATAACAATCAAACATTTCTAAACAATTATAAATAAGACATATTTGTTTTACAAACTTATCAAAATTTTGCACATTATTTCTGAACAAATATGCAATATTTATAATTACATCACACATACACATTACATAAAGATCGACATTTCCCACCCAATAAATGGAAATATAAAAATACTTAAAATTTCTGTAGATGAAAGAGACGTAATGAAGCAAAATACAATCCATACAATCCATTACAAAGTAAGAAAAATCCAATATGGGAAACCATCAAAAACCCGAAAATGATGTAAAAATAAAATAAACGCTCCTGGAAATCCCGAAAACAGTAGTGTGGACACTTTAGTATTTAAAGTGATATACACACAACTTAAAAAAAAACGGTGACGCATACCAATGTATCAATCCAATACGAAACCCTCAAAAATCCAGAAAAAAGGTTCAAATTATTAAAATCCGCTCCTGGCAAACACGAAAAATAGGAGATACATGTACAAATATAACCATAATAAGTCATACATTAGTATCTCCGAAAAAAAACATGCTTCCTTCCATGTAGTTTTCATGCGAGGAACCGGAACCTGTTAAAAAACATACATAACGAAACCCACCCACAAATAGCCCATACAATTTGTAAATACACTCACAATTAACATTAACCATGTAAGAAGACATTTCCTAACAATTCAAATAACACTAGAACTAAAACATACACGACGCATCTATAACGACGACATTACACCTAAACGCTACATTAACAAATCATACATACACACAAAAACACTACACAGTTCGAATATACCCTCAAACATTACCACTCAGTCATAAATGGTATATAAAATTTACCTTACCTCTCTCCACACGAAGCAACTCCCAACCGCGAGCTTCTCCAGTCTTGAATGAAGCGCAATACCCTTACGCGGTAAAAAAGTAGTCCCCTTAAACCAATTTTGAAAAGGTATCATAGAAAATACAATGTTATAGTATAAAAATATAATACATACACATTGTTATTGTAACAAATTAATACAGTAGACTCATTATAATTTAAAGTGTTAAAAATATTTAAATTTCTTTAATATTAATTAATATATAGTAATTAATATATATTATTAATATTAAATAAGTATGTAACACTTGAAATAATATATGTAAAAAAAAAAATTTTGTGTACATTTATAGGAATAAGTTTGTGTTTGTTTATAACAAAAAATTATTAATTGTTTTGTAAATAATTAATAATAATAAATAATATAACTTATTTATTATTATTAATATAAAAATTATAACCATTTACTATATAAATAATGCCCTTAAATAATGTATTTTTATTTCTCTGAATGTATATATTTCTGAAAAGAAAAAATAAATGTTTAAGTTTATTAATTAATAATAATAATAATAAATATATTTGTTATTATTTTTATTAATAACATTTTTTTTATAATAATGTCTAAGTATTATAAAAGTATATAATTGCATAAATAATCTTTTACCAATACCAGATATTATTATTAAACATATTATTCCCCTTTACAGTTATAAAGTTAACAACATAATATATTTATATATATAATTTAAAAACAACATTGTCAGAAATATGTGAAAAAAATGTCTTAATTACTATTTCAATATCTTGAGCAAATATAATAATTGTCATGTTACTTTATAAAAATATATATATTAAAATTAAATATTTAATAATATTAATATATAATATTAACATTATTAAATATAAATGGAAGATTTTTTTGTGACAAATTAAAACATGTACATAAATGATAATGTGTTATTCTGCAAATACAACATTTCCAAAAATGTTTATGTTATATTTGATAGTGATTGTATTGTATTACACATGAAAAAATTGGAAAATTGTAATAAAGTTTTGTGAAAACATCCATTTTGCATTGTCTTGTAATATAATAACACACTAATGTAAAATTATATGCAAATGTGCTGGACACTGACCAATTAATAATTGCTATTCCTACTCCAGTCAAAGTATTATCAAAGAAGTTGCTGGACACTTACCAATTATTATTTACTATTCCTACTCAAGTGAAAGTAATATCTGGAAAGGTGCTGAAGACTGACCATGTAGAAATTAGAATAGCTACTTTAGTATAATGTTATAGTGTAAAATTTGTAAAAAACTGACCCTGAACCCTAAATATTTATATATATTTTATAAATATTATTAACATATATTAGTAGTATATTTTTTGCTGAGTAGTTAAAAAAATTATTATTAGCATAAAAATGAGCAACTATTTTTCACAAAACTTTTTCAATTATTTGTAATATTTATAAAAAAAATTCTCACACTTTATATACACAAAACAGACCCTGAACCCTAAAAATACCCCTTTACCCTAAAACTGAAAAGTGTCCATGAACTCAAAAATATACTCCTTTATCCAAGAACTGGAAACTGACCCTGAACCCTAAAAATACCCCTTTACCTAAAAACTGAAAAATGACCCTGAACCCAAAAAATTCTCCTTTACCCAAAAACTGAAAACTGACCCTGAGCCCTAAAAATACCCCTTTACCCAAAAACTGAAAACTGACCCTGAACCCAAAAAATTCTCCTTTACCCAAAAACTGAAAACTGACCCTGCACCCTAAAAAATACCCCTTTACCCAAAAACTGAAAACTGACCCTGAACCCAAAAAATTCTCCTTTACCCAAAAATTGAAAACTGACCCTGAACCCTAAAAAATACCCCTTTATCCAAAAACCAAAAACTGACCCTGAACCCAAAAAATACCCCTTTACCCAAGAACTGAAAACTGACCCTGAACCCAAAAATATACCCCTTTACCCAAAAACTGAAAACTGACCCTGACCCATTAAATATACCCCTTTACCCAAAAACTTAAAACTGACCCTGAACCTAAAAATATACCCCTTTACCCACAAACTTAAAACTGACCCTGAAGCTTAAATAAACCCCTTTACCCAAAAACTGAAAACTGACCCTGAACCTTAAATATACCCCTTTACCCACAAACTGAAAACTGACCCTGAACCCTAAAAATACCCCTTTCCCGAAAAACTGAAAAGTGACCCTGAACCTTAAATATACCCCTTTTACCCAAAAACTGAAAACTGACCCTGAACCTTAAATATACCCCTTTACCCTCAAACTGAAAACTGACCCTGAATTCTAAAAATACCCCTTTACCCTAAAACTGAAAACTGACCTTGAAACATTAAAATATGCCTTTACCTAAAGAGAGAAAACTGACCCTGAACACTAAAATTCCTCCTTACCCAAATTTAATTAATATTATTTAATTAACTATTAATGATTAATTAACTATAATTAATAAGTTATTATATTAGCAAAATAGCTGTAATTAATTAAATATAATTATTTATAATATTTATTCCCAAACAAATATTTAATTATAACAAAATATGAAAAAAATATTATTTATTAATAATTAAATCAACTAATTAATATTAATTAATTACTATTTATTTACTAATGATAAATATGTACCAAATTATATGAATTAATTAACAAATTAATATTTATTCTTTACCAATTAATTCATAATTTACATTAATCACAAACATATCATATTTAATTATTTCTTTTTATTTACTCCCCACCCTTATCCCCTATTAACCCAACATCCCGCTCCTAAACATTAACTACAATTTATACCAATAACAAAGATGAAAATATTTTAGCACATTAGCTGTAATTATTTTCATGTAATTATTAATAAATTTTCCCCCAATTATTTAATGAACTATAACAAAATATTATATATATAACAATTACTCTAAATAATGTAATTACCTAATTAATAATAATTATTTACCAATTAATTACTAATACAAAATTTATACCAAATTATAATAATAAATTAACTAATTTATATTATTTGTTTTCCAATTAACTAATTAATACTAATTAATTACCAATTAATTACTACATAAAATGTTATTACCAATATTAATTAATTAAATAAATATTAATATTTTATTTCCAATTAACTAATTAATAATAATTAATTACCAATTAATTACTACATAAAATGTTATTACCAATTATATTAATTAATTAACTAATTTATATTATTTATTTTCCAATTAACTAATTAATAATAATTAATTACCAATTAATTACTACATAAAACTTTATTACCAATTATATTAATTAAATAAGTAATATTATTTAATTTACAATTAACTAATTAATAATAATTAATTACCAATTAATTACTACATAAAATTTTATTACCAATTATATTCATTAATTAACTAATTAATATGATTTATTTTCCAATTAACTAATTAATATTATTTAATTACCAATTAATTACTAATAAAATTTTTATAGCAATTTATATAAATTAATTAACTAATTAATATTAATTATTTCCCAATTAATTAAAATATAAAAATATTTACAAACATGTATAAATTAATTAATTATTTTAAATTACTCCCCACCCTTATCCCCTATTAACCCAACATCCCGCTCCTAAACATTAACTACAATTTATATTAGTATTACAATTTATTTTACCTTTTTTCAACATATTATCGATATTTTTTACTTTGACTATTAATCGATATTTTGTCATGTCGATATTTTTGAGTCGATATTTTTGGACTCGATATTTTATCATCATTATTGTAATCGATATTTTTAACAACGATATTTTTGTTCTCGATATTTGATTATGTTCGATATTTTTTACTCGATATTTTGTCCATTCGATATTGTGGAGTCGATATTATGTCTGTGCACCGTTTGTATCATATCACTCTGCTGCCCAGTGTCTCGTGTTAGGTCAGGTTTTCACACAGTGACCCAGTTGAGGTGACTCCACCTCCACCCATGAGCGCCACAACTGTCTATGTTCCTGCCTCCTGTGATGATGCCTCATTGGCAGCAGTCTGTGGGTTTGAGAGTGCACCATCAGTTTTACTTAAGAGGTATGTTTGGTATGGTCCCCAGCAGTTCCTGGGCTGGCTTCTGGGAGGGAGCAACTCACTGTATGTGTCAGTCTGGGTATTGCAATACAACATATCTTCATGCCATTCTGTAATTAGCAGAAGCGGGTCCCCATCCAGCGCAGCGCCACTTGGCGCTTAGCCAGTAAAAGTCCGATGGCCAGTAACGGACGCACTGTCTTATCTACAGAGAGAGACTCCCCCCCCGCAGGAGTGCCATCTTAGGGACTGGTTACAAGTCTACACTAATAATAGTACCCAAGTTCTGGAATATTTTGCTCCAGTATGCGTGAATCCCCGGGCATTGCCAAGCTAAATGCCAAAATCCTGCGCCTTCCGCACCACATCTGTGGCAGCGGGAGTTCTCCGCTGGTCCACACGTAACTGGGGCTCAGGGGTGCAGTAAGCCCTGTGTAAGAATTTGAAATGAGTAAGTCTGTGTCTCTCGTTAGGAGAAACTGACTGGGTGCGGGAGCAGCAGTACAGCCTCTCTTTGTCACTTAAAGGAGGGCCCAAATCTCGCTGCCAATCCAGCCTAACTCTCTGAACCTCATTTATACGAGTTTCCTGCAGACTAGCGTACAATTTAGTGATCAGCTTAAGAGGTTCTTTAACCTTAATAAGGGAGGTAAGCGTCTCCATAAATTGCGGTTCCAACAGATCGTCGCCAATAAGGGCTCGCCAAGTATGCCTGGCTCTGAAAAAGTGGAATAGAGCTGTGTCTACCGGCTGCCTGTCAGGATGCTGCAAAGTCTCCTAGGTTACTAATATGCCATCCTTGAAGAAGTCTCCCATTATGTATGATGCCTATAGATTGCAGTGCCAGCCCTCCCCCACATCTTAACCCAGAGGAAACCCCAAACACCACTGAAGGGGCATTTCCGGAGAATATAGTAAGGCACCTGCCAGCATATGTAATAGTGTTTAGCAGGCTTGTTAGTAACAGCTAGGGAATCAAAGACTTGCAGTCGCCTTAAGGGTGGATGGGTAAGCATTTGAGGTAATGAGAGAGGTTCTGCTACATTTCTTTCCAGATACATGTATCCAGTAGTGGGCGAATATGCTATTTGCGGATTTATAATACTTTTCTAATTCAGAAGCTCCCAACCCACCTAATTCATAGGGCAAAGTGAGTGAATTCCACCGTATGCGAGTTTGCTTAAAGGCCCAGGCAAGCGGTATCAGCTGTGTACGCCAGATTTTGAATAGATGCTTCGGCAGAAGAATAGGTATGTTTCGAAATAAAAAGATGAATCGTTGTAGAATCACCATTTTCATAATTGATATTCTCCCCATTAAGGAGAGTGGAAGCCTAATCCACTTGTCTACATTTCTGTTACCAGTTGTGTGGCTTTACCATAATTTTCCTGCATCGCTATTGCAGGGTCTCTGTGAAATTGAAGCCCAAGTACCGAACCTCCTGCCAAGGTTAGTTTTTATGTAGGAAAGAACCTTTTCCTGCACTAAAACTATTCTGACCGTAACACAGACACCCTTGCACAATGGCACAAGGGTCCTAGGCAGCACAAAGTCAACCAGCACATAGAGGGAACAGAACTACACCATTTCTTTGAAGATATGCAAGGTTCTGCTCTCTTCAGGGGATTCAATGCATTCTTGCTGTACTGCGTTGCGATAAATAAGCCCCTTTGTGAGCAGTATACCATAAAGTAGCAAATGTGCATTTATGAGAATACTCCTTGAATTGATGCAATTTAACTACTTTTTAGAATTCACAAACATTGGCAGTAGTAGGCTTTAAAAGCTATGGCTTCTAGGCATACTGCTCACAATAAACTACCCCAAATGGCGATGGGAAGAATGCTTGCAAATATCTAACCACTGGGAATCCCTCAGAGTAGCATTCCAAATCAGTGTTCTCCCCCCACTTTAGATAGGATTTAGCAGATGGAGTAAAGACAGACAGGGTGATGGAGGACTTTGCTGCCTTTACTTTGCAGCTAAATTTAAAGATGCCAGCCAGCCTGGCAGAGGGCTCGATACAATGGCAGGAAGCACTGCCATAATGGTTCATGTCAATATAGGAAAAGTTTAATGGACAGCTCTGTCATACATGATGGGTAGGCGTCAAACATTTCCACATTTTTTATGTTTCAAAAACAAACTCCGATAGCCAGAGTTTGTTTTTGAAAACAAATAATAATAATGAACCCCACACTAGTTTTATCCCATGGTGCAGGGGTGGTGGGGCAGTGATTTTTCTTTTTTTACTGTCCAAGATATGCCTGGCTGTAATGGACAGTATAAAAAAAGCCATCTGACTTGTGGTCTGCCCAACTCAAAATCGTGCAGGAGGACCTTGAGTTTGGTGTTGCAAAATTGTACATGTCCTCTAAACTCTAAATCAGACCCTGTGGCCCATCCAATAGAAATCAGTATGACCCTGCTCATCATGGGAACAATCCATACAAAACCTTGGCCACCTCAAACATTCACAATCTAGGCCTCTGCTATTTTAGTTAGGATATTTGAGATTCACACTGCCCAACTCTCACTGGGCAAGCTACACCTATGCATAGGATTTCCCCACTATCTGGCGCATCATATCTAGAGGATTCAGAATGTGGCAGTACACCTTGTTTAAATTCTCCCACTCTATGAAGCCATAACACACCAGCTTAGTCTTTTGCATTGAGTTTACGTACTCAAACACATTCTTTTAAAAACATTACGCATCTACCACAAGGCATTTCACAACCTCCTCACTTCATAAAGGAATACCAGGGAAAATACCAGCAAGTTGTATTCGGTGATTCTATGACACCAAACTACTAGTCATTCCACGGATCAAAAGATCACAATGTTTCGGGCTGGTCTTTGAGTCAATCAATCAATCAATCATGCCATTTGTATAGCGCACTACTCACCCGGGAGGGTCTCAAGGCGCTTGGGGGGAGGGGTATGCTACTGCTCGAACAGCCAGGTCTTGAGTTGTTTCCTGAAGGCGAGATGGTCCTGGGTCAGCCGAAGGTGGATGGGGAGGGAGTTCCAAGTCTTGGCAGCCAGGTAAGAGAAGGATCTTCCTCCGGCGGTGGCTCTTCGGATGCCTGGTACGGCTGCGAGGGCGAGGCTGGTGGACCGTAGCTGGCGGGTGGGCGTGTAGAAGGTCAGGCGGTCGTTGAGGTACTTGGGGCCCAGGTCGTGGAGAGACTTGTGTGCCTGGGTGAGGAGCCGGAACGTGATCCTCTTGTCGGCGGGGAGCCAGTGCAGGTTCCTCAGGTGGCTGGAGATGTGGCTGCATCGGGGGACATCCAGGATGAGTCGGGCGGAGGCGTTCTGGATGCGCTGGAGTCTTTTCTGTAGCTTGGCTGTGGTTCCGGCGTAGAGGGCGTTTCCGTAGTCCAGTCGGCTGGTGACGAGTGCCTGGGTGACAGTCTTCCTGGTCTCGGTCGGGATCCAGCGGAAGATCTTGCGAAGCATACGCAGGGTGTTGAAGCACGATGAGGAGACGGCGTTGACTTGTCTGGTCATCGAGAGGGAGGGGTCCAGGATGAAGCCCAGGTTGCGTGCGTGGTCGGTTGGCTTGGGTGCAGTGCCCAGGGCTGGGGGCCACCAGGAGTCGTCCCAGGCGGAGGGCGAAGATCCCAGGATGAGGACTTCCGTCTTGTCCGAGTTCAGTTTCAGGCGGCTGTCCTTCATCCACTCGGCGACGTCTTTCATCCCTTCGTGTAGGCAGGTTCTGGCGGTGTCGGGGTCTCTGGTGAGGGAGAGGATCAGCTGGGTGTCGTCGGCATAAGAGATGATGTTGAGGTTGTGCTGGCGTGCGATGGCTGCGAGAGGTTTCATGTAGATGTTGAAGAGGGTGGGGCTGAGTGAAGATCCTTGCGGGACGCCGCAGATGACTTCGGTGGCCTCGGAGCGAAACGGGGGGAGGCGGACTCTTTGTGTTCTTCCGGCGAGGAACGAGATGATCCACTCCAGTGCCTTCTCTTGGATACCGATGTTGCTGAGGCGCTGGACTAGGGTGCGGTGGCAGACCGTGTCGAATGCAGCGGAGAGGTCCAGGAGGATGAGGGCCACTGTTTCCCCCTTGTCGAGCAGGGTCCGAATGTCGTCGGTGGCTGCGATGAGGGCGGTCTCGGTGCTGTGGTTGGCTCTGAAGCCGGACTGCGAGGGGTCGAGGGATCCGTTCGTCTCGAGGAAGGCGGTCAGCTGTCTGTTGACGATCTTCTCGATGACTTTAGCAGGAAAAGGGAGGAGCGGGATGGGGCGGAAGTTTATGAGATCGGTGGGGTCCGCTGTAGGTTTCTTCAGGAGGGCGCTGATCTCGGCGTGCTTCCAGCTCTCCGGGAAGGTGGCGGTGTTGAAGGAGGCGTTGATGATGATCCGGAGTTGGGGTGCGATGGTGGAGTCGGCCTTGTTGAAGACGTGGTGTGGGCAGGGGTCGGTCGGTGATCCGGAGTGGATGGTGTTCATCGTGTGGGCTGTGTCTTTGGTGGTCACCGTGGTCCAGGTGCGAAGGGTGGCGGTGGGGGGCGTTGGTTCGACGGTTGGGTGCGTGGGTGGGGCGCCGAAGCTGTTGTGGATGTCGGCGATCTTGCGGTGGACGAACGAGGCGAGGGAGTCGCAGAGGTCTTGTGACGGAGTGATGTTGTTGGTGCCGGTGCTGGGGTTGGAGAACTCCTTGACGATAGTGAAGAGCTCTTTGCTGTCGTGGGCGTTGTTGTCCAGTCGTTCCTTCAGGGATTTCTTCTTGGTGGTGCGGATGAGCTGGTGGTGCTTGCGGGTAGCATGTTTGAGGGCGGTCATGTTGTCGGTGGTCCGGTCCAGGAGCCAGGCTTTCTCGAGGGTGCGGCAGGTCTTCTTGGAGTCCTTGAGGTCGTCGGTGAACCAGGATGCCTTCTTGCTTCTGGGTCTGCTGGGAAGGTTCTTTAGTGGCGCGAGGTCGTCGGCGCAGGCGGTCAGCCACTGTGTGAAGTTGCGGGCTGCTTCGTTGGGGTCCGTTGTGTTGGCGGGTGGGCTCTGGCTGAGGGAGGTGGTGAGCTGGTCTGCGGTGATCTTGCTCCAATTCCTGTGAGGTACCTGTTGCGGGTGGTGGTGGGTCGTGGATCTTTTGAAGCTGAAGTGGACGCAGGTGTGGTCGGTCCAGTGGAGTCCGGTGGCGTGGCTGAAGGTGATGTACTTGCTGGAAGAGAAGACGGGATCAAGCGTGTGGCCGGCGTAGTGGGTGGGGGTGTTGACCAGTTGCTTGAGTCCGAGGTTGGCGAGGTTTTCCAGCATGGCGGTGGTGTTGCGGTCCTTGTTGTTCTCCAGGTGGAAGTTGAGGTCCCCGAGGAGGATGTAGTCGGTGGAGGGGAAGGCGTGCGGGCTGATGAAGTCTGTGATGTCTTTGCTGAATTGTGTGCGTGGTCCCGGGGGTCTGTAGACGAGGGGGCCTCTGAGGGTCGTCTTAGGGTCGGTGTGAATCTGGAAGTGGAGATGTTCGGCTGCGGCGAGGGAGTCGTTGGCGTCGGTCGTGATGCGGATGGTGTTCCTGTGGACGATGGCGATGCCACCTCCGTTCTGGTTGATGCGGTCCCTCCTGATGATCTTGTACCCGTACGGGATGGCGATGGCGATGTCGGGTGCAGAGGAGGCGTTCATCCAGGTTTCCGTGAGGAAGGCGACGTCCGGAGATGTAGCGTCGAGGAGGTTCCAGAGTTCCAAGGCGTGTCTGTGGACGGAGCGGGTGTTGATCAGGATGCACTTGAGGTGGTTGCTGCTGGTGTTTGTCTTGGCGGGTGCGGGGCAGGTTCGGAGGCAGGTGAACTTGCAGGTGCAGCAGGTGAAGGGTCCGTGGGTGCGTCTCGGGGTGGCTCGGCAGCAGGCGTGGGTCCGGCTGGCATTGAGTGCGTTGAGAGTGGCGGCGTCGTAGGTCAGTCGGGTCGTCTTGCCTCGGCGGGGAGGGCCAGGGGTCCTGGCGCTGGGCGCGGGCCAGGCGCGGACGGGCGCAGATGGGCTTACCTTTGGCGCACCTTCGGCGCTCAATCGGTGCTCCCGCTGTGCGCATCCGCTGCGTGGTCGCTCTGGGGGCGTCAAAAGTAAGGAGCCGGGAGGGAGGAGCAGCTGGGTGGCGGGAGCGGGGCGGCGAATGGAATCACAGGGGGGCGGGGCCGCAGGGAGGCAGCGGCGGGAAATTCCAAGAGGCAGCGGGCAGCGGGAAATTCCCAGGAGCAGCGGGAAATTCCCAGGAGCAGCGGGTAGCGAGCGAAGGAATCTGCAGGCAGGAGGCGGCAAAAGCAGGCAGGAGCGGCAGCAGTGAGTGGGGCGACCAAGCCCTGTGGAGGCCTGAGTTGCCTTGCTTCCAAACTTTGGAATCCTTACTGATTTAAACCCTGAAAACCGACTTACTCTCAGCATTCAGGAAAGCCATTAAAACGTTGTTATTCACTTCACCCTACGCATGGCAAATTACATCCACAATGTCGTAAAGCACCCGGATACCTCTGTGAGTTCTCTATTGCTCAATACTAAGTGCTCATTCATTAGGCTGCTTTTTGTACAAATTGCACTGTTCCATGGCAAGGATTTTCAGAGCTCCCCGCAAAACAAAAATGTGCTCTTTGGGGGCTGTTTGGGGGCTCTTGTACAGCAATTCCCACCCTACACCAGTGTAAGGATTTGTTTGAAGGCAAGTTATTGTGATGTATTCCTATAGGTTCTGTATCGATCCCCCTATTCCTGACCCTATTCTGGTTAACGAGTTAACTAGCAGCCATCCCATGATGCAGAAACCGTTATCTGATTACGCCAGACCACGGCACAGGAACGCGTTATCTGATTAGGTCATAACGCTTGCCATCTAATTAGACAAGCAATATTCCTCCAGCCCCTGATAAGGCATACGGAGTTCTCAAAACAAATCAAACCTATGACAACCTGGGAAAACCCCTGCGGCCATTGTTTTGATTTCTCAAAGAACTTCAGTAAAAGAATGTGCTAACGACCAGCTCGTATGACATCCTTATTGACGTATCTATGTCCATCCTTACGTCAATCTCGGCACCTTACAGGTATAAATATTACCGATATTGCCTTAAGCAAACACACGCGGTGGTGACGAGATCGGAGCAGCGAGACTTGCCGAAGCCCAGCAGAGAGCGAAGCCCACTAGCTGCCCCGCCTTCCTGACGCGCTGAGAACGAGACGCTGCTTTCTCCTGCCGAGAAATCCAGCTCCGGCGCTTCTGAGCAGCCCTCGCAGGCAGCTTGGAATATAGAGACCTCAGACGAGAGATACTAGCCCTCAACCATCCTAGACCTCAGGTACGGAGCTGAATAACCCCTTGCAGAGAATTCTTGAGTCAGTCACTTGGCAAAACAAAGTTAACTTAAACTGCTACTTTCTATCCCCGCCCACGTATTAGGCTTAGGTCAGGTACACTGGGGTAGGCGTGGTTAGAAGCACCAGTTGAGTACGATTAGTTAAATGTATATGTGTATATATCTATTCTGTCCATTTTAAATAACGTATGGCTTAGAAACCATATCAATGTTTTTACAGTATTATTTTATAATTCTGCTTTTATTGTATGCACTTTACTTAACCATAAGTATTGCAATAATATCGATCCATTTCTCTTGTACGAGAAAAGAGACTGATCAATAAATAACATCTTTTATTGAACACGCCCGTCTCTTCCTTTTCTCTACAATCTGGTGAAACTAAGAATGCACGTACTGACTGAGTAAAATAAGTTGTCTTTTGTTTTCACACGACTCTAGAGATACACTCTTGATTAGGGGAGAGCAAAGTTGTCATGTCCTATGGTTGTCAGAAACTAAATCCCTTCTTGTCTATCCAGGGAGGTTCAACTCCTCCTTGCCTATTCGAGAAAGTTTCTAGTGAACTCTGAGCTAGCTGGCAAACCCAAAACTTTAAGTCTAATATCGACAGTAGAAGACCTAGTTAACGTCTGGTCTAGGTCTATACTATTGGAGGTGTTATTCCAATGCGCAGAGCCTATTGGGATAATAGGAACTACACTACATGGCGCCCAACGTGTTTGGATAGGCGATAAAACTAACGCAAGACTTTAGAGTAACTCAGTCGTGCTTTTTCACTCAGACCCCTTTTTCCCATAATACTCCAAAGACGTCTGGAGTGGGTGAGAGGCAAAATCCGCCAAACCTCGCAGGAGGGAACTCCTATGTATGGTTCTTGGTTCAATCAACGTTGAAGGATACACTGTTCCAAAATATTGTGCATCTAATCTTTGTTTCCGTAAGAAACCTGATCTGCAAACAAACAGAATAACCTTCCTGACAGTAAAATGCCAGAAAGTGATGATGAAAGAGAGAGAGCTAGATTAGCAGCTGAAATAATAGAAGCTGATAATACTATGCAAGAAGCAGACCCGGATATAATACTCATCCCGGTCAACATAAGAAGATCTATAACGTTAAAACTTATAGAAAATGGACTGACACCAAGAGGTGGTACAGTCATATTCGTAATTGAGGCACACGAATATCGGCAGACAGAGGTATTCTATTCATGGATAAACTTTCCAGCAGCAAATGCTGTAACAAAGGAGTTCCACTGTTATAAAATAGAGGAACCTCCGGATACCTACACTCCTTTCGAGGAAGTGGAGGTACCACTAAAATTTCAAGAGAACCTGCTCTTGTTTAATGGCGCCCTAAAACATAATAATCACATCACCAGGCTCGGTCCACTAGGTAGACCAGGAGCAACGTGGCCGCTCCTAGCCGGATACACACCACATCCAGACATCGAAAGAATGTCTGCAGCAGATGTTTTAGTACAACTAAAACAATTAATTAAAATATATAGACAACTAGTCCAATATGTAATGCGGACTTCAACCATCCAACCTGTAGTTAAAATTCCACAGCTGACCCCACATCAGGGGAACACAAATAAAATTACACCACAGAACATACAGTCCTGCCTAGGTAAAGTACCAGCTAAACGGGAACAAATACCATTCTGGTTAGCACAAAAAATCACCCAAATAGAGGCGGTGTTTCCAGACACCACCCCTGTGGATAAACACAGGATTCTGACTATCTGTCTTCCAATGGGAATCGCACCACACGTGGAGGACTGTGACACTTGGGGTACAGTCTTTGCTTCCATTTACACAAAAACACATGGTGTACCATCCATGTCGGTAATACCAGATGTGCTAAAACAAATTCAAGACGAATATGGTCCAGAACCCGCTTTAACTCTTGGTATGAAATTACTAAAAGACTTCAAGCAGGTCTCGGCAATATTACTAGCCAACATAAAAGGAGAAGCAGCGAATGTGGCGATCCGCCAGAGGTTAAAAGAGACAGATATAGCAGACCAACCAGCTGAAATTGCCAGAATTATAGAAAAATCCTATGAAGAACTAGGTAGAGATAGTTTGGGTGGAATACCAGTAAAGCCCCAACTAATTGAAAGTCCTGAAAAAATATTTATTAAAAATAATCTAAACAGTCAAAAGAAGAACTGGGATGGAAACAAACAATCCAATCCAAAAGAAAAGAGATTCCAGTCCAGAGGAAGGTCTCCTCGGCGGAGAGAAAGATCTCCGGACCAAGGACCCAAGTCTCCCCAAAGGGAGCCCCTCTGTGAAAAAATACAACCTTAGAAATAGGGATAACATAAAGAAACCGGATAGATATCAAGATTTTGATACACGTCCCTCTCAATCTTTTCAGACTTCCTCGCAGAAATCGGAAAGAAGAGGACGATCGGAACCCAGGGAAGGGCACGTCAAGTCCAAAGACAAGGAACCTGCTCATCCAAATAAAAAATTACACTTTCCAAAAAAGAAGGTAGCCAGTATTAAAGTATTCAACAATGCCGAGAATACTGAGGACACAGCTGAAAAACGGAGAGTGGGCTCAGACAATGCTAGACAGCGCAGCAGAAGTGAGCATAGCGCGCAAAGTCCTTATGAATCATCTGGAGACAGTGGACACGAATGAATACATTCAGGTGGAAACTGCAGACACCAGAGTTAGCAAACCTCACAAAATATATGAAATAACTTTACGTATAGAAGGGGATAAGACTAGGAAAATAAGGGGCCTTTTTTGGGATAATCTCTCCAAGGGCTATGACATCCTTCTAGCTGAAAAAGATTGGCCACCAGAGTTTGTCAGGGAGTGCCCACATGGCGAAGAAATAATTATGCCTGCCTTCTCAAATCATATTGCAATTCATAAAAAATATACACTTGCAAAAAAGTGGGCAGTAGCTCAAGCTCCTGTTTTATATAAAAATCATGTAGGATGGGATGAGGAGTCTCCTCCTCACAAAATCCAGTTAAAATCACAACCTACTGCACAAAGGCAGTATCCAATCAAGCAAAAAGCTAAAAAACAGGTAAAAGAAATTCTAGATCAACTAGAATACCAGGGGGTGATTGAAACTTGCACCTCACAAATGAACAACCCTTTGTTTCCTGTCTCCAAACCAGACGATTCATATCGTCTAGTTTTGGATTACAGACACCATAACTCATGTTGCAAAACTTTTGCAGTACAAAACTCGCATAGTGCTGCACTAATGAATAACATAGTGCGCAAAAAATATAAAACAACATTAGACATCTCTAATGGATTCTTTTGTCAAAATATAGCACCAGAGAGCAGATACTTATCAGCGTTCTCAATAAATGGCGCTCAAAAAGAATTCTGTCGGTTACCCCAGGGGTACAAGAACAGCCCAGGAGTATTCTCAGCGAGGGTAACAGAGTTACTACAAACATATGATGACGAAGCATTATCTTATGTCGATGACATATACCTAACAGATGATGACTTGGATACTCACGTGAAGAGAGTGAACACCATAATACTTGGGTTCGCGGCAGAGGGTTACAAATTCAACTTTAAAAAATCTAGAATTGCCCATCTAACAGTCCTATTCTTAGGATATGAATTATCAAGTGAAGGCAAAAGCCTGGCTGACAATTTCCTAGAGAAATGTGCCGTACTCCAAGCACCTAGAACACTAAAAAACCTACAGTCAATTCTAGGTTTCCTAAATTTCGGAAGAACATACATTGCAAATTACGCAGAAAGGGTCAAACCCCTTTATGATCTAATAAAACCAGATTTTAAAAAAAACAATTGGACTCAAAAACACACAGAAATTCTGAGATCCTTACAAACAGATATGTTAATTAAAACAAAATTAGAAACACGTGATAACACACGCAACCTTGTGATTCGAGTCATCCCAGGAAGATGCGGATTCACATACCTGACTTCTAATGAGGGAGAAAAGGTACCAATTGCATTCAAATCACACTTGTACACTAAAGCTGAAATGAAATTTAGCCCAACGGAAAAAATTCTTACTGCAACACAGACAGCTATAGCAAAAGAACGAGCCCTGTCACAAGGTAAACGAATAATAATCGTTACACCGATACCAGCCCTAGAGGCTGTAACAAAAGCAAGCATACCGAATGCTAAAGCGCTCCATCCGAGATGGATACAATGGGCTAATTATCTTGCTGCAACAGACGTGGCATACGAATTTGATCCTAACTTAAAAACACAAGAGTTTCTCCAATACGAATTCGAATGTCCGCCGCTGACCGAAATTCTGCCTCTAGAACATTACGGCTGTATAATATATACAGACGGATCAGCACAACCCGCAGTAGGAGGTAAACAAGCTTACAGTGCTGCGTGTGCGATTGTAAAAGGTCGCTGGCACGATGGGAAATTCAAACCAGCGGTCACTAAAACACAATCTCTAGGAGATTGTACAGCTCAGCGAGCAGAACTACTAGCATTCAAGATGGCGCTTGAAAATACCGATCGAGAATTCCCCACACTCATAGTGTGTGATTCGTATTATTGCGTTCAGTCTTACAATGAATACTTACAGATCTGGCTTCAGAATGGTTTTAAGGATGCAAAAGGAGGCACAATCAAGCATAAAATGCTTTGGGAACAAGTAGTTCTTTTACAAAAGGAACTACCAAAGACTCACGTGATACATACACTGAGTCATCAACGTGATGGCGTTCACGTTGCAGGGAATTCATTGGCTGATGAGGCCGCGAAGGCAGCTGTGCAAATGGCTTCCGTAGCTGCCATCACTCGGTCAAAAACAAAAATAGACAGCGATATATTACAAGCTGTCAGCGCTACAGTAAAAGATGCGATAGAAACACTCCCGAAAGGCTTTCCAGTAAAGTACTCATACATAACTGATGCAAATAATGTTCCATTTGCTCGAATCCCTGGAGTGGGGGAGAGAGTAATTCCAAACATGGAACATAGGTTAGGACTCATCATAGCGGCACACGAAGGACTTGCTTCTGTACATGCTGGCGTCTCAGCCACAGTATCGTTATTAAAACAGAGATACTGGTGGCCACAAATGAGAAGACAAACCAGGAACTATGTTCTAGAATGTGAAATATGTCAAAAAACTAAAGTATCAACAGTGAGACGACCAGCACAGACGCCCCTTCTAATCTCGGATAAACCATTAGCCTGTGTTTACCTGGACCACTGTGGTCCCTTACAAAGGGATGGTAACTATAAATATATCTTGGTCGCAGTGGATTCATGCACGAGATTCATATGGATGTGGCCCCAGCGAACGGCTGACGCCAGAACTGTTATAAAAGATTTGCGAGTCTTTATCGGCACATACGCAATTGGCATGCTGCATTCGGACCAGGGTCCTGCTTTTAGCTCTAGAGCTTATAAGGAGGCCATGGCCAGCATGGGCGTTGCATTGCGGTATTCTTGTCCATTTCATCCCGAGGGAAACGGAATTGTTGAAAGAAAAAACCAAGGCATAAAGCAATCTATAACAGCAAAGGTATTAGGTTCGGGAGCTAGGTGGGTCAAACATCTAATAAGTGTCCAACGTAGTCTAAACAACTTGCCAAGAAATTCTCTGAGGGGATTCAGTCCGTACGAATTACTGTTTGGTACTAGGATGCTAGTATTAGATCTTGACAGTCAGACTTCAGTGGTGAAAGAAAAAAGCTTTGATATCAAAGATCGTTTGGCTATTTTACAGGACTTAAACGAAACAAGAAAAGACCTGAGCAACATAAAGTTGAAACAGCAGCCAACAACCACTGAAGAACCACCACCTGTCCCAGCAAGACCTGTCTGGATTCCAAAAATCGGGGATCTAGTCAGAGAAAAGATCGCGGTAAAGAAGGAATTTGGGCCTTCTTACAGAAAAGCAGTTCCTGTCTTGTCCATCAACGGGACGAGATCAGTTGTACTACCGCCACTTGCTGGTAAAAAGGAGAATCGAGTTGTATCCATCGACCTGGTAAAACCACAATCATGTGGCCGATAACAAACAGTAGGCCAAGTGGACTCCCGATAAGTAGTAGAACACAGAGGTTTGCTACAAGTACAGAGGTGCTAACTAAAAGGCTAATCACATTCGAAACGCCTACAGAACAACAACAAGGAATATGCAACAATGCAATGGAACTCACACCTCTGAAAACCCAAATAAAAACATTTAGTAGAGACACACCAACCTACAATGAAGTAACAAATGATTATGCTGAAGCTGCAAGAAACAGTAATCCTGAAGCAATTGGAACAATAGACAGAACAGCATCCGGCTACTTCTTAAACTTCAATGATTCCTCTGAAGATCTAAGTGAATCAAAGACACAGCCATCAACAAAAACTTTTAAAGATAAAGCTAAGGAACTTTTGAAACAGCTGAAAGAAACCTATCTGATTTCTCCGTGGATTGAATTTTGGGTGTCCTTTGGTGTATTTATCCTGATACTTTGGCTCATCATGATACTATGTTTGGGACGCTTCATTGAGGGAAAATATGCTAAAATGGACACAGCAAGCCAGAAAATCAACTTGATCCTCAAGCCACACACGTCTTCACACGTCAAGAAAAGAGAACTTTCTTCAGTCAATTTCACAGCCAATCCTATACCGGATGGGGTAGCATGGGACAATACTGACTATGAAATTTATGGTCCGGTTGAGATCCTCAAATATCCACACCAAATCAAGATCTCGTTGAGTGACTTTGTAAAACCAAACTCATTTGCTGATGATTGGGACTTTGAAAGTATTAATAACATGATGTCTGATCTAGTGATGTCTGCTAAATTTACCAAACATGATTATTTGCAGGGTTCATCTAATTATGATAGTATGTACTGCTACAACCACTATGGTAACCATTTTTTACATAAATCAACACAACCTAGAAATGTTTTAAATTATAATCAATGGGAACATTGTGCAACCCCTCCAAAAGGAAGCTTTTATGACAAATATTCATACTTTTCAGGGTTCAACACAAGTAATGCTGCTGAAACATTTTATTTCAAATTGTCAAATAAGACAGGAACAAAAACCATGCTTACAAACACGAAATTGATATATTCGGACTCATTTTTTGAACAAATCAGTCAATCAATCAATCAATCAGAGCATTTGTATAGCGCAGTACTCACCCGGAGGGTCTCAAGGCGCTGGGGGGGGGGGGGGGGGTCCGCTACTGCTCGAATAGCCAGGTCTTGAGCTGCTTCCTGAAGGCGAGGTGGTCCTGGGTCAGGCGGAGGTGGGTCGGCAGGGAGTTCCAAGTCTTGGCGGCCAGGTAGGAGAAGGACCTTCCTCCTGTGGTGGCTCTTCGGATGCGGGGGACGGCGGCGAGGCCGTGGCTGGTCGATCGAAGCTGGCGCGTGGGAGCGTAGAAGTTGAGGCGGCTGTTGAGGTATCCTGGTCCTTGGTTGTGTAGGGCTTTGTGTGCGTGGGTGAGGAGCCGGAAGGTGATTCTCTTGTTGACCGGGAGCCAGTGCAGGTCTCTCAGGTGTCCGGAGATGTGGCTTCGGCGGGGGATGTCCAGGATGAGTCGTGCTGAGGTGTTCTGGATCCGCTGGAGTCTCTTCTGGAGTTTGGCGGTGGTTCCAGCGTAGAGGGAGTTGCCGTAGTCCAGACGGCTGGTAACGAGGGCCTGGGTGACCGTCTTCCTGGTCTCGGTGGGGACCCATCGGAAGATCTTGCGTAGCATTCGCAGGATGTGGAAGCACGACGAGGAGACGGCGTTGACTTGTCTGGTCATGGAGAGGGAGGAGTCCAGGATGAAGCCCAGGTTGCGTGCGTGGTCAGTTGGTTTGGGTGCGCTGCCCAGGGCGGGGGGCCACCAGGAGTCGTCCCAGGCGGAGGGTGAGGATCCCAGGATGAGGACTTCCGTCTTGTCTGAGTTCAGTTTCAGGCGGCTGTTCGACATCCATTTGGCTACTTCTGTCATCCCTTCGTGCAGGTTGGCTCTGGCGGTGGCGGGGTCGTTAGTGAGGGAGAGGATCAGCTGGGTGTCGTCGGCGTAGGAGATGATGTTCAGGTTGTGCTGGCATGCGATGGCTGCGAGGGGGCTCATGTAGACCAAATGAATACATTTGGTTTTGATTATTGGGACAAAAATGTTGAAGTAAAAAGTGTTTGGGGTACAAAAGAATGGCAAGTACAAGGTATAGAATCATTGTTTAGAGCCTGCATGATCCCAGAACAAATTACATTCTTGAATGAAACTATTCAACAAACTACCTGTCTTGGATTAGCCAAAATCAAAGACTTAAATAAACCGTCTATTCCAAAACCAACAATGAACAGCAATAACTCTGCAGATGAAGAGATAGACGTAAACTATGTATTAAACCAAAACAGAACAAATCCTGATTGGAAACAATGGTTGATCTGGCCCACAGATACTAATAACTGTCAAGACAGATTCCTGAACAAAACACTGGGGGTTCACATTGACCAGGCCAGACCCTAGATATTCCCAAAGACAACACCCAGGGATAATCACCACCTACAGTGTGGGCAAACTCTGCCTTCAATGGCTAAAAACTTCCACACTGACAGAATTTAAGCATCACCTAACTTTACTTACTGATGGTGCTGACTTGCGTGATTTCATTATGGGACCGCGCAAACAGCGTCAAAAACGCTTCATAGCAGCCTCTATATATGCAGCTTACAACGAGGCCTGGAAGATAACTCAAATTGAGACAGCAGAAAGTATACGGGAAATTGACCGTATTAATTTGGAAAAATCGCTTTCTGTAGTGGACAATGGGTTAATGACTCTGTCCTCCAGAATCTTTTCATTGGACAGCATTGTGTCATCAGCAATCGACATAATATCGCAAGACTTACTGTTGTTACAACACGGTCAGTCTCAATTGCGTTCTATTGTACAGCTTGGCTGGACGTTACAAAATCTGCGTTCAGGCTATGTGCCTTGGCGTTTAATCAACACAACGTCACTATTCAATATCTTTAACCTTACTGATAAACAGATCAGTATGGCACAGAAGGGTGCTGATTATACAATCCTGAGCATTGAGAAACTCGAGAGATTACCATTGACAATGTCAGAACGACCTGTCATTGAATGGATAATACATGGGATAATTGATATTCCGATATCTACTTTCAGGTTTCAATACTGCCAAAAATATATACAGGCTGGCATGTACGAAAAATTGGGAAAAGGGTACATTAAGACAACATGGAACTTGCCCTATTCACATGCATGTGTCAGTAATAAAGGACAGAAAGTGTTTCTTAGTGGCAATAATTGTGCAATGTCACTAAGCGGTACACTTCTGTGTAATGGAATTAGTTTGCATGGAGCCTGTGAAGGGAACTCAAATAACCTTTCATGTCACCAGCTAGGCACACCTGCAACAGAAATAGAACCATTCTTTAAAAGACTCTATAACGGGAGTTACATTCTAATTGTGGATCGCAGATGTTGTAGTCTACTGCCCGGGGTTCCTTATCTCGTTAGTACGACTGCGAAGGTCATGTGCTGTGGACGCTTATTGTTCCCCAGCTCCTTTCCAGACAGGGAGGCAAGGGCATGGCCTAACTTGAAAATTACTTCTATTCGAGTTGATACTTTAAGCAGAATGAAAACAGTGCTTCTTCAGACGCCGACCAGGCTCACGTCATCAAAAGAAACGTATGATCTCCTAGTCGCAAGGACGACTGCAGAGATTCACTCATTGTTATCAACTAATTCCCCCATACATTTAGCAGAAATCCTGAATGAAATCTTAAATATTTCTGATACCAGTGGAGTCTCAAATGTATTTAAGACAGTATTTTCGATGGCATTAACACCATTCAAAGCCATACTGGGTATTTTTCCAGACTTCGTCCATTCGATTTTTGGAGGAGTTCCCCTCATTTTGGGACTAATTGCAGGAATCCTATTCTTAGTCCTTATATTTCGTTATGGCAAACCATGTCACAGACAAAACACCTGCGACAAGGGAAGAAACAATCCGAGCCAAAAATCCTGGGACTAACCCGGCTTAGAGACCTGAACATGACTTGGTTTCTTTCATTTCGGCCGATATGGCAAAGATGTGTTTTACCTGTATTAAGGTGCATGCTGTGCGGAGAAGAATGCGTGTTGGACACCTTTCTGACGCTACAATCGGATGCGCCAATGGATGCAGAAACACTGTTGGGTCCGGTAAAGGCTCATGCATTGTGCTGCCCTCAACGGCTGCCATTCCTGATGACGGCATTCGTGGAAACTTCACCACTACGATTAAGGGGTAGTGAAGATCAAGATGAAAGCAGCATCGATCAGGTACAACCTTCTGTCAGCAATACTACTCAAAACGTCAATGGAGACAATCATGCACATGAATGCATGGTTACGTCCTTTTCCGAGTTAGTGGAACTCTCACAGGAAGCTGTTGACAGCTTTTTCAGCAGTCTCAATGATATGATGTTCTCACCAGAGCAGAAATAATGACTCTTGAACAAGCTAGCACACGGCGTTCCCGACACCTTGAATTTGGCCTTCAACTTTAATAATAAAGTAGCAAGATCAACTTTTCCTCCAGTCCACGGACAGCAATTTTTTTAGCAGCCCCAAATTTTTTTAAATTTTACGGGACACTTTTCTTCTGCTTAAAGTAAGAACTATTCTTAGAGAACTAATTTCTGTTTTTAGAAACTTCATAGACATTAGCTGCCCGCTGGTATGTTCATAAATATTTTTTTCTCTTGAACTGTGATGAAGTGGTCTCGAACTTTTCTTCTGTATTAAGAGCCATTTCATGTGTAATTCTCATATTCGATTACTAATAATGTATACATGCGTGATTAATTTAGCATTAGTCTACTGCTTAAGTGCATATAGTACATATGGCTATTTTATTTTTCCCGTACATTACATAATTTCGAAATGCATTATATGTATTTTGGGGTGGTAAGGTATACACGATACTCTACAGTATGTTTTACTATGCCTAGATTCGTAAATATGGCCATAGTTAGCGTGGAGTGGGTGTGATGTATTCCTATAGGTTCTGTATCGATCCCCCTATTCCTGACCCTATTCTGGTTAACGAGTTAACTAGCAGCCATCCCATGATGCAGAAACCGTTATCTGATTACGCCAGACCACGGCACAGGAACGCGTTATCTGATTAGGTCATAACGCTTGCCATCTAATTAGACAAGCAATATTCCTCCAGCCCCTGGTAAGGCATACGGAGTTCTCAAAACAAATCAAACCTATGACAACCTGGGAAAACCCCTGCGGCCATTGTTTTGATTTCTCAAAGAACTTCAGTAAAAGAATGTGCTAACGACCAGCTCGTATGACATCCTTATTGACGTATCTATGTCCATCCTTACGTCAATCTCGGCACCTTACAGGTATAAATATTACCGATATTGCCTTAAGCAAACACACGCGGTGGTGACGAGATCGGAGCAGCGAGACTTGCCGAAGCCCAGCAGAGAGCGAAGCCCACTAGCTGCCCCGCCTTCCTGACGCGCTGAGAACGAGACGCTGCTTTCTCCTGCCGAGAAACCCAGCTCCGGCGCTTCCGAGCAGCCCTCGCAGGCAGCTTGGAATATCGAGACCTCAGACGAGAGATACTATCCCTCAACCATCCTAGACCTCAGGTACGGAGCTGAATAACCCCTTGCAGAGAATTCTTGAGTCAGTCACTTGGCAAAACAAACTTAACTTAAACTGCTACTTTCTATCCCCGCCCACGTATTAGGCTTAGGTCAGGTACACTGGGGTAGGCGTGGTTAGAAGCACCAGTTGAGTACGATTAGTTAAATGTATATGTGTATATATCTATTCTGTCCATTTTAAATAACGTATGGCTTAGAAACCATATCAATGTTTTTACAGTATTATTTTATAATTCTGCTTTTATTGTATGCACTTTACTTAACCATAAATATTGCAATAATATCGATCCATTTCTCTTGTACGAGAAAAGAGACTGATCAATAAATAACATCTTTTATTGAACACGCCCGTCTCTTCCTTTTCTCTACAATCTGGTGAAACTAAGAATGCACGTACTGACTGAGTAAAATAAGTTGTCTTTTGTTTTCACACGACTCTAGAGATACACTCTTGATTAGGGGAGAGCAAAGTTGTCATGTTCTATGGTTGTCAGAAACTAAATCTCTTCTTGTCTATCCAGGGAGGTTCAACTCCTCCTTGCCTATTCGAGAAAGTTTCTAGTGAACTCTGAGCTAGCTGGCAAACCCAAAACTTTAAGTCTAATATTGACAGTAGAAGACCTAGTTAACGTCTGGTCTAGGTCTATACTATTGGAGGTGTTATTCCAATGCGCAGAGCCTCTTTTGTTTTCACACGACTCTAGAGATACACTCTTGATTAGGGGAGAGCAAAGTTGTCATGTTCTATGGTTGTCAGAAACTAAATCCCTTCTTGTCTATCCAGGGAGGTTAAGGCATTTCTGGCCATTTGGTGCCCTTTTATGGCCATATGTAGTGCGGTTGTAAGGCAGCTGCTCATTAATAGCCTTAATGTAGCATCAGCTCTGAAAGTGCAGCTATCACCAACAACACATGTCAGAAATTACATGGACCTTTTAGAGGGACAGGCATGTGTTGGAAGTGGAGGTCCCTGTCGCTTACTGCTGCCACCAAATGCTAGTGGTGTGCGTCACCGAACCCTCACTTCAACATTAGGCTAAGTAAGGACATTGTCTGAGATAGCCCTGCTCACCCCCTTAGTAGCTTGGCAAGAGCAGCCAGGCTTATCTCCAAGGCACGAGTGTTCAGTAGGTGCAACTACGCTCACAGTAACCCCATGATGTCATCACAAATAGACCCCACACGAGTATTGATAAAATTAGTATAATCTTTATACAATACGACCACACGATACAAAATCAACATATAAGAATGGGTAGTATTCTTTCCGGTGGGCTGGTAGGTTCTAATCACAGCCATCGCTTCTAACCAACAGTTAAGCTCACTTCTAACCATTTCCCAAAAGGTTAGGCAAGTCGTATTGCTAGAAACACACAAGTTGCAAAAGGAAGCAATACTGCAATGCGTAACAATATTCTCTTATACTGTGCAACAGAGAAACAATGCCATAAGTAGCTCCACAGTCATGTACTTGCAATTGGAGGAATAATGCAATGCGTATCACCACCAGCATGCCCTGTACCTGGAAGAAGCAAAGCAGTGTGTCATGCTACAATCCTGTACGGTGCAATAAAGAAACAATACACTGTGCCACATTATACTCAGATACTGTGCACTGAAGAAATAATGCAATTTGCCACGTTACAATCAAGTAATATGCAAGGGAGAAATAACGTAGTGAGTAGCGCACCCTGCATGCAGGCACAAATGAGGTCATGCGTCATATGACAGTTCGATAGTTTTGTTAGCAGCAATATGGCAAAGTGTAATACGACAGTTTTACGTTCTCCATTAACAGTGCCCCTGTTATGTATCAAATTTTGACACAAAAGGTACTGCTTCCCACTCCGACCCCTGTACTGCCCCATCTCAGGTCAGCACGAGCTGTGCTCCGAGCCGAAGCAGCAGCGGCTCACGCAGCAGACTGAAGTGGGAGGCGGACAGAGTGTCCCTCCGGCCCTGCACCTCACCCCAAGTGTTGATCCACGTTACCTGGGGGGGCGCGATCCCACTCTCCACCTCGACGTCAGCGACTTGGGCCTTGATCCAGAACTCCGTCACGGGTTGCGGCGGGCTCTGGCCGGCCGCTCAGTTCTTCTGTTGCTGCCGGTCCGGGCCACTGCTGATTGACTCAGAGGGCCCCAATGACTAGGCCCTCACTCCGGTGCTCTCAGTCCACACCAAGACCCGACCTCAGCACTGTGGAGACTTGACTTCAATTTGGAGCTCACCCGAACCCGGCACTCCTCACCAGCACCTTCAGGTTGCACTTCGACACGCACACCGCACGTCCAAGACTTGCCTCTTTGTTGGTGCTCACGACGATCCGGCGCTCTACACCAACGCTCCACTTGCACCTCAACACGCACCCTGTGCGTTCGAGCCTCTTCTCTTCTCCTGGTGCACACGATGTCCAGGTGCTCTTGCATATCAGAGACTCACTTCTTCTTTTGGTGCCTACAAGGCCCTGGCACTCCTCACCAACACCCTAGCTGCACCACGACACACACGCTGCACGTCCGTGTCTCACTTCTTCCTGTGTTGCACATGAGGCACAGGCGCTCTTCACCAACCCCCCCGGCTGCACCACGAAAGCCAGAGGGTCCGAGTTTCCCTTGAAACTCCAGGTGCCCAAGATCACGGCACACAACTTGCGAAGGTCTCAGGCTAGACAGAGCACACACACCCATGGCTTATCTGAGAGTCTTTTCTGGAAACTTTTATATTCCTGTGTTTCCAAAGCAGGGAGCCAGCTCACAGCGGGCCCTTGGGGTTTCAAGACACAGCACAAAGCACAGTCTTCTTTAAGCAGGGGGACTCAGCGCCTCCAAGCACAGTCCCAACAGCCTCTTCCTTAGTTAGAACAGCAGACCAGCCCCAGAACATGAAGCAAAGATTGGACTATCCACAGCAGTCTCTTGAGTTGCTCCTTCTTTAGCAGAGGTACCTCTTGACCACAGAATGGGTCCAAGCCTTTTCAGTCTCAATCCATATCTGTTTCATTCCAATGTTCAGGGGCTTCAGCTCTCATAGTTATACCCCTCAATGTCTTTGAAGTTTATATGTGCTGAGGGGTCCCTGATCCCTCCCTAAATCAGTTCTGGGTGTTCCCCTCCCAGTGTCACCCCTCTCCCTTTGATACTGGGGTCTGGATCCTTAATCACTCAGCAGGAGATGTGTCAATTGGTTTATAGCATTAGCCCAGGACTTTCCACCTCCCGGGCTTCTCCTCCCCCTGCTCTACAGATGTAGGGAAGCCTGGTGCCATCTCAACCCCTCCCTGGGTTAAGACCTCTCCCAGCTCCTCTCACCTTTCAGTTCCAGGCAGACAATCCACATTTCAGAGACACACAGAAACTCTCAGAGCACAAAACTCAGCCACTTTCTAAAGGAGCGGTTTATAAACACACAGTGACATAACCACCTTCACAAATATATGCATATGACACTGTGAGTCCATACATACCAAACGTCAACTCTCCATTATAAACTGACAGGAAACTAGGCTAACAAGCACAACACCTAGCCTCCCCCATTCTGTCTTATGGGCAGAATGGGCTTCCAGCAGTGAGAAACGATCTAACACCTTTTTGTTCTAATCTTTCAATATCCATTCCAGCTCCCCGACCAGAGCTTGAAAAAGAAGCAAACACAGGAGCATACACTAGGCAAATAACATTAGGGGGTATGAGTCTGGAATTGCTTAACCCAGTACTCTGTCAGTAAGTCTTGCTGCTGAGATGAAAACTGCACTTGTACACGCACCAGACTGCACAGTGGCATGATGACAGGACCCAATGTGTCACTGCATTGGGGAGGCTTGTTTCACCCCAGGCATCCTTCTGAAGAAACACCTCTGAGGATACCATCTCTATCCACACCCATCCCAATTGCTCCCTTTCTGATAGGAAGCATGCACAGTTTTGACAATACCAATGGCGGCTAGTGATTGCAAAAAGTGGTGTGGCATATGTCCATGCATGGAACTGCGCTGTGCGAGTGACATAGCGAGCAAGATTGATAGTCATAAGGAGGGTTTGGGGAGGTTAACCTCTGGGGTTCCTTTTGCTAAATTTGAGTAAAACTGTGCATTTTCCTGCAGTATTGATCTAAGAAATGATTCAAAATTCCGTACTTTTAATAAGCATTTCTAAAGGAAACTGCATTAAACGTTTTAAGAAATTCCTGATTGGCCAAGTGAGTAAGACCACCCTGACTGGGTGCATGCACCAAGCAAAAGGCCTTGCGAGATCATCAGTCATTCCACTGGTAAATATCCACTTTTCAGAAGCTGACAGGCCTCACTGTGAACGTATGCTCTTCAAACATCCGCTTGAAAACCTATTTCACTCTTTACCCACCAGTGAAGGAAAAGATCAGTGCTGGCATGGGGTATATGCATATACACCATTGCATGACCAGCAATTTAGCAGCACTGTAGTGCCCTTCCTGTCATGATGCCAGGCATTTTGAATATGCTTGTTTGTAATTTGAGAATGAAATAAGTCAAGTGACTTGCCCGTTTTCTCTCTCTCTTTTTTTTCTTTACTAGTGTTTTATATAGCGCATACTAGACCTGAGGTTAAAGAAAAGGGGTAACCCTGTGTCCCTCAGAACATGGGTAGTTAATGGTTAAACAAAAGAATGGTTCTGTTGGGTAAGACACATTACTTTGACACTGCTACTTAATGCAATCAAGGTTCAATGCTCTCTGATACACACATATGATGAGAAATAAATGCTCAAACAAAATAAAGGTCATGAGAACAAAAGATTATCCCTTTAGAAACACTAGGAATCCTTGGATGTGTACTAGCTTCTGGACAATGAAATTCTTGTATATATCTGTATATATAATATTCCATACCACTGTATATTGTTTCACGCACTGAGCACCTTTCACCAAATGTCACTTAATTGCACTTGTTCTTGACGGTCTTATTATGAATCAAATGTTATAATTGAATGAAGTAATTCAGACAAAACATGAATGAATTTTGATATAAATTGCATGTAATAATCGTTTGATTTCATGACCTTTATTTTGTTTGAGCATTTATTTCTCATCATATGTGTGTATCAGAGAGCATTGAACCTTGATTGCATTAAGTAGCAGTGTCAAAGTAATGTGTCTTACCCAACAGAACCATTCTTTTGTTTAACCGCGTACTAGACCTGAGACATCGGGTATCAGAGCGCTGTGGGATTTGTTCTTAGCAGTCCAGCAGAAAGGTATCCATCCCAAATCATGGCAGGAGACTAGCATAGTCATTTTTTTAAAAAGGGGACGGAGGCTGATGTTCCGGCCTCCTACAGACCTATTACGTTGATAAATACAGATGAGAAGCTTTATTCTAAAATCTGAGCGAGGAGACTATCAAAGGTCATTGACTCTCTGATAAGTCCGTGGCAACATGGCTTTATACCTGGCCGAAGTACAACTGACCATATAAAAAGGGTAATCTCATTAGTTAACATCGCTGAGACCTCTGGGCAACAAATGTCATTAATATTATTAGACGCTCAAAAAGCGTTTGATCAAGTGGAATGGAGGGTATCTCTGGCAGGACTTAAGATCAAATGGCTTTAGACCCCGTATACTTAATGCCCTAAGAGCAATGTATGTTCAGTCATATGCAAAAATACAATTGATGGAGCAGCAATCTGGAGAGGTTAAGATCGCAAGGGGGACAAGGCAGGGCTGCCCATGCTCCCCTATCCTCTTCGCATTATATATTGATCCGTTAATTAGAGCTATTTTAAATGATCCTGTGATTTTGCCGGTGGTGGTCAGGGGTTTTAGCACTAAAGTGCTAGCCTATGCAGATGACATCGCTTTAGTCACCCCTGATCCCCAGGCGACAATTGTTAGAATCCGAGATCTGGCCCGAGAGTTTGGGGAGGAATCCGGGTGTGGGTTAAATGCTGACAAAACCAAGATTGTTTGCTCTAAATCAATTCTTTGGCAGGACCCCAGGGGTCAGAGGTAGCAACCTATTTAGGGATCTCAATTGCAGCAGATGTCGATACTATTTGGAATATTAATGCAGACACTCTTTTTAGCAGAATAAGTGCTGATCTAACAAGGATGGATAACCCACACTTATCCATCATTGGTAGGGCAAATTTCATAAAAATGACAATGTTACCGAAAATACTTTACCTGCTACGTTGTACACCACTGGAGCCTCCGAATCTCTTGTTTAAAAAATGTGAGGCGATCTTTTCACAGTTTATCTGGGGATATGGGAAGGTAAGGAGATCTTTGAAATGTATGTCCCTTCCTCAAAACCGAGGGGGGCTGGCAGTGCCAAATATCCTATATTATTACTGGGCCATTATGTTCCAACAAATGACTATATTATTTAGACCAAAGCCGGTAACCCAAGATGTAGAGACTCCAACATCCATCTTTGAACTGGCTGTGGGTAATCAAGCTCCAGGGCTACTGCTTAGACAATTGCCTCTCAGAGCAGCATGCAGGGTGTGGCACAGAACCAGTAAATTGTTAAATATTCCAAAAATGAATTGTTACCTTTTATTATGGCGGCCATCATTCTTCACAGATTTCCTGTTTGATAAGATCGGTAGTAAGTGGGAACAGGCGGGAATCAACTATGTTGGAGATATTATAAATTCATTTGGTATGATGACATTTGCTGAGATTCAGGATCTGTATCAGATAGACCCACGAAGCGTATTCAAATATTTACAGCTAAGGAAACTACTAAAACAGTTATGATGCACCTTACCTCCCATCTAAGCGTTCCACTCTTAGATATTCTGGTCCATAAACAACTCCAAGTGAAGGAAGTATACACCATGTTGATGGAAGCTAGTGATGACGATATAGTCAAAGTAGAAAGTGCATGGGCAGTTAAACTCGGAAATCAAGATGTGGACTTATGTAGGTCCCTTGAATTGTCTAAGAAGGTTCGCTTATCGGCCAACCTAAAGGCTCAACATTTTAAAACTATATGCAGATTATACTTTATACCGGCTAAACTTTGGACCTGGGAGAAAAGGGAGTCGAACGAATGTCCAAGATGTTGGCAAGGCCCTGCCGATATGATTCATTTGTTCGCAGAATGCTCTGAATTCGGATTGGTAAAACAGGGGATTGAATCCTTTCTTAGCAAGACTATTGGATGTTCAGTTATATTAACTCCCACTTTAATTCTTCTTGGTTCGGAGGAGTCCCTGCAGCTAGAATTAGCTAAAGCTTACTTTTGCTTCATGGTAACAGCAGCTCTGCGCATAATGATAGCTTCCAAATGGAAGGATAAGTATCCCCCGACATATCAGGCTTGGTATGCCAGATTGTTCCATATATTTAATCTAGAGATCGCGCTATACAAATGCAAAGGGAGCAGAGCCAGGAAAAAATGGCAGCAAATTTGGGGACCTTTGTTGGAGCTGCAGAGACAGGGATGAAGACGGAAGGGGGGGTAAGAGGGGAAGGGGAGGGTGGAGGAGAGGGGGGACCTTGTAAATGTTCAAATGTATATCTTTTGTCGTGTCTTTGTTCCTACTCTCTTCCTCTCTGCCTTCCCGCTCCTCCCTTCTTGCCAAATTCTTTTTTTTCCTCTTTTTTTTCTGGCTTCCCTCCTTCCTTCTCTTCTTGCTCCAAATAATGCTTCAATTAATGTATGCTGCTCTCTTTGTTTTTATTATATATATGTTTTCGATTACGAACTCAGTGTAACTTTCTTGAAATAAAAATAAAGATTTTTTTTTTTAAAAAGGGTATCAGAGCGCTTTACATGAGCACCAGTTTCGTTACACAAGGACACATTCATGTTTTGTTTGGCACGGAAAGATGAAGTTATCTGCCCAGAATCATAGGATGTTGAGCGTTGTTGTCTAGACTCGAACCTGGTTCCCCAGCTTCGAGGTCAACTGCTCTAGCTCTCCTCATCCTCTTTGCTGTTTATGTTTGCATTTGTCTGTGCCAGTTTATTTTTTCACTATGAGTGCATCCCTGTTTGTGTGTGAATGTCTGTATGTTTGTGTGAATCTATTTATGTCTAAACCTTTGTGTGCTTGCCTACTCTTGTTTATCTGTGTCTGTGAATGCATGTGACTGCATATGTGTCCCTTCTGTAACCTTGTACCTATATAATTGCAGAGGCACTAGTGTTCTGTGATGAGCGTGCCATCTTCGATTCATATTACATTGAAGAACAAGCATCCCTATTATTTAAAAGTAGCAGAAATGATAGTCATGATCCCAAGGAGTGAAAAAGGGGAGTTGAGTATATTTTCAACCCCGTACATGTATTAGTGGATATCAAGTTCATCCTTGGGAAGGTTGGAACATAATAACAAATATTCATTCTTACCAAAGTCAACAGTTCAATGTATTGACCTCTGCAGGATTAAAGATTGAGTAGGCCTGACAGAATGTGAACATGAGTCCACGGATTGAAACATAGCTCCCTGGAGTGGACTTAATCCACTGAGCTTTCAGACCGAGCTAATAGGGATGAGACTTTGACCATATTACCATCATACGTTAAACATTACTATTTGTAGGCCTACTCACACACTCAACTACACACTCTCATTCACCCACCTTCCTGCACATTCTCTTAAAACACCTTCACACACTCACTGTTGTATTTGTATTTCTTAAGAGAACTTGTTGATGGCTGCGTATAGTGTGTTGCATTTCATCACTTGATGGTGTTCAAACTCAGTTTAGCCGACCCACCTTGACCTTCCCATATTCACCCGCCCTGCTACTCACACGCACCGACTCACTTACTGTCTCTCACCTACCTACCGTCACTCACAATCCTGCATTCAACAATTCACTTACTTTCATCCACCTGCCTTTATTCACCTATACACTCACATTCATCCATCCACTTTGTTTCCTCTGCCACTCACCCAAGCCATTTACATACCCACTCAGTCAACCCATCCACACAAAAATGCCAACAATATGACCCACTGAGTATCCAGCGGTTTGACTAATGGAAACAACACTTATTGGCTGTGCTAATGTTTGTTTTATTTCACCTGCGGATTATGTGATTGTGAAGCGGGACATCTGGATTAAATTAAACGAGGATTATTAGTAGTCAGAACATCAGAGTTAGCCCTGAACCGAGTAATTCTGGAGAAGAGAGAGTTCAGCACTTAGAGAGAGTGGGAGTGGATGAGAGAACAGAAAAATAACCAATTTTACACGTTTTTTTCCCTACATATATGTATGTATTTAATGCTTGTTAAGCACAGCTGTCACCCAAAGGGATCCTGGCGCTGAGACCAATCTAATCATCAGGTGAAGTGCATTACATTACTCTTGGAAACAAATAGGTCTTGAGATCCCTTTTAAAAGAGGACAGATCTTGTCTACTCCTCAACGTCAAAGGTAAGGTGTTCCATAACATGGCGGCCGCGAAACTAAACGCGCGACCGCCCATCCTCACTCTGTTGATCCTGGGAATCCTCACCAGAAACGCCGAGGAGAATCTCAAAGGTCTGGCAGCTTGATACCAGGAGAAAAGATTTTGAAGTGGCATCGGTCCTAGTCCATGCAGAGCCTTGAAGACCAAGCACGAGGCCTTGAAGGCAATCCTCTGCTGGACCGGTAGCCAGTGAAGATCGGCCAGTGCTGTGGATGAAGAAGCAGAGCGAGGACGAGATAGAGCCAATTTAGCCGCCATGTTTTGAATCCTCTGCAACTTTAGGGGCTCCCAGCAGCAGTGCGTTACAGTAGTCTATCCTACTGAGAATAGAACTACGCACTACCTCAGCTCTAGCTTCCCGGGGGAGTAATGGCAAGATCTTACGTAGGGCACGAAGCAAGCCCATACAGGTCGCTGCAGTCCTATTTACAGAGGCATCCAACTGTAGGTTGGGTTCGAACATAACTCCCAGGTTGCGGGCCGATTTCGCGGCCTCCACCGATCCTGGAATAGAAGTTGGCCAGAAGTCATCCGGTAGCGCACGGGGGAGGCGATCAAGGGAGCAATGGAGTACCTCCGTTTTTGACCCATTAAATTGGAGTGAGTTGGCTCGCAACCACTCAGCTGTAGCCGACATACAGCGGTGGAAGGTGTCCCTCCAGACTGTCTCAGTGCCCTCAAATGAGAAAATCAATTGAGTATCATCGGCATAATTGATGACTGATATGCCAAATGACTTTATCAGATCTACCAGGGGCCGGAGATATAGATTGAAAAGGATCGGACTGACCGCCGATCCTTGGGGGACACCTTGATTCACCTGTCGTGTGACTGATCGAAAAGGTGGTAACGCCACAGCTTGCTGTCTGTTGCAGAGGTAAGATATAGCCAACTTAAAGCCCGACCAGTTATTCCGACGCTCCGAAGATGACCCAGTAGAACCTCATGGTCCACCGTGTCGAACGCGGCCGACATGTCAAGCAGCACTAAGAATGCTGACTTTCCCCTGTCGACACGCATTCGTAGATCGTCCAACACGGTGACCAATGCGGTCTCGGTACCATGGGCCGGCCTGAAGCCAAATTGAGCTTCGTCCAGGCAGGAGTTTGTTTCCAGGAAGTTAGACAAGGCTCTCGTGACCCACTTCTCAATAATATATGGCGCCTTGGCTGCACCTTACTTGTGTTAATGTTACATACACTTTCTAAAATGTGAATTCAGCTTTCTATCACAGAGTGACGTCTGTGCTGCCTTGTTGCAGGCATCGAACCCCACGATTTCCCTCTTCATCACATGGCGGGGTGTGATCAGAGGAGCTTGAGGATACCACCCCACCCTGTGAGAAGGAGGGGGAAGGTGGGTTAAGTGCAGCTGAGTGACATGCTGTCTTGTACAGCCTGGGCTGGAGAGTAAAAAGCCCAGGGCTGGTGTCCATTGGCGTCTTTGCTGGAGGAGGAAACAGGGAAAGAAAGTCACCTGCTCTCCATGGAAATGCAAGGGCTGTTTATAGGTAAGCCCAATAACCTGTGAGTGCAGCAACAGCAGAGGCACAGTCGAACCTTAGAATGTGCCAGCCTGCCTGACCCTCAATCAGGACAGCAAGGCATTAAGCCACCAGCAAAGTTTTCCTTAATATTGTTCACTTTTAAATTATTCCAAAGCTTTATTTCGATATAAAAATATCATAAAAGCACAGCACAGATAAAATACAGTACATATTTTTTAAGAACCGATCATAAATAGTTAAAAAGACAGGAATAAAAAAGACATTAAACCATTTGGCAGCTTTGATCATAATTTAAAAACACAACTGCCTAGTAAAATTTTTATCTTAACTCTTTGAGTCCAATCACCCATGCCCAGCTAAGAAATTTGGCTACCCCACAAACCAGTGTAGTGCAGGGATCTGTCTGAAGAATTCTTAGGGCAAAGGCGTGGCTCCTAGTCTCGAGCTGTCGACAGACAGGTTTTAGCCATTTAGATCTTGGTTTGTTGTAGGCACTACACACAAAAAAAAGTGCGGAATGGTTTCGAGTGCTTCATTACAAGACGGGCAGATGGCGGATGTTTGATTGGGAGGTTTCCACTTGGAGGTACGTTCCCGTACCGGTAAAGTTCCCAATCTAAACTGAATGTTTAAAGCCCTGTCTTTGGGTTTTCTAATGAAATCCATATAAGGTTCAAAGGAATGTACTGACTTGTGAAGACGAAACTCGTCTGTGAGTCTACCCAAGTTAGCAGCTCTAGATTCTTGGGCATTGACCCACGACCAATAGGCTCGCTTTACCTCCAGTTTGGAAACCGATGCACCGGTCTCCCACACAATAGCCATTAGCCACTTCTTTACCTTAGTTAACCAAACAATTTTATGCGACCCCTGCATATTCATAACTTCCCTGAGGCCGTCTGCGTAGCTAGCTAGCTCAGGTGTACGCCACAGGCGAGCCCAATAGAGAAGCAGTCGCAAGATGATAAGCTCTTTAATGGATCTGCGACCGAGGTCATATTGAAGGGGTTTGTTCGGGGTGCCCCTAGGTAAGGACAGAAGCTCCCTAAAGAACTTATTTTCGGCTATAACAAGGGAGTCAACATTATTGAAACCCCAGAGCTCCGCTCCATAGAGTGCACTATTTATAGCTTTTGCGGAGTATATCTCCAGTGCAGGGGATAAGGGTCTAGATAATGAGGCTCTGTGCTCCCTACCAATAACACCCACTACACGTTTGAGGTTTAGGGCCATTTTCTCAATGTGTGGGTTCCAATTTAGTTGGTCCGATATCCTAATCCCTAGATAGTCAAACGTTTTGATGCACTCTAATGGTTCCTCATTAGGTCTGAGGGTACGATTGGCTTAACTGCTAGGGTTAAAATAGAGGAGCTTGGTTTTCGAGGTATTGATGACCAGGCCCCTAGAGTTGCAAAAAACACAGAACCGATCCAAAAGCTTTTGGAGCCCCATGGGCGTTTTAGAGACCAGTAATGTGTTGTCCGCAAAGAGCAGGGCAGGGACTTTAACACCCACCAGACATGGGGCATCAGCATCGATGTTAGATAGAAAGGAAACAACCCCATTTACAAATAAAGAAAAAAGGGTTGGCGCCAGGACGCATCCTTGGCGGACACCTCTGTTTACTGGGATTTTGGCAGTTTTCTGCTCCTGGGAACCCCACCGAATGCATGCATATGTTCCATCGTGCATGCGGGCCAACAAGTTCAAAATGGGCAAGGGGAACCCCATCTCCTGCAAAACCACCCACAGCCCCTCTCGTGGAACCAGGTCGAATGCGGTTTTCAGGTCAATAAAGGCCAGGTACAAACCACCCTTGCCAATGGATACTGTCTTCCAATGGAGTAGCATCAGCCTAAATACTTGGTCAACAGAGCTTGTACATGACCTAAAGCCTGCCTGGAATTGGGAGATGATGTTATTCTTCTCCGCCCAGGAGAGGATCCTTTCCAGGAGGACCCTGCCAACAACCTTTTGTCCAGCATCAATGAGGCTAATTGGTCGATAGTTGGCAGGGTCACCCCTTTGTCCCTTCTTATAAATTGGAATCACCTCGGCCCCCTTCCATGAACTCGGAACTGGGGACCCATGGAGAAGGGCGTTGATCAAAAGGGAAAAAAACTTGGCCCACTGCTTGGTACTAGCACGAAATAAATCGCCAGGGATGCCATCCTGGCCTGGTGCCTTCCCTTGTACATTCTTGTTAATGGCTAACTCAACCTCTCTTTGGCCTATGGGATCAATAGGGGTCGCAGTGGCAGTCGGGGGGAGTGCAATATGCAGACGGCACACTGTTATCTGGAGACCCTGACCCTTCATAGAGCCTCCTGAAGTGGTCAAAGCATTCCCCATCAGTGATGTGATTGGGTATTGGTTCGGTGCCACCATCATTTGCTCTTCTTACTAGGGCCCAGAACTGCTGGCCATTTTTAGACTAGCTAGCCAACTTCAACTCCTCCCAGTGCGAGTCGTCCCAGGCCCTCTTTGCCACCAATAATGCTTGCCTATACTCAGCTCGTGCTAAGCGGACCTTGGCTGTATCTTTGGTCTGGATGGCACATATCAGGTTAGATATGGCCCCCCTACAATCTTGGTTGTACCACTTGGCTGTAGGTTTCCTGTTCTTAGATTGGGTTGGCCTGCGAGAATCGAGAAAGAGAGCGGCCATCATATCTACTGTCTCCGCGTAAACGACATCAGCCTGGTCAGAGCCTAAATCATTAGTGCAGAGTGCAGCGAGCTTCTCTGTCTGCACTCTTAGAATCTCCCCCAGAGCACTATTCTTTTGTTCGTTGACTACAAAATTTTGCCATTTGATGAATCTTCTACAATTAGAGGGTACGATTTCTCTGGTCACCAGCCTCGATCTATTACTGGGAAGGGCTTCCCCTTGCTTATAAGGTTCCGCAGACTAAGGGATAGGGGATTGTGGTCACTATGGATAGATGGGGTGACAATCATGTCACTCACATATCTCCACAGTCTCCTATCCACCAAAATGTAGTCTATTCTGCTGGGGCAAGTGATCCTGTTATAGGTACAGGCACCCGCAAAATCTGATGGGGTGCGCCCGTTCACAGCTACAAGGGCATGCTTCATTACCAAGGCATTCATTTGGATGACTACCGGTGTCCATTTTTGAATTGGCACAATCGTCAATTGTGGAATTCCCCACCTGGCGTCTTCGTCAGAGAAGCCTCCAGCACCATCCACCGCCAGCGGTTCAAAAGTGCAATTAAGGTCACCCGCAATTATGGGCAGAGAATCTGGAGGGCAAGTGAGGAGTGAATCAGCAAGCAAGGAGATGGTCGGGGATTTGGCCCCCCCTTGAAGACCTCTAGCATAGATGTTATAAAGCTCCAAAGTCACTGTGGCCTGGGGGACCCGGATCGTTAACCTCATCATGTCTGATGACGTACAATGATGGTGGGTGATTTTGCAATTTAGGGAAATTTTGACCCAAATTAGGAGACCGCCAGACGGGCGACCCCGTCCAGAGGAAATGGCTGGGACATAGAAGGAGGAATAACGAGACTTGTACATTGGCTCGGTGGACCAGGTTTCTTGGAAAATGCAAAGGTCATATTTTTCAATTGAATCATTCCAGTCGGGAAGCATGATTTTCTTCCCCAAACCCGCTATATTCCATGAAATAATATTCAGGAGACCGTTTTGGCCGTAAGCGGGCACAAAAGCAGGGTCTTTGCCACTACTGTCGGTCAAAAACGAATAACAGGGTTTTTCAGGTACTATAGGGTTCATATGATCAGTTTTTCCATCTCCTATCAGGGCAGAGTGGTCCTCAGCCGTCATCTGGCACATGGAGTGATTTAAGCCCGGGGCATTAGGGTAATTGTTATCCCCGTATAATGAGGGAGGCAGAGTTAAAGGTAAGCTGTCACAATGTTCTGGATACCTGGATCGGCTTCTATCTATGATATCAGAAACAACAGGTGGAGCAGGGGAAACCTGAGAGGCCTCTACGTCTATCGGGAGTCAGTCAACGCCATCCAATTCGCTATACCGGTTGTAGCAGGGGATAAAGGGTGGAATAAGCTGAGGGCCTAACCCTTCTGCACTACGCTGGTTAAGACCTTGGTTGATCCTCCCACCTCTTCGTTGAATTAGAATCCAACCATCATCTCCCCCCCTCCCCAGCTATAGGGGTTCAAGTCCCTGTGCCCTCGCGCCTCCTCCCTCCCCTGGCGTAATTAATATCCCTGGTCCAACTCCATCCATTGTCTGGTTGCTCCACTGGCGTATAGAAATAAGATAGGGGTCTAGCCATGACCGTGGTTCCATTATTTCTAGAGAACCCCGTGCAGATATGCTCCACCGTTCGGGGGTCCTCAAAAGTTATAACTACACAATCCCCCTGTGATCTTTTTCTGTTAAATCCCACCCATGGAGCTCTCTCGACCATTAGGATGTTACTGGATATATTTGGTGGTAGGGGATGATTGTTGTTTAACCAGTGGGATACCTTATTTTTAAGTGCCCAAAAGGATTCTGTGGTTGGGGGAGTCAATTCCGGAACCCCTGTCAAAACGACCACATAGGGGCAGGCATCTGGTGGAAGATTGATATTTCGACGCTTCCGGGTCTTTTCTTGTTGGGCTAAATCAGGATTTGGGGCGGGAGTGATTGAACCAATTGATTTGTTATTGGTGGGCTCGTTTGGTACACTGGGTTTAGGACATACATTCTTGCCTTCTGAGTTGGCGGGGTTCAGTGGGGTGGTCTTAAGTGTTAGATTTTTTGCCACTGATGGAAATGTATTCGATGACTGGAGTTTGCTAGCTGGTATAGTTACATGATTTGCTCTTTTAGCGTGATTAGTATTCTGGGATCTAATATCCTTATGGAAATCATGAAGCTGTTTTTCTATACTATGAAGCCTTATTTCTAGGGGAGTGAGTAATATTGTAATATGTTTCATCAAGGTGGATACTAATGGATCTTCCCTTTGTTCTTTATCTCCTGTGCTATCAGCTGTACTATCAGCTGAGGTACTGTCGCCAAAGATGTCAGCTAAGGTATTATCTAGAATGGTGTCATCTACAATGCTCAAGGGTAGTGATAAGGTTGGAGATCGGACCACTTCAGTCCCAGTCTTTTGCCCATTAGATTCACTCATCACCACTGTGCTGCCCTTGTCACTGGTGTTCCCCGCCATGGCTAAATTAACTTTCCTAACTCCAGAGTTGGTATTCTTAGTACGCTTACGTTTGGAAATTGCACCCTCCTTTCTTCCCCTTGTGCGGTTGTTACTGTCCTCAGCTTGGGTATCAACTAGTGTGACTACCGGAATAGTTTCTAAAAAGTCCGGAGCATAGGGATCAAGGGAGGACAGATCCTGGATGGCTGGTACAGCACTAGGGTATTATGGACTTCAACATGAATCTGCAAGGGATTAGGTATTGTTTCGGAATTATCAGGGGTGCGAGCAGAGGCAATATGGCCCAAGGATGACCTTTTGGCTAATGCGAGGTATTGCGAAACCCTTCTTTCCATCAGTACAATTCCCTGATCAATTAATGAATTAGTACGAACAATAAAATCATCCAATGTGCCTGTCAACTTTAAACCACCCGCCGCAGAATTGCTTCTAGTTTCTCGAGTAGACATTTCTCTTTACTAAAGAAAGGAGTAGCCAACAGGTGCAACAAACAAAGTCCCCAGGCTGGTTTCGCTATTGGATGGCGCTTGATAAATAGTGAGTGTCCCGAAAAAGAATTAGAGACAAATCAGTAGAAGCAAAATTAAGCTTACAGTTCTGGTAGCCGAAGTGGGGGATGAGAACAGAGTCCCTGGCCCAGTCCAGTCTCATCAGGCCTCTGAGGGCCTAAGAGGGCCCTTTGCCCGGGCTTAGCCCGGCTAGTCCCGCGCACGTCCCGCGAGGCGGGAAGCCTGACGCGTTTTTATGCGCCTCCTGTCGCGTTATGGGCGTGGGTGCAGGGGAATGTCCTGGGCAATGTAGTCTCTGTTGGCTGGTTCCCCCTCTCGCCGGCCGCGCCTGTTCTCAATTGGCGGCGGCAGTGGGAGGAAACCACAGCAGGAAGCCCAGGGATGCAAGGTGAAACAAAATGCCCAGCAGAGCCGTCGCGGGAAATACCAGGTGAACAAATTTCGGAGCAACCCGCTCCGCCGGAAGCCTGATGCGTTTTTATGCGCCTCCTGTCACGTTATGGGCGTGGGTGCAGAGGAGAGTCCTGGGCAATGTAGTCTCTGTTGGCTGGTTCCCCCTCTCAGCGACCGCGCCTGTTCTCAATTGGCGGCGGCAGCGGGAGGAAACCTCAGCAGGGAGCCAAGGGAAGCAAGGTGAAACAAAATGCCCAGCAGAGCCGTCGCGGGAAATACCAGGTGAACAAATTTCGGAGCAACCCCAAATTAAATTATGCAATAAGGAGGCCAGAAATGGGGTGAGTCACAGCCCTGGAGCCCTTAAGTAGCAGCCGCCAATGCCCGGTTACTCACCGGTAATACCCATTACTCCGAGTCCTGGTCTCCCCGTCCCATTCCTGATGAAGTGAGCAGCTAGTCTGCTCTACAGAACCCCTACCTAGCTGAGCTGTTGGCACTTCCCCCTAGGATGATGTCACCATCACGTGACTACAAAAGGGGGAAGTGCTGGAAGAAACATCCTGAAATACCAAAGACAACAGAACGAAACACATACAATCACCCACAGACACCCCAAACCAGGGAGGGAGGGAAGGGCTCAGGAATGGGACGGGGAGACCAGGACTCGTAGTAATGGGTATTACCGGTGAGTAACCGGGCATTACCTCCTCGTCCTGTCTCCCCGTCCCATTCCTGATGAAGTGAGCCCATACCCAAGCACACGGTGAATGTAAGAAAAAAACAGACCAGAATAATGCAAGAAACAGGTCCAGTTTAATCCACAAAAATAAGCACAGATCACAAATCATGTACAGCAGACAGGACAGAAGCCCCAAAAGCAGCAGAGGCCGCCATCCCCAACTCCAGACGATAATGGGCAACAAAAGTGTGGGGAGAAGCCCATGTGGCAGCATTGCAAATGTCCCTCAACGAGGCCCCCTTGAACATGGCCCAGGAGGAAGAAACACTCCGAGTCGACTGACCCTGAACAGAAGAAGGCAGGGGACAGTGGGCAGAATCGTAAGCAGAAACCACAGCGCCCTTGACCCAACGAGACAAGGTGGACAGAGAGGGGCGAAGCCCCATACCCGACAGGCCATAGGTGACGAACAGGGAATCCACTTTACGAAAACCAGCCGTACGCTCCAAGTAGATACTGAGAGCCCTCAGCACATCCAACGAATGAAGGAGCACCTCCTCAGGAGAAAAAGGAACCGGAAAAAACACCGGGAGAACAATATCGTCCTGACAGTGAAAGGAATAAACCACCTTAGGAAGAAAGAACTGACTGGGACAGAGAATGAGCTTGTCAGCGCCGAAGCGCAAGAAGGGGGGAGAAGCCATCAGCGCACCAATCTCACCAACCCTCTGCCCGGAAGTAATGGCCACCAGGAAAATAACCTTCGCAGAAAGGAACTTCAGGGCCACGGAGTCCAAAGGCTCGAAAGGAGGACCCGTCAAAGCCTGCAGAACCAAGGGAAGATCCCAAGGAGGCACAGGCGAATGGGAAACAGGACGCTGAAGCAAGAAACTCAGCAGAAGGCGAGCCACCAACGGGGAGACAGAGGAAACAGAGGAACCCCGAAAGGCAAGAATGGCAGCCCACTGCGCCCGCAGGGAAGAAACCGCAAGCCCCAGGACGAAACCATCCCGTAAGAAGTCCAGCACCTTTACGGCCACACAGGAGTCAGGAGAGAGACCCTTCCCCAGACACCAAGAGGAAAAACTCTTCCAGTGACGGGCATAAGAACGCAAGGTGGAAGGACGCCTGGAAAGCTGAAGACACTGGGCAACCTCCAACGAGCAACCCAAACCCAGCAAACTCAACCTCTCAAGTGCCAAACCCCCAGCCAGATGCGACGCAGGGAGGCAAGGCCGAGAAGAGGAACCCTCAGAGGGGAGGGACACAGGGGAAACCGCCAATGAGGGCGAACAGAAAAAGTCAGCAGAAGGGGGTACCAAGACCGCCGAGACCACTCCGGAACAACCAGGAGAACCTCCGCCCGATCCCAACGAATCTTCTGGAGGACCCTCGGAATTAAGGCAAACGGAGGGAAGGCAAACAGCAGACCCCTCGACCAAGGAATCGAGAAAGCATCGGTGGTCCACGCCAGCGGAGAGGGGACGATGCTGCAAAACCGAGGAAGAAGGGCGGATTCCTCCGAGGCAGAAAGATCCAGCCAAGGAAGGCCGAACCGAAGGACAATCAGATCGAACAGATCCGGGGACAGACAGATGGACACCGAGGAAGGGAACACCCGGCTCAAAGAGTCCGCAGGCCCATTCTCCTTCCCCGGAAGATAGACCGCCGTCAGAGACAAGAGACTCGACTCGGCCCACAGGCCGATCTTCCGGGAAAGGAGAAACAGGGCACGACACATGCCCCCCTGGTGATTCACATAAGCACGAACCACCTGATTGTCGGTCTGCACAGAGACCGCCTGACCCCGAAGGAGAGGAGCGAACCAAAGAAGAGCCAACCAAACCGCCCTCAACTCCTTCCAGTTCGACGACTGGAGGGACTCAAAGCTGGACCACCGACCCTGAGCCTTGGAGGCACCCAGAACGGCACCCCACCCTAGAGCACTGGCATCCGTGGACAAAACGACCACAGACTGAGGAGGAAGGAGATCGAACCCCCGGGAAAGAGAGAGAGGGGACAACCACCACTGGAGATCCACCCGAATCCCCGGAGTGACAGGGATCAGAGTCTCGTAGTCCAAGGAGGCAGGATCCCAGTGCGACAGGACATGATGCAACAGGGGGTACAGATAGAGCCTGGACCAAGGAAGGAGATGCAGAGTGGAAGCCATCTCCCCCTGACTCCGCAGCCAGAGACGGGCAGACACCCGGGACTGGGACAGAAGCCAGGAAAGGTGATGAAACAAAGTCAACTGGCGCTCCTGCGAAAGAAAAACCATGTCCAAGTCCATGCGGAAGAGAGCCCCCAGGAACTTCAGGGACTGGGAGGGCACCAGGGAGGACTTCCTGTGGTTGATAAGGAACCCAAAGGACCCCAGCAGAAGACACACCTGGTCCACATCCGACAGAGCCTGTGAAAACCAACTACATCCTCCTCGGGGACCTCAACTTCCACCTGGAGAACAACGACGACCGCAACACCACCACCCTGCTGGAAAACCTCGCAAACCTGGGACTCAAGCAGCTGGTGACCACCCCCACCCACCTCGCCGGACACACACTCGACGCCGTCTTCTCATCCAGCATAGACATCGCCTTCAGCCACGCCACAGGACTCCACTGGACGGACCACAGCTGCGTCCACTTCACCTTCAGAAGAACGACGACCCACCACCACCAGCAACAGGTTGCCCGAAGAAGCTGGAACAAGATCACAGCCGACCAGCTCGCCGCTTCCCTGAGTCAGCACCCTCCCGCCAGCTCAGCGAACCCCAGCCAGGCCGCCGACAACCTCACGAAGTGGATCAGCAACTGCGCGGACGAACTCGCCCCTCTGAGGACCCCGCCCAGCAGACCCGGCAGCAAGAAAGCCCCATGGTTCACCGACGAACTCAAGAGCTCCAAGAAGAACTGCCGAGCCCTCGAGAAAGTCTGGAGAAGGGAACAAACACCGGACAACATGACCACCCTCAAGCTTGCCACCCGGAAGCACCACCAACTGATCCGCGCCACCAAGAAAACTGCATTCAAGGACCGACTGGACAACAACTCACACAACTGCAAGGAACTCTTCAACATCGTGAAAGAGCTCTCCAACCCAACGCCGGAAACAACGACATCACCCCATCGCAAGACCTCTGCAATTCCCTCGCCTCCTACTTCCACAACAAGATCGCGGACATACACAACAGCTTCAGCATTCAACCATCGCACACAACGACCGCTGCAATGCCGCCCACCACCACCCTCCGCGCCTGGACTCCGATCAGCACCGATGACACCGTCCGCATGATGAACTCCATCCACTCCGGATCTCCGACCGACCCCTGCCCTCACCACGTCTTCAACAAGGCCGACGCTGTCATCGCACCCCACCTGCGGGACATCATCAACACCTCCTTCGACACCGCCACCTTCCCGGAGAGCTGGAAGCACGCCGAACTCAGCGCTCTACTAAAGAAACCAACAGCGGACCCCACCGAACTCAAGAACTACCGCCCCATCTCGCTCCTCCCGTTTCCAGCCAAAGTCATCGAGAAGACCGTCAACAAACAGCTGGCCGCCTTCCTCGAGACGAATGGATCCCTCGACCCCTCACAGTCTGGCTTCCGAGCCAACCACAGCACCGAGACCGCCCTCATCGCTGCCACCGACGACATCCGAGCCCTGATGGACAACGGAGAAACAGCGGCCCTCATCCTCCTAGACCTCTCCGCGGCATTCGACACTGTCTGCCACCGCACCCTAGTGCAGCGCCTCAGCAACGTCGGAATTCAGGAGAAGGCACTGGAATGGATCGTCTCCTTCCTCGACGGAAGAACACAGAGAGTCCGTCTACCACCGTACAAGTCAGAGGCCACCGAAGTCATCTGCGGCGTCCCTCAAGGATCCTCGCTGAGCCCCACCCTCTTCAACGTCTACATGAGCCCCCTCGCGCCCATCGCACGCCAACACAACCTGAACATCATCTCCTACGCCGATGACACCCAGCTGATCCTCTCCCTGACCAACGACCCCGCCGCTTCCAGAGCCAACCTTCACGAAGGGATGAAAGATGTAGCCGAGTGGATGACGACCAGCCGCCTGAAACTGAACTCAGACAAGACGGAAGTCCTCATCCTGGGCTCCTCGCCCTCCGCCTGGGACGACTCCTGGTGGCCCCCCGCCCTGGGCACCGCACCCAAACCGACAGACCACGCACGCAACCTGGGCTTCATCCTGGACTCCTCCCTCTCCATGACCAGACAAGTCAACGCCGTCTCCTCGTCATGCTTTAACATCCTGCGCATGCTACGGAAGATCTTCCGGTGGATCCCCATCGAGACCAGGAAGACGGTCACCCAGGCCCTCGTCACCAGCCGACTGGACTACGGCAACGCCCTCTACGCCGGAACCACCGCCAAGCTCCAGAAGAGACTCCAGCGGATCCAGAACGCCTCAGCCAGACTCATCCTCGACATCCCCCGACGCAGCCACATCTCCGGACATCTGAGAGACCTGCACTGGCTCCCCGTCAACAAGAGAATCACCTTCCGTCTCCTCACCCACGCACACAAAGCCCTACACGATCTAGGCCCGAGCTACCTCAACAATCGCATCAACTTCTATGCTCCCAAACGCCACCTCCGATCAGCCAGTCACGCCCTCGCCGCCGTCCCCCGCATCCGAAGAACGACAACAGGAGGAAGGTCCTTCTCCCACCTGGCCGCCAAGAACTGGAACTCCCTCCCGACCGACCTGCGCCTGACCCAAGACCACCTCTCCTTCAGGAAGAAGCTCAAGACCTGGCTGTTCGAGCAGTAGCAGCACCCCCCACCCCTAGTGCCTTGAGACCCTCCGGGTAAGTAGTGCGCTCTATAAATGTCCTTGATTGATTGATTGATTGAAAAAGAAGGAGAGACAATCAACCAGTCATCCAGGTATGGAAAAACCAGAAGACCCTGGAATGAAGGATACCCACCAGAGGGGCCAAGAGCTTGGTGAACACCCTGGGCGCCGAGGAAAGGCCGAAAGGGAGCACCCGGAACTGATAGTGAAGGGTCCCCACAGCAAATCGGAGAAAACGCTGGTCCTCCGGATGTACAGGAACATGTAGATAGGCATCCATGAGATCCAGGGACGCCAGGAAACCCCCCGGCAGGACCAGAGGCAGGATGGACTGGAGCGTCACCATCTTGAACGGATGATGGACAACGAATCGATTGACCCGCTTCAGATCCAAAACAGGACGAAGATCCGAAGTGTCTTTCTTGGAGACCAAAAAGAGAACTGAATAGCAACCCTGGCCCCTCTCCAGAGGAGGAACCTCCACAAAAGCCCTCTTCTCCAACAGGAGTCGCACGCCTGCCAACAAAGCATCCCTGCGCAGAGGAAGACGCGGCAGGGGAGTCTGAACAAAACCCGGAGGAGGAGGAGAGGAAAACTCGATCTGGCAACCTTCCGAAACAGTCAGAACTGCCCAGGCATCCGGAACCGACAACCACTGGGCGCGGAAGGACTGGAGGCGACCACCAACTGGCAAGGGCAGACAGTCATTGAGAAGAGGAGGAAGCAGAGGCGGCAACACCGGCAGCGGCCCGGGGCTTGGCACTTCCAGGGGCCCCCCGGCCACGACCCCTGCCACGAAAGGGCTGAGAAGCGCCACGAGCAGGAAACCCAAAAGCGCGACGGTAACCAAATCCACAACCCCGAGAAGGAGGGCGGACCGGAGCCACCAGCTTGCGGTTCTCCGCAGACTGCTTGACCAAGCCCTCCAGCTGAGGACCAAACACCTTTGAACCCTCAAAAGGCAACTTAAGGAGAACCGACTTCTGGGAAGAGTCCGCCTTCCAGGAACGCACCTAAAGATGACGACGGGCAGCAATGGACGCACCAGAAGCAGCGGCCGCCGCCCCCAAATTGTCAAAGGAAATGTCCGACAGGTAACGCACCTGCAACTCCATCAAAGACAGAAGAGGCGTGGCATCCTCGCCGTCCTGCAGCAGAAGAGACAGAGACTGGAAGTCCTTAAGGAGCGACTGAACCATATAGTTGGAATACGCAGTCGCCCGGACAGAGAAATTAGAAGCAGCATAGGAACGCTTCACCGCCCCTTCAACACGCTTATCCACAGCGTCCGCAGGAAGGGCGTACTCAGAAACAACCAAACCCTGAGAGGAAAGGCCAGCCATCAAATTGTCCACTTTCACAGCCTGAGGGAACTCATCAGCAAAACCCTCTAGAGGGTAACGTCTGGACAGGAAACGAGGAAAAGAAAACTTGTCCACCTCCTTCCACTCGTGAGACAGCACATTGCGCACTGCACTATGCAAAGACAAAGAATCCGGAGCAGGCTGGACATACTGCGTAAAAAAGTCATCCTCAACAACAGCATCCGCAGGAGGAGAAAAACCCAAGTTGGACCTCAGATGGGCAAACAGTTCAGCGAGCTCAGCACCCTGAACAAAACGACCACGGACACCCTCATCCTCATCAGGACCAAAGTCATCCACAGGATCAGCCTGCGCATCCAAAGAAACATGAGGCACCTTGGGATGAGGCCCAGCGGCATCCCTAGCCAGGAAAGCAGCAGCCACAGCCTCATTAATAAGGAGGCGCAGGGCATCCAGAGGGGCCGCAGAAGAAGAAGCATCCGAATCCATAGCGGAAGCAAAAAGTCCAAACAACACTCCCAACAGGCACAAACAAGGACAAAAAACATCCCAACAAGGACCCCAGATATAGCCGAGGACCCGAACACCTGTGGGAGGAGAAAAAAAACTGGGCCGGCATAAGAAGCCCAGCCAGCCGCAAAAATCGGCCCCTGAAAACATGCAGGACACCAAACTCCACAGAAAAGCCCCTGCCCGCTAGAGCAGGGCGAAAAACGGACCGGAGAACGCCCAGGAAGGGCCGCTGGAGCAGGCCAACCCAAGCCAGGTGAGCAAGCAAGCACGAACAATATAAAACGGCCGCTAACGCGAGCCGCGTATAAAATAGTGCCCCAAACAGAGACGGCCGCTAACGCGAGCCGCGTGTAAGAAAGGAGCCCCACAAACGGAGCCAGCGCGGGGGAAACGGCAGAGAAAAGAAACACAGGCGGCCGCTAGAGCAGGCTGCCGCAAATAAAAAATAAATGAACACGGAGACTCACCAGCACAGGGAGCCTCCAACAGCACAGCCAGGAACGCGGTCGTAGACTGCAGAAATGAAAAAACAGGATGTTTCTTCCGGCACTTCCCCCTTTTGTAGTCACGTGATGGTGACATCATCCTAGGGGGAAGTGCCAACAGCTCAGCTAGGTAGGGGTTCTGTAGAGCAGACTAGCTGCTAACTTCATCAGGAATGGGACGGGGAGACAGGACGAGGAGGTAATGGAGAGTTGTCTTTATTTTGTCTTCTTTGCTTGTTAAATAGCTTGTAGTGGTCCTTCCTAACACAATAAGAGCATGGAAGTTCCCCGGCAATGACTACGGAGGTTTTAGTACTTGCAGCCTAATCTGTCATGGAAGAGTCAAGAATTAATTTGACAGGTAACCCCTTGTTAGGTCTGGCTTGACAGTGCGGCATTGAAAGTTCTTTTTTTTTTTGCAGAGTTTTATATAGCACGAACTAGACCCGAACCGAATCAGGTATCAGAGCGCTTTACATATTTTCCAGTTACGTTACATGAGGACACACGGGGAGATTAAGTGATTTGCCCAGAATCACAGGAGGTTTTGGCGTCGTTACCGACTCTCCCCTCCTCTTTGGCTCCACCTGGTGAAATATGTATCATTCTATGACCATATACTTTTGGCTATTTGTTGTGTCATTCCAAGATGCACTTCCATTGAAATGCATGACTGACTATTTTACACCTGAAATGTACACTTGATCATTACACTGCAATTAATTATCTCTTATGTGCATTCTTTTCAAAAAGCAGTTCTTTTTTTACTGTTTTTCCCTCCATCCATTTTTAAAGCCAAGGGAGCATGTGGTAATGTGATAAAGAGCATTAGAGCATGCAACACAAGTTAGGAGGGTGTGTGAATACCTATGTGTAAAAGTGTTGGTGTATTAAAGTCAAACCTGTTAAGTTGTCAATGCTTCTTTTATTGCTATATGTTTTACTTCATTTATCCCACATGCAAATGTGCTACTCACAAAAAATTCTGGGCATTTCTATTTTACCCAGCCAATACTCCTGGTGATGCATTTGATGTCAGCATGTAGGGCGGCGTCTTGATGCCCACAACGCGGAACCAGCAAGTCCGACCACCACATAAACTCTGGCCACCCGAGCACTCATGTGTTGGCAGATGGGGCATGTTTAGGTTTGCTCACAGCCATTTCCACCTTGACGAAGTAAGCAGGGACTCAGGCCAACCACTCAGTCACTTAAGGCAACAAGCGGAGACTGGGGCTAGACTAATTTACTCGTTGACTTCTTTGCTAGGCTAAGACGACTGCGCTAACCACTAATGATGGTGCCATGAGTCACTCTTTCATAACGAGGGCATGGTCATCTCATTGAATCAGTGGCTGCCTAAATTCTAAAGTTCTGAAATAATTTCGGTAGGTCAAAATATGTTCCAACAACAGTTTTAAACATTTAATCAGTAATATGCAAAATGGATCCCTTTTATCCCTTTTTCAAAAGTGTGTGACTACAGGGGAGGCCTCCCTGATCCGCCCGTAGATATCCAGAGCCACTCAGAAGTTAGGGTAAGTGGTATGAGTGGATACACCACGTCAAAAGTACTGGACACCAATATATGCCCATGTGTGATGTGCATTTGCAGTGGATTTGCAGTGTTGTGCACTATCTTCTCACATAAACCACCCAGTTGATTCCACAGAGATCAAGGTTACAACAGTATTTGATATCTAATGTGATCTGATGTTTCCTGTATATCTCTTTCCTCTAATTCTTTTCACTACAGGTTGCCTGTCTAAGAAAAGACTACAAATAGTTGAGAACACTAGGCCTCATTTTAATCTGCATAGCATGATTGAATAGTTAGGCAGGGATAATAATAGCCCTGACGAAAGCCTCAGACCCGAATAGGCTTTTGAAGGAAGGCTGAAACATGTTGGCACTACCATAAGGGTGGATGAGTCATTACCATTCATCAGACACCATGGACATTTTATTTTTAACAATATCTATGGTACTCCATAATTAAAAGGAATTCCTTGAGTATAAGATAAGATATTTTTATTGATCTGCTCTCTGTTATAATTCAGTTGCTATTTACCTAACACCCAGAAATGGTTGAGTCTGCCACTGTGGTATTCACCTACCATGGTGCGGATATTCACCAATGAGGCAGCATGTCACGATAAGTTGTGGGTGAGGCATTTATTCCGAAATCTTTTTTATTTTCCTCACAGGACCATCATGTCGCAACCCCTACATGGTCATCTTTATGTATTTTGGGGCATATTTACAAGCCCCTTGCGCCACTTTTGCGTCATTTTTAACATGTGAAAAATGGCGCAAAAGTGGCGCAAGGGGAATGTAAATCTGCCCCTTTGAGTGCATCTGTCAAGTACGTTGATTAGTTATTTTCCTTGTTTCTTTCAAACCCTTTATTATAAAAGCACCACATATGTTGTTCCTGTTAGGCTCGTACAGCTTCTTCAAGTACTCCCCATGTCTTTGCAAGGCTTAGCAAGTCTTGAATAGCAATACATTTGACCCAAAATACAAAAAAACATCAATTCGAAATCGAGAACAACTAGGCCTGGGTGATGAACTCTGCTCAGTTCCCGGAGTTTGCAGAGTTTTTCGCACTCTGCGCTCCACAGAGCATGAGGAGTTGCAAAAAACTCAGCTTCAAGTTTTTTCCTCACTTGAGCATGCCAACGAAGTTGGCGAGCGCGGAAAATCCACCTCCCGGGGATTTCTCAAAGCAGATGGACAGATTTCTCATTTCGTGCGGTTGTGGATTGTCGCGACCGCTCGCTATGAGAAACCTTCCGTTGCGCAGTGAGAAAGCTGCAGCTCGGTTAGAATATCTACTTGAGTGGCAAGAAAAGAAGCAGCGCCACCTTGCGCTGCGCATGGTGCAGTTCGTGCTGATTTTACAGCGTGAGACAAACACCCGTCAGTGAAAACCAACGCGAACGGCATGACCAATTGCACTCTGCCGCTTGCGGAACTTCGCCCAGGCCTAAACGTGGCAAAGCAATTCCCAAAGCGTCTTTTTTGTCACGTTGGCATATTGGTCACCTTAGTATAATGTCCAGTCAGTGTATTGAGAACAAGATTATTAGACATATTGAGATTTTTGGATAAAGCATCACATTTATTACTTTTTCAGCCTTTAGAAAGCTCTGAGGCTGGATCGGCTGAGCGAATGGTATTGGTTGAAAATATGCAATGTAAACAAGCTTGAGTTTTAGAATATATAAGTATACCTCGCTTTGCTCAGTCTCTACCTTCACTAACCTATTTTACTTTTGCACCCGTGTTACAGTTGCTAGGTATCCTGCACTTGTCCTGCTCTGTATGCTTGGCTTATCGTGAGCTCTGTCTTGCTGGTTCATAGCTTGCATTCCTGTTTCCACTGTTTCTTCTCCTGCTATTTGGTTTTGTTCACTTTATACAATATTCTCTGTGCTTTCTAATACTCCGCTACTCTTTGCTACTGTCCTTTGTTTTGAGCTTTTAGTTTCTTGTTATCGTAGTATTTGTGTCCTCGCCTGTCTTTTAACTGTAATCTATTTCCACAGGTATTCACTTCTGGATTCCAGAGGGAAATCCTGGCCAATCCTTGTCTTTTGTTGTATATGCCATAATTGCTTCTGTGTGATATGTTAATTTATCTGGTCGTAGATGGCTGTGTGTAGGGGAACATCCATTACGACGCGGTGTGCTAAATTTGACGTTGCCTGTGTCGCTGTGCAGTGTTGCCCGGATAGAAAAGCACATCCACTCTTTCTTTTTTTCTCTGTATTGACATACAACCGTGTAGGGGAACATCCATTATGACGCAGTGTTTACACCGCACTACCATTACAACGTTAGTTTTACAACGCAACCCGTTACCCCGACTTGAGCTGGAGGGCGCTCTAGGCTAAGGAATAGTAGATTTACTATTCCAACACATTCCTTACTGTACGTAGGCTGGTGTTGGTATAGTAAATCTTACTATTCCTAAATCCAGCACCCTACAGTGCAAGTCGTAGTAACGACTTGCGTTGTAAAACCAGCGTTGTAATGGTAGTGCGGCGTTAACACCGCGTTGTATTGACATACAACCCACTGTATGTGTGTATGGTTATTTCTTGTTTGTGATCTAGCATCCAGATGATGAATCATTTCTTCTACCTCCTTTGTTATAGGACTAGTAGAGAGTCAATCACTGCTGCTACCTCCTTTGTTATGGCATTAGTAGAAAGTCAATATGTAAAACTAACCTGTGCAGATATATTGAGCTTCCATTTATATCTCCATCTCTCTTTCTCTATACACCAGGGGCCTCATTTATGAGAAATGACGCATCGCTGCGTGAAAGCAGCGATGTGTCACTTCTCAGTGCACACTCCTTGCGTCATGATTGATGAGTCATATTTATAATATGACGCGTCATGTCGCAAGGAGTTACAGATACTTCAATATTTCTGATGTATCTGTAGGCGCAAAAGTGACGCATTGCTGGAGTGTGTCACAAAAGTGACGCAACTCCAGCAATGTGTACTTTCACATGGGCCAGTCCCATGTTGTTAGTGCCTGCATCAGTCTTACGCCTGCCATGAAGCAGGCGTAAGATTTTGACGCATTAGCGGCCAAGAAATGGCGCCGTGAAATGTTATAGATTTCACGGCGTCATTTCCATGCCCCTTTCTTGCGTCAAAACGCCCCCCTTGCATACATTATACCTGGCGCAGGTATAATGTGGCGCAGGGGTTTACAAAGTGACGCATCTACGTAGATGCGTCACTTTGTAAATATGGTGCAACAAGGCACATTTGTTACGCCACTGGTGCGTCACAAAAAGTGACGCACCAGCGGCGTAAAAGTGACGCACAGCCTCATAAATGAGGCCCCACGACTGTACATAAATTGAGCAGAACAGCAGGCATATTTAACAGGACGTGTGCAAGAAGTGTGCTGATCCGTTAAATGTGTTTACCAGGACAGATGAGGAACTTGTAAAGAACTGTAGAGGTACTTAGGAAGAAAATAGGATTTATATTTAGCACTGGCAGGCTACCCAAGGAGTATATGGGAGACCATTTTTTTTTGCATACATCAATGTTTTTGCCCCGAATAGATTTATTGTGTGCATTTTTTATGTGAGTGGGGTGGTGGCTTACATCTCTGTTCCAGCATGGTTTATGTATGAGAGATGCCCTTGTGATAATACCACTCACTGAGGCATGCTATTTCTTAATTAGAGCTTCTAACACCAATATTCTTTGTGCCCAGGTGAATGTTTATATCAAAAATGCTGTTTTGAAAATTTTGGTGCTGAACTACTCTGTTCTGGAGAGTGTCAAGTATCAGTTAATAAAACTGAAGTGGTTACAACAGTCATCGGGGCTGGATTCCTCTGACGTGTCGCCATATTTTTCAACTCTTAAAGGTGATAGTGTGTTAGTGTGTTAAACCCTCTGTCCAAAAGATACGGTCCACCAATCAGGATGGGCTCCTTACTTCTGTGTCCCTCTCCCTCTCTCTTTCCCCCAAGCCTCCCGGGCAAGACCTGTCTGAAGTGTTTGCGTGGGCTGTGTCTAACACTTGATGCGGGGCTCTCTGGACATACCTTCTGTTTTTGCTTGGTGCAATAAACACCAGATTCAAGTTTAACCGGGGAATCTGGGGAAAGAAAAATATGACAGTTATGGCATCTGGCGCCTCCTAGTGGTATATTGTGGTGTATGCTGCCTCATTATTATTAAAGATTTCCAGGCATACTTTCAATTAAATAGCGCAGGGCCGGAGTTATAATTGTCTTCTGCACCTCATTTGGCAGCCTTGTGAAGGCCTTCCTGGTGAACAACTCGGCTTAAAGCTTTTCGTTTTGTGACAACATTTGAGCGCTTCTTCTGGAGCATTGAAGAACATTCCCAGACACATTGCTACTGTTCCTCTACAGGATTGCACCCAAGAAATTCTCTGCAGGGACATCAGTCTTTGGGGACTCGGTCTAGGCATAACCACATAGCTTCTCCTTTCTTCCAAAAACAGAAACAGTGTTTAGACTTCTTCGCAGGCTCACCAACTGTGGGTGTCCAGAAGCCATCTTGGGCTAAAAATTCCACGGACTCGAGAATTCTTGCCCCGGTGCCTCCTCGACTCACGGGTTCACACTCTGCGACTCTGGGCAATAGCTTGCTTAATCTCCACAACGGCCCCTCGCAGCGGGATGCCTGACTTTCACCTTGTGGATACCCTGCTATCTCACAGGGGAATACCAGGAAGGGTTCCCTAAGCAAGCGCCGGGAAACCCACTGCGGGTAGCTGTGCGCTATATAAGCTCAACTACATTTACATTTACATTTACATTAGAAATATTCCACCTGCTCTAAGCACGTATTGCCTTCTTCTTGCAGGCTCTAGAGCAGAGAAGCCTTCACTGTGTTATTTTATTTATAACTTATGAATCTCACGTTAACCCAATGGAATCCTGAAGATAGACGTTCAAAAATCTAAAAAGGATCGACTAAGCGATTATAATTTTCCCAATGAAAACAATCAGTTTTTTTTAAATGTAAATAATTATTTCTCTGGAGGGCGCCTATTTTAGTTTTAAGCTTGTGGGAGCGATGCCCAATCATTTATCATGAGCTTCATTAGCATGTGGCATGTGGCTGCAACGTTGATCAAATATCTTATTCCATCAGGTATGGAAGGCTATTTGTCTATTTAAATCTACATTTTCCAAAGACTATCTTCAGAACCCTAATATGAACTTCTCTAGGTGGCGGCTCTACCACCACTGTGTTTTCAGCAGCAATCTGTACCTGCCTTTCCTGTGCCCCAATCCCATTCATACTAGGCATTTTCCCTGTGAATGGGACTTTTTCTGGAGCACTCGTTATAGCTCCACTAAGAGCTTGCACTGATGCAGTTTCTCCCCCTCCATCCTTATCAACCACAACAGTCATCTAGGATGGTTGTCTGTCTGCTTACAGAGGATGTCTTGAAATTACCAAATCATTTAATTAAATGTATCATCATCATCATCTGATTCTTCATGTTCTCCTTTCTCTTTAGTTATGTCTTGCTCTGTTCCTGTAACTATAGCTGGCCAGATCTGAACACATTCCATCATGTCTCCCCTCCACATTGTCTCTTAGCAATCAAGTTTGCCTTCCAAACCAGCCCCTAAATGATTTCTTTATGGTTCTATCATTCTTGTCTCTCTCTTGCTCTGTTGCCTTACGATCCCATTTAGTAAGCACCTCAAACTGTGTAGTTTGTGGCTAACCCTGGGCGGTGAACACCGCTCTGCTCGTGGAGTTTCCCACACTCCGCGTTATGCGGAGCTCGCGGAGTTCCCAAAAACTCTGTTTCATTCAACGAAGCAGAGTTTTTTTCCTCGCTCGCGTTCACCAACGTCAAGTTGGTGAGCGCGAGTGAGGAAAATCCACCTCCCGGGGAGATTTTTCCTCGTTCCCGATCGGCAACATCAAGTTGGCCTTCGCGAGCGCGGAAAATAAACCTCTCGTTGAGATTTCTCAATGCGGTGGGGGGGCAGGTTTCTCATTGCGAGTGGTCACGTATGCTCGCGAGCACTCGCGTTGAGAAACTGCCTGTTCGCATTGAGAAAGTTGCCGCTCGAGTAAAAATCGACTTGAGCAGCAGAAAAGGAAAGCTTGAGCTGTGCAAGGTGCTTTTCGCAGTGATTGCACAGTGCGGACAAGCATCCAGCACTGTGCAATCACCATGAACAGCAGAGGTTTTTTTGCATTTCGCTTAGCTTCGCCTAGTGCAACTCCGAGAACTCCGCCCAGTGTTATTCATGGCACTGGTTTCATATAACACTTTGCTTGAGTCAGAAAATATAAATTATTAGTATAAAAGGTACTTTCCATTGGAAACAAGGCCTCATTATGCTTTTTATATTTATTCAATTTCGGAGTCCAGACACACGTGTAATACCTGACCTCTTCCATCATTTCATATACTGGTGTACCCTCACTCGGTAACTTCTGTCCTTCCTTAGGTATCCCTTCTTTCTTAGGTTTAGGCTTTGTAAATATTCCACCCATTTTAATCTTATCAAGTCAAAATAACCAAATAAGTCAAATAAAATTTAAATTCCATAAGCAAAGAACTTAGCGAACAACCACCCTGTCCCCTGTCCCTGTCCCCAGGCAGGTCCCTCCCCACGCCACTCAGCCCCACCTGACTGTGCCCGTCTCCATAGCCCACCTGCTGCTGCTGTCTGCACTCAAGGCCCGCCTGTAGGCCGTAGGTTTGCACTGTATTTCTGTTCACTGTATTTTTTAGCTTGTCCATTGTATTTAGCATTTTGCATTTAGCATTTTGTTTTATTTTGCTGTAAGCGTTTTCCTTCCCTCTTGTTTTTCCTGTGCCCTTGCGTTCTGTGTCCATTTGCCGTCCCTCCTCCTGCTCTCCCGCCACTGCGTCCCCTATGGCCCCGCCCCCGCTGTATGTTTAGCTTGTCCATTGTATTTAGCATTTTGTATTTAGCATTTTGTTTTATTGTGCTGTAAGCGCTTTTCGTTTCTCTCGTTTTCCTGTGCCCTTGCCTTCTGTGTTCATTTGGCGTTCCTTCCTCCCGCTCTCCTGTTGCTGCATCCCCTGCGTCCCCGCTCGCCCATTCGCCGTTCCCCCCTTCCAGCTGCTCCTCTCTCCCACCTCCCCTTCTTATGGTGGCCGCGCCGCTGACACGCCAAAGGCGCGCCTAAGGCAAGCCCGTCTGCGCCTGTCTGTGCCTGGACCGCACCCAGTGCCAGAACCCCTGGCCCCCGCGAACGCCACGACGCCCGACTCCACTACTATGCCAGCACCCTCCATGCACTCAACCCCGGACGAGAACACACCTGCTACCGGGCCACCCTGAAGTGCACCCAAGGACCCTTCACCTGCCGGACCTGCAGCTTCACCAGCATCCGCCCCGCCAAACCACTACCCAGGAAAGAATCAAACTACCTCAGATGCATCTTCCTCAACACCGGCTCCGCCCGCAAACACGCCTTCTGAACTCTGGGACCTCCTCAACTCTACTTCCCCTGACTTCGCCTTCCCGACGGAGACCTGGCTGGACCCCGCCTCAGCACCTGACATCGCCATAGCCATCCCGAATGTCTACAAGATCACCCGCAGAGACCGCACCAACGAGTAGGAGGAGGAATCGCTATCATCCACAAGAACACCGTCAGAGTCTCGACCAACACCTACGACACCCTCAGCACCGCCGAACACCTGTACTTTCAGATCCACACCAACCCCAACACCACGCTCAGAGGAACCCTCATCTACAGACCCCCCAGGCCCTGACCTCAGATCTGAACTTCCACCTCGAAAACAACGACACCAACTCCACCACCCTGATCGACAACCTCACCAACCTCGGACTCAGACAGTTTGTGACAACACCCACCCACGCCACCGGCCACCCCTTCTTCTCCGTAAGCCCCCACGTCGCCTTGGACCACACCACCGAACTCTACTGGACCGACTATCACTGCATCCACTTCACCTTCAGGAAGCCCACCACACACAACCGCACCCAACAGATGCCTCGTCGCAGCTGGGGCAAAATCCCAGAGGACCAACTAACCACCACCCTCGCCCAGAGCCCACCCACCGACCATATTGACCGGGACAACGCCGTCCGCAACCTCAGACAGTGGATTGACGACTGCGCCAACACCCTCGCCCCGCTCAAGAAATCCTCCAACAGCCACACCAGCAAGAAGGCCACCTGGTTCACCGAAGACCTCCAGGCCTCCAAACGAACCTGCCGAAAACTGGAGAAGAACTGGCTCTACGAACGAACACCGATCAGCTACGCAGCCCTCAAGAACGCCACCCGCAGACACCATCACCTCATCAGATCCGCCAGGAGGGCCTCCTTCAAAGACCGCCTAGACAACAACGCACACAACAGCAAAGAGCTCTTCAACATCGTGAAGGAACTCTCCAACACCAACGACATCCCACCCTCACAAGACCTGTGCGACTCGCTGGCCACCTTCTTTCACCGCAAGATCGCCGACATCCAAGACAGCTTCAACGTTACGACCACCCGGACAACCACTGAGACCTCCGCCCCCACTACCACCACCCGCACCAACCTCTTGCACTCCTGGAACTGCATCAACGACAAGGACACCAGCAAGATCATGAACACCATCCACTCTGGATCACCGTTAGACCCATGCCCACACCATATCTTCAACAAAGCCAGCACAGCCATCGCACCCCATCTCCGGAAAGTAATCAACATCTCCTTCGAGACAGCTACGTTCCCGGAAATCTGGAAGCCCGCTGAGATCAACGCCTTACTCAGGAAGCCCAAGGCAGACCCCAAGGGCCTCAAGAACCTCCGGCCCATCTGCCTACTCCAGTTCCCGGCGAAGGTCATTGAGAAAACCGTCAACAAACAACTGACCCGCTACCCCGAGGAGAACAACATCCTGAACCAGTCCCAGTCCGCTTTCGGCCGTAACCATAGCACTGAAACCGCCCTTATCGCCGCTACCGATGACATCAGGACCCTGCTAGACAACGGAGAAACAGCAACCCTTATCCTCCTGGACCTATCAGCCGCCTTCGACACGGTCTGCCACCGCACACTACGAACACGCCTACACGACACCAGAATCCAAGAGATCGCATCCTTCCTCTCCGGCAGAACACAGAGCGTCCGCCTCCCCCTTCCGCTCCAATGAAACTGTGATGATCTGCGGCATACCCCAGGGCTCATCCCTTAGGCCGACGCTGTTCAACATCTACATGGCACCCCTCGCCCACGTCGCCCGACAGCACGACCTCAACATTATCTCCTACGCCGATCTGATCCTCTCCCTCACCAAAGACCCTCACACCACCGAGACAAACCTCTACGAAGGAATGAAGGCCATCGCCGAATGGATGAGGAACAGCCGACTGAAGCTGAACTCGGACAAGACGGAGGTTCTCATCCTCAGATCCACCCCCTCAGCCTGGGAGGACTCTTGGTGGCCGACTACACTGGGAATAGCCCCGACACCCACCGACCACGCATGCAACCTAGGGGTCATCCTCGACTCCACCCTATCCATGACTAAGCAGGTCAACGCCATCTCCTCCTCCTGCTTCAAAACCCTCCGCATGCTCCGCAGGATCTACAAGTGGATACCCACCGAAACGAGAAGAACGGTCACCCAGGCCCTCATCACCAGCAGGTTGGAATACGGAAACACCCTCTATTGAGGAACTTCGGCCAAACTCCTGAGACGACTTCAACGCATCCATAACGCCTCCGCACGTCTGACACTCGACATCCCCCACCGCAGTCACATCACACCCCACCTGAGAGACCTGCCCTGGCTCCCGGTCAACAAGAGGATAACCTTCAAGCTCCTCATCCACGCATACAAAGCACTCCCAACACCGGACCTGCATACCTCAACAGAAAGAACGACTGCTGGTGGCATATCCTTCTCCCACCTCGCCGCCAAGACCTGGAACACCCTCCCCACCCACCTATGGCAGACCCAAGACCTGCTAGCCTTTAGAAGACTCCTCAAGACCTGGCTCTTCGAGCAGTAGCAGTATCCCCATTTCTCCCCAGCGCCTTGAGACCCTCACGGGTAAGTAGTGTGCTTTATAAGTGACATGATCGATTGATTGAATAGCAGCTCAGCTTTGTCAAAGGTCAACCTATAAATACCAATGTATCTATGCCAGCAGACAACCAATCAGAGCACAGCTAGTGGTGATGTCACACCAATCCCAGCGCGGCTCCCTAGCTGAGCAACCAATCACAAATCAATTTCTTTGTGAACAGGAAAACAACTGCAGAACCACAATAAATCATATTAAAGCAATAATTGTTGTCTGTTTACCTTGGAAAAAAAATAAAGTCAGTTCTTTGATTACAGTAGCTCAGTAATAAATCATAAATCTTTGAATTTGAACAACAAAAGAAAGAATCACAACAATATGAAGACTTGCTGTGCAGTTTCTGACTAGCAGAAATCCATCTCCAAGTTATCGTACTTCACCCCGTGCACTCGCAGTAAGTACTTAAACTCTCAAATTTGGACATAAAAACTTGTTAATTTAGAATCTCTACTGATGTGTAAGCAGTGCCTCACTATACACACCACAATACAAATAAATAATCAGTATCACATGATCTTGGATTTTCTTCGAATCTGATAACTAACTCAATTGTATTTAAATGACAAATAATTTCAAATGGATTTGCAAATATGAATAATACATCATCACCATAGCTATCAAACCACCAACCAAACCCACAATCATCATCACCTATCAAACAATTCAACACATAAAACAGAGATCCATTATTACAATTCATTTTTACACCCGTTCACAAACTCAGTTTCTCCTTATTCATACTTACTCTCCATGTTCATTGAGGACTGCATATTAACACAGCTTTTCACCCTCAGGAGGATCCAGCACAGAGAAAGTTGGCAAGTCCCCAAAAACATCTTTTGGGGCAAAAATGAACCAAAACTATGAAGCTTTAACAGGGTACCACTTAAAGAGGTGGTGTCTAACGTTAACCATTGCCTGCTACCACAAACTATGGGAGCTAAACCCCAAACATCTGAACCCTAATATTTTGAACACCCGAATTACACTCGGTTATTTTGGCTCCAGAATCTTCAATGGATCTAGCAATAAGAGCCTACAATCCTCATAAAAAGACTAAAATAGAATAATTTAGGAAGTTCTAACAATGGATTTCTAATTCAAACCACACCCCTCACTAGATCAGGACACCACCGAGGAGTTAGTAATCTTCTGTTATGCCCCACCTATTTCTCTCCATCTTAACCTCCTACTCTCTCCCCCTTTTCATACCCCCTTTTTTCTCTCCTCACTGGGACAGTTGGATAGGGGGGCAGACAAGCATATATTTTGTGTAAACGGTATTACCAGTAACCCAGCCAGTCTGCTGCTACCCCTGTATTGACAAAGCGCTGACGATTATATGTTATATGTTATATGTTGTAAGAAGTAAAACAGGGGCAGACAAGCATATATTTTGTGTAAACTGTATTACCAATAACTCAGCCAGTCTGGCTGCTACCCCTGTATTGACAAAGCGCTGATGGTTATATGTTGTAAGAAGTAAAACCAATAAAAATATATTTTTTTAAAATAGGCAAATCATTAATTTATTACAGAATTTTAGAAAATTAGTTGCAGAATGTAATGCATGAAATGCTACGAGGCCTTAATTAAATAAGAGTCAGAAAACGTAACATTAACTAAACAAGTTTAAGCAAAATTCAAGTCATGTCGTAGAGAGTACTGACAACATTCCCATGAGAAAAATCGAAGTCAAACTGACATAAACATGAAAAATTCTCCCAGCAATCCAAGAGACAATTGTAAAATATATGAACCGCACAACTCAAAATCTGATGAGTTTGTATACACAAATTACACATTATATTAACAGATTCTGCAAATTCAGCATAGTATGATTATGGTTAGGGTCGCATTGGCAAATCAGGCAATTCAAGGCAGCACACGTGGAAAAAGCAAAAACGAGGAGAAATAATGCATTTCTCCTTGTTTCAGATTCTTAATACCAGTTTTTACCTCGTCTTAATTTTGGCCCTGCCTCCTATGTACGCCACCCTTGTACATAAAGGGGGCAGTGCCAACATTTATGGGTGTTGCAGTGGAACGCCCACCGCAACACCCACTGCCCACCCCTTTCACGCTAACCATAGCATGAAAGGGGGCTTTATGTACCCAAATAAGTGGCTTAACGCTGCCTTGTACATAAGGCGCAGCCCCTTTTGCCACCACAACGTCACTCTAGGTGACATTGTGGTGGGGATAGGGGCTTGTACATATGGCCCTGTGTTTATTAAGGAGGCAAGGGTCACCAATTGAATTAATAACTACATTCCGCATAAACTCTCCTGTTTGAATCAACCAGTGAAGTTCTGTAAGTGGAATATATGGTTGAGCAAAAGTGCAAGCTTCTTTTCTGCGTAATTTCACAAAATTTACATTAAATTATGCGTAGTTACAAAATGTATTTGCCCAGTATCTCGTAAAAATTTATTGTAAGGACCTTGCATGTGGTTTTATTGTTTCTGTGAGACTTGTGCTTGCAGCAGTTTCTCAAAAGTGAAAAATATATAAAGTAGTGTGATTGCAAAATAAGAAAATATGTGTGAACTTTGTCCAATGCAAAAGTTGTACACTTTTAAGATTTCATCAATGTAATAAGAATTTCACCTGGATCTAATAAAGAAGTGACATCTTTTGTGAGTATCCTGGGGCTTTTCCCCTATCGTCATTGAAAACTCTGCATACAACTTGTAATGTGGTCTTGACTAACCTTGGGCGTCCGAATCGGCTACGCCCACGGAGTAGGCGTAGTGTTGCCTCCTACGCATTTTGCGTAGACAGCGTAGCCGGCAACACTACGCCCACTCCGTGGGCGTAGTCGAGTCGGCCGCCACCCGCCTCCCTCCCGCCCTCCCCTACATACATTATTTAAGCAACTAGCCTTAATAAAACAATTTTAAAGCACTTACCGTGTCCAGGGCTCGTCCGGGGCTCCCTCTTGGAATAGCGTCCTTTCCTGGATACCAATGCGCATGCGCGGCCGCCTGCGCATGCGCATTTTTCGGGAGAAATGCGCATGCGCGGGCGTCCGCGCATGCGCATTGGTATCCAGGAAAGTACGCTATTCCGAGAGGGAGCCCCGGACGAGCCCCGGACACGGTAAGTGCTTTAAAATTGTTTTTATTAAGGCTAGTTGCTTAAATAATGTATGTAGGGGAGAGCGGGAGGGAGGTGCGTAGTGGGGCTACGCGGAGTGCGGGAGTGGGCGTAGCTTCTCGCCCACTCCGCGTCGCTCCGCGGAGCCCCACTACGCCCACTACGCCCAGGGTTAGTCTTGACGGCATGATTCTGCACCGTTTTTTAATCTGTCAATATATACTTTGCTCATGTTACAATAGGATGTTTAGTTACTAATGCACTGGGCTAGAATGCTTTATATCAGGAAGGGCGGTTTTCCATGGAATGGTGATCTAAAAGATGACTATTAACTATGCATTACTTTTTCGGGCAAATGAAAGGTTGGGATTCTTTATGTAAATAGACATCTGCTTCAGTTCCAGCCTTTGAACTGATTTTGTTCTATATAATGTTGTCAGTTCTAAACCAAAAAATACTAGCCACCATTAGCGAGTAGCTGTAACCTGAACACACTAGGCAGTTATGCAGATATGCTGCTCCAGCATCTACTTAAATTGAGCATATGGCTGCTGCACAAGTGCTACCAGCATGTGTCCTACTATACGGTGTGATAACTTGCTTCAAACTTGTTTAAGATGTTGAAATGTTGGCAGCCCGTAGAACTGCATCCACTCCTCTTGAAGCTAAGATCCTCTCTAAAATCGCTTGCATTGCCCCCAAAGTCTTAAATCTAGATCTGCCCAGTTATTTTAAATACATTTTTCATAGCACAGGATGGAAAAGACAATAATAGCAAATCACACATGCATCTCTAAATATAAACAATAAATAACCCAAAATATTGGATCAAGCCTTCCACTCTGAAGCATCAAGACTCTGGATTCTTCTGCCTGAGTATTTCATGCTCAAACCCTACGTGCTTTCCTTCAGAAAAAACCTGAAAAGTAATATTTAATCCTTTTTAAATTACTCACTTTTTCATCTATTTCTATGTTAACTAAGCTTGCATTTTCCTTTTTAGGTCAAACATTCAAGACCTCTTGTATATACTTTAGTATATACTTAAATGTGTTTGTACTTTGTAGGATCTGAAGATCAACCCTAGGACTTGTCTGCTTCCGCTTAGGGACTTTTTTTCTGTTCAACTGCCTCATTTAAGTGTCTTGATAAAAAACGACCAGTAGAGGTCAGTAAAATTCCACAATTGCTTTCAGCTTGTTCAACTGCCTCTATTTAACTTTCTCAATAGAAAACGACCAGCAGAGGTCAGTAAAATACCAGAATCACTTTAGCATTCTCTAGATTCCAGTCCATAGAAATTGTCTTCCACAAGCACACGTAGACAATAATATTTTTTTCAAATCTTGTATTTTCAGTGATATGACTACAGAAGGTCCGAAGTTTCAATTAAAAATAGATGTTTGGACTATACTATTTCCCACTGAAAGGCAATATTTATTTCCATGTGTTCCCATTCCTGGCAAATCACGTAGTTTGGTGCTTACTTTCCCTCCATGTTAAAGAACTGTAGATATTTCAGCACCCAGGCTAATGTGCTGCATAGCTAAATACATATAAGGTCCAAAAGTTGAAACCTGTTGCTTTGCAAATGCTTGTTTTTTGTTATTTATAATGCTTAATATGACCTAGCTGTTGCTTTTGAGGCTGGGCCCATAATATAAAAATAACCTAAATAAATAAATAAACCTAGATGTCAATGATGATGACAAAAGGATTCCAGCCTGTAATAACCTGTCCTTCGGAAGATCTGACAGGATCCTATGTAAGGCATTCCCTGCAGTCCGGTAGCAGTATCTCGATAGAGTGGCGGGCACATGGGGCCAGAAAGGGAGCAGACGGACGAATGGCAAGGTAAACAAGAAAAAACAAAAAAACACTTACCTGCCGCAGCACATTCCTCTCCACAGCAGGCAAGGATCCCAGACTCCACTGCGGCCAATCCTGACGCTGCTTTCATGCATGAGAGCAGTGTCAGGATTGACCTAAGCACCCTTGATTTGCACTCCCAGTAAGACTAGGAGACTGTGCCTGCTCTCTCCAGCCTTGCACCGCAGTTCGGGTTGGCGAGAGCTTCAGTGCTCATAATGGTTTTGCCGCCCTGAGACAGCCGGCCAAACTGTCATGCACACTGAGAGCAGTGCCCACCACTCCCCCTAGTGCCTGTCACTCCCTGGCCCTGCCCTAAGCCTCGGCTCCAAGAGCAAAAATAAAAGGATAATAAACAAGGGTTTATTATCATTTTATTTTTCATTTTTGGGCTGCTGGCAGGGGGGGGGCAACCCTCCTCTGCCATTGCGGAGGTGCCGCCGCTATTGCAGTCATCTGCCTAAAGAGGAACTCCTAGTTTCTGTGATAATTGTAAGGCAAGTAATTGAGCTTTTCCCGTATATTTAGATATGCAAGTAATAGAGACTCTCCCCTCCCTGAAAAGAGGGTGGAGTTGGCCTCAACACTTTGGAAAAGGGAATTGATTCACACTTTCATTTCTGATCACGGACAGTGTATGGACATCAATTTTATGCTGCAATTGCAACCCCTAATTTTCCTCTTTGATACCCCTGGCACCACTCTTGTCTGCTCTGGCCACCAGAGATCATGAATGCGTTGGAAGGAACAGAAAGTAACAACCATAGGCTGTGAAATCTATTGGCTTTGCCTAAGCTTGTTTTTTTTTCTCAGGTGGCTATCCTGCATGAGCTTACAACCCGGCAGCCATCTAGGAAAGATTTTTAAGACCGCAAAAGAAACATCATTCCATGATGGACTCTCTGCTTACATGTGTGTCTGTGGAAGCTATCCTGGAATTCTTTTTCTTAAATCGAAAGAAAAAATAATAGTGGAAGGATACATGTCATCCAAACAAAACATAGTGTAGCGATATGCTTTTAGGGTGGGACAAATATGATCATAAGGAAAACGCCATCAAATCAGAAGCACGGAAGAGAAACAAGTACAACATTGAATCGTGAGTAGGGGATGTACACAAAGCCTGATCTAAGTCCAATGTTCAATACTGTAGGTCTCTTTGCCAAGAGACAGCTACAATTGTTATAGATAAGACTTCTAAGAAGTACTATGTGCTGTTCTGGTGCTGTAGTTTGCACCCCTTCCACAACTCCTAGACCCTCAGCAACAAGATAATTAAGGGTAGCACAAGAGATTAAAAATGTAATGGATGATGTCATTTCCGCCACCTTTAGCCGTTTGGTCAATCAATGTCCTTGGGACAGTGGCAAGTAGTCATTGGACCCAGAAGGGGACCTCACCTGATAATTCTCTGTCAACCATCAGGAAACCCACTTACTTTGTGGGTGTCAGAGGTTAATATTTTAAGTTTAATATTTTAAGTAATCCTATATATAGCTCATGTAAAATTCAATGTATTTTTCTGATCAGGAAATAAGTGCATAAAATAAGTATTCCAGATTTTAGGATTTGACGCAGGGATGATCAAAAACTGCAGTAGAACACAAAGCCATCGAGTTTACAGACAGAGTAAGATTGTAAGAAGTATAACACCTATGCTAGGTTCATGTAGGAAATCGAGTTTTTAAAGTAACAACCACAATCCCTGTCAGGGTTAACCCAAAAGTCACTAAACTAACCTGTGCTACCCTATTGTAGCTGAGCACAAAATTAGTCAGGCTTAACCTAGAGGCAATGTGTAAAGTATTTATGCAGGATACAAGCAATAATAAAGTGAAAACACAACACAATAAAAACCCCACATTAATTTTGCAAAATACAGTAAATTGTAAAACATATCATGATACCAGAATGACAACATTTCAGTCAGTAGAACAGGAGATATGCAATTTCAAAATTTTAGGGAATTTTAGGTTAGTCCCACAGAAAAAGTATCTTCTCAAAGTCCATTGTGAAGAATTCACTTTGCAGGGAAGGAAGCTGCACGAAGCAGGGAGTGTGTTGCAGATGATTTTTGCTGTTGAAACGAAAAGTAGACAGGGCGTTGTGAATGGTTGTTGCTGTAGTTTGAAAAATCTAGTCAGGCATTGTGGGCTGTCACTGCTGGAGTTTAGCATTGATGGTCTCGGCAGGTTGTCGTAGCTGTAGCGCGAAGTGCAGATCACGCGTTATCAGTCTTCGCTGGCGATTGCGGTAGCTAGAAGAATCAGGTTCACAAGCTTCACATTGGCATGGGTGGAAGAGTCTCAGCACAAATGAGCCCGTTCGTGGTCGCCAAGAGCACACGACTTCAAGATTTCACCTTTCTTTGCAGGAGTAGCTCAAATGATGCCAGCCCAGGGTGGGTGGGTTGGATTGGATTGGAAACGGTGGATTGGATTGCAGTGAGGTGAGGTGGATTTAAATGAAGTGAAGTGGAATGGAGTGGGGCAGATTTGAGTTGGACAGATTTTTGGAATTAGATTGGGGAAGAATCGAGTGTGGCAGATTGTTTTGGATGGGAGTGGGGCTGATTTGAGTTTGGCAGCTTGTTTTGGATTGGAGTGGGGCAGATTGGAGTGGGGCGGGGTGGATTATATTGGTGTGAGGTGGATTGGATTGGGCTGGATTGGGTTTAACTCGATTGGTGTGGGTGGATTGGATTGGAGTGAGGTGGGTTGTGGTGGATTCAAATGGGGTGAATTGGGATGGAGTGGGTGGATTGGGGTGAGGTTGATTGGACTGGAGTGGGGTGGATTGGAGGGGGACAGAATGTTTTGATTGGAGTGGGGCTGATTGGAGTGGGGGAAGATTGTTTTGAGTCAGATTTGGGCAGATTGTTTTGGATTGAAATGAGGCTGATTGTAGTGAGGCAGATTACAATGGGGCAGACTGTTTTTAATTGGAGTTAGGTGGATTGGAGTGGAGGGGACTGTAGTAGCACAGAATGGAGTGGGGAAGCTTAGAGTGGGACAGATTGTTTTGGATTGGAGTGCGGTGGATTGGAGTTGGATGGACTGGAGTGGGGTAGATTGTTTTGATTGAAGTGAGGCAGATTGGAATGGGGCGGACTGAAGTAAGATAAATTGGAGTGGGTGGATTAGAGCGGGGAAGGTTAGAGTGTGGCACATTGTTTTGGATTGGAGCTGGGTGGATTGAAGTGAGGCAGGTTGGAGCGAGGCAGATAATAGTGGGCTAATTTTTTTGAATAGGAGTGGGATAGATTGTAGTGGAGCAGATTGTTTTATAGTGAGGCAGATTGTTTTGGATTGGAATTGAGCAGATTGGCTTGGGGTAGATTGTAATGGATTGGAGTGGGGCAATTTGGAATGGGGTAGACTGTGTTGGATTGGAGTGGGGCAAATTGAAGTGGGGCAGATTGTTTTAGATTGGAGTACTGCAGATTGTTTTTGTTTGGAGTGGGGCAGATTGTTGGAGTGAGGCAGATGGGAGTGGGTGGATTGGAGTGGGCATATTGTTTTGGATTGGTGTGTGGCAGATTGGAGTAAGGTGGATTAGAGAGGGCAGATGGGAGTGGGGAGGATTGGAGTTTGGCAATTTGGAGTTGGGTAGATTGGAGTGGAGAAGATTAGAGTGGGTCAGATTGTTTGGATTGAGTGGCACAGATTGTTTTGGATTGGAGTGGGGCAGATTGGAGTCAGGCAGACTGTTTAAGGATGGGAGTGGATCAGATTGGTGTGGGGCAGATTGTTTTAGATTCGAATGGGGCAGATTGTTCTGGGTTAGAGTGTTGTAATTGCTTTGCATTGGAGTGGGTCAGATTGTTTTGGATTGTAGTGTGGCAGATTGTTTTGGATTGAGGAAGATTGTTTTGCATCGGAGGGGGACAGTTCGGAGTACAGAAGAGTGAAGTGGAGCAGATTGTTTTGGATTTGAGTGGGGCAGATTATTTTGGATTGGAATGGTATGAATTGCAGTGAAGTAGATTGGAATGGTCAGAAAGGAGTGGGGTGGGTTGGGATGATTGGAGTGTGGTAGATTGGAGCAGATTAAATTAGGATTGGAGTGGGGTGGCATGGAGTGGATTGGGGTCGGATGGGTTGGTGTGGACTGGAGTGAGGCGGACTAGACTGGGCTGGATTGGGCTGTACTGCACGGTTATGTGTTAAAGTATAATTTCAGAAATGACACATAAAAAAGAATCAATGTCTCTTTGCAAAAAAATAATCCTCATTTATTTTAGAACAGCAATGAACAAAAACAAAAGAAAACATTAGTGAGAAAAGAAGACTTGGCAAAATAAAAGAAAATTAAGTATCGGAAATAAATCTTTGCAATTGTGTTAGGCCTGCTGGGCACGTTTTTGCCAGTCACACGCCTTATGTTTGCCGGGGACTAAAGGGTGTACAGAACAAAATAGTACCTGAATTTACATTGGGTGCGGCAGAAGGGCACTGATTAATTTGAATTAATTAGTGCTTGGTCCGGGCTCCACAGATAGTATAAAATCTCTGTAAGCCATTACTAGCCCAGAGGAACTCAGTTGTCTTCAATTGAGCTCTCAACATTCCAATGTTCTAATCTGTTTTAGAGAACACCTAGAATTCCACTAAATACCACATCTATGCATATGCAGAAATAGCTTTCAATATTTTACAATAATGCTAACAACAAAGTAACTCCCAGTAAATTACTTTGCAACGCATCCTAAAGGCAGATAGAATATGTTGATTATTTGACAGCCTGTCGGCCTGAGTTTTATCACAGACTACATTGTGTGATCCTGGGCAGCTCATTTTATCTTCATGTACCTCAGCTCCTTTCTGCAACCTGAGTGCTTAGAATCTGACCCATTCCAATTTGTAAGCACTTTGTACACACTAGAGATTTCCTTATGGGATACTTCTTCAGGACTTGGCGATAGGTTAGTAATTTATCGATGGTCGCGGACGACATAAATAATGGTGGTGGACATAATTTTTTAACCAAGGAGCCCGTCATGATTCTATTACTGTGATTGTACATTTCCTTATGGGATACTTCTTCAGTTCTTCGCGATAGGTTAGTAATTTATCGATGGTCGCGGACGACAGAAATAATCGTGGTGGACATTATTTTTTAACCAAGGAGCCCATCATGATTCTATTACTGTGAGTCTTGTGAAGGCGGTGGAGATTGGGCCGCCTTGCCATGTTAGCCAGAACAACGTAATATTCATTTAAGAGGCAAGAGGGCTCGGTGGCACAAGGCGTAAGCCCCTGAAGACATTTCCCAACCTCCGACCATTAGTGAATGTGACCCAAGCATGAGACGAACACTGGCAGCATCGTTGTGTGCATACTCCATCAGCCTGGTGTGTGGTTTGAATCTCTAATGACATCATTTGGCTTGACTGCTTCTTGCTTCCCTTCCTTCTGCAGCAGATGTTATTTTGGAGCACATGCTGCGAAAATCATGCCATCAATAACTCAGCCTAATGTTCCACAATACATCTCGAAATCAAAGCTATGGTCGACGAGCCACAGCAATTGATTGCCAGCATATTTCACTTTTTATGAAAAATAGATGCCTGTGTGTTTTTTGCAATCACGAATGATGTTGTTTAAAAAAAGAAAAGCCACCATTTCTGAGAAGTCTTATTTGTATAAAAGATCATAGGCATTGATGGATTGTTGTGAAAGCGAATAATACCAGAGTTCATTAATCAGTTAATGCACCAAAGTGATTATTAGTTACTCTGTTTAATATTCAGTGAGCGCGAGTTCAGTCATGTCAAGCGACTGTATGTCCAATGGGTCTTGTCAGTAACTAATAACGTTGTAATGAAAGCAGTGAGCCACCTGGGAGGCCAGCTGAACCTGGGTGGTGGGGGGGAAGAGGAGGCTGTTCGTAAAAGGATCCGCAGGGGCGCGAGAAAAGCATTGTGGAATGTGCTGGTGAAAGGAATTTCTGGGCGTAGTGAAAAAAGATCTTTCTGGGTTAAGAGAAGGGCTATAAAAGGGCTTAGGATAAGGTGCCACTGGGGGACAAAAAGAACAACCTGTGGCGGCACAGATAAGATCCTTAGAGGGCAAATGTAAAGGGGGATGACTGACAGAATATCGGAAACAGAAATATCGTGTGGACATAATATTGTAAAAATATCGAGAAGGTAAGTGCAAATGGGTAAGTATAAATTTAGTATTCTTAACTCCACATCTACGCACGTTGACGATATATATATCACCATGGTACATATGTCAATGTCAAAGGTTCTTATATAGCGCCTACCGCAAGGTCTCAAGGCGCTTGCTTTGGGAACCCATCCTGGCTTTTTCCCTGTGAGATAACCCCTAATGGGCATCCCCAAGGTGAAAGCCAAGCATCCCGCCACGGGGGGGCCGTAGTGGAGATTAAGCAAGCTATTGCCCAGAGTTGCAGAGTGATTCGAGTAGGCACCGAAGCGAGAATTATCGAGTCTGTGGACATTTGGGCTCAAGACCCTGCCGCGTCGGGAATTGAACCCTGGTCCCGGGTCTGGCCTCTGCTTCAGGGTCTGCCTCCTCTAACCAGTGAGCCACACTTCTCCACATACATGTGGAGTAATGTATAGTAAAATTTTGCTTACCTTTAGAAACTTACCTTCACTATATTAGTGTCAATATTCGTAACACAATATTTTGATCCACAATATTTTTGTTTCTGATCTTCTGTCTAAATACCAGAAACAGATCTCTGGCCGGGTAGGAAAGTACATTTAAGATGCACAAAGAATGACAACTCAAGGAGTTTAAAAAAAGGGTCCCATTACAAGTGGCTTAAGATCCACTATGTATTTGACTAAAAGATCAATGAAGCTCACAAAATAGATTTTAGGGTGCACAGAGAAAGGTCTGGGAAAGGATCTACTGGCGAATCAGAAATGAACGTTAGAAAAGTAATCCCTAGAATGCTCAAATGAAGGATTCTGAGGAATCTCAGACATAGGATTCGTGGAGGGAATCCCAAAATAAACCTCTGGAACTTGTGTAGGCTCCCCTGGTTTGAATAAATTCCCCAACTGCGTAGAAGACTGGAAAGGATAACATAGGGGGCAATCAAGGAGCACCACACAGGAGACAACTGGGGAGGCAGAAGCTGTGGGGTAATCTGTGAAATAATAAGCATGTACCTGAAGCCACTGACAGAAGCCCTTTGACTCCCATGAATGAGCAGATAGATGCATTGTTAAGTACAGCGAGCTACCCATCAAAGCTTGCTTGGTTCAGAGAGCATGAGAGACCGTCAAAGCAGACAGCCATGTTTCTATCTCTGGAAGAAACATTACCATTATAAAGGGGGTGGGGCCAACAGTGTCATGTGGAGTCAAAGGCCAATCAGAGAATGTCAGGGAAATGCAAACATGTCCAGGTGTAATGAGAAAGATGGGAAGGCATAAAAAGTTAGACCATCCCCTAAGCAGACCTAATAAAACGTTAAAGTAACGTTATAGTTAGGTGGATATTTCCATGACAACATTAATATAAGCAACTAAATAAAAAACACCAATATTCACCAGGTATAGGTATAGTCAGCAGTGCTAACTATAACTTGTGCCCCCGCCGTGCACAGCTTATTACCTCACATAAACACCACTCATGACATGTTCTATGACATTGTATATGACATCACTGATGACATCTCAAATGACTTATTTAAATAATGGAGAGGTGGGCCATGTGGACCTCCTCCTCAAGCTTTGTTAGGCTCTGGGGACCTCATCCCCTGTGGGCACTCTTTTAAATAAAGGGGAAGGGGAGTGCATGGCCTCCCTCCCCAGGGCAGTTTTGGCTGCAGGGACCCCATCCCCCATGAACCAAAGCCCCTTTCAGGGTGAGGGGGCACATGGCCCCCTCCCTGTTCCGATTTCAGCCTTGGGGACCCCATCACCCAGGGTCCAATGTGCTGTTTGGGGAGGAGGGCATGCGCTTCCCCTCCCCTGACTGATTTTGACCCGAGGGACACCATATCCCAAACCCCAGTGTATTTTTAATGTGGAGGGGGCATGCGGTCTGCTTTCCCAGGCCTATTTGGGGCCTGGGACCCCATTCCTAGGGGCCTGCTTCAAAACTTATGGTGATGGGGCACTTGGCTCTCTTCATTGGAACAATTTCTGCCATGGGGACCACATCCCATGGGGCCCAGTGATATTTGTAGTACATGTGGCCCCCCTCCTTGTGCCAATTTCGGCCTCGGCTTCCAACCCCACTTCGTGCCCCAGCCCAACCGACTCATCCCTTAGAGCTAATCTTTAGCCCAAAGTTACGGATCTGACTTGCAGACTTCCCTTACCTACATTGCTCCAACATGCCAGAGGCAGTTCACCTTGGAGACCTGCTGCGGATGGGGTATGTCCTGGTGCACGATTTACACCATCTCCCTCGGATTTACAAGGACCAGCGAGAGCTCTGCCGGTGCACAGCCAGGTCTGGTGGCTCAGTGGACTAATGCATCCAATTCAGGGGCCTGTGTTCGACCTCATGGTCACAGGTTCAAATCCCGGCAGGTCCGCGCAGCCTTTCATCCATCTGAGGTCAATAAAATAAGTACCATTGAGTTGGGTAACAATAAACATCTGTTATTCAACGCCAAGACACCTCCGGGTGAACGTGCACTTTACAAATACACATGTTATGTTATTTTACATGGTTGTAACTTAGTCAAAATGTCTAGATAATAGCTAGATACTAACTGAACCTAATGTAGCTGCCCATTTGCAACAAATCACACAATACATGCATAATATGCCAAGTCTTGACTCATTCTTAGGGCCCATTTACGAGTTTGTTGGTGTGGGAGCGGGCCGCCACACCACTGCCCTGCTCCCACACTGCCAAACAGGGCCACCGGCCGCTTGCCAGATTACCAGTATGGCAGGCAGTCCTTTGGTGTTCCCATGGCAATGCCTTTCAAAAAGACACCACAATGGGAACGTTAAAGCCTGTTCCTGCACATCAGGGACTGTGAACTCCATGCCGTGCAGGAAAGGAGTTGCATGCTGACAGTGGGGAACACCATGTGCTCCCTGCATGTAACCCATGGGCCTGAGGTCAGAAGGGGCCCGTAGGGCCCCCTTTGTTTCCTAACTACCACCCTTTCAAATGTCAAGCCAATTGCGGCCTCAAGACCGGTGCGCCATGGATCGCGGATCCCTGGTGGCTGCAGCAGTCCCATGGAGGTCCGACCACCGTACTCGTAATACAGTGGTCGGTGCCCTGGTTTGGCAGCCCCCGACCGCCACCGCACCTCCACTGCAAGTTTAGTGGTTCGATGGAATGTCAAACTCGTAATTAGGCCCTTAGTTTGGGCCTCAATAATTGTAAAATTTCAGGAGACTTCGAAGATACTGTATATGTTTCAGGAATTTCACAAGGTAATAGACTGAGGTATCAATGTAAAGCTGCTTTCAGACTGGGTAAAAAAAGATTGCTTCCCACAGGCATACTGGTGGCTCAGAAAGACCAACTTCCCTAAAATACTTTAAAGTCAATTTTTTTTTTCATGGCAGTTAAGATCAGAGGCGAGGAAAAAGTTGACATTTCATGAACAGAAATGCTGAACCAGCAGATCATAGCCCGGTTTCTGATGTATCTGCAATAAAAACGTGAAACTGACTTTAAGCCTTTTTTTAAAGTTTATCTTTCTGGGCCATGAATGCGCCTGTGGGAGCCATTTTGTGCATATACGATTCGTGTCACGAATGCTGACACTGAAACTGTGGGTTCTTTGTACAGCAAGACATAACGTTTTATTTAAATTGCATAAATAGCTTTTTTATTGTTTGGACTTTTAACAACTCTGTTTGTGAGCCAAGACTATGTGAAATATGGCTCTAAGTACTGTGCATTCGAGATCCTTGAAGGAGATTCCAAGGTGCTATCTTTTTCAAGCTAGTGCTTAGTGGTGATTGTGTTAAAAAACATTCAAACTGTGAAATCCCTCCACCCTCCTCCACTGTAAGCTCTATTTCAATTAGCGATAGGGAAAGAAAAAACTAATGATAATTTTTACCCCAGGGTGACATCATGCAATCTTTGACAGGTATAAGGAGCACATGTATGATGTGTATTCAACGGGAGGTTATCAGAGGCATAAGGCAAGCTACTGCACTCCCTGCGATGAAGGAGGGACCTGACTTCGTCTTTGGGGGAGGGGAAGTTCAGCCCAAAGTCAATAAATGTGCAAGAGATATGGGAGACAGAGCACCCCTCATTACATTGTGCAGGGGGGGGGCATCATTTTTTGTTAGCCCCTGGTGCCTATGAATGCCAATAAGCTGTAGGTAAATGTTTATGACACCTAAAAACTACAACAAGCAGAGCCTGAAGGCACATTTGTTATTCCAAGATCAGTCGCCAAATACGTTGAATCAGGTGGGCTGCAAAGAAGTCCGCAGTGGTAGCAAAGAGTAACACGTGCATGAAACCCCTACCTGTGATGAGGCACCAATGACGCCCATTTCCTTTCTGCGCCCCACCCTTCCGACAGTGGCTTCCGACAAAGAGAAGAGGATCCCCGACTAGATGAGAAGCATGTCTGGCTTCTGTGGGTTGTGTGGAAAGCAGAGACTAACAGTGGCTGCACTTTTAAGATACCCATGGGGCCCTCACTATGGATTTCTATTTCTTTGGACCAACATCCCTTATCTTAGCATTATAAAACTTCTTGAAGCCATCTTTTCCTGCACATAGCTGGCCTTTGTTGCTTCAGTGACACCTGCCGCATTCAACACCTGAACCTCACGCCAGGATCTTCATCTGATAGCATGAAGAGGTCTTCCGACAAACTTAAAAATCTCCAACTAGGCCCCCAAAAGTACATCTTTTGCACCAACATTTACTTTGTCACCATGGTCTGCTAATACTCACATCCTTTACTATTCATATCCAGATGACAGACAACTGGACACAAACAGATAAACAGAATAAAACATTTCATAAAAGAAAAATAAAATGGGTCATATCATGACACTTTCACAATGGTTATCCTTACAAGTGGGCCAGCTTGGGATAGGTTATTTATTGGCTTCTGAAATGGATCCTGCAGTGTAGAGAAATAACTCCTATTGCTTGTTTCCCCATTTCAAATGGTGAATGATGTACGAGAGTAAGAATAAGATAAGACATGGATGTTGTTGCTCTGGCACCAAAATCAGCATGTCCCATAGTTTTCCAGACATTTGTATCTCTTAAATCTTGACATGTTTGACCTGCCGAAATTCAACTACGGCTCCTGCTCAAATGGGTATCTGTACAGGGTTCTATGACAAAATACCAACTACAAAAATATTGTCGCAAAATTATTGTCAAAAATATTGTTAACCAAAATAACATCTTCCTTTACTTATAATATGAATCACAAAAATATTGTCACAGGCAATATTGACAGAAACAAAGGTAAGAATATTGTGTTTTCAATCCATGTAAACTCCAAAATACTTAAATTTTTTCAAGATATATATATATATATATATTCCCAAATAGAAAACAAAGGTTACAGGAACATTTTAGTTAGGCTCAGATTTCACTCTTACAAAACCATAGAAACTCAGCAATTCTAGTTACATGAGCCAACTATAACTTACACTCCACAATGCACTGCTTTTGACCTTACATATTACATCACACATGACACTGTCCTGTGAGGTATGTTTGGATCCTGAACCATGCAAAAACAAGGACTTTTTTTTCTGTGCAGACCTCTTGCAGTCAACTGCTCAGTATCATCTTATAATTTAATAAGGAATTGGATATTACTCTCTTTGAGGACACTGTAGACATTTGTGCTCTAGTGGGGTGATAAAACATTTGGAGCAAGGCTGGAACTAAATTTACAAGAGATCTGATAAATGACTGCCTGGCCTGTGTTATTTAGATAAGATTCCCTGGCTGACATATTTTAGACTTTCATTTAAAGAAATTGTTGAGAATATATTCATTGACCATTCATCCATCATCCTTCGGCATAGTGAAAAATAACTTAAATTGTTCTATATTGAAAAAAACACAACTAAGAGAGAGAAATAAAAGAGGTGGATACAACTACTGTATCTCGCTATTTTGAAGGAACCATATATCAAGGTCTACAAATATATCTGATAAAGGTGACTGATGTACAGAAAATATTTTAGCTCACTAGATTTAGGATGGGTATTTTGTACCAATTTGTTGTAATCCAAAAGGAGACGCGTGGTCCAACAATTTTCCAAAGTGCCCATTTGATGGGAAATTAAATCAATCAACAATGCATTTTGTTTTTAAATTGTACATTTTATCCTGATATTAGAAAACGTTTCATCCGACCGCTGTTCTTAGGTGAGACATGTTTATTTTATCTGGAGGGTTTTAATTTCTTGCGTAACCTCAAGACCACTGACATCTGTTGTGCTGTATCAGCTTTTATCACCCATGCCGTTATTAAAAGAAAATCACTTGAGATATACAACAGCATGACATATGAACAAGACTAAGAATGCGTGCATGCAAAGTCTATTATTGCTTTTAGTAACTTGATAGAGTTTTCCAGTTTTTGCACATGCATATTCTGTTAAATTATTTTTTTAAACATTTTAAATTGTATTTATATAAAGGTTTTCTAATCTATTGAGAATAGTAGTGTGCACCATCACTGTTAAGGAGTTTATTTGATTTATTTAACATGGTCAGTGACATCTCAGATGACATCACTGATGCCATCTTCCATTGAATGTGTTTCGTAAATGTTTCTGGGACTTAATGACATATACTAAACTACACCATTAGGTAAATTACTATTCTTTCTGCATGACTAATGAGTGATACTCTTTCTGACATTTGTCATTTGAGGGGGTGTGTGAGTGGCTGTGTGGGTGACTGAGTGGCTGTGCGAGTGACTATGTGGGTGACTTAGTGGATGTGTACGCAGCTGTATGGGTGAGTGAGTAGCTATTTGAATGGGTGTTTGGTTAACTAAGTGGGTGTGTGAGCAGCTGTATTGGAGAGTGAGTGTCTGTGTGAGTGGCTGTATGGGTGAGTGAGTGGTCCTCTGAGTGCTTGTAGGGTGTGTGATTCAGAAAAGGGGGTGGTGATGAACAGAGTGCCTGAATTAAGCAGACCACTCTTACCCAGTCCAAAGATCAGGGCTTGATCCATCACCGTTTTTTAGCTCACTGCACCATCCCAGCTCAGAACTTGGCTATATGCAAATTAGTCTGTTCCTGTCCCAGTGCATGATGGGAACAGGGCAAACCAAACTACCAAGCCAATTCTTATACTGGGAAGGAAACAAGCTTCCGGGGACCGGTTTCTGCCATTTCAGGCATCGTCGGCCCGGCTTGCTTGAATCCTGATGGTGCAATGAGCAAGGGACTCACATCTGAGTATACCCTTCCACGCTTATGGTGGACAAAATGATTCAGAAAAGGGGGTGGTGATGAACAGAGTGCCTGAATTAAGCAGACCACTCTTACCCAGTCCAAAGATCAGGGCTTGATCCATCACCGTTTTTTAGCTCACTGCACCATCCCAGCTCAGAACTTGGCTATATGCAAATTAGTCTGTTCCTGTCCCAGTGCATGATGGGAACAGGGCAAACCAAACTACCAAGCCAATTCTTGTACTGGGAAGGAAACAAGCTTCCGGGGACCGGTTTCTGCCATTTCAGACGTCGTCGGCCCGGCTTGCTTGAATCCTGATGGTGCAATGAGCAAGGGACTCACATCTGAGTATACCCTTCCAAGCTTATGGTGGACAAAATGATTCAGAAAAGGGGGTGGTGATGAACAGAGTGCCTGAATTAAGCAGACCACTCTTACCCAGTCCAAAGATCAGGGCTTGATCCATCACCGTTTTTTAGCTCACTGCACCATCCCAGCTCAGAACTTGGCTATATGCAAATTAGTCTGTTCCTGTCCCAGTGCATGATGGGAACAGGGCAAACCAAACTACCAAGCCAATTCTTATACTGGGAAGGAAACAAGCTTCCGGGGACCGGTTTCTGCCATTTCAGGTGTCGTCGGCCCGGCTTGCTTGAATCCTGATGGTGCAATGAGCAAGGGACTCACATCTGAGTATACCCTTCCACGCTTATGGTGGACAAAATGATTCAGAAAAGGGGGTGGTGATGAACAGAGTGCCTGAATTAAGCAGACCACTCTTACCCAGTCAAAAAATCAGGGCTTGATCCATCACCGTTTTTTAGCTCACTGCACCATCCCAGCTCAGAACTTGGCTATGTGCAAATTAGTCTGTTCCTGTCCCAGTGCATGATGGGAACAGGGCAAACCAAACTACCAAGCCAATTCTTATACTGGGAAGGAAACAAGCTTCCGGGGTACCAATTTGTTGTAATCCAAAAGGAGACGCGTGGTCCAACAATTTTCCAAAGTGCCCATTTGATGGGAAATTAAATCAATCAACAATGCATTTTGTTTTTAAATTGTAAATTTTATCCTGATATTAGAAAACGTTTCATCCGACCGCTGTTCTTAGGTGAGACATGTTTATTTTATCTGGAGGGTTTTAATTTCTTGCGTAACCTCAAGACCACTGACATCTGTTGTGCTGTATCAGCTTTTATCACCCATGCCGTTATTAAAAGAAAATCACTTGAGATATACAACAGCATGACATATGAACAAGACTAAGAATGCGTGCATGCAAAGTCTATTATTGCTTTTAGTAACTTGATAGAGTTTTCCAGTTTTTGTACATGCATATTCTGTTAAATTATTTTTTTTAACATTTTAAATTGTATTTATATAAAGGTTTTCTAATCTATTGAGGATAGTAGTGTGCACCATCACTGTTAAGGAGTTTATTTGATTTATTTAACATGGTCAGTGACATCTCAGATGACATCACTGATGCCATCTTCCATTGAATGTGTTTCGTAAATGTTTCTGGGACTTAATGACATATACTAAACTACACCATTAGGTAAATTACTATTCTTTCAGCATGACTAATGAGTGATACTCTTTCTGACATATGTCATTTGAGGGGGTGTGTGAGTGGCTGTGTGGGTGACTGAGTGGCTGTGCGAGTGACTGTGTGGGTGACTTAGTGGATGTGTACGCAGCTGTATGGGTGAGTGAGTAGCTATTTGAATGAGTGTTTGGTTAACTAAGTGGGTGTGTGAGCAGCTGTATTGGAGAGTGAGTGTCTGTGTGAGTGGCTGTATGGGTGTGTGAGTGGTCCTCTGAGTGCTTGTAGGGTGTGTGAGCAGTTGTATGGGTGTGTCAATAGGTCTGATGATACAGTGTATGTGTGAGTAAGTGGATATCTTAGTCATTGTATGGTTGATTAAGGGGGTCTGTGAGTAGCTGTGTGGGTTATTGCATAGCTGTGTAAGTTGCTGTTTGGGTGAGTAAGTGGTTGTGTGAGTAGCTGTATGAGTGAGTCAGTGAGTGTGTGAGTGACTGTATGGGTGAGTGGATATATGAGGGGGTGTTTGGCTAACTGAGTGGGTGTGTTAGTGGCTGTATTAGGGAGTCAGTGTCTGTATGGGTGAGTGACTGGCTGTCTGAGTCCCTGTATGATTGATTAAGTGGTTGTATGAGTAGCTGTATGAGTGAGTGAGTAGGTGTGTTAGTGGCTCCATGTGTGAGTGAGTGGGTGTGTGAATGATTGCATGGACGAGTGAATGGGTGTGTGACAAGTTGTATGGATATGTAAATGGATACAAGAGTGGTTGTGTGGGAGTGGTATTATGAGACATTCTATGGGGTGTGTGGGTGGTTCTGTGGATGATGTCATGAGTGATGTAATTTATGATGTCATGAGTGATGTCAAGAGTGATGTCACTGGCCATGTCATGAGTGATGTAATTTATGAGGTCATAAGTAGTGTGTAAGTTATAGTTAGCTTAGGTAACTATAACTGCTGAATTTCAAAGGATTTGTATGAGTGAAATCTGAGAATAACTATGACGTCCCTTTAACCTTTGGTTATTTCAATTTCAGTGAAAAAAAGATATATATATATATATATATACACACATTGTGGGACATTGAGGCCTTCTGTTCCTTGAGAGACACACCCCTGAGAAAGGAAATGCCGCCAATTAGAGTTGTCAGAAGCCCCTAAGTCAATAAGGAAAGATTGTTGCTTGTAAAAGAAACCCCACGCTGTGTTCATAATATGGATTTATTTGTACTGATGCAGGCCAATGCCGATAATGCCTTTACTGAAAATAAATCTTACCTGAATTCCCGAGAGTGCTCCAAAGATTCGTAGCGTAGTTGTTGTGTAACACTGACGGACTCACCCCCGTCCGGAGGCACCCGCTGTGAGTTCGATGGCCCGGGTGAAGCGAGTAATTGATATATATATAAATTATTTGCGCAATGGAAAGGGAATCAATACAAGAAAGTTGGAGCATACAAATGTTTCTTTAATTTTAAGCCTTCAAGTTTTCCATTGCGCACTCTGAAAGAGAATACGGCCCACGCTGTTTAAAAGCAGACCACGTGGGTGCAATTCAAAAAACAGAGACTGCCTCCCGTGACCAAGGCTTTCACAAGCAGAAATGTTGGGATAAGGAAGCCGCTTGCCTTCGTTTTATTTCACTCGAATAAATTAATTTACTGCAACCCAGCCAGTGCCGGTGTGCCTCTTTGAAAGGAAAGGGGGATTGGATTTTATGTTTTCCTGGAAGCCTCGCACCAGTATCACTGGCCGCCCTGCTAGGGTCCAGGTCTATTTGCGTGGCACTGTGGATTGATATATATATATATATATGTATATATATATATATATAACCTACTGGCGGTCGCCAGTAGGTAGTTATAGTTAGGACCTAGTTTCCATAGGAAATCCGCAACATTCTATTGGGAATAACTTTGGCCCTGGTGGACGAATGTTTGCGCTCATTCTGTGAAAGTTTTGGGGGGATTGGTGAAGTGGGGGCTGAGATAAAAGGGGGGTCCCAAAATGTGTTTTTCCCATGTTATTTTCCATAGGACGTTTAGACACGGCTACAGCTCGAACGCCTGAATGGATTTATAAGAAATTTGGTAGAAAGGTAGAGTGTGGGTCGCAGATCACGCTTTTGTTTAAATGGTGTAAATCCGTTCAGTAGTTGCTGAGAAAATTAAAGTTGAAATCAGTTATATATCTGTAAGCGAGCACGGGTGCGCGCACCTATGCGGGTGTGCGCGAGCGGCATTGTGATTTGCTGTTTAACATCTGTCAACATTCGATTTGGAGGAAATCAGGAAGTGTTGTCCGCCATTTTGTTAGTGCGAGTGAATATATAATACAGAACAAAGGGTTAGTGCATGGAAAGGGGAGAAGGTAGAGATTGTCTGGCTGGGTAGGTTTTCTAAGGGGGTACAGTATGGACCCTGAACGCGAAAATACTTTTTTTTTTTTTGAGAAAACATTTGCGGGGTGCATGCATTCGGTCGCGCACCCCTATTTACAAGACTGTGAAAAACTATAGTGGTGAGAATGGAAAGGGAGCAGGGTGGAGAGTGTTTGATTTCGTAGGTTTCTTGAGGGGTTTATTAAGGATGACTAAAGTGTAAAAGTAGCTTTTTTCGCAAATAAGTTACGAGGTGCGCGCACTCGGTCGCGCACGGCGATCAAAAAACATACGGAAAGATGGAGATAAATTACAAGTTTGAGTGTTTAGATCTAAGGTGGCTCTTAAAAGAGCCCTTGTGTTAATTGAGTTTTTGCTGAACTTATAAGTAAGTTCCGATGCAGAGTCTCATGTTACAGAGGAAAATTCTATTTCCCTCATCCGTGAAATGAACACCATCTCTCCGATAGATGCCTTCCATGTTGAAACGTAGGTTGTTGTTGTATATAGAACCCATGTTATATTCCCTGAGGAAAGCAGAAACAGATTTATTTACATGTTTCCTTGCTTTCTCAATCTGTGGACAACGTTCATTGGACCAATTCCATTTTTGTCTTTGGCATATATTTGAATACACCAAGACAGTTCGAGGAAAAAGTGACATCAATTGAGGAAAGGTGTCTTTTAGAAGCATTTCCAGACCTACCCCTGTTAATGTGCCTAGATCATTGCCACCACAGTGCACAATTATCAGGTTAGGTTCAGGGAGATGCATAAAAGTTTTCACCAATGGTATCAATTGGTGACATCTTAATCCTCTTTGGCCAATCCACGTAATCTGCACATTTGGTAAGTCAAGGTTGCAAATTCGTCTGTTTGCAGCATATTTTTCACTCCAGTGAATATAACTGTGTCCTACAAGCCAAACCTTCATTTTCAAGGTAGATGCAGTAGTCCTCCGATGGGTTCGTGAAGTGGAATGGCAAGTAGATGGTGAAAGTCACGATAAAAAAAGTGTGTGAGGTTTGGTGTTAAAGGAAAACTGAACATGATTGGTTAATTGATATACTTCAAGATTGAAGACTACGCTGTATGTTATAGTTTTATTATAAACAAATGTTCTATTGGTCGTGGAAAATAAAGAAATGTAAAACAAGAGTGGATAGGCAGGTGTGTTTGGAGGGAAATTATCCTTTTTGCTTGGATTTAGAATGTTGAGATATGAACTTTTGACCTGTGCCTTCAGCTAGGTGCAGATTGAGCAGATTGAGCTGTTACCATGGTAACAGCCAGAGAAGGCAGAGGGTGAAGGGTGACCGTTATGTGACTTTGAAAATATTGAAAGGATAACCAACTGAAATGTTAATTTGAATATGAAATTGTGCGGGAACAAATATGATTGGTTGAGGAGACATATATGAGTGTGTATTGACAGAAAATCTATGCCATTATTCTTTGGTTGCAGTGATAAAAGTATTATTGAGAGCTCCGTCAAAGGGCTATCGTTTTACAACTATCATTGTTCTACATCTGATAAAGCATTGGTAAAGGTGAGTGTATAACTGTTTGTTTTATGGTGTACTGTTAAATGTGGTTTGATCAATATATTTGATTATGTGAGTTACTGTGTCTAAGGAAGGAAGCACATTTTTGACTTTGATACAGTTTGATATGTTTTCAACTAATGTTCCATTTTATTACATCAATGTTTTGGAACATTGTTTCTTTGTAATTATTAGTTTAAAATTACGATTAATTAATGTGATTAAGGATAGTGGAGTTCAGTCATGTTTTGAAGTTATGAGCTACTGTTAGGTGTATGAATTAAATGTTAGTTAGAGACGGATCTGCAACGAAATTTGGGGGGGGGAGGACGATAAAAAATTATTTTTTGTAGGGGACATGAACGTGTAATCAGTAGGTAGAGTAAAGTTGGAGGGGCTCTTAGAATGGGTAAAACAAGTGTGAGGCCTAATTAATATTGAAATGGTTGTTTATAGAGATGTGAAACGTTCAAGTGCGGCTCTGTGTGTATCTGGGATGTGTGTTATCTTGGGCTTCCACAGCAGACGTTTCTTCACTTTCTTTCAAGTCTGAATTATAGTTTTGAATGTATTTGTGGAAAACTGAATAAATAGAAAATAAAATGTAATGAAATAGACAGAAGTTAATCAATATTTGGGAGCGTTTGCACATAATTTGTAAAGTTGGTTACAAATCAAAAAAACAAAGGAATTGGTAGAGTAGAGATAATGCAGGTAGAGAGAAAAATAGTTGATTAAATGTGATATTGTTGAAAAAAAGTGGTAATGGTTTAGGTATTTTAAACTTTAAGTTTGATGAAAAAATTACAGGGGCAGATTTATGAAGGCCTTGCGCCGCCGGTGCGTCATTTTTAACATGGGAAAAAGTGACGCACCGGCGGTGCAAGGCCTTCATAAATAAGGCCCACAGTGCGGTTTGCGGCCGAGGAATGCAGTGGTGGGGGTGGGGTGAGAAGGAGAGGTGTCCCAGTACAATTAAATGAAAAATTGTGACCATGAGGTTTTAGACAGGTTCGTGGAGTATATGCCTTTTATAAATTGATGTAGAAGAGCAAATATATATAGAGGTTTCTGTGTACCACAGTGTGACTCCATTTTCATCTCACTCCTGCTTTCTATATTAGTTGCTTTGTGTTATGTTAGTGTGTGTATGTGTGTATGCGTGCGTTCAGTCTGAGCTAAGGAAGTTTGTTCTGCAGGCAGACACAGTTGTTATAGTCGAGATGAAAGGGTGATAGGTACTGAAATAGGATATAGCGTGTGCTCTGTGGAAGCGAGGGAGCAGTGATTAATACTCTGAGTGAAGCAGAACTGCCAGAGGTACAATTGATGCTATGGTTCACAACTCGTACAGAAAGGGTTGACTGACCGTTGCAGGCCAGCGGGTTGAAGTATGAAAAATTCAAGTTGACAAAAGAAAACATGAATTGAGTACAGCTGAGATTACGTCAAACACATGAATACAGTTTTAGTATAAATTATTTCAGTTGTGAATATGAGTTAAAAGAGGGAACGTATATATTTCAAAATTTTATTCAATGATGCAGTGTTTTGAGAGAAAGTTTTTTATTTAATACAAGTAAACATAATCTAAAGAAAATAGTGGGTATAGTTACTAGTTCATAGAACACAAATGATGGAAATGTAGTATGAAGCAAAATGAATATCGTTTAAAAAACATTGTAGAGCCCTGCAATGCAATATATTTAATTATATTGCATGCAAGAAGGTGTGTTTTAATTTTAAGTTCAGTAATCATATATGAAAATAGTAATGGTTACACATCACTTCATTTACAGTTAGTTTACAGCATACGAAGCAGTAACAAGCTTGTTGTATGGTATTGTGAAAGGAAATGAAAAACGCGCCAAAAGGGAGAATTTGGCTCGAGGTGCATGTATGTTATGTGCAGGGACAGTCGAAAATCAGTACTCAGAACAACTATTGTATTGATATAATTTTTTGAAAGGTTTCAGTACACAATGTCTCATACAGGTTGATAAGCAAGGGTAATATCAGGGTAATCATAAACTTTTTAGTTATGAATCAAAAATCTTGCAATAGGCATAAATTAAAAGCAGCACATGTGTGTGAGGCGGAAATAAGGAGTAGAAAGGGAGAATGGTGATAAACCATATAAAATCATATAAAAAGTCATTGTAACTATACACATTTCTCAGGGCACATTTAACCATATTTTACGCAGCCTTGGTTCGAGAATATTTGAAATCAGATAAGATAACATAAGGTAATGATTTGTTGAAATTAGAGCATCATGAAATGTTTTGAACAAAATGGAGGAGGTGTGGAAAAAAAATTAACTCCATATAACTTAAAAAATTCACACCAGTAGGAAATTACAATGTCCAATGTTAGTAAAGCCAATAGGTCAGTTTATATAAAATATAATAAGAAAAAAAAAATAAGAAAAATTAGGAAGGGAAAAAACAGTCAAGATGTCAATGGTTTGCAGAACAGCTATCTTTCCATTGAATAGGCAAAGTAAGTGGCAACTGCTTCTAAAAGAAAGTCATTGTTATCATCCGAAAACAAGTCAGCCATCCAATTGAAAAGAGGAAATGGACATACATGGTCATTAATCACCGAAGCCTCTAGTAGCATCAGAGGAGAACTCGGTGAATTTTCAATGTAGCTGTGTGCCAAGAAATCTTGCGCCGCTGCGCATATATTCCAATGACCCAGAACTCCATGTATCGCTGCAAAGGCCATAATCCCTCCGTAGGAACAAAGCTGTTCATGATCAAGTAACGGATTCATGAGATGATTGTAATTGGAACATTTTGTTTCTGAGCAGCCCCTGAAAATTTGGGGGGGTTCGTCAAGGGGGGGCCGAGAAAAAAGGGGGTCCCAAAACGCGTTTTTCCCATGTTAATTTCCATAGGGCGGTTGGCCTCACTTTTAGCCCGAACGGCTAAATGGATTTGCATGAAACTTGGCAAAATTGTAGGGACTGTTAGCCCGATGTGCCTTTGCTAGGTCTCAATAAATGTGCTCCAGTGGATTTTGATAAATTAACGTTCAAAAAAATATATATATCTGTAACAGCGCTCCGGGTAGCGCTCCGGTTCGCGTACTTGACGCGTAACGGAACTTCGCGAAGCGAAGCTGATTGGCTCTCCGGTGTCTGTCAACATTTTAAACAGTCCGTAGCGGCCGCCATCTTGTCTCTCGGTAGGATCGAGAGACAAGAGGAGGCCAAAACAAAGGGGGAAATGACCATAAGGGGGCATAGTAGATCCTCCCTGACCCCCTAGGTTTGATGTGGAGGCTTTAAAAGGGACCCGCGGGGCAAAAAAAAAAAAATCATTTTTTTTGCGTGGGGAGCGCCCGGTACGCTTTTGTGCAATGGGCGGTGGTAATCTAAATGATGAGGGGGGGGGGCAGCGTTCAAAGCACATCAGCGTGCATAAACACGAAAATGTTTTTATCTACCAAGTACTTGACTTATCTCTCTGAGATGCATTCCCTTGTGTTTCGGCAATGGTAGTCTGTTCATTACATAGATCGCCCGAGGGCGGTAGTACAGACCGCGCGTAGGGAAGGGTCAAAAGCCAGGGGTATAGGAGTATGTAACAAGCGAGCCATTTAATTGAAAAAACTAAACGTGACAAACGGTTGCAGGATCAGTGAAGGTTGATTTTATAATTGAAAGTATAACAGGATCAGTTACAATAAAATCGTCCATACGCACACCATGGGCGAGTATCATGGGTAACATTACTTCGAAGCTTTATTAATACAATAATCAATAATGAAAAATCGACATCAATAGGGTTGTCCGTTTGCCCGTCAGTACCCTTCCCCGCCCGCCATGTGCACAAAGACCGCATACATCCTCCATAATGTCAAGGCTAAGTAACTAGAACGTCATAAGGAGTTGCAAGTCGCTCCCATACTGGCGCCATTTTGGTCGAGGCCAGGCAGGTTCAGAGTATAGTTCAATGTCTCCAATAAGTAGCGGCAGGACTAGAATCCCTTTCGGCAGTTCAAAAAGTTCATTAGCGCCAACAGAAAGAACAGGCAGCATGAACCATGACTCAAAGGCGAGGGAGGCAAAATCTTCCCTACCGGGTCACGCTGAGGTCTCACCGGAGCTGATCAAGTTGGCAGTCAACAGTGTCTCTTAGTAATTCGGACAAAAACTGGCGTCAGCATGAGAGCACTACCATCCTGTGACAATGTTGTGGCCACTTCCGGAGAGCGGGACAGCAGGCGTATCCCTCCGCCGATGCACTGAATCAGCCTCCCTCACGGCACCAGATGTGGATAAGGCGGCGGACACCCGTGACAGCGGTATATCCATGGGGGATAGTCGAGCAAAAGTGGCGGTTGCCCCCATCGGAAGCCCGCGGGAGTCGAGGGCCAACGACTCTCGTAGAACCTTTAAAACTGAGAGGACGTCTTCAAGAGTGGGGCTCATGCCCGAGCAGGCAAGCATTCGAGTTCCAGGGTAGTCCAGAGTCGTTCTAGTGGACCAGGCCCAAATCCGGGGAGTCGGCCGCCATTTTGAGCGTTCCGCAGCAACAGCCGCTCTTCACCCCGGCCACCGGAGCGGGTCCCCGGCCATCCAACCGAGTGGAACGCCAATGGCAGTCATGGTGCAGTGGACCGGGGAGTGAAACGCTAAGGGTCGCCCTGCTGCAGCTGACCGCGGGGATGGGCCTTGGCGCGTGGTGTCCACCCCGGGCTATTTGCACAACGGTCCTCCACCCCTAGGCCGCCACCTATGCTACCTCGACAGGAACAGCGTCATGCATTTGGATCGATGTTGCAGCAGGCTGCCATGTAAATAGTTATTTAATAAAACGTTTTACCGTGTTACTTTGCTGGTGTGTTGTATATATTTATAATATTTGCATAGGGTTTGTCGTTATTTTGGGCGGGGTGGGCGGCGGAGCCGAGCTAACTTCTCTTATTTAGTCAGCACATAAATTGACTTACTAGTGCGCATTATTTTGGGTGTACATTTGGAATATCGGTTGGGGTCGGGTTCGTCGTACTGAAATAACCCTTCAAGTTTCTGGTGTAGGCTACTCTCCCATTCACTAGCTCCAGAGAGAGTCGTTCCTAAGTAAGGAAAGTGTTATATTCTTTTTCGTCCTTCACATGCGGATACCATGTTCGGGCTTATTTTTCTCATTCCATTAACCGTTCGATCAACGCCTCAGTCATATAAAAAGCATTGTTTTATTGACCCAGTCGTGCGCCACACATACGCATTCATACCATACAAATCAGGGCCCATGCGGACATTCATACCATACAATCTTTCACGCTCTCAGAGACAGCTTGTACATATAATGTACCGTCTCACAGAGCTAGCCTATTTTTCCTCGCGTGGAGCACGGTGCGGTTTAGGTCTTCTCCATACTTTAGCTGAAATTCCAATGTAACCTGCAGAAAAAGAAAAGAGGGTGGGGGCAGCGTTCAAAGCACATCAGCGTGCATAAACACGAAAATGTTTTTATCTACCACGTACTTGACTTATCTCTCTGAGATGCATTCCCTTGTGTCTCGGCAATGGTAGTCTGTTCATTACATTGATCGCCCGAGGGCGGTAGTACAGACCGCGCGAAGGAAAGGGTCAAAAGCCAGGGGTATAGGAGTATGTAACAAGCGAGCCATTTAATTGAAAAAAATTAAAGTGACAAACGGTTGCAGGATTAGTGAAGGTTGATTTTTTATTCGAAAGTATAACAGGATCAGTTACAATAAAATCGTCCATACGCACACCAAGGGCGAGTATCATGGGTAACATTACTTCGAAGCTTTAATAATACAATAATCAATAATGAAAAACCGACATCAATAGGGTTGTCCGTATGCCCAGTCAGTACCCTTCCCCGCCCGCCATGTGCACAAAGACCGCATACATCCCCCATAACGTCAAGGCTAAGTAACTAGAACGTCATAAGGAGTTGCAAGTCGCTCCCATACTGGCGCCATTTTGGTCGAGGCCAGGCAGGTCCTTTCAAGTGGTGTGGGACCTGCCTGGCTTGGGGAATCTTTCAAGTGATGTGACTGAGGAGCAAATTGTGGACCTCTTTAAAGACTTCAACCCACTACATGTCAAGAAATGTCAAAGCGGAATGAAATGCTTTGCATTTGTAGACTTCAGTTCAGCGAAGACCCAGCAGAATGTTATAAGTAAATGTCATGGCACGAAGTTCAGTGGGCGGTCTGTAATTGTGAAAGCTTCAATTAAGTTGAATGGCTGCAAGAGCCCTGATTACAGCAGCAGCCCTGTTAATATGCCTATCTTGGAAAAAGTTCCTCTGTTGGATTGCAATGGCTGCAGTGATGGTCTTGGGAAACTGCTTCCGAAAACTCTAAAGGCCACGAAAGCTTGCTATGCTGTTTCTTTGGAAATGTGGTGCTGGGTGATGGAAGTTATTGATGAGTTGGCAGTGGTGTTTTTTGTAGATTTTGGACGCTCTGCCACAGTCCTGGCTTCGTCATTACGAGCACTTGAAAACAAGACATTCTGGGCAATACCACCCTTGACGCAGCCTTTTATGCTACAAGATGGTGTCTTCCATACAGAAAATATTGTTGGCAGCATTTTGAAAGGAAAGATAAACGGCCGTTCTCCTAGTGAGTCTCACATTCTTACATTTATGAAGAATGTTGAAGAGTAGTATGTTGAAAATCTGAAGCCATCGTTCTACAAACTCTCAACCAGCCTTGGATGGAAAAATCCTGAAGAATGTACAAACTGAAAACCAGTTTTTGTCTGCATAGCATCAGCAGCAACACTTGAGTCAGCTTTGTGTGAAGCCGCCATCTTGATCTAATCAATACCGTCCCCCCGCACACATTCAGGGACCAGGCTGCATTGCGAGGGCACCGCAGGACCTGTCTTCAGGTCAAACGGATTGTGGGACAAGGTCCAGAATGGAAGAGTCACCAAAAGGTTAAAAGTCCCGCCGGACCCGGGAGCCGGCCGCCTATGTCGGGGGCGATCTCAGGACACACCAGGGCAACAAGACTTGGGGAGGGGGCAGGAGCCAAGCGCCCCCTCTGAGTCCGCGTCACCACACCGCCCCTCGGGGGCGTGGAACAGTCGCCCGGTCCGGATGTGAGCCATGAAGAAGGGCACCAGCCGCCATCTTGATCCAATCAACAGCGTCCCCCCGCACATATTCAGGGACCAGGCCGCATTGCGAGGGCACCGCAGGACGTGTCCCCAGGTCTAACGGATTGTGGGACAGGGTCCAGAATGGAAGAGTCACCAAAAGGCTAAAAGTCCCGCCGGACCCCGGGAGCCGGCCGCCTATGTCGGGGGCGATCTCAGGCCACACCAGGGCAAGAAGACTTGGGGAGGGGGCAGGAGCCAAGCGCCCCCTCCGAGTCCGCGCCACCACAACGCCCCTCGGGGGCCTCCGTCAAGCGGCTCAGGGAGGCACCGCAGGCAGTGGTTCATCGGATCAGTGGCTCTCACCGGCAAGGCTCCCCTCCGTCAGCAGCGATCGTTGGCACTGTGGTTGCGGCCGGAGGCGGGTGAGACGCTGTAGTCGCAAGAGCAGGCGAAACTCAACCGGCCGAGTGAGGCACTGGGGTGCAGCTGAGGAAGTGGGGGAGGCTCGTTCGCGCCGCCTCTCCCTCCCAGTGCACCCCACGCCGTCTCCTGGTGCAGGTATATGTGATGGTCGGACCAGGCAATAAGAGGGGGGCGGGGGTCATCAGCAAGGCATTCACCCCCCCCACCCGTGGCTCGCTGGATGCCACCTCAGGGTGGACGAATGGGAAGGCCAGTACTAGAACATCGTGGCCGTGGTGCTTCCGGGCCATCCACCCAACGACCTCTTCGGCCGATGGCTGCCAGCAAGACCCCGCCCTATACGTGCCGGGGGCCTCTTCTTCCGGATGGGCGTAGCCGCGGACCTGCTGCACAAGGAGGGACAGGAACAGCGTCATGCATTTGGATCGATGTTGCAGCAGGCTGCCATGTAAATAGTTATTTAATAAAACGTTTTACCCTGTTACTTTGCTGGTGTGTTGTATATATTTATAATATTTGCATAGGGTTTGTCGTTATTTTGGGCGGGGTGGGCGGCGGAGCTGAGCTGTCTTGCAGACATCATGGCGTCGAGCTCGGTTCCTCTCACTAGTTTCATATTTCTCATGAGGGGTTGTTCCTAATGTTTCTATTTTAGCGAGGTCAAAAAGAGATCCCATCAGTGGCCTACTGATTTTGCTTGATTCCTTTTGTTTTTTATAACGATTTTTATGTTATAGTTTGCTTGCACGATACAGCGGCTAGTCCGCATTTTATATATATGTCCTTTTTATTAGGGGTGTCCTCCGGTGGAGTCGGATGATCTACCTCTAATAAACGGTCCGGGCTGAACCAACTACCAATAAACGGGGCAGAGATAGGCATGACGGATTACAAAGGGGACAAAAGTCTGCACTACCTATCCTTCACTATCCGCAAAGACTAAACAGAGTATTGCAACTCTGTGCTTATTTGTGAATAGAGAATCACCCAAAGAGAATCAATTCTGAACGATCAATGTTCGGCCAAACAATCAATCAAATGAGGGATAAAAATAGGCACAACGGATTACAACGGGGGCTAAAGCCTGCATTACCTATCCTTCACTATCTGCAAAGACTAAACAGAGTATTGCGACTCTGTGCTTGTTTGTAAATAGAGAATGAACCAAAGAGAACCAATTCCAAAACAGTAAATGCTTGGATAACAATCAATCAAATGGAGAGGGAAGCAGGCACGACGGATTACAACGGGGGCAAAGGCCTGCGTTACCTACCCTTCACTATCTGCAAAGAGAGAATACTCCTAAAAGAAAAGAGGGGGGGTCAGCGTTCAAAGCACATTAGCGTGCATAAACACGAAAATGTTTTTACCTACCACGTACTTGACATTTTAAAGCTTTTGATATTTGCTATTAAAAAACCATTGAAATTCACTGAAAAAACCATAGGTTATAGACCATATATAGTTAGGAATTAGCATTTACAAAACCTTGAAAATTCACTGAAAAAACCATAGGTTTTACACACGTTATAGTTAGGAAGTAGCATTTAAAAAACCTATGAAATTCACCGAAAAAAACATAGGTTTTACACCAGTTATACTTACCAGGAAATTTTACTCGCATAAAACCATTGAAATTCCCACGTTATAGTTAGTTGGACTCACTATAACTTGCGCGTGCAATGCACTGCTGATGACGTCACATATTACATCACTCATGACGTGGTCAGTGACATCACTCATGACATCACTGATGACACCATCCTTGCGACAGAGTGACAGACCTCTTTTCACTGTAATGTAACCCTTGAAACACATATTCAAAAATAGAAACTAAAATTTTCAAAAAAATGGAGATACCCATACCAGTTACAACAACCAATTCAGTAAATCCACCATCTATATACACATCCACTCTTTCACAAACAGTTCTATGTAGTCACTCATACATATACTTACTCATCATATATAGTGATACACCTATATATCCTGTTACACAACGACAGTCATCTAAAAGATACTCTCACACATACTCACACATGCAAATAAACTATTAAACATCCATTTATTTGCATATACAGCTATACACACACTACCACTTTACTTCTAAGGAAACTTACACATACTTACTCTCTTAAACAATCACTTATAGAAACACATACTTATTTAAACAGGAACTCTTACAATCCCTCACTCTCACAAATACTCACTTATATACATCAATATTCACATATACTAGATTAAAACATATGTAGTTACAGATAAAGACACTAGTGAGACAGTGATTCACTCACTAACATACATATATACACACTCATCCACCCATACAGTCCTGCACATATGCTGTATTCAAAACACATACAAACAGAGAGTCAGTCATTCATGCATCTATGTGCTAAGTAACACCCCCACCAAACATATAGACACTCATATTGATATTAAAAAAAACATCGAATAACCCATATACCTACACATGTAGCTACTCACCAACCCATGCAGCCACTTATACACAAAGTGAAACATTAATACATATGTTTAAAAATTTAAACATTACTCACTAACATTTATTTTTCAGAAAGACACACATTCACTGGATGGTGTCATCAGTGATGTCATGAGTGATGTCACTGACCACGTCATGAGTGATGTAATATGTGACGTCATCAGCAGTGCATTGCACGCGCAAGTTATAGTGAGTCCAACTAACTATAACGTGGGAATTTCAATGGTTTTATGCGAGTAAAATTTCCTGGTAACTATAACTGGTGTAAAACCTATTGTTTTTTCGGTGAATATATATATATATATATGTATATATATATATTCACGCTCCAAGGTTGTCCACCTTATGAGTAGCACGCGAGCAGCAGCTTTATTTATGTGTAGGTGAGGACGGGGATCCGCTCGTAGACGCCGCTCCGTAATGGATCTGCCCGACGCGTTTCGAAGCTCCATCTGCTTCTCTTCAGGGGCTTTAACGGAAGCGGTGTGCGCACCCGTTACACTTCTCCAATTTCATATAATTCACCCGCCAATGGGAGGCTCCAATGAGGCTTCTGGGAAGTGTAGTGCGGAAAGCACACAATCAAGTCCTGTATGGACTCCACGAGTGGGCCCGTCCTCGATCCCATGTACGGCTGCTATTTCACTGCCGTGACCCCCATGTTAACGGGGTGGTGCATACTCTGCGGCTGGACTGCCGCATATAGATTCACGCTCCAAGGTTGTCCACCTTATGAGTAGCACGCGAGCAGCAGCTTTATTTATGTGTAGGTGAGGACGGGGATCCGCTCGTAGACGCCGCTCCGTAATGGATCTGCCCGACGCGTTTCGAAGCTCCATCTGCTTCTCTTCAGGGGCTTTAACGGAAGCGGTGTGCGCACCCGTTACACTTCTCCAATTTCATATAATTCACCCGCCAATGGGAGGCTCCAATGAGGCTTCTGGGAAGTGTAGTGCGGAAAGCACACAATCAAGTCCTGTATGGACTCCACGAGTGGGCCCGTCCTCGATCCCATGTACGGCTGCTACTTCACTGCCGTGACCCCCACGTTAACGGGGTGGTGCATACTCTGCGGCTGGACTGCCGCATATAGATTCACGCTCCAAGGTTGTCCACCTTATGAGTAGCACGCGAGCAGCAGCTATATATATATATATAAATTCACAAAGGTTGCCCTTGAGGAATCAGCCACGAGGTAAGTTGTAGGTATTCCACTTTATTAAAAAGCTGCTGCATACAGAGGAGCGCAGGACCGCAGGCATTCAAGTAGCTTCCTTGCCAGACCGGTTTCGGGAGTCTTTCCCTTCATCAATGGCTTCTACTTGCAAAAAGCCGGTTTCTTAAATCATGCACGTTTTATTTCATTTTCAAAGTCTGCCCCAGTGGGCGTGGCTGTACGCACAGCCTCCTGGACCTTGTAGTGCTGAAAGTCTTATTTCTGTGAGTCTGTCGCAATTTGCAAGAATTAAAATAAGTTTAAAGTTCAACATCCAAGTGGATTAAATGCTGCGTCTTGCTGCTTACTTCTGATGTCTCTCTCAACAGCTTATTGGAAACGAACCTCCCCAAGCATAACGGCACCGGAGTGGTGTCATTACAGGGCTGCAGCGCAGCGGGCTTCTTCCGCGACCGAGCACGGCCGCTTAACACAAATTCACAAAGGTTGCCCTTGAGGAATCAGCCACGAGGTAAGTTGTAGGTATTCCACTTTATTAAAAAGCTGCTGCATACAGAGGAGCGCAGGACCGCAGGCATTCAAGTAGCTTCCTTGCCAGACCGGTTTCGGGAGTCTTTCCCTTCATCAATGGCTTCTACTTGCAAAAAGCCGGTTTCTTAAATCATGCACGTTTTATTTCATTTTCAAAGTCTGCCCCAGTGGGCGTGGCTGTAAGCACAGCCTCCTGGACCTTGTAGTGCTGAAAGTCTTATTTCTGTGAGTCTGTCGCAATTTGCAAGAATTAAAATAAGTTTAAAGTTCAACATCCAAGTGGATTAAATGCTGCGTCTTGCTGCTTACTTCTGATGTCTCTCTCAACAGCTTATTGGAAACGAACCTCCCCAGGCATAACGGCACCGGAGTGGTGTCATTACAGGGCTGCAGCGCAGCGGGCTTCTTCCGCGACCGAGCACGGCCACTTAACACAAATTCACAAAGGTTTACTATTGTTTTTTTTACAAATTCAGGATAGACGACAAAGTCATGTAATGGCTGCCAGCAACATTTTTCTCTTGTTGCTGGCACTGGCAGCCAATCAGAGCACTCACTCTCGCGGGAGTATGCCTCCTGTGGAAGCGAGATGGCCCATGGGAAGTAAAGCATCCTGTGCCAATCAGAATGCTCTATTTTGAAATTAGAGCTCGTGTGAGCGTCGCAGACACAATTCAACTTTAAAAAAATGTACTTTGCTACCACAAAAGCAAATAGGAAACACGAGAAAAAAAATATTTACATAATAAATACAACCAAATTATTTTGAAAATATTGCTATGACAAAAAAATGGATTAAAAACACTAAATTCTAAAATACAACAGTTAATGTACCAAACATTGCCAACAATAGCCAAAAAACATAAATAAGAATACATTGAAAGTAATCAAATAATTTACCAAATACTACTACCATTCCAGTATCTTCTACTTCATTTTCCTAAAAAAAAAACAGCTACTAAAAGATATTTTAGCACCAAATTTTAACACATTCAAAAATACTGTAAAAAAATTTCCAACAAATAAACAAAATAAAACTATTTATCTAAGCATTAATCAATTAAATAAAAAACCATTAAAAATAATTAGCAATAATAAAAGATTATTAGTAATTTTAAAACCTTCCCACTATAGTTCCGAATAAAAACCAACAGCCCATTACTAATTACTCAAAATAACTAATCAAAATGTAAAGATTTAAATATAGTAACACACTAAACCTAAATCCATTACATAACTATTAAAACATTTAAATATTTATAAATTAATGAAATCTTTAATTTACAATACAATATTAACAACAACATTGAATTATTTATAATTTTAATAACTTCCCACCCTATTTTTCTCCAATCCCAACAACTCGCTACTGCATTATAAATTATTACTGTAATTTAAAATAACAAACATTTTAAATGACAATCTCTATAACAAAAACGTATTAACTATTATAGTGACAATATTATCACCTACATTTAGGGGCCGATTCCGATTCGGGAAAGAAAACCGTCCGATGATTCGTATTTGTAGCCGTTTCCGTACGAATCGTACAAATCCGTCCGAATCGCGTAGTATGATCCGTTTCACAAAAATACGTCCGAATCCTTGCGAACCGCACAAAAATCAAGCGAGAATCCGTACGATACTTACTCGGGAAATAAATCGTACAATTCGTAAACATGCTGTACGACCCTACAAGTACGATCCAAACCGGGGACAGAGAACGCGATTCGTACGGGAAAACGTCTTTGAGTATGAACTGTGATTTGTACGGAAAACATCGCGTATGAGCGAGCCACACAATCAAATATGATTCGAACCCCCCGAACGGAGAGCACGCGAACCCCGTATAAATGTCACATATGAGCGAGCCACAAAAGCAAATACGAATCGAACCCCCTCTTAACGAAGCGCACGCGAACCCTGGATAAACGTCGCGTATGAGCGAGCCCCAAAAGGAAATACGAATCGAACCCCCCTTAACGAAGCGGACGCGAACCCCGGATAAACGTCGCGTATGAGCGAGCCACAAAAGCAAATACGAATCAAACCACCCTGAAGAGAGCGCACGCGAACCCCATAAAACAGAACAAGGAGGGTGCAAACGACTCGCACAACACCACAAAACATATCTCCTGTATACAAACCATTGGAAATGAATGTCCTGGCCAGATCTAAACAGGCAAACAGAGGGCCTAACTCAGATCCACCCCTTATAACACACCCACCAACATTTCAAACTAAGCCCCACCCACAAATGGACCAATAAAAAGGGCCCACACACACAAACCATGATCCTTTGCAAAACACAAACAACTGCACACATCCACCTTCACACATACCCCAATCACATTCAGACCCACACCCCCATTCACATTCATACCCACACTCCCACATCCATACACACCCTCACCCACCCCCCAATCACATTCACCCCACACCATGTCCGCACACAAAAATCCGAAGTTCACAAAGGAGGAGATGGAGATCCTTGTAGATGAAGTCGTCAGAGTCGAGCCACAGCTGTTTGGTGCATTGGTCAGACGGACCAGCATAGCTGAGAAAACACAACTGTGGGAGAGGATCGTCAATAAGGTGAATGCTGTTGCACCCATCAGACGCACCAGGACTGAATGCCAGGCCAGGTATTACGATCTGCGGAGGATGGTGAAGAGAAATATGGACGCCGACTACCTACAGAGCCAAAACACTGGAGGTGGTGGTCCCCGCAGACCAGTACAGTACCATCCCTGAGAGGAGAAGGTCATGGCCCTGCTACTACCGGTGGGTGTACATAGCATTGAAGGAGTCGTAGAGCCTGGTGAGTATACAACCAACTCATGTAACATGGAGGTAATGGCATCTACACTCCAAGTACAAGCAATGGGCGCAACAAGCGCCAAGCGCCAGCTGCCATAACTGCAGGCAAAAACAACGCAAATGCCACTAACATGTGTATGCCCCATTGACAAACCAAGGCCATGCAATGTCCCAAGCTACAGGAAGCACAGACCCAAGAATAGACGTCCAGTATTCTGGGAGGGTGGGTGTCACTAAATGCATTGTGGGACCCCAAATCTGACCCAATTTCCTGTGCATCTGCAGGGGGGGCAAGGGGGGCTCTTGGCCCCCCTGGATCGCCAGTGTTTTTGGTGTGGGCCCAGTCAGGGACCGCCCTAGTCCATGCTTTACAAATGGTCCCATTGTCCCAGGTGGCAGCACCCACCATTGGGTGTGAAGGGTGCAAAGGGGTTGCTGAGAATTGTGCAAGGCAGAGGGGAGGAGGGTGCAAGGGGTAGGTTGAGAAGGGTGCAAGGCGGAGGGTGAGAAGGGTGCAAGGCGGAGGGGAGGAGGGTGCAAGGGATAGGGTGAGAAGGGTGCAAGGCGGAGGGTGAGAAGGGTGAAAGGCGGAGGGTGAGAAGGGTGCAAGGAGGAGGGGAGGATGGTGCAAGGGGTAGGGTGAGAAGGGTGCAAGGCAGTGGGCCAGAAGGGTGCAAGGTGGAGGGTGAGAAGGGTGCAAGGTGAAGGGTGGGAAGGGTGCAAGGCGGAGGGGAGGAGGGTGCAAGGGGTAGGGGGAGAAGGGTGCGAGGCGGAGGGTGAGAAGGGTGCAAGACGGAGTGGAGGAAGGTGCAAGGGGTAGGGTGAGAAGGGTGCAAGGCGGAGGGTGAGAAGGGTGCAAGGCAGAGGGCCAGAAGGGTGCAAGACAGAGGGGAGGAGGGTGCAAGGCACAGGGTGTGAAGGGTGCAAGGGGGAGGGTGAGAAGGGTGCAAGGCGGAGGGTGAGAAGGGTGCAAGGCGGAGGGTGAGAAGGGTGCAAGGCAGAGGGCCAGACGGGTGCAAGACAGAGGGGAGGAGGGTGCAAGGGGGAGGGTGAGAAGGGTACATGACGGAGGGTGAGAAAGGTGCAAGGGGGATGGTGATGAAGCTAAAAATCTGCCCACCCCTATAAACATCTCTGTGGATGCCCATGTCCAATTGTACTCATCCCATATGGCGCAGGTACACAACCATGCAACATTCTCAATGCACATGGAGTGTGAATGTACTGACAAGTTAGCTGACACTGGGCCCTGGAGTAGGCAGCACATGGCTTTGTCACTTTTAAGCACATGCTGTGTCAAAACCCTGTGCATGGCTGATGCAGGCGTAAGGAATGAAGCAACATTGTACAGATAGGGCCCCACAGACCATTGCTGGAGCTGTCTTGCGCTGGTGATGCTACTCCAGCAATGCGGCTACTTATACAGCACAGATGTGTGATGCTGCTGACCCATTTTTTCCACCATGGTGCTCCACAATGTGAATGCATTGCATCTGTGCTGGCACAGGTGTGGTGCACAATGACTGGTGAATCGCTGCTGATATGCAGGGCTGGACCAGTTATAGTAAATATGCCCCCCGTGTCAATGATTCAGGAGCACATATCAATCGGACCCCACAACATACCCATCCACAAGTGAACATTGAGGACAATCCACAGCATGGACAACTACCAGGTGGAACAGTGCCAAATACAATGTGTATGAGAAATGGATGTTGCATTACATGGCATTAACATTGTCTGTCTCTCACACCCACAGGGCAACGTGTGGAATTGAACCCCAATGATGGGGAAGATGATTCACAGTTCCAGGCTCTGCAGGACCCTCATCCCACCGACAGCTACGCCTCTCACCACTCCATGGATGCCCCCGACCTACCTGGCCCCTCTGGTGCCCGAAACCGCGCAGCATCTGGATCAGACACACCTGCGCCAACCGCCACCACCATTCCTGCCACATCGCAGCAGACAACTCGGAGCCCTGCCCACACTCAAGAACTGAGCCAGTCTGACAATGAGGGACAAGGTTCAACGGGGACCCTGGAGGGGGCAGACAACACCACCACTGCCATTACTTAGGGGTCCCGTCGTGCCGATGTTCCCACAATGGCAGGCCAGGCTCGTGTGGGCAGGGGTGGCGGGAGTAGCAGCAGGCGGAGGCGAGAACCTGACCAAACAGCTGCAGGTCCCGGTATGTCTTAGCTCTGCAACATCATGGAGGCATGCCGGCGGGACACCAGGGAGTTCAGCCAGGTAGTGGGGGCCCTTACAGAGATAAATAACCTGCAGGCCTAGCAACACGCCAGTCAACAACAACACTAAGGACGGATGGAGGCAAGACTGGCTGAGCTCCTGGCGGTGAAAAGGGACATTAGCCATTCACTCTGTCGGATTGCTGACAACATGCAGCACCCTCCCTGTGTCACCAGGCAAGGCACTTCAAGGCAAAGACGGTTACCAGGCACAGGGAGGGAGGAGGAGGAGAAATTGTCTGACGGAACGTCCCGTGCATCATCAAGGCCTGCATATGAGGGTCCCCCAATTAAGGTGGGCCGTCCACGGTAGACACACTGAGAGGCAGCGGGCCATGCGCATCTCCCAGGACACCTGGTCTGGCACATGGAGTCTGTGTGCAACAGCATCACCTCATTGACTGTCCTACTCTCCCACATGGACTTGCTGGTTGCAGTCTGATCAATGATGGCAAGCACTGTGGTCTGGACTCTGGTGACTCAAACTGCAAGGCATCACATCTGCATCTCCCTTTGTGAACTTTGGATTCCCCCCCTTTTTGTACAGCACCCATCACTAACTCATGTTTCCCGCACAAGAATGATAAATAAACAAATCCAACACTAGTGAAATTGATGTTGCAGTCATTTACCATCATTCTACAACCTACGTGTGGGAATATACCAAAGTATTCCACAGTGTGGAACAAACTCAACCCATCCGTACACTGGGATCTGAGTCCGGTCGAGGACACACATAGGTCACAATGTATTATCAAAAACATACATGGAGCGCTATACTCACCTGTGATGGTTTCAATCTGCTGAGGGGGGGAGGGTTTGCCATACTGCTCAGACAGACAGTTTTGGAAGAGTGTAATGAAGGTGTAGAGGTCATGGGTCATGTGGAGGTGCCCAGGGAGGGAGTACTAGGTCTGTATGTTGATGTGGGAGAACTATCTTCCGCATGCAGTTGTACTGTGGATGTGAAGAATGGTGAACAGGGCAAGGTTGGCTGGACGGATTTGGTGCAAAGGGGTGTTGGATGGAAGACATCCATGTTCGTCTTCGGGGCTGGGGTTGTGGAGTGCTTCCTGAGTGTGCCTGAGGACTTTGAAGGTGATCCTGCTGTTGAGAGTGAGCCTATTGTAGGTATCTCAGGTGGACGGTCATGTGGCTGTGGCAGGGGATGTTGAGGATGAGGTGTGCTGATGCACCCTGTATGTGCACAAGTCCTCCTGGAGTCTGGCTGTTGTTCCTGCGTAGAGGGCATTGCTGTAGTAGAGCCGGCTGGTGTCGTGTACCTGGGTGACTGTCTGTCTTGACTAGGAGTGGATCTATCTGATTAACATTTGCTGCATGCAGAGGGACTTGCAGAATGAGGTAGAGATCGTGTTGATTTGCATGGTTATTGTTAGCGAGTAGTGTACGATGAGCACCTGCTTGCGTGTGTGGCCAATGTGTGCTTGTGCGCTGCCGAGGCTGCTGTGACACAAGGAGTTGTCCCAGCCGTAAGGGGACATTCCTCAGATGATGAGCCCAGTCTTGTCCAAGTCCAGCCTCATGTGGCTGATGTTCCTCCATATGTCAATGCACCTCATGCCTTCTTGAAGGTTGGATCTGGGAGTGGCTGGGTCTTTGGTGAGGGTGAGGAGCAGCTGGGTGTCAATGGCAGAGGAAATGATGATGAGATCGTGTGCGCAAGTGATGTTGGCGTGGGGGGTCATGGAGACAAATGTAGATAGTCACACTGAGGGATGAGGCCTGGGCCCGATGACCCCAGTGTACTACTTGCCGAAGGGGGGAGGCGGACTCCCTGTGCCTTGCTAGTGAGGTACTTGGGGCTTTCATACTGGGCCTTCCTCTGGATCCCAGTATTGGAGATGTGTGATCTGATACCGTGGTACCACATGGTGTAGAATGCTGGATAAGAGGTCAATGGGGTGAGGGTGGTGTACTCACCATTGTTGAGCACGGTCCAAGATGTTGTTGGTGGTGGCAATGAGGGATGTTGCAGTGGGTGATTACTGTGGAAGATGGTCTGGTGCGGGTTGCCTGGAGAGGTTTGCTTGGAGTGAGATGGTCAGTTGCCTGTTGACTGTCTTCTTGATGACATTTGCTGGGTAGGGAAGTAGGGTGACGTTCCAGGAGATCCTGCGGTACTGCCGTACGTCGTCAAAGAAGGACCCGGGTTCCTGCATGCCTACAGCTCCCATGGAAAGTGGCATACTCAAAGGAGACATTAATGACGTCCCGGAGGTGGGCCTGAAGGATGGTGTATGCTGTGATTGAGGTGTTGTGTGGGAAGGGTCCAGATGGAGAGCCGGAATGGATGGTGTACCTGAGCCGGGTGGTGTATTTGCTGCTGACGGGAGTCCAGGACCTGAGGGGGGGGTATGTCCTGTGGAAAATAGAGCTGACTGCCTCTGTGTGGCGAGGCTGTCCTGTACGCCCATGAGCTTGCAGTGGTAATAAGTTGCAAGGGATCCCCTTGGCCTTGCAAGGGTGGGATGTCTCTTGGATAGAGAGCTGGAGTCAGATAGTTCTCTCACAATGCCGATGAGGTCATTCATGTTGTGTGTGTTGGTGCCTAGGCCATACCTGAAGGTTGCCCTCTTGTCCGTGCTGATGATATGGGGATGTCTGTGTGTTGTGGATTTCAGGGCTGAAAGGTCACTGATGGTTGTTTGTTTTACAAGGTTTGCACATGAGTCTGGCTAGACCTGTATGAGTCCAGTAGGTCTGCCTTGACCCAGGTGGCTTAACTGTTGTTGTGCTTCATAGGAAATGCTGCCTATGTGGGAAGAGTGTTGGGTCAGTGGCTGATCCAGTGTGTGCAGTTGTAGGGTGTGGCGGTGTCGCTGGTTGGAGTGTCCTGTGTGAGGCTGCCACACAGCTCATTTGTGTTGACTTTGGTCAATCGTTCTTGGTGGATCTGTAACGGAGTGTGGTGCAGTGTGTTGTTTTTTGGGCAACTGGATGCAAATGTTGATGTACCAATGCAGGAGGGTGCTGTGGTTGTCCTCCAGCCAGGAGTTGCTGTCTCCCTGACCCATGTAGTCTGTGTAGGTGAGGACACTGTGTGCTGATGTAGTTGTCCAATGTCTGAGTACCCAATCTGTAAAGCCGTTTCCCATCTCTGTGGTCTCAGTATATTTTACAAATTGTCATATGAAGCCTCGGTGCTCTAATTGCAGATGTGTAAATCCAGTTCCCCTACTGACCCCTTGCCCGCCAAGCTATACAACATCCTTGCTAAGAGTCCAAATCACCATTTAATCTCCATCTGGAACATTTCCCTCAAGTTCGGCTCTAATCCGGATGTGTGAGACATGTGTTCCTCCTGCCCATCTTAAGAAAAGCCAACGCAGATCCTGTATCTCCTTGTAATCATAGACCTAACTCTCACATACAAGCTCCAGCCAAGCTTTAAGTGAACAATTCCTTGCAGCAACTGATGGCCTTTGTTGAAGATAATAGCCTCTTTCACGACTTTCAATCCAGCTACAACCCCGGATATAGTACGGAGTCGGCCCTCCTTGAAATGCAGACTCTATACACTGGGCGGTTGACGGAGGTTCCAAGGCGGTGTTGATGCTGTTAGACTTGTCTACAGCATTTGACACCGTCGCATATCCCATTCTTCTGAACCTCCTTAAGACCATAGGCGTGGGGGGCTTCATGGTGAACTGGATATTGTCCTTACTATCTGACTGCACACAGCAGGTCCAGACCTATCCATCCATCTCCCCAGTCGAATCACTGAAGTGGGGTGTGCTGCTGGTCTCTGCTCTGAGCCCTCTGTTTTGTAATATTTACTTAACCCCGCTGGCTGCATCGATTGCCTTGTCTGAACTTGAAGTCAAAATCATATCATATGCTGATGAGCCCCAGCTGCTATTCACCTTGAATGCTGTGTGTGCCGCTAATTTTGACACACTAGAAAATAGTCTCTAGATTATTGTGGCCTGGATGTACCACCATTTCTGAGAACCTAATACAGTTAACACCGAGTTCTTATTTATTTAACCAACCTTCTCCCCTCTCTTCCAATCTGTGGTGGCCAGAGGAACTGGCCATTGCTCCGGCACACAAGGACTTGGTCAGGAATCTGGGAGTTAGATGGGACAATCAGCTATCCCTTGCCACACAGGTACAAGAGGCGAGTGCCGCTTGTTTTGGCAATATTAAACTCATCAAGAGAATTATACACTATCTGCACATTGTAACCTGGAAAACGGTGCTTTACGCACTGATTACCTTCCATTTACACTACGCAAAAGTCTCATACGTGGGTCTCACATTAGGCTTGCTCCGTATACTGCAGACAGGCAAAAACGCTGCTGCCTGCCTGGTCTGTGGAGTCTCGCTTTGACAACATATCTCCCCGTGTCTTAGACTACTCCATTGGCTGCCATGGCTACACGAATAGAATTCAAGGTGCTTACACTCGCCTTCTGGGCAGGACAAGGCCGTGGACCGGTCTACCTTAGGAGGAGACTGCGTCCCTATTGTCAATCACGATCTCTACGTTCCAATGACAATCACTTGCTCATTAGTCCTTGCTTAGCTAAGCCTAGATCAGGAGGTGAAACCTCTCAGGTAGGAACCAACCAAAGTTGGACTAAGCTACCTCTTCCGCTGCGTCTGATTCTGTATGAATGTGATTCTCGCTAAGCCCCTAAGACCTGGATATTTAGCCTGCTAGATCAGTTGCTCTTCAGTATGCTGCCTCATTTCGGCACACTACAGCTCTGGGACAACCCTGTTGGCTTAGATGTGCGCTCAATATATGACTATTATAATTATTGTAGATGGCTTAGCAGAATTGTGGGCGTAGGCCTGGAGATCTGTAGATGATAGTTAGACTGACGGTGGTCTGGGGGTTGGTGTGAAACCTGAAGTGCAGATGTTTCACAATGCTGAGTAAGTCCTTGGTTTTGTATGTGACTCTGAGGGGGTACTTCTTATAAAATTGTAAAATTGCTATGTATCGTCCTGGCGTGTTGGTGTGGTCCCTGTGGGTGATCTCGTATCCGTCTGGCAATGTTGGTGTAGTGTGCTGAGGATGCGTTCAACCAGGTAACTGTAATGAAGGCGATGTGTGGGGCTGTTGTGTTGGCTGGTGGATGTAGCGGGTGTGCAGTAGGAGGCACATGACCTGGTTGTACGGACAAGTCTGTCATGCGGGGCAGCGCGTTGTTGGCAGTAGGAGTTGCACACACAGCCAGCAAAGCTGTAATGGTTGCGCTTAGGGGTTGCCTGATAGCAGGTGGATGAATGTCTGGTGTTCCCTGTTTTGAGGGTGGCTGGAGCATGAGTCTGTTGTGTTACCTGCGTCATGGAAGGACCAGAGGGTCTTGGACTGTGCACGTTGCAGGCGCAGACGGTCCTGCCTTTGGCACGAAGGTGGTTCAACAGTGGCACTGACAAGCTGATGCCTGCATTAGCAAAGGGTGGAGGGAGGGAGGAGCATCTGGGAGGTGTGTGTGTTGCAGAATCAGGGCACTCGGTGGGGCGGTGCTGCAGGAGAGGCAGCAGCAGCAATGAGTGAACACATGATAGTGGAAGGGGTGAGACACCATGCAAAAACTAGCACAGAAAGAAAAGGAGGTTTGAAAGGCACAATGTAACCGGTGTATGGAAAGTAAGGAGTGTCTGGTTACTCATGGGTCACAGAACTAAAATGGAAGAACAATCACCATAAATGACGGGCACAGCATCAGGCACCAAAAGGCCAAGCTGCGCACAGGACACACTGCGTCAGCAGGTGTGGGCTGCCCGTTGTGTGTAGCAAGCTGCAACAATACATACACAACCATGTACTTCATGCACAATATGGATCATTAGCTATGATGCCACAGTACACATACTCCAATATGCACAATCTTTGTCAATTATGCCATAGATGACGCATGCAAACTGGCAAGAGATCTACGGTTACAGTAATGATGCATATTGTACTGTGTTGGACACATTTGCTATACAAATGGATTAAGTTTGTGTGGAGACCATGCTGCTTTAGCCAATGTCCATGTCCAGTGCCATTGCTCAGAAGAAAATAACAGTCATGCAAGGAGTTTACCTGTAATGCTGGTGAGACAATGTGCACAGGACTGCCTGGGACTGTTGGTTCCTTGAATCCTCATAAAGGTGCGATGATCATAGTGGTCCACCTCCCGATAGCCCCTTGTTCTGAGTATAAATTACTGACTCAAAAGGGTGATCAGGCGAGGGAAGGAAAGGAAGGGAACATCAGGGAGGGAGATCTGAAACAAAGGTAAACAAGCATAAGCATTCAACACATCTTGCCACTGAATCACAGAATACCTCAGGACCTATACTGTAACCGTTACACCTGTAAAGGAAAACAACAGCCACTGTATCATACTTGGCATCACAGTAATAAAATTATACTAGATCTGATGTTTGAACACGGACACATAAAAGGTAGCAGAGTTTTTCTGCAAAAATGAAGGGTGTATAACGCTGTGCAGGCTGCTTCAATGCAATTAGAGCCATGCAGTAATGAAGGTACTCACAGTCTATGAATAATGCTCCAATGTTCAAAAATACTAATGCGCTGCAGTGCTACTCACACAAAGGCAACAATCCATAGTTACCCCTGGCAATCAGTGAGGGTCAAGAAGGGAAATTATACATCACCAACAACCCTACCGTGACCAGGATATGCAGCACGCCAACAGAGAATCCTTGGATTGACGTCACCCGACTGGTGCAACAGAAGCATTTACATTTGCTACAGGACTACGTTGTGACGTCATCAGCGCAACGTTCCTGGCATCATGGGAATAAAAAGTTAACATCAACTGACCGAGAAGGCTTTCAAAGCAGTGTTCTCCACTGGCCCTGAGGAAGCTACGTGACAGTGACATGACATACTGGCACAAGGGGCAATGCATCCATACGAACGGACTCAGAGGACACTTGACAGAACATGTGGGACATAAGCTGGCCCACACCTTCACAACATGGTTGATTAGAAATCAAACTGTACTGGCACACAAGATTAAGTGGATGAGCTAAACACATCCTGCTGCACACAGTGAGGCTGCAATTCACCATGGAGCCTGTGGTTGTGATGTACCACACAATGTCAACACGTGGAATCCGCAATGTGTCAGGGTCAGGGTTGACACACATTGATGCCTTCACCAGAGGCAATACTCCACAACAGATGACTGTCAAGAAGGGTGACTGTCCTGTCATGTGAGTGGTGCAACATGTAATATTGATCCATGGTGATGAGACATGTATGGATGGTTCTTCAACATGCACAGAAACAGTTCCCACACATTCCCAAACCATACCAACCCTAAAAAGCCTGTTTGGATCGCTTACCTAAACTGACATTTACACATGTCCGTGCATGGAACGCTGATTTGGCCCATGTTGCAATCATCATGAGGATTAGCAGGAGGACTGAGATGACACAAACAGACAACAGGCACAGCAACCTGGGAATGACAGACACACAAGGGCTCACTGTTAAAATCTTTGCTAAAGACATGGGCAGGTACAAAACACGAACAATGTAGTACACATGTACATTTAAAGCTAAGTCATTGTGCATTTCAGTGTAGCATGACATCAGCACTTGCGTGACACATCAGAACACACATCAAAGTGACTTTGCATACAGTCAGCTGGACACACACATTGCAACACATGCCACTCAATACTACAAGCTTGCACACTCATTCGCAGTGACTCACCATTATGAGAAGAAGTTTCGTATGAGCTGACTCCGGATATCATCCTCCTCCTCCTCATCACTTGCATTGTGACCAAGCCCTTCATCCTCAACGGGTGGATGTTCCTGCTCCTCAGGATCCAGGATGAGTGGCACTACCTGCTCAACTGCCATGTTGTGCAGCATGCAGCACACGATGAAGATATTACAGACCTTGGCCGGGGCATATGGGAGGTATCCGCAGGTCTTATTGAGACACCGGAATCGGCTCTTCAGGACTCGAAACGTCCGCTCTATCACTCGCCTGGTCTGCCCGTGTACATTGTTATACCGCTGATCTGCAGCTGTTCTTGGGTTCCGGAGAGGTGTCATCAGCCATGGCATGTTGGGATATCCCGAGTCACCCTCAAATATCCATCATGTAAATAAGTGGTTCATGAGATGCAGACAGAGCAAAATATACTGAAACACACAGGACACACAGAGTTTACCCATCAACAAGACATGCCTGATCGTTGCACAGCTGCAGCATCATTCTTGGCACCTTGCTATGCCTCATGATGAATGCATCATGGCATGATCCTGGAAAACCTGCACAAACATGGGAAATCAGCATGTTAGCAAGACACACACCAGGGCATTTATTGAGTGATAATGTTTCCTGTTGCGATAAGCCTGTTCCTGAGCCTGTGGTGGCACCAAAGCCACACGTGTTCCATCAATGGACCCAATGACATGTGGCATCCCTCCCAGGGCATAGAAGTCACCCTTGACATCTCTCAACTCTTCAGGAGTAGGAAATTTGATGAATTCATCAATGTGCTCCAACATGGCTGCTAACACATCACGCAAGACAAGACTGAACATCGTTTGGGACATTCCACCTACATCAGCTATGGTTAATTGAAACGTACCTGTTGCAAAAAAATGGAGGGCTGCCATCACCTTTATCTTGGGGGTCAGCGAAGTAGGATAATTGTATTGCGATTGGAGATGTGGTGCCAGCTTGTTCGTCAAGTCCTGAATCAACTGTCGAGTGAATCTGTAACGTTGGATGCAGTCACGTTCCCTCATGGTAGCCAAGTCTGGAAATGGCCTTGGTAGAGGCGGTGCCATGCAGGACATATTTGGGAAGAATGGAGAATAACTGTCAAACAACATCAATGGCAAGGTACATAGCACATGCAAAACTGCTACTAGACATCATGTCACTATGGCGTCTGGCGTTTGCAATACATCCAGGACACATATGCCAGCTTGCTGGCACTCCTACGAAAACCCAGATACACCTGTTGTTTGCCTCAATAAACATGACATGCCCTGAAACAAGCTGCTGGTCTGGTCTGAGTGAACAACCCAAGATATCACTTGAGTGACACACGTCACCAAACCTGCAGTGGAAGGTTGTCAACCCATCCAGACAGCTGACTGCAAGGCACATGCACAGGTCACATGGAATAGCAAGAGTACATATCAAACACATTGCGATAAAGGTGTGCATGTGACAACAAAACGACTCAGCTCTTGTCAGGATGCAGACATGTGTGCCTTGGGAAAAATGATGTCTGGTGCCATCAGACCCAAAAGCTGTGGGAATGCACATGTGGCATGGTGTGCGTACATGTGAAACCATTCCCCATCTCAACACAGACCCATGTTAGATGCACCAACAGCAGATGCAGTTTACGTAACACAAACAACAAGCTCAAGGTTTGACATAACACACACCGGACATAGTCACATAGGGTCATGCTGAGCGTGACATGTCAAGTGACAAAGTGCCCCGGTCCCTGGCATCATGAGACAGGTGCCCATAGTGATGACTGTGCCATCCCAGTGTTGATGTGCATGGCTACATCTGCATAATGGTACACATGTGACAAGTGTCAAGGTGTTGTGTGCCACATAGTGCCCCATCACACATGACATGTGACAACATGTCAGCACACATCAATTGGGCAACAAGATCAGATGCCCTGTGCTATATCACTGTCTGCCACATCAAGGGCCTGCATATGTAAGTATGAAATGAAAAGAACTTGATACACATCCTTGTTTGAACCATACCCCTACATCCCTGCCATGTGTGCGCCTCGTATCACTATTGTAATGGTGCCATGCGTGAGCTTGTGAAATGCACCGTACCACTGCATTCACAACTACGTGTGAAACGCACCGTACCCCTGCATTCACAAATGCGTGTGAAACGCACCATGTGAAATGCACCGTACCCCTGCATTCACAAATGCGCGTGAAGCGCACCGTGTGAAACGCACTGTGCCCCGACATTACGTGCGTGTGTGCGCATCATCTCACTATTGTAATCGTGCCATATGCGAGCAAACCGTACCCCGACATTACATGCATGTGTGCGCATCGTCTCACTATTAAAATGGTGCCATACGCAACGTGAAACGTGGTGCACAGACATAATATCGACTCCACAATATCGAATGGACAAAATATCGAGTAAAAAATATCGAATATAATAAAATATCGAGAACAAAAATATCGACTCAAAAATATCGACATGACAAAATATCGATTAATAGTCTAAGTAAAAAATATCGATATTATGTTGAAAAAAGGTAAAAAATATAAAAAAAGTGTAATAGTAATATAAATTGTAGTTAATGTTTAGGAGCGGGATGTTGGGTTAATAGGGGATAAGGGTGGGGAGTAATTTAAAATAATTAATTAATTAATATATGTTTGTAAATATTTTTATATTTTAATTAATTGGGAAATAATTAATATTAATTAGTTAATTAATTTATATAAATTTCTATACAATTTGTATTAGTAATTAATTGGTAATTAAATAATATTAATTAGTTAATTGGAAAATAAATCATATTAATTATTTAATTAATTAATATAATTGGTAATAAAATGTTATGTAGTAATTAATTGGTAATTAATTATTATTAATTAGTTAATTGGAAATTAAATAATATTATTTATTTAATTAATTAATATAATTGGTAATACATTTTTATGTAGGAATTAATTGGTAATTAATTATTATTAATTAGTTAATTGGAAAATAAATAATATAAATTAGTTAATTAATTAATATAATTTGGTATAAATTTTGTATTAGTAATTAATTGGTAAATAATTAATATTAATTAGTTAATTACATTATTTAGAGTAATTGTTATATATATAATATTTTGTTATAGTTCATTAAATAATTGGTGAAAAATTTATTAATAATTACATGAAAATAATTACAGCTAATGAGCTAAAAAAATATCTTATTTGTTATTGGTATAAATTGTAGTTAATGTTTAGGAGCGGGATGTTGGGTTAATAGGGGATAAGGGTGGGGAGTAATTCAAAAGAAATAATTATGATATGGTTGTGTGAAATTAAAATTATCATTTAATTGGTAAAGATTAAATATTAATTTGTTAATTAATTCATATAATTTGGTACATATTTATCATTAGTAAATAAATAGTAATTAATTAATATTAATTACTTGATTTAATTATTATTAAATATTTTTTTCCATATATTGTTATTATTAAATATTTGTTTGGGAATAAATATTATAAATAATTATATTTAATTAATTACAGCTATTTTGCTAATATATTAACTTATTAATTATATTTAATTAATCATTAATAGTTAATTAAATAATATTAATTAAATTTGGGTACAGGAGGAATTTTAGTGTTCAGGGTCAGTTTTCTCTCTTTAGGTAAAGGGGTATTTTTATGTTTCAAGGTCAGTTTTCAGTTTTAGGGTAAAGGGGTATTTTTAGAATTCAGGGTCAGTTTTCAGTTTGTGGGTAAAGGGGTATATTTAAGGTTCAGGGTCAGTTTTCAGTTTTTGGGTAAAGGGGTATATTTAGGGTTCAGGGTCAGTTTTTAGTTTGTGGGTAAAGGGGTATATTTAAGGTTCAGGGTCACTTTTCAGTTTTTGGGGAAAGGGGTATAATTAATGTTCAGGGTAATTAATTATTATTAATTAGTTAATTGGAAATTAAATAATATTATTTATTTAATTAATTAATATAATTGGTAATACATTTTTATGTAGGAATTAATTGGTAATTAATTATTATTAATTAGTTAATTGGAAAATAAATAATATAAATTAGTTAATTAATTAATATAATTTGGTATAAATTTTGTATTAGTAATTACTTGGTAAATAATTAATATTAATTAGTTAATTACATTATTTAGAGTAATTGTTATATATATAATATTTTGTTATAGTTCATTAAATAATTGGTGAAAAATTTATTAATAATTACATGAAAATAATTACAGCTAATGTGCTAAAAAAAAATCTTATTTGTTATTGGTATAAATTGTAGTTAATGTTTAGGAGCGGGATGTTGGGTTAATAGGGGATAAGGGTGGGGAGTAATTCAAAAGAAATAATTAATTATGATATGTTTGTGAGAAATTAAAATTATCATTTAATTGGTGCAGTTTTTAGTTTTTGGGTAAAGGGGTATTTTTAGGGTTCAGGGTCAGTTTTCTGTTTGTGGGTAAAGCGGTATATTTAAGGTTCAGGGTCAGTTTTCAGTTTTTGGGTAAAGGGGTTTATTTAAGGTTCAGGGTCAGTTTTCAGTTTTTGGGTAAAGGGGTATTTTTAGGGTTCAGGGTCAGTTTTCAGTTTGTGGGTAAAGGGGTGTATTTAAGGTTCAGGGTCAGTTTTCAGTTTTTGGGTAAAGGAGTTTATTTAAGCTTCACGGTCAGTTTTAAGTTTGTGGGTAAAGGGGTATATTTTTAGGTTCAGGGTCAGTTTTAAGTTTTTGGGTAAAGGGGTATATTTAATGGGTAAGGGTCAGTTTTCAGTTTTTGGGTAAAGGGGTATATTTTTGGGTTCAGGGTCACTTTTCAGTTTTTGGTGAAAGGGGTATAATTAATGTTCAGGGTCAGTTTTCAGTTTTTGGGTAAAGGGGTATTTTTAGGGTTCAGGGTCAGTTTTCAGTTTTTGGGTAAAGGGGTTTATTTAAGCTTCAGGGTCAGTTTTAAGTTTGTGGGTAAAGGGGTATATTTTTAGGTTCAGGGTCAGTTTTAAGTTTTTGGGTAAAGGGGTATATTTAATGTGTAAGGGTCAGTTTTCAGTTTTTGGGTAAAGGGGTATATTTTTGGGTTCAGGGTCAGTTTTCAGTTCTTGGGTAAAGGGGTATTTTTTGGGTTCAGGGTCAGTTTTTAGTTTTTGGGTAAAGGGGAATTTTTAGGGTTCAGGGTCAGTTTTGGGTTTTTGGATAAAGGGGTATTTTTTAGGGTTCAGGGTCAGTTTTCAATTTTTGGGTAAAGGAGATTTTTTTGGGTTCAGGGTCAGTTTTCTGTTTTTGGGTAAAGGGGTATTTTTTAGGGCTCAGGGTCAGTTTTCAGTTTTTGGGTAAAGGAGAATTTTTTGGGTTCAGGGTCAGTTTTCAGTTTTTGGGTAAAGGGGTATTTTTAGGGTTCAGGGTCAGTTTCCAGTTCTTGGGTAAAGGAGTATATTTTTGAGTTCATGGACATTTTCCAGTTTTAGGGTAAAGGGGTATTTTTAGGGTTCTGGGTCTGTTTTGTGTATATAAAGTGTGAGAAATATTTTTAGAAATATTACAAATAATTGAAAGATTTTTGTGAAAAAATGTTGCTCTTTTTTATGCTAATAATAATTTTTTGAAATACTCAGCAAAAAATATACTACTAATATATGTTAATAATATTTTTAAAATATATATAAATATTTGACAAATTTTACACTATTACATTATACTAAAGTAGCTATTCTAATTTATACATGGTCAGTCTTCAGCACCTTTCCAGATATTACTTTCAATTGAGTAGGAATAGTAAATAATAATTGGTCAGTGTCCAGCAACTTCTCTGATAATACTTTGACTGGAGTAGGAATAGCAATTATTAATTGGTCAGTGTCCAGCACATTTGCATATAATTTTACATTAGTGTGTTATTATATTACAAGACAATGCAAAATGGATTTTTTCAAAAAACTTTATTACAATTTTCCAATTTGTTCATGTGTAATACAATACAATCACTATCAAATATAACATAAACATTTTTGGAAATATTGTATTTGCAGAATAACACATTATCATTTATGTACATGTTTTAATTTGTCACACAACATTTTTTATGTCAAAACAAAATATTATTATCAATCACTTTCTGTAACAAGTATTTATATTGAAATAAATAAAATTCTAGTTATTTTTCTGTTTCTTCCATTTATATTTAATAATGTTAATATTATATATTAATATTATTAAATATTTAATTTTAATATATACATTTTTATAAAGTAACATGACAATTATTATATTTGCTCAAGATATGGAAATACTAATTAAGACATTTTTTTTCACATATTTCTGACAATGTTGTTTTTAAATTATACATATAAATATATTATGTTGTTAACTTTATACCTGTAAAGGGGAATAATATGTTTAATAATAATATCTGGTATTGGTAAAAGATTATTTATGCAATTATATACTTTTATAATACTTAGACATTATTATAACAAAAATGTAATTAATAAAAATATTAACAAATATATTTATTATTATTATTATTAATTAATAAACTTAAACATTTATCTTTTCTTTTCAGAAATACATACATTCAGAGAAATAAAAATACATTATTTAAGGGCATTATTTATATAGTAAATGGTTATAATTTTTATCTTAATAATAATAAATAAGTTATATTATTTATTATTATTAATTATTTACAAAACAATTAATAATGTTTAGTTATAAAGAAACACAAACTTATTCCTATAAATGTACACAAAAATAAATTTTTTACATATATCATTTCAAGTGTTACATAATTATTTAATATTATTAATATATATTAATTAATATATATTAATTAATATTAAAGATATTTACATTTTTTTAACAGTTTAAATTATAATGAGTTTACTTTATTATTTTGTTACAATAACAATGTGTATGTATTATATTTTTATACTATAACATTGTATTTTCTATGATACCTTTTCAAAATTGGTTTAAGGGGACTAAGTTTTTTACCGCGTAAGGTTATTGCGCTTCATTCAAGACTGGAGAAGCTCGCGGTTGGGAGTTGCTTCGTGTGGAGAGAGGTAAGGTAAATTTTATATACCATTTATGACTGAGTGGTAATGTTTGAGGGTATATTCGAACTGTGTAGTGTTTTTGTGTGTATGTATGATTTGTTAATGTAGCGTTTAGGTGTAATGTCGTCGTTATAGATGCGTCGTGTATGTTTTAGTTCTAGTGTTATTTGAATTGTTAGGAAATGTCTTCTTACATGGTTAATGTTAATTGTGAGTGTATTTACAAATTTTATGGGCTATTTGTGGGTGGGTTTCGTTATGTATGTTTTTTTACAGGTTCCGGTTCCTCGCATGAAAACTACATGGAAGGAAGCGTGTTTTTTTTCGGAGATACTAATGTATGACTTATTATGGTTATATTTTTACGTGTATCTCCTATTTTTCGTGTTTGCCAGGAGCGGATTTTAATAATTTTAACCTTTTTTCGGGATTTTTGAGGGTTTTGTATTGGATTGATACATTGGTATGCGTCACCGTTTTTTTTTTAAAGTTGTGTGTATATCACTTTAAATACTAAAGTGTCCACACTACTGTTTTCGGGATTTCCTGGAGCGTTTATTTTATTTTTACATAATTTTCGGGTTTTTGATGGTTTCCCATATTGGATTTTTCGTACTTTGTAATGGATTGTATGGATTGTAATTAGCTTCATTACGTCTCTTTCATCTACAGAAATTGTAATTATTTTTATATTTCTATTTATTGGGTGGGAAATGTCGATCTTTATGTAGTGTGTATGTGTGATGTAATTATAAATATTGCATATTTGTTCAGAAATAATGTGCAAAATTTTGATAAGTTTGTAAAACAAATATGTCTTATTTATAATTGTTTAGAAATGTTTATGATTGTTATATGTATCATTATTGTAAGAAGATATTAGTATATTTAGTCGACATTTTTATAGTAGGGTTTTAGCTATTATTGCCAGATATTCTAATCCTCTAGTTGTAGGGTATAGTGTGACTTGACTTTGCAGTAGTCGGAACATTTGTTTAGTTTGTTTACTTAGTTTTGGACCAATTTGGGTCACAGATTGTTCCATTCTTAGTTCTTGATAGCTTTGTTCTTTTATCAAAGCTTCTAGTAGGTTATGGAATGTGGGTCTTGTTCTGCTTGAGGTAGCTTGGAAAGCATTATGCCACCCTTCTACACTGTTGTTGGTTTTAGACTCTTGGTTTAAAGTACTAAGATAGACATTCCACCAAGGGATTTGGAATTTGGGTTGGCGTCGATGTCCAGATCTGTGCAACCTTCCCACCCAAGTATCTTCGAAATAATCCAATAATGGGGTTAGTTTATCTTCATTCCTCTTGTAATATGTGCTGTCAATTAATAAATTATAGTGTTCCGCTACATCGGTAACAGGAACGTAGGCCAGTGCTATCAATTTTTTAATTTGATAGGCAAAGGTGCTATCTGTTGAGTACAAAATACTTAAAGTTGATTTTTGGAGATGTCTCCATATGCTCTGATTGAAATGATAGTAGCAACCCTGGATTGCTGTGTGGGGAAATAATTTCAAAATGCTATTAATCATAGCTAATTCGAAATCAATAATTATTTTTTCTGGAAAAATATTATTGATTTCATTTTTGAGAACATTTATTATTTCTGTGTAAGTGTTTTGCTGTTTGTTTGGTAGCAAACAGTAAATGAAAGGGATGTTATAGTTATGGTATAACCCGTGGATGGAATATAGTTGATAAAAAGGTTTTGGGCATGGTTTAAATGTTCCATCCATCATCCATTGGGGACACTGTTGGATTTTTCTTAAATTACTTGCAGTTGCAAACATTATGATTCTGTTTGTACTGCTTTCATTGTCAAAAAGGATAAATTTGTCTTTATTGTGTGTGATGGACATTTCTGGTGAAATAATAATTTCCTCAAAAGTAGTAGGGTTGGGTGGGGTTGTGGAAGTGCGTCTTTTAGTGTATGCAATTGTGCGTTTTAGGGAGTCAATAGAGGGTAGTTGACCTGAAGCATGGGCTGGGACTTTTAACAGTTCCTCTTTAAGGATTTATGTTGTTGGTCTATCACTTTGTGTGCTAGCAGTCTTTTTACTTTCTAAAGCATCTCTTATTTCAATTTCTGTGACATTGGGGGGATGATTGTGTTCCCTGGTAAATAGCACATTAGTCTCCTCTGTATTAGCCCTTCCATAACATTTGTTTGAGTAATATTTTGTACATTTCCAGAAAACTTTTCTACCACTTTGTCTTTCCTGGCTATAAACATAACCCATATAACATAACAGTAATTTATTTTTCTGTGACATAACAAATTCTGCACCTTCTGTCATTTTGTTTTACTTGTTCTAGGAAAGAGTAGAAAGAAACAAAATCAAATAACATATATTTCACTTAGTGGTGCTAACATAATTAATGTTGTATTTATACTTATGTTTACTAAAAGTAGTAATCACAAATGCAGAACTGTATTTTGAAGGACTTTCTTGTATGTATTTCTTTATTTACTGTTGGTATGAAAATATAGAAATACTAAGTTAATGTTTATACATAACAAACGTTTTTCCTAGGAAAAAGCAGTTTTTTAATTTGCTTAGTACTACATTTGATGTGAACATTACATATACTTACTTGTTTAAATAGTTGAGTTGTAGTATTTGGTGGAGTACATCAAGGTAGTAAAGTTTAGATCTGTAGAGAAGATAGAATAAATACATGTCACATATGATAAAAATTATTTTGAAGCGTTGGGAAATTGGAAATATTAAGTATACTAACTTCTAAATATGTACTTTTCTTTGCTGCAGGTAGAATAGATGTATGATGTATTCACAATATATGTAGAGGAAATATAAAATACATAACATGGTGTTAAGAACATAGTTCTTGTTTTTATTGGAAGTTTTAGACAAATTGAAGTATACTTACATTTTTTACAAGGGTAGTCTTGTCTTTTGGTATAGTTGATGTAGGATGTTTTTTTTGGATCTGTAGGGAAGATGTAATATGCAAGATATGTTGTTTAGAAATTAGCATTTTAAATATTGGTTGTTAACTAACAAAAACATATATACTTACATGTTTAATTAGTGTAGTTCTATACATTTGTAGTGTTGAAATCGGAAAATCGCTGAATATCTGTGAATAAAATGTTTTAAATTAAGTATGAATCTTGTGAAATACTGTTTAAAAACAGCTGTAGTTGTATAACAGACCATTAATATATACTTACAATCTTATTTTGCAGGGGAAGAAATAGGAGCATGTATTAGGAATTTTTTTGTAGTACTTTCTATCAGAAAAGTAGGAGGAGATAAAAATTAAATAAGTGGAAGAGTTAGGAGATATAAGTAAAATAATAGACTACTAATTTACATTGTTAAATAATGGAATGTAACTTACTTGAATGATTATCTAGTGAGCTGGGTCTTTAAAGCTGTTTGTTCAGGAACAACATCTTCAGAGTGTTGGCATCTTCTTTCTATGGAGTTAGCAGCTTGCAAATGGTAGAATGCATTTATCCCTTTTATAGTATGTGTATTTTGTGTGCTTGGATTTGATTGGTTGTAGGATGAAAGGAAGGATTGTATAGGCTAGTTTGAATTTTTTTTATGTTAATTGGTGTGTTTGTTGATGTGAGAATGGTGGTATGTGGTGCTTTCCGCATTAAAGCAGGTTAGTTGTTAAATAAAATAGATGTGTAAGTGTAAAAATATTATGAAAATTTTAGTTACATGTAAGGATTCTTTTTAAAATGATAGAACGCATTTAATATAATGTATAGCAATGATGATAAATAGTAATGTTATAAAAGTAACAGGTATTATATGTAAAATGTTTTTTGTATAGAGCAATGGCTTTTATAGACCATTAATATGGTATTTTAGACATGAAAGGGTACAAAAAATAACTCGATATTTGTTTAGAAACGATATTTTTGTACTCTATATTTTAGTAGTCAATATTTTTGTAGTGTTAGGTGTAATTTCATGAACAACGATATATTAGTAGTCAATATTTAATAAGACGATATTTATGTACTCGATATTCTAAATACTCGATATTTTTTAGTCGATATTTTTGTATTTTGTGTAATAAGTATACAAAGTTGATATTTTTGTAGTCGATAATTATTCAACGATATTACTGCTAGTCGATAATGTGACCGTCGATAATATTTCAGTGATCCGTGAAACGCATCGTTCACGTGTGTGGATGTCAAAAAATACTTAGGGGACGAGTAGTAGGCCCTGAATGCAGCTTGGTTGTCAAGGATACTGAGATTTGAGTGTGATACAGGTGTCCTGCAAAGGTTAGTTGGGCAAAAATATACAATGTTGCAAAATGAATGTGGAGCTGAAGCTCAAATTTTAAACCATGCAAATGTGTGTAAGGGCCTTATGTTTAAAGGGATTGGATGAAACGTAGAATGCTAAGTAATCTGGCCTATCACACTGTACTCCTGAAACTGAAAGCCCCTCAGCAGCACTGATTTAAGGCTGCATGTGACTGTGAGAGAGCACTTGCCTGCACAACATTGGAGTGGACCACACTGCTGCTGTCTCTGCATTCCCTGGACTTTTATGTTGCGTACTATGGAGAGGGCAGCAGCATTCACTGAGGAGGAAAACCAGGCCCTGCTGGATGCCCTCCTACCACAGTACAGCAAGCTGTATGGGAGACCAGAGGAGCAGGTGAGTGCTGACTGCTCTAGCTTTGACTGCACACCTGTTGTGTGAGTGTTACAGCAGGCATTGTGTATTGGTGCGACAGACATGCAATGTGGTTTGTAGTGAGTCCCGGGTGTGTACATTGTGGTGTCTCCCATGCAGAGCATGATGTAGTTCATGTGTGTTCACTCCTCACTAGCATTATTCTTACTGTGACATTCAATGCATAGTGAATGACACATTCAGCCGTGCCACACCTTGGTGGCTTTATTTTCCCAAATTTACCGAGGTGTAACAGTGTTCCCCCCGGAGTGACAGCTGAATGTACTCACAGGGGGGAGCTTTACAGCAAGAGGGAGCATTCTGAACCCTGCTGACACCGCTAAGAGTCATTGTGCCATGGGGAGTGCTGCGGGGGGGCTTACCTTGCCGCCAATACCGCCAGGAGTCACTGGACGCCACCACCAGTGCCGCCGCTGCTCCGGGACTACAATCCCCGGCAGCCTCAGCGTCACGGCGTGCGCAATCGACGCAGGCAGCAGCGCCAGGAGGTGCATTTAGCCACCACAGCCCCCTGCGTCGTGGGACGCGCATGGGACGAGCCGGGCGAAGCCCGGGCCAAGGGCGGGCCCGTTTGAGCCCGTTCGAGAATGAGCGAGGACGGGACGGGGCCACCCTCTTTCATCTCCTATTTAAAAGTCGAATTTCTTCCATAATTGTTTTAGCATCCAACACTTGGCAGAGCCGTGTAGCGCCCGCCTAAAGTGCCGCTGATTATAAGAACTGTGATTCTTAAAATCGCCATGGCGGACGTAAAAGTGGGAAAGGGTAGAAAATGAATCCCCGGTGGGTCGTTCATTGGAACTCTTTACCAATTCCTCACGAGGGCTTCATCAATGCTGGCCCAGAAAATTGACATTACTGAAAAAAGGCTATCTCTGGATTTTAACCCCGACAAGCGGTCTTCTCTCGGTCGGTTGGCGCATGCCGCATCACCATTAAGGCTGGCACCACCTGAAGCACTCAATGGAGGAGGCGGCAGAGAGGGTCCTCCTCATCAGGTACAAATTGAAATCATACCCCAGGTATCCCCAGTAGGTGAGGTTGATCTATCCCCCGTGCAGAATATATTGGCAACCACGATTGAAGTCCTGGGGCCTACCCCCATGAACCTCCAAACCCGCTCCACAACCAGCCAAAATAGAGGGGCGTAAGCCGGTGTAGCAGCAGCTAAAAGGAAGGGGGGGATGCTCCAATGAACAAGAGTAAGGCAAAACAGCAAAAGTGCAATGGCAGGGGAAAGGATCAAACAACCACGGTTGTAGCGAGTCCACCAACGGACCAGAGGCAAGAATATGTCTCTAGGATACCCACAGACTGCCAGGATACATGCCACACAGACTTGGGGGACCTGGGGGAAGATTTTTGGGACAAAATGGAAGGTATCTTTGTCAAGACCTGTGGCCCTTTGCATGATAGATTGAGTGTTATTGAAAATAGACTCACCTGTTTGGAACAATTGCACTCTGTCGCCATAGGGAAAGTGATGGCTGCTGACCTATCAGTAACTGCGGGCCTTGTAGTGAGGCCCTCTGAGTCAACTGCCGTGTCCGGTATTCCCTCGGTATTGCCAACATACAAGCCCAGTAACCCGCCACCCCAGAGATCTCAGGGGCGGAGCCAGGGGGATTCAGTGGGTGAGGGCACTGCCAGGCACACAGAGGGGCACAGACATTCTGAGCGGCTGGGGGGTAGTGGGTTGGATAATCCACATGTTAGTTCATATAAAAGAATACATTTGGATCCCCCATCCTCTAGTGTGGAATCCCAGTGTCTGGATCTCCGTCCCACGTCCGCCCCGTATTTGGTTGTTCTCGCTGGAGTGCCAGCTCGGGACCAAGAAAGTAGGGAGGATTATCCTATCCTCAAGAACAAATGCATTCATTGGTTGAATCAGAATAGGCCACTGCCACCGCACGTATCGAGCGAAATGTTGTTTGCAAGGCGCGTGGGATGGGTAGGGCCACGGGCGAAAGATATACCGGGTGACTGCATTGTTATAAATTTTCGGGGCAGTAGGGTGGTGGACTACATTTCTAACTGGGCCCCTGGGTGCTCCGGATCACTGGTCCTATCTCTCCACCTGACCTATTTCTATCCTACGTCAAATGGGGCGAGAGGGTCACAGAACAGGCGTAATCAGGGTAGCCTGGGCCAAAGATTAAATGATTTACGGATCCCCAGGATGAGGATTAGCAACAATGGCCCAAGAAGTGATCTGCTTGCCCTTACCAATAGATTCAGTGTGTTAGGTCAACTAGATTGATGCACCTCCAGGGGCCCAAGTTGGCCCCTTGCTGGGGGAGAGGAGGGTTTGTCCACCATTGTCACAGAGGTTGAGGCTGGGCCTGTAGCCAGTGAGTTACCCGCTGGGGGAAGAGGAGGGTCTGTCCACTATTGTCACAGAGGTTGAGGCTGAGGTTGAGGCTGGGTCCTTAGTCAGAGAGCCACTTGAGGTATGGCGGATATACCCAGCCGACATATTAGAGGACGCGTCTGTTGAGGGTGGTAGCTCGAACTTAGTAGGCTGTGGAAACAGGGTGGGGGCGGAACAGGATACTATCAAAATTCTCTCCTGGAATGTGGCTGGGATCAAAAACAAACTGTTGTGCCCAGACTGCGGAGCTTTTGTGGAAAGCCACAATGTTTGTCTATTCCAAGAAACTTGGGCACTGGTAGATGAACAGAGGTGCGGGTACGCAACCTTTAACATACCGGCGGTAAAGAAGGGGAGAGGCAGACCTTCGGGGGGCCTTAGCACCTGGGTTGGCATCCACTTGAGGGTGCAGGCGGTTGAGGTTCCCACTGAGTCCCTAGATTTGCAGTGTGTGATACTCACACTTCCTGGAAACAGGCAAGTAGCAATTATTAACGTCTACTCGAGAAAAACGGTTAGTGGGAAGGAGTCCCCTACTATAGACCAACTCGCACAGTTTATTCGAACTTTGAACCCAGCAGTAGTGCTTATTGTGGGTGGAGATTTTAACTGTCAGTTTGAGCCACTTACTGACCCATCCCATGACGGCCCAGATGAAGAGGACCAGCTCTGGTTCATCCCTAAACCACAGACACCGGTGCTGAGAACATGGACCTCTTTGGTGCTACAAATAAATTCTCTGACTCTGACAACTTACCTTAGAGCCTGTAATGGGAGGACTAATTCAGACAGACCAGGCCAAATGACATTTGACAGAGAGGGCCAAAATTCCATTTTAGACTATATCCTGGTGGGAGCTAGTACCTGGGGTATGGACTCTGATTTTAAAATCTTCTCTAGGAAGGACAGCGACCACAATCCCCTGGTGATGTACTTGAAATCGGAGAGCTTGGGTCTCTCTAATCCAGGCCCTGATCCAAACTTAGTTACCTCTCCGCTATCTCTAGCTAACAATAGACGGAGAGTCAAGTGGCCACATATACTGGGCTCTCCTAACAAACTGGCAGAGGTTTATCAGAGGGCCCTGCCCTATCTTAGTGCTATGGCGGAGGTGGAGGAAAGTGCAGTAGCCAGGAAAGAGGCCCTAACCATTTATCAGGGGCTCGTACGGGACCTGGGTGGCGTGTTCTACCCAGATTAGAGACCCAAGGTGAATACAGCCACAGCCCACCCTTGGTATAATGCCAACTGTAGGAAGGCCAAAAGTGATCTGGTCTGTGCAGTCAGGCTCCAGGAGAAAGATAAGATCAAGCTCCATAGGTGTCTGTATAAGTTGGCTACGAAGAGGGCTAGAAAGGAGTGGGAGGCGGACAACTGGGAAGACCTAAGAACAGCACTCAAGGCCAAAGATTCAAAATCATTTTGGTCTATCGTCAGTTCTGGGAGTAAGGAAGGAAAACTGACGAATGAACCCAGCATTGCAGCTTTGGCTTGGGAATCACATTTTAGGGGGTTGTACTCCCTCCCGTGTAATGATGAACCTGAGATTTCTCTCCCAGGCCCCCCCCACGAGTATCGACTGGAGGGGGCCTGGGAGATTACACTTACGGAGGTTAAGTCTGCAATTTTGAAACTGGCACCGAATAAAGCCCCTGGTCTGGACAAGATACCTGGGATCTGTATCGTTGGGAGCCTGATATATGGGCCCCCTATCTTTGTGTTCTAGTCAATGGCATTTTAGATGGCATGGACCCGCCGGATTCATGGCGGGGTGCTGAAATTGTTCCCATTTACAAAAAAGGTTGTCCCCTGAAACCGTCAAACTGTAGACCAATTAGCCTTATAGATGTCACCCAAAAATTGATGGGTCGCACCATCCTGGGCAGGATGCAGTCTTGGATGGAGGAACACAAGGTTTTGTCCACCTTCCAGGCTGGCTTTAGGCAGGGAATTTAACTGTGGATCAGCTATTTAGACTGCAGGTCTTATACTGGAAAACAGTGACTGTAGAGGGTGGCAGCCTCTACATGATCTTTGTAGACTTGCGGTCAGCGTTTGATCTGGTGCCCAGAGGTAAACTCTGGATGGTATTACATGAGCTGGCCCTACCAGGTTACCTACTTAATGTCCTAGCCAGGCTCCACACTGATAACTTCGCCCAGGTGAGGTGTGGAAAACAGGGTGAACTGTCATCTCGCTTCCCTGTCAGGCAGGCGGTTCGCCAGGGCTGTGTACTGGCCCCCACCCTTTTTAGCCTGTACATCAATGGCCTGGTGGATCACCTGCTTGGGCTGGGAAACATAGATGCTCCGAGGCTAGTCACGGGACGGGTGCCCGCTCTGATGTTTGCAGACGACACATTGTTGTTGTCCAAGACATCGACGGGCATCCATCGTATCCTGGATGGCTTTGCGGCCTTCTGTGTCTCGCGGGGCTTGGAGATCAACTTGGATAAAACCAAGTTTATGATCTTCAATCCCCTGAGGCAGACACGCCCAAACCTGCTGTTAGGAGGGACCCCCTTAGAGAGAGTTAAAACCTTTGAATACTTGGGTATTACCCTGGGTGAACACTTCCAATGGGACCAGCAGCTGGCCAAAGCCACACTCAAACTAACAAGAGTGGTGGGGGGGATGCAGAAGCTCCACAGAGAGTCTGAGTTCAAACCGGCGGCCCCGGTCATTGAAATCTATAGTGTACAGGCTAGGGCAGTAGTCCTTTATGGGGCCGAACTCTGGGGTCACCAAAACTCGCCTACTTTGGCGAAGACTGAACATACCTTTTATCAGGAACATTATGGGACTCCCTGTGAGCACCCCACTTGTCCCATTGCACCTGGACCTAGGGTTGCTTCCCATTGAGGAAGTAATGTCTTCACGCCCTCTAACATTCTGGAAAAGATTGTGGTCCGTTCCGGAACTAGTGTCCTACCGAAATGAATTTAAGGACATATGGGATGCCCTGAGAGGTAAAAACATTAGGTGGTTGTCCCATATAAAGTCCACTAGTCCACTAGTAGGATAGGCCTACCTGAGCTCTGGGAGATCCCTGACGTTGCTTGCCTGGAGATCACCAAGGCTGAAGTGATTCGCCATTACAAGAACTACAATCTAACCAACCTCCAGGTGAGCCCTGGGGTGTGTAGACTGACCTCGGAGTTCCTTGAGGTAAAAGCAGAATATAGAAGGGAAGATTTTGGATGTGTTATTTCCTGCACAAGCAAGAAAACTCTATATGCAATTTAGATTGGACACTTTGCCCCTCAGAGTTTTCTCCAGTAAATGGGATAGAAGTCATTTGAAAGAATGCCCAGCTTGTGGACATCCTTTGGAAGATGATATACATGTATTTTTTTTCTGCCCGGGGTACCAGGGTGCACGCAAGTAATGGTTAATCCCTATTTGCCATAACTTGGGATTTCGCCAGTGTTTTCATGCCATGAGAGTCCTAAAGTATGACAACCATCCCCCTGTCGGTACAAAAGGGGGTGGTGACGGACGGAGCATCAGAACCAATCAAACACTCACACCCAGTCAAAAGATCTGGGTTTGATCCATCACCGTTCTTTAGCCCACTCTGCCACCCCAGTTCAGACATGGCTATATGCAAATCAGTCTGACCCTGTGCCTCCTGTGAACAGTCCAGCCCGAACTGCCAAGCCATGCCTTCCCTGGACCGGAAACAAGCTTCCGAGGACCGGTTTCTGGCATTCCAGCCGTCTTCAGCCCGGCTTGCTTGAATCCAGTGGCAAAGTGAGCAAGGGACTCACGTCTGACCATACCCAGCCACACTTATGGCGGCCAAAAGCGGTACAAAAGGGGGTGGTGATGGACGGAGCATCAGTACCAATCAAACACTCACACCCAGTCAAAAGATCTGGGTTTGATCCATCACCGTTCTTTAGCCCACTCTGCCACCCCAGTTCAGACATGGCTATATGCAAATCAGTCTGACCCTGTGCCTCATGGGACAGTCCAGCCCGAACTGCCAAGCCATGCCTTCCCTGGACCGGAAACAAGCTTCCGAGGACCGGTTTCTGGCATTCCAGCCGTCTTCAGCCCGGCTTGCTTGAATCCAGTGGCAAAGTGAGCAAGGGACTCACGTCTGAGCATACCCTGCCACACTTATGGCGGCCAAAACCGGTACAAAAGGGGGTGGTGATAGACGGAGCATCAGAACCAATCAAACACTCACACCCAATAAAAAGATCTGGGTTTGATCCATCACCGTTCTTTAGCCCACTCTGCCACCCCAGTTCAGACATGGCTATATGCAAATCAGTCTGACCCTGTGCCTCATGGGAACAGTCCAGCCCGAACTGCCAAGCCATGCCTTCCCTGGACCGGAAACAAGCTTCCGAGGACCGGTTTCTGGCATTCCAGCCGTCTTCAGCCCGGCTTGCTTGAATCCAGTGGCAAAGTGAGCAAGGAACTCACGTCTGAGTATACCCTGCCACACTTAAGGCGGCCAAAAGCGGTACAAAAGGGGGAGGTGATGGACGGAGCATCAGAACCAATCAAACACTCACACCCAGTCAAAAGATCTAGGTTTGATCCATCACCGTTCTTTAGCCCACTCTGCCACCCCAGTTCAGACATGGCTATGTGCAAATCAGTCTGACCCTGTGCCTCATGGGAACAGTCCAGCCCGAACTGCCAAGCCATGCCTTCCATGGACCAGAAACAAGCTTCAGAGGACCGGTTTCTGGCATTCCAGCCGTCTTCAGCCCGGCTTGCTTGAATCCAGTGGCAAAGTGAGCAAGGGACTCACGTCTGAGCATACCCTGCCACACTTATGGCGGCCAAAAGCGGTACAAAAGGGGGTGGTGATGGACGGAGCATCAGAACCAATCAAACACTCACACCCAGTAAAAAAATCTGGGTTTGATCCATCACCGTTCTTTAGCCCACTCTGCCACCCCAGTTCAGAAATGGCTATATGCCAATCAGTCTGACCCTGTGCCTTGATAAGCGTGGCTCAAATCCACCTGAGTGACTTACCGCACTCACCTATAATTACCCAATAATAAGTCAGCCGGACAGTGGAGAAGAATAAACAAGCAAATTTATTAGGCCACAAACTCCCATATGAGAGGGCCCTGTCCGACCTCACCCCTAAAAGTGTGCCGAGAGGACTGACTCATATCATCACAGTAACACATTATAATACGAAAAGCAGAGTAAAACACGCCCATAGTGGAAAAGTACTGGACCCCGGAGAGGGTGAACAATAGCCTCATACAAGAGGCATCTGCACCTGTAATAGCAACATTTCTGTTATCTCGTCCCAAGGACACGGAGCCAGGCCTTAGCATCTCCAGCACATGAGAACAGTGTGATAAGGGGTTTCGCTAGTAGTTTCAGTCACAGTAAGCCGAGAAGCAAAAACCGCTGACATGTGGAATATTCCTATTCCTACGGGAGGGGGAATGAGCAAGTGCAACTCACGCACAGAGAGAAATGCTTCAAAATGGTGGCACACAGGCTAAGCTAAGAAAACTGAAATAACGTCACACGCATGAATGATATAAAAGAATATGAACATTAAATGCATAAATGAATATATCATTAGTTAGACACATTCTGCTAACTCATAAGCCTAATGTATGCAGTGGGCGGGGCATGGAGAAATGAAACCTATCAGACCGTCCTTTTAGCAGATTGTGGCTAACTTTATTAACCAAAAGGAGGGCCTTTACATCAATGTCTAAGGGCTGGGACAGCATACTAATCAAAAATATCGTCATCAATAAGCATTAACCAATGAATATCATGAAGCTCAACATCATTGGAAACAGGATATTGTCTAGTTGGTCTTTTGGAAACTCGTATATTGCTGGCGCACATAGAACAGCAAGGGGGGAGGCAATAAACACAGAGGCAGCAAGTCAATAGTACACCAATGATCCCTACAATACCCATCAGAATTTTCCAACCCCAGGAAGAGAAGATGCCCCACAACCATGTCTGTAGTGACCAGGTGCCAGTGTCCTGATGGAGTTCGGCCGCTATCCTATGGAGCTTCTGTACAGCTAAATTAACCGTCGGGGCGGAGTCAGGGATATACACACAACAAGACGTCCCGATGACGTGACAGGCTCCACCCCTATCTGCAAGGATGACGTCAAGCACCATCCTGTTCTGAATCGTAAATAATCTCATAGCCTGCATCTCAAGAGACATATTGGCCGCAATATCAGCCTCCGTATTCACTACCTTTTCCATTACCCTCGAGAGACGTCTAATGGCTCTACTGTTAAAGATAGGACCCCAGAATGGTAATAAACCCTTAGAGAAATCTGTGAATTGCTGCCCAGAGGTGTCAGTCTGATCGACGTCCTCAACATGGAGGTCCCTCCTTTTACGCTGTCCTTGCATAATGGCAAACCTCCGGTGAGTTTTATGATAATCGGAAGGTGCCACATAAACAGGTGGGAGCAAATATGCTAAGTAACAGGTCCCACCCCAACCCTCAGGTAACCACAAATACCCATTACCCCCACATACAAAATAGATATTCGGAGGAGTAACTAGTGAAGGACTAAGAGGCAGGCGAATTGAGGCAGTCACATTGCAGAAGCTGTCACCCACTTTAACAGGACCTCTTCCTTGAATACAAAAATAAGGTGGAGGCCCAACAGTCGCTAGGGGTATCAGAGAATGACCACTACTGTTTGCCGCCGGAGGGTGTCTATAGGCTAAGGAAGAGTTCAATTGCAGAAAACTCTCCCTCACTTTGTCAGTGTCATTGGGTGTCACAAATCGTTCTACCTTCTTCGAACAAGTTTCTAAGAATGTTTGATCAAAACGTCCGTCAGTAAACAATCGTCCAAGGGATGAAGGGGGCAGAGGGCGTACTCGCATCGTCAGTGTTGACCCAGTACCAGGGAGTCGGGGAGTCAGGAAATCAGGCAGTTGAAAGAACTTCACCATACCAATCAAAGTGTACCAGCCCACACAGCTATTCACAGGTGTCAAGGGAAGTGCCAGTAACCTGTCCTTCTTATATGCAGCAGAAGGAAGCAACCCACAGACCCAGCAATCTGTCACATTATATACAGCATGGGCATGATGTAAAGTCTTAATGAAAACATTATCACGATAGCCCTTCCTCATGCATTGTTCACCATAATCAACAGTAATCATGTTATGCTCTGGCAAGGGAGAAGGAGTAGGGACGAGCTTGTGAACAGGGTAAGCTTCATCTAGAAAGAACAGTATTCCAAGAATTATCAAAAATATAATGATGAATACCACAATAACCGCTATTTTTCCCTTTCGAGGCAGGGCATGCCATTGTGAATCTGGTTCTGATCTGCGAGGGGCAGCAAAAGGCTGCTCCTCCTCTGGAATAGGACGGCCAAAAGGATACATTTCACCTAATAAACAAACCCAGGGGCACTCTAAAAGTTCCAGACACTCCAAAACCGGCCGGAGGGGTTCTTCACCCTTTAAAAGGGATCTTCTCCCTGTGTCCATTAAAGCCTCACAGGCAGGCTTTCAGTCTCGTAGTCCCTAATCCCTCGATGGAGTCGCACAACTGCAGCAACTCAGGAGCACTGAACCTGGGCCCAAACGCAACCCTAGTGTCTCGTTCAACAGTGTTTCGATAGTGCACCAGGGCTCTTCCAGCAGTCCATCCCTATCACTAGTCTAACCTGTTCAACATAGTCCACCTCTATTCCCTACCTCAGCCCTTCTTCCGGTGCTCAGTTCTTTCGCCTCTCTTTCCTGGGCCGCAAGTTATAACGAGTGCTCCCTCGCACTTTAGGATCTGTGAACAGAATGGGGGAATCAATAGCAAGAGAGGTAGCTTCCGGTGTTTGCTCACTGTGACCAGGAGAGGCCTCGCTACTTGCACTCAGGGCTGGCCTCCGTTCGCTCTCACTTTGTTCCTCACCCGTCAGTAAAGCATCCGAGAAAGGAATATAACGAGGAACTGTTTCGGTCTCGTGATCTGCAACACCACCTCTCACCCATTCATCATAAGGCAGTGGGAGAGGTACTTTTTTTACATGCGAGGCATGGGTCCACGCCTTCCGACCCTCCACTCGAAGTGCGGTGCGGGTGGTGAGGAGCACCTGTCTCGGCTCCGATCACCTAGGCTCCAAACAGGACTTCCGCTGGTACCTTTTGATGACGACCCAGTCCCCTGGGTTAATGCTGTGTCGTGGCCCCTCAGGCAACGGCTTTAGGGTGTCTGCTACCTGCTGATGAATAGAATGAAGATCTTTAGTCAAAGCATACAGATAATCTATCAACAAAGGGTATTCAATTTCTGAGAAACATTTAGGTCTAGGTACACCCCACACGTTGGCGGGCCTGCCAAATATAACTTCGTGGGGAGAAACACATGTCTTGGAGTTTACTGTTACTCTGGTAGAAAGCAAAGCAAGGGGAAGTGCGTCTGGCCAGCGTAATCCTGTACTCTCCTGTATCTTGGCCATCTTGAGCTTTATCGTACCATTAAATCTTTCAACCAAACCCGCAGCCTGGGGATGTTGGGCTGCGTGGAATTTTTTAGAGATTTGCAATCCTTTACAGATATGCTTCATCAGCTCAGCATTAAAAGATGTGCCATTGTCGCTCCAGATCACCCGAGGCAAGCCGTACCTCGAGAAATACTCCTTAATCAGCATCTTAGCTGTCGAGATGGCTGTACAGTCTTTAGTTGGAAAAGCCTCCACCCATCTACTAAATGAGCATACCACCACAAGGACATACTTGAGGTTGTTTACCCTTTCCATTTCAATGTAGTCCATTTGTATCACCTCAAAAGGATAGGATGGAGGAGCAAAATTACCTACAGGAACGGGTGTTCCCTTCCCAGGATTATGCCTCAAACAAACCATGCACTGCTGCACCAAATGTGTTGCCACCTTGGAGATGTTCTTATTGCTCCACACTGGATCTAATAGTTTGCATATCCCTTTTGCACTAATGTGAGCTGGTCCGTGAGCCATGGTCACTACTGGGAGGACATATGCATTCGGGAGTAACCATCGTCTTTTGTCTGACACATCCGTCCAACACTCATCTGGGTCCAACCGCCCCCCTCCATCCTTCCATGTTCTCAACTCCTCCTCAGTCGCTTTTTCTTGTATGTTCCGCACACTCTGTACAGTGTTCGCGAACATATTAACGTCCGGTACCCATCTCGCTGGTCCTGCCACAAACATTCGCGGGAGTTTTGTCCGAGCCGTTTCTTTAGCTGTTTGGTCTGCAAATGCGTTTCCCCGTCCTACGTCATCCACCACCGCTTTGTGTGCGCTACACTTAATCACAGCTAGTCGTTTAGGAAGTGTCAAAGCTGTCAACAGTCGTAATATCAATGGACCATTCTGAATCTTCTGTGCGTGTGATGTAAAAAATCCTCGCTCTGCCCACAGTCTCCCATAGCTATGAGCCACGCCAAAGGCGTATTGGCTGTCAGTGTAAATGTTCACATTCAGTCCTTCACTCAATTCACACGCTCGCATCAATGCTATTATCTCTGCGGCTTGGGCTGAGTTGTACGGGACCCTAGAAGTCTCAACCACTGTTTTTAATGTCGTGACTGCGTATGCTGCCGTTGTGGTACCATCTGCTAATTTAAAACAGGAACCATCAACATACAGTTCCCCATCAGGATCATCAAGGGGATTGTCCGTCAAGTCTATTATTCCCTTCGTTTCCTCTTCTGTCCGAAACAAACAATCATGGACCTCATTGTCCCTTTCGTCTGAAGGGATGGGTAATAGCGTAGCTGGGTTCAAAGTGACACATCTTTTAATCGTAACATGGGGCGCAAATAATATCATCTCATAACCAGTTAGACGAGCACTAGTTAAATGCTGCGTCTGTGTCCTGTTTAATAAAATATCCACAGCATGCGGTACCATTACTGTAAGAGCTGTACCCAGTACGAGCCCTGCCGATTGTCTAATTGAAACCGCAGCAGCCGCTGTAGCCCTTAGACAGCTCGGCAATGCTCTCGCCACGTTGTCAAGCATAGCAGAGAAGTAAGCGCAAGGTCTCTGTTTCCCTCCGAAACACTGAGTTAGGACAGACAGCGCGCAACCTTCCGCCTCGTGCACATAAAGAACAAAAGGCTTCTGGTAATCAGGGGTTCCCAAAACAGGTGCAGAACACAAAGCAGTTTTTAGTAACTCAAACGCTTCTTGACATGCTGGAGTCCAAGGTAGGGGTTCGCGCACTTCTTTAGTAGTCAGATACAGAAGGGGTTTTGTTAGTAAGGCGTAATTAGGTATCCACTGGCGACAATACGAAGTTATGCCCAAGAATGCGTGCACCTCTCGCTGCGTATTAGGTACAGCCATGTTAGTTATCGCCTTAATGAGCTCCGGTCTCAGCCTCCTCCCCTCCTTCGATAGGAGATGACCTAGGGAGGTAACCTCCTGTCGGCAGTATTGGAATTTAGGAAGGGACACCTTGTGTCCTTTGTGAGCCAAATGATGTAACAATTTAACAGTAGACTCTCGGCACCCGTCCTCAGTGTCTGAGGCAATGAGGATATTGTCCACATATTGCAATAAGACATTACCCTGTGAGAGTTCTAAATCATCCAACTGTGCCTTCAATGCTTGACTATAAATGCTTGGACTCTCCGTATAACCTTGGGGAATTCTACAATATATAAAACTTTGGCCAGCCAATGAGAATCTGAAGAGATAACGGCTGTCTGGATGCACAGGGATACTAAAGAAGGCGTTCTTAAGGTCCAGTACAGAAAAATACTTAGCCGAGGGAGGTATCATGGTCAAAATCGTGGTAATATCAGAGACCACTGCATACTGAGGCTCAACCACCTTATTAATGTGGCGTAAATCAATCACAAATCGATAGACATCAGGTGTACCCTCGCTGGCATCCGAGGAGGGCCTCTTAAGGATCAGAAGAATAGGACTATTAAAACTGTTAGAATCCGTCTCCTCCACTACCCCTGACCGGATCAAATCCTGTATTGTTTGCAACAGAGCCTTCTCTCCATCTCTAGATATTTTGTACTGGGGTATCCGAGACAATTTAGCTCCCACCTTAACCTTTATTGACACTGGGGCAATGTCCATTTTTCCCACATCAGTATCACTGCAGGCCACAGACTCTCGGGAACCCCCTCCAACTCAGCCGGGAGGGGCTCATCTTTCGAAAAGCACTGCTGCGCACGCGCGACAGAGGGACCCAACGTACGGTACACACCGTCTGGGGAACAGTAAATCGTAGCATTCAATCTTTTCAGCAAGTCCAAACCCAGCAGATTCTCACCACAATTTGAAGTTAAAAGGAAAGGAGAGTCAACAGTGAAAGGACCAATCGTAAGTGCAAGAGGTTTAGAAATGGGGCTAACCACCGGAGTACCTGAAAACCCGACGGAGATATTATTCTTGCCAGACAGAGCCGCCCCTGGGACCTGAGAACGTGCCACTGAACTTTTCGTAGCACCTGTATCCACTAAAAATTTCTGAGGGGATCCCGACAAGTCTGCCGTTACGTAAGGCCCACGTTGATCAATATCCACAGAAACCGGTCCCATGCTCTGTCCTAGGCTGTCCTAGTTATAAGAAAATCCGGTCAGGTCATCCATAGCATATGCATCGTTGTAGTACTGTCTATCTCTACAATTGTCACCCTCTTTCTGAAAGTATTGTCTATCCCTTCCTCCGTCATAGTAATTCCCTCCCGGTCTCCTGCCTTCCTCGGACTGCCTACCATCCCTGCCATTTTCACCCCGACCTCGTCCTCTGCCTGGCCCGGCAGCGGACCGAAGCTCCGGACAGTCTCTCCACCAGTGCCCCTCCTGTTTGCAGTTGGCGCACTGGTTCTGTCCCAAACGCTCTCTTTTCTCTCCCCTTCCGTAACTACTTCCTCCTCAACCAGCTACCATGGGCGGGGCTCCACGTCCCCGACCCTTCACCACCTGCTGCAGTAACACTCTCGTCTTTAAATCCTTTGCCTTTTTTTCTTGCCTGTCCTTATTCTCATTCTCTCTATGCTCGTAATACTGGGCCATGCTCAGAATTCCAGAGGGAGTGGATGTCGTCCACGTACTCTCCGATGCTTGCAATCGGGCTGATATTTCCGGCAACAAATTCGTTACGAATCTGTTAACGAAAAGTCGCAGCCCCCCATTTTGGGAAATATCCTGACCGCTGAAATCCATGAACGTCTCTTCAAAACGAGTAAAGAAATCTGAAACTGCCTCATCCTTTTTCTGTCTACAAGCGGTCAACTTATCCCAATCTACCTTCTTATGGGGGATAAGTGAGTGCATATATTTTATTATACGCCCTGGCAACGCTAAAATCTCAGCCTTCGGCTTCTCCCCTGGCTTTCGCTCCTGGTCCCAATCCTTGAATGCCTCCCAGGTACCACCCAGCTCCTCTGCATGATCTGAACCCTTTACCTGTCTCCATACATCCACCGGAACCAACAGACCAAAAAACAATTCTATATACGCTAGAGTCATGACCCTCGAGGAAGCTGCTTCTGTTAACTCTTTGTAATAAGCTGTCGGATTTTTCCTTGAGTCGGGTAACTGAGCCTTTAAGGCAAGTACCTCGCTCCGTTTCCAGGGTGTATAACCCATTGTTCCTGGAAATGAGCATTGACACGAGCTCGGGTAACAGTATTTGTTGTCGGATCTAACACTTCAGGGACCTCGGGATGAAAAATAGGGTGTACTTCCCGCATTGGGTGTATCCCAGGAAAATGGGTGTTCCCTGCTGATGGTAACTCATTTCTATACTCTAACAAGGACCTTAGACTGCGTAACACATCCTTAATCCCCGTGTTGGCCCTATAGGCTTTATTCTTAATGTCATGGAGAATCGCCGGTGCCTCTCCACCATAGCCCTGTTCCCACAACGCTATCAATGTCGTCGACATGTGCCATAAAGCATGTTGCTGCATCAAAGGCTCATAATCTTTCATTGTAGACCAAATGTCTTCCAGTGAATAAATATTATTCCTGGCCCATTGACAGGCTTGATTAGCTACCAATGTCTTCTCATCCAACCCAACAGCAGAACGCGTAAGCAACTTCCGTACCTGAGTAAACAGTCCGCCCCCCCGCTCCTCGAGTCGGGGTCAGTAACACGCTCTGAGGGGTAGTACTGGCGGAAACAGTGGGAATAGCAGGACCAGTGGGGATCGCCGGGGAGAGCACAGAAGGGTCAGGCGGGCTCGTCGCAAAGAGAGAGAGAAAGGGTGCGGTGACAGAGGAGAGAGTTTGTTCGACCACAGAGGAAGCAGGGGCACCGGACGAGGGAGGGGCACCCATTTGGGGAACCAAAACCACCGCCAGGGAGGCGGAATCCGTCAACACTGGGTACAGCGGCTGTGGGGCATATGGGGGAGGGGGTCGAGTGTTCAAAATGTCCTCCATCTCATCTTGGTCATCTTCTCTCACTACATAACTTTTATTATCCAGTAGCCTGAAACATCTATCTGCGCGCTCAATCCGCAGCTCATTCTCTTTCTTAATGTGTTCCCTGGCCTTCTGCGCCATTGTTTGTGCCGCCCTCTTCTGAGCCACCTTCTCCTCCCTCATCTGTCGCTCCCTCACCTCCTTCTGCCTCATCCGTAAAGAATCGAACATACTCTGGCGACTGCACCTAGCAAACAGTCTATCTTGTAAGTAATCTAATTTTGCTACATCGAAAGAGCCAAGCAAAGGCCACTGTAAATCCACATTATCCTTTGTATATTTATGCCACAAAGTAGTAAACAAAATCGGAGGTAAGCCGTGCTTAACATACATTTCAAAATTTGGAGAGCCCTCCACCGGAGCAGGTTGGCTCTCGGCCAATCTAGTGTCCGAGACACCACCGCAGCACCCTAGACACCGCAATTTACTGAAACACGGCATTTCTGCTCACGCAATCACACACCAACACAAAAGTCACACTCTCTCACTCACCCCAATAAACCACACAATCACTATTTTATATACACAACATCAAACCCCTGCCAAAACACGTGTTACCAAATTGGGACAAGGCCCGTCGACCAAGTCCTGGGGAACCTGGACCCTTACCGCAGACCGAACAGCACACCTGCTATTCCAAGATTGGAGAACACATCCGTCTCCTGGGCAACACTACAAATCGGCATGCACTACACCGTCTGGGATCCGGCACTCATTCCCCACAAGCCGCCACCCTAGGGGTTCGGGTGAGTCCCGGAATCCTTCCGCAGCAAGCCACACACCGACTGCAGTACCACCCAGTCGGATGACTACAAACCAACGTTCACCCAATCGCCGCCAAGTCCGTCAGAGCGCCACTCGCACTCTGAGTTCCTCGGAGCACACTAGCCCCAGGAGCACACCGGCTCCTCCACTCACCAGAGACACACCGGTCTCTCGGAGCACTCCGGCTCCCTCAAGCAACAGTCGGACCACTCACCTTCTGTATGCGGTACCGACCTCTACCATTCTCCACCTCCAGCTGCCAAGACCAACACGGTCAGCTCCAAAGTTCCGCCTTCCGGACTCCGGCGTAGGATCATGGACCGGGACCTCTCCCGATCAGCAGGGCGGGGCACCGCTGCGAGAACCAAGCTCGGCATCAAAATGGGTACCCGGACCCACCGTGCCGACCAGAGGGTCCCCGGCCTTCTGCTACCCACTTACGGGTGAGAAAGGTCCTAATCACAGAGTTCCCGTTCGGGCGCCATCTGAAAAGCGTGGCTCAAATCCACCTGAGTGACTTACCGCACTCACCTATAATTACCCAATAATAAGTCAGCCGGACAGTGGAGAAGAATAAACAAGCAAATTTATTAGGCCACAAACTCCCATATGAGAGGGCCCTGTCCGACCTCACCCCTAAGAGTGCGCCGAGAGGACTGACTCATATCATCACAGTAACACATTATAATACGAAAAGCAGAGTAAAACACGCCCATAGTGGAAAAGTACTGGACCCCGGAGAGGGTGAACATTAGCCTCATACAAGAGGCATCTGCACCTGAAATAGCAACATTTCTGTTATCTCGTCCCAAGGACACGGAGCCAGGCCTTAGCATCTCCAGCACATGAGAACAGTGTGATAAGGGGTTTCGCTAGTAGTTTCAGCCACAGTAAGCCGAGAAGCAAAAACCGCTGACATGTGGAATATTCCTATTCCTACGGGAGGGGGAATGAGCAAGTGCAACTCACGCACAGAGAGAAATGCTTCAAAATGGTGGCACACAGGCTAAGCTAAGAAAACTGAAATAACGTCACACGCATAAATGATATAAAAGAATATGAACATTAAATGCATAAATGAATATATCATTAGTTAGACACATTCTGCTAACTCATAAGCGTAATGTATGCAGTGGGCGGGGCATGGAGAAATGAAACCTATCAGCCTCATGGGAACAGTCCAGCCCGAACTGCCAAGCCATGCCTTCCCTGGACCGGAAACGAGCTTCCGAGGACCGGTTTCTGGCATTCCAGCCATCTTCAGCCCAGCTTGCTTGAATCCAGTGGCAAAGTGAGCAAGGGACTCATGTCTGAGCATACCCTGCCACACTTATGGCGGCCAAAAGCGGTACAAAAGGGGGTGGTGATGGACAGAGCATCAGAACCAATCAAACACTCACACCCAGTCAAAAGATCTGGGTTTGATCCATCACCGTTCTTTAGCCCACTCTGCCACCCCAGTTCAGACATGGCTATATGCAAATCAGTCTGACCCTGTGCCTCATGGGAACAGTCCAGCCCGAACTGCCAAGCCATGCCTTCCCTGGACCGGAAACAAGCTTCCGAGGACCGGTTTCTGGCATTCCAGCCGTCTTCAGCCCGGCTTGCTTGAATCCAGTGGCAAAGTGAGCAACGGACTCACGTCTGAGCATACCCTGCCAAACTTATGGTGGCCAAAAGTGGTACAAAAGGGGGTGGTGATGGACGGGGCATCAGAACCAATCAAACACTCACACCCAGTCAAAAGATCCGGGTTTGATCCATCACCGTTCTTTAGCCCACTCTGCCACCCCAGTTCAGACATGGCTATATGCAAATCAGTCTGAGCCTGTGGCTCATGGGAACAGTCCAGCCCGAACTGCCAAGCCATGCCTTCCCTGGACCGGAAACAAGCTTCCCAGGACCGGTTTCTGGCATTCCAGCCGTCTTCAGCCCGGCTTGCTTGAATCCAGTGGCAAAGTGAGCAAGGGACTCACGTCTGAGCATACCCTGCCACACTTATGGCGGCCAAAAGCGGTACAAAAGGGGGTGGTGATGGACAGAGCATCAGAACCAATCAAACACTCACACCCAGTCAAAAGATCTGGGTTTGATCCATCACTGTTCTTTAGCACACTCTGCCACTCCAGTTCAGACATGGCTATATGCAAATCAGTCTGACCCTGTGCCTCATGGGAACAGTCCAGCCCGAACTGCCAAGCCATGCCTTCCCTGGACCGGAAACAAGCTTCCGAGGACCGGTTTCTGGCATTCCAGCCGTCTTCAGCCCGGCTTGCTTGAATCCAGTGGCAAAGTGAGCAAGGGACTCACGTCTGAGCATACCCTGCCACACTTATGGCGGCCAAAAGCGGTACAAAAGGGGGTGGTGATGGACGGAGCATCAGAACCAATCAAACACTCACACCCAGTCAAAAGATCTGGGTTTGATCCATCACCGTTCTTTAGCCCACTCTGCCACCCCAGTTCAGACATGGCTATATGCAAATCAGTCTGACCCTGTGCCTCATGGGAACAGTCCAGCCCGAACTGCCAAGCCATGCCTACCCTGGACTGGAAACAAGCTTCCGAGGACCTGTTTCTGGCATTCCAGCCGTCTTCAGCCCGGCTTGCTTGAATACAGTAGCAAAGTGAGCAAGGGACTCACGTCTGAGCATACCCTGCCACACTTATGGCGGCCAAAAGCGGTACAAAAGGGGGTGGTGATGGACGGAGCATCAGAACCAATCAATCACTCACACCCAGTCAAAAGATCTGGGTTTGATCCATCACCGTTCTTTAGCCCACTCTGCCACCCCAGTTCAGACATGGCTATATGCAAATCAGTCTGACCCTGTGCCTCATGGGAACAGTCCAGCCCGAACTGCCAAGCCATGCCTTCCCTGGACCGGAAACAAGCTTCCGAGGACCGGTTTCTGGCATTCCAGCCGTCTTCAGCCCGGCTTGCTTGAATCCAGTGGCAAAGTGAGCAAGGGACTCACGTCTGAGCATACCCTGCCACACTTATGGCGGCCAAAAGCGGTACAAAGGGGGTGGTGATGGACGGAGCATCAGAACCAATCAAACACTCACACCCAGTCAAAAGATCTGGGTTTGATCCATCACCGTTCTTTAGCCCACTCTGCCACCCCAGTTCAGACATTGCTATATGCAAATCAGTCTGACCCTGTGCCTCATGGGAACAGTCTAGCCCGAACTGCCAAGCCATGCCTTCCCTGGACCGGAAACAAGCTTCCGAGGACCAGTTTCTGGCATTCAAGCCGTCTTCAGCCCGGCTTGCTTGAATCCAGTGACAAAGTGAGCAAGGGACTCACGTCTGAGCATACCCTGCCACACTTATGCCGGCTAAAAGTGGTACAAAAGGGGGTGGTGAGGGACGGGGCATCAGAACCAATCAAACACTCACACCCAGTCAAAAGATCTGGGTTTTATCCATCACCGTTCTTTAGCCCACTCTGCCGCCCCAGTTCAGACATGGCTATATGCAAATCAGTCTGACCCTGTGGCTCATGGGAACAGTCCAGCCCGAACTGCCAAGCCATGCCTTCCCTGGACCGGAAACAAGCTTCCAAGGACCGGTTTCTGGCATTCCGGCCGTCTTCAGCACCCCTGTCGTTTTTGCTGTGTCACGTTTCCTGAATGCAATGTGGCATCGGCGCAGGAAATTGATTAGTGACTAGTACGCATCTTTGCCACAGTTAAATGGGAGTTCGATAATGAAATATAGTTTCATTTTTATTACATACTTGATTTTATTGCACTGTGAATGTATTTTAAAAGTATGCTATATTTATTGTCTTAATATTTGCATTGTATCATTTTATGTGCTTTTACAGTCCTTTGAGGCCGAAATAAAGTTATCGAACGAACGAACTCACAGATGTTTATGACTTGTGGGGACCTGTGGTGATATTGTACAAATGATGTGTTTAACCTCATGGACATTGAAGTGTGTGAATGTTCCTTGTCATCTGGGCGAGTGTGTATGTGATGTGTTGCACCACAGCTGCATGGCGTATGCAGCAGCTGTAGCCATCTGATGTGACAAGTAAGCAGTGCTGTGTGTCTGACTTGCAAAGTTAGCACAATACCTGTGACACCTCTTTGTCAAGTGGCACATGTGCAAAGGGAGGGTTGTATCCACTGTTGTCAGTGACAGGCGAGTGATCTGTGCCAGGGTGTGTCTGTCTGGTCTGCTGAGGGTTCTTAAGTAGAGTAGGATATGTGACTGCTTGCCACGTGCTGTTCCACACCCTGCAGTTGCATGTGTTGTCCAGTGTGTGCCATGATCAGTGAGTGTGTTGCACCCATTACGCCACCTGTTGCCTTTCAATGCCATAGAGTGCATTGGGGTTTGCCCACAGGCCTATTTCACATGGACAATGATGCAAGTCCTGTCAGCATCCTATGCCCTGTCCACATTATCAATGTAGTGCAAGTGTGTGTCTCTGGGACATGGAGCAGGTGTAGTGATGTTGTTTAACTTTGACTTCCTGACAGGTAACTGCCTACGAGAAGGGGGAGATATGGTTGGATATTGTCAGGGCTGTCAGGTCTGTGGGGGTACATCACCAGCGGCTGCGCAACATTCAGAAAAGGTGGCAAGACATCCGGTGCTGGACCCGGCGTATCGCCCTGGTCCAGCTGAAGATGGAGCCGCCACACCGGCATGGTGGAATCCGTCACCTCATCCCCCACATGCTCCGGGTCCTGGCAGTGGTCTTTCCAGACCTCGATAGGCAATTGCAGGAGAGACAGCAGGAAGGAGGGGGTAGGTACATGGCTGTTTGTTGAGTTGTGTGTCACCTGCTTCTTGAGGTGCTCTGAAGCCTGGAAACACTCCCACAGTTGTGGTGTCTGGCCAGACAGGCTATATGTGCAGTGTAGTTTCAATTCCCCATATTCAGCTGGTGCTCTTTTTCATCCCTTCACTTCCTTCACATGTGTCCCCTGGGCTGTGTGTATTCACATTTGCACATGTTCATCTAGGGTGCAAGGTAATTAGACTGCACATTTATTTGCGCATCATGTCGGAGGGTGGTCTGTGAAATCTGTTGGGACCTTGCCTGTGCCATGACCTGTGCACTGTGTTTGGGCTTCATATGATGATGAGTCTCAACATAGGAGTGTGAGGTTTCAAATGCACACCCTTGCAGCATGCATGACCCATGTTGTGTTCTCAGACATGATGTACATCAGTTGGGAGATATGCATAGTGCCATCACGGTTAATCATGGAACAGTCAGCTCATTCTAGACCCACGGATCCCTCCAGGCCTGTTATTCCGGTCCGCCCATACCCAAAGCCCACATGTGCCCAGTACAGTCCCCTGAGACACCCTGGCCTCCTAATCATGTGTGTCATCCAACACTGTCCCCGTTCTACGTGTGTTCAGCATGGGTCTGCCTCTGTGGCATTGGTCCCTGGCATAGTTTATATTTATCCTGTGTCTGCTACATGTGCCCACTGGACATGGATACAAGATTTGGCTTGTGCATACTTACACTGGGCAGTGTCTGTGTTCCTATTCACAACAATCTGTTGTTGGTTGTTTGTGACTAATATGTATTGCGAGCCCCACAAGGTGAGCTTGGGTTACTTTTGGAATTGTTGCTGCACAGCTTTTGTTACCCAGATTCTGAGTTCTCACTTCTTGAGCTGTATCAATCACATTGACTGAAGGATGGGGGTATTCTGCAGGAGAGTTCTAATGGGCCTGCCTGATTTGGCCTTGGCAGTTGTGACCTGTGGGGGAGAATTCGCTGGTCGATTTTTCACCATTCACTTCCCCTGTGATGGTGGCCCGTGCTTTCATTTGGGGCTTGACAGTCTATGTCATTTGTTTCCAGACATGATTGTGCCTCATTCATTATTGCCACATGTATGTAGTTCTGGTGCAATGCTGTTTTGTCTTAGTGTGCACCCTACTGTGTTGACATTTTGCATGGGAATAAGGGTTGGTCCACAATGCAGCAATGATTTTGTTCTTCACAATTGCAGGCTCATTAGCTTAAGGATTGTCCTGATTTGGGACATGTGGACCACTTCACATGACAGCCAGTAGGTCTTATGTGCTAGCAACTGTATGATCAGGTAATGGATGTCACTGTGAGGACTGACATTTTTCAAATTGTCTCACATTGATGAATGTAACTTGGCACTCCCAACACTTGTTAAAAGTTGTTCATGTTTTGAATGTGTTAATATGACGAATTGTGTAAGTTACACTTATGTGCCTGCATGATAGTTGTCTCACAGGGTAGTGCACACAAAAAGATATTTGCAATTTTCTGGAAGAAGCAGGTAGCTTTCGAAGGAGGCCAGTGTTAGTGATTAATGTTGTGCCTTGATCTCCATATACATGTCCCCACAGTGGTCTTGAGGTCTTGAAACTCCTTTGTTGTCAATTGTACAGACTAATGTGTGTTAAGCCATCAAGACCACCATCAAGACCACCGTTGGACCATGTATATGGCACATCTGCAACACCATTTGTTTCTAACAGTGTTTCATCTTAACCCCTTCGGGGCTGATGACGAGCTGGGCTCGTCATGGAGTAGGGCGCTCGCACGCTGATGACGAGCCCAGCTCGTCATGAGCCCCACCCTCGGGGGAAGCGCCAGCGCTCCCACCGAGTCTGTCCGATCGTTAGGGTTTCGGCTGGGATGGCAGGGGAAGACCGTCCCCTCCCTCCCCCCGCCCTCCCCGCCCGCGTCATCAATGACGTCAGCGCGCGAGGCGCGCTGACGTCACTGGAGGTTCCTGTTGTTTACCGACGCGCAGGGAAGCCATTTGCTTCCTGCGCGTCGGAGGATTCAGAGGTTAGTTTTGCGGCTGGGGCAGGGGAGAAAGTTTAGAAAAGGCCATCGAGTGAAAGGAAAGGCTTTTCCTTTCACTCGTTGCAAGTTTAGAGCATTCCTGCTGCACGATCGTGCGATCGTGCAGCTGGAATGGTAGGGAGTTTTTTTTTTTTCTTTTGTGGACAATTTCGTTGTTCGGGGAGCCGCCCCTTGGGGAAGGGTCACTCACCTTTTTGGGGTAACATTAATTTTGAATTGTTTTCATGCCTGAAAAAATGTTGATTTGTTGCAAAAAAAAAAACAGATGGGGTCATTTCCAAAATGTGAATGTAGTGCTGATTTTATTGAAGGATGCAAGTGCCTCTGTCCTTCATCTCTTTTATTTTTTGTGTACCTGAAGTGGCTGAAAAACACACCTGTGCTGCCTAGGCAAAGCTCACTAGTGTTTTTGGGCTGATGAATGTTTTTTTTTGTGTGCTGCTTTTCAAACACATGCTTTGTCTCCAGTGACCATGTGTGTGTTACTATGCCATGTGCGAAGGGATCCCTTGAGTGAGCTGTCCATCATAGTGGGAAGCTCACAAATGTTTTTGGGCTGATGATTGTTTCCTGAATTTGTGCTGCAAGTCGAGCGCCATCTTTGTCTCCATTGACCATGTGTGCGTTACTATGCAATCGCACAAATGTGCGCAGGGGTCCCTTGTGTGAGCTGTCCTTCATAGTGGAAAGGTCACAAATGTTTTTGGGCTGATGAAGGATTTCCTGAATTTGTGCTGCAACTCGATCACCTGCTTTGTCTCCAGTGACATTTTTTTGTGTTATTATGCCATTGCACCGATGTGCGCAGGGGTCCCTTGAGTGAGCTGTCCATCATAGCGGGAAGTTCACAAATGTTTTTGGGCTGATGATTGTTTTCCTGAATTTGTGCTGCAACTCGAGCGCCATCTTTGTCTCCAGTGTCCATGTGTGCGTTACTATGCAATTGCACAGATGTGCGCAGGGGTCCCTTGTGTGAGCTGTGCATCATAGTGGGAAGGTCACAAATGTTTTTGGGCCGATTAATGTTTTCCTGAATTTGTGCTGCAACTCGAGCGCTTGCTTTGTCTCCAGTGTCCGTGTGTGTTACTATGCCATCGCACCAATGTGTGCACAGGTCCCTTGAGTGAGCTGTCCATCATAGTGGGTAAATTTAGGAAAGATGGTGCACTCCGCTAGTTGGTGGGCGTTGCCAAACGGGGATCTTCTGTGTGAGTTCACATGCCTCTTATGTGTATAAATGGTCAGAGACTGATGAGAGCAGCAGATGGGGAGAAAGAAGCTCCTGGTCATAGGAACTGTTTTTGGATTGCGCTTGTGAAAATCAAGGATGCAAGTGCCTCTGTCCAGCATCACAGTTAACCACAGTAATTCTGTTGTCCCCCTCCCCATGAGAATCCCTGATGACGTCAGCGCGCACAGCACGCACCAACATCTTCAGGGATTCCCAGGCGGTCGGGAAGCCATTTGCTTCCTGCGCCTGGAGGTGTTAGGTTGGTTTTGAGATATTTGGGGGGGTTTGCAAAGAGGCATCAGGGGAGAGGTAAGTGAATTTCCTCTCTTCTGATGTCTCTTTGCAGGGCATTTCTGGCTCATGGTCGCGCACAGCATTGCGATTGTGCGGTGGAAATGCCCCCACTAGCACCAGGGATTTTATTTTAGATTGTAGGAAGTGACCCATTGGGCAAGGGTCGCTTTCAGGTGGCTCGGATTTTAAATTTAGATTTTCTGGCCTCCCCCCCGGTGGGCAAATCAACCCGTACTTTTGTCCGTTTTGCCCTTTTTGATGGCCCATCTGTGTGGATGTGATTTTGGGGGTAAATTGGTGTATTGTTTATTCATTTGTTATGTTGTTTGTGAAATGTATTAAATTATTTTTTTTCTTCTTTGTTTTTGATCCAGGCTTTTGCTGTTTGTATTGGTGTAGGTTGTGGTTCGGTTAATGCTGGTTTTGCAGCTTGTGTAGTTGCATGTGCTTGGTAAGTAAATGTTTTTGTACTATTTTTCCTAGATAAATGTGTTTTTATGAAAAGTGAAGTTATTGTTGTTTGTGTGGCTTTGTGTTTCTTGATTGTTAACTTTTTTTTGTATTGCTGCTTGATGTGTACTTTGTCTAATCTATACTTTTTTTTTCTTTCCAGTGGAATTTCCTTTCTTTTTCCTGTGTTTCAGCAGAGTAGGTGCTGGTGAGTCTTCTTATATTTGGTTAGATTTGAATTGTTTTTGAGTGTATTGATTTTTGTGTGAAGACTCTACCTTGTTTACTTCTTACTTTGCACAGTGTAGGTTGTTGTTCACTTGTGTGTGTAGTCTTCTTGATTTGTAAGGATAATGGCTGCTCGCAGGATTACTGCTAAGCAGGTTGTTAGTTTGCTTTTTGAGTCTTCCTCTGACCATGGTCCAGACACTGACTCCGATTCGGAGCATGAGGTAGGTGCAGAAGATTCAGGCAGTGAGTTTTCTCTTCGCATGGTATCATCGGATGATGATTCTTCTTCTAGTGCTGATGAAGTGCCTGTGGTAGAGAGGGACATTGATGTGCCGGTAGAGAGGCAAGAGCCATGTGAGCGGCAGCCTAGGTCCTCAAGGTTTCCCTTTTTTTCTCGTCGGGAACAGGCAAGTGTGGTAAAGGCTGCGCCCAAAAGGTTTCACATTGCTGTGGTGCGCCAAAGGTTATCTGGTGCTGCTAGTCTTCCTGTTGTAGAGCAGCATGAGGCATCTGGTGCTGCTAGTCTTTCTGTTGTTGTTGAGCAGCAAGTGGCATCTGGGGATGCGAGTTCTTCTGTTGATGTTGAGATGCAAGAGGCAGCTGGGGATGTGAGTTCTCCTGTTGGTGAAGAGATGCAAAATGTATCTGGGGATGCTAGTATTCCTGTTGGTGTAGTGATGCAAGAGGCATCTGGGGATGCTAGTGTTCCCGTTGATGTAGTGCAGCAAGAGGCATCTGGCCTGCAGGCTAGGGTGGCTTCTTCTCCTCATGTTAGTGATGACGTCTGGGTTGCCCCTGGCATGGTGCAGCCGGAATTGCCAGACTTCACTGGTGTTCCAGGGTGTAGAGTGAATACTGACAATTTTTTGCCAATTCAATGTTTTCAGTTGTTTTTTGACGATGAGTTTTTGCAGGAGATTGTGGAGCAAACTAATTTGTATGCAGAGCAGTATTTGAGGGACCACAGTGCCAGCCTTAAGCCCCATTCTAGAGCTACCCATTGGTCTCCCACATATGTTGAAGAGATGTAGAAGTTTTTGGGATTAACTTTTTTGATGGGCTTGCTAAGGAAGCCATCAATGTCTTCTTATTGGTCCACTAGTCCCTTGATGGCAACATCTATATTTCCAGCAGTTATGACTCGTGATCGATATATGCTTCTTCTTCGCATGATGCATTTTGTTGATAATGATTTAGCGTTGCCACGCGATCACCCTGATTGTGACCGTCTTTTTAAGATTCGGCCTGTCCTTGATCACTTTGTTGATCGTTTTCCTGAGATCTTTGCACCTGGAAGAGAAATAGCTGTGGACGAGTCTTTGGTATTGTTCAAGGGCCGCTTGGTTTTTAGGCAATACATTCCTAGTAAGAGGGCACGCTATGGCATCAAACTGTATATGCTGTGTGACAGTGAGACTGGATATGTTTATAATTTCAGGGTGTACACCGGTAAGGATTCCAGCATTAACACTTCTGCTTGTCCGTCCACTTTTGGAGTGACTGAGAAAATTGTGTGGGAACTAGGTAGACGATTATTTAACAAAGGCCACCATTTATATGTAGATAACTTCTACACTAGTGTGCGTTTGTTCAAGGAGTTGGCCAAAGTGGGCACTGTTGCATGTGGCACGATGCGCAGTAACCGGAAAGGTTTCCCAATAGAACTTGTTTGCAAAAGGCTTGTGCGGGGACAGTCTACTGCATTGCGATGTGGGAAGCTTCTAGCCGTGAAGTTTTCAGGCAGGAGAGATGTTTACATGCTGACTACTATCCATGACGAAAGCACTGAAGCTCTGCCAGTTCGGGGTGAGACTGCTGAAGTGCGTAAACCTGTGTGCATTTTAGACTATAATAGGCACATGGGTGGTGTTGACAGAGTAGATCAGAGGTTGGAACCTTATGCTGCTCTTCGAAAGGCTTACGTTTGGTACAAGAAGTTAGCTATCCATCTTTTCCACTTGGCATCCTTTAATGCTTTTGTTGTTTTCCAGAAATCTTGTCCTGAGTCAAAGATGCCTTTTGTTAAGTTTCAGGAGACTATAATAGGCAGCCTTGTACTAGTGGAACAGGCAAGTGTGCCAAGATTTGGAGTGGTGGAGGAAGTGGCTAGACTGAAAGATCGCCACTTTCCAGAATACATTCCTCCCACAACTGCAAAAGACAATCCCACTAAAAGATGTAGAGTCTGTTGGCGAAGAGAAGTGCGGAGGGAGTCTCGTATGCACTGTCCTGACTGTCCTTCAAATCCTGGATTGTGTGTGCCAGCTTGTTTTAAATCGTACCACACACAAAAGAAGTTTTGGGAGTTTCATTGAGCTTGTAAGTGTACTGTCTGGTCTGTTTTCTGTAATATTTTTTAGTTTGCTTTTAGGTTTGCATTAGTGCAAAGCATTTAGTTTTTGAATTTGTGTTAGCAGATTTGTAGGTTTCTACATTTGATTTGTGGTATTTCTTTAAAAAATTCTAATTTCGATGGAGGTGTGTGCAGGATTGTGCTTGGATTGTTGGTGTGCGTGGAATGGCGCTTGGCTGGTGGTGTGCGTGGTCTGGTGCTTGGCTGGCATAGTGCATGGATTGGAGTTGTGCTGGGGGGGTGAGTGGATTTTTGCTTGGCTGGCGGAGTGCATGGTTAGGTGCTTGGCTGGTGGTGTGAGTGGATGGCGCTTGGCTGGTGGTGTGCGTGGTCTGGTGCTTGGCTGGCATAGTGCATGGATTGGAGTTGTGCTGGGGGGGTGCATGGATTTTTGCTTGGCTGGCGGAGTGCATGGTTAGGTGCTTGGCTGGCGGTGTGAGTGGAGTGGTGCTTGGCTGGCGGTGTGTGTGGAGTGGTGCTTGGCTGGCGGCGTGTGTGGAGTGGTGCTTGGATGGTGTTGTGTTTGTGGAGTGGCGCTTGGCTGGTGGTGTGCGTGGAGTGATGCTTGGCTGGCGGTGTGTGTGGAGTGGTGCTTGGCTGGCAGTGTGCATGGTCTGGTGCTTGGATGGTGGTGTGGGTGGACTGGCGCTCGGCAGGTGGTGTGTGAGTAGTTACTTTCTGTTGGTCAATACACACACTGCTAGTTGAGTGACACTCCACACAGTCCATCATTTTGTGTAGTTGCAGTGTCAGAAATGTGGGCGTGTGAAAGTGATGGGCCCTTGAATGGCGCTGTTTGTTGGTGTGAGTGTTGAAATGTGATGGGTCCGCGGCTGGCGGTGTGAATGTTTTGTATGTGTCACGCATACGAAAGGTGTATGAATGGCCTGTAAAGAGGTTGGTGCCTTGACGTGGCTTTACAGCTCACGAGCTGTGAGTCAGTGGTTCAGTTTATCATACGTTCAATTATACGCAGTGTATTTCATTTTTGATGAAATTACTTGCGTATCCAATTGTATGTACTGAATCATCACTCACCCTCGTGCCAAATCCAACCAGTATGTGTGTGTGCTTGCGGATTAGATGGGTGTGCAGTAATAATTGTTTTTTTTCTCTTTCTGCAGTAGGGTGTACCTTGCCCCTTATTGTGATTGTTGTTATGTGTTGCTTTTCCATTCGGATGGTGTCAATGGTCTGGTTTGTATCAGGTATGAAAGGTGCGTGAATGGCCTGTAAAACGGTTGGTGCCTTGTCGTGGCTTTACAGCTCACGAGTTGCGAGTCACTGGTTCAGTTTTTATGCATTTATTTATTGACAGAGCATTTCATTTTTTTGAAATATCTTGTTAATAAAATTTTATGTACTGAACCATCACTCGCCCTCGTGCCAAATCCAACCTGTATGTGTGTGTCTTTGAGGAATAGATAGCCGTGCTTGAATGTTTGACTTTTGAGTAACTCTGTTAAGGTGTGGTATCCTTTTACTCGGTAGAACAAGGGGAACGCAGGGTGGTAGGACACTTTTGCCGGCACGGCGATCCCACGCCAAAATGTTTGGAAAAGTGCTATTTTTACCTATTTTTAAGGTTTGCAAAGAGTTCTGGGTAGGAAAACATTGGGGGACCCACACATGCCATACCTCCCTGGACTCTCCAGGGTGTCTAGTTTTCAGAACTGTTTGGGTTTGCTACTTTCCAAAGAATACCACACAGCCCCGGGACAAAAACTCAGGTCCCCCCCCCCCCAAAATCAAAGTTATATTGCTTCAGGGTATTTTATATTCACCACCGTTAGATTTGGACCTTTTCCTGTTGCAGCCACTATGGCTACCCACGCAAGTGAGGTACCGTTTTTATCAGGAGACCTGGGGGAACGCTGGGTGGGAGGTAATTTGTGTGAGACCAGTGATGCCACGCTTTCCCAGACAACAACGTGTGAAAAAATTGATTTTTTTCTGCTAAAATTGAGGTTTGCAAGGGATTCTGGGTAAAGGAACGTTGGAGGATCCACGCAAGCCATGCCTCCTTGGAAGCCCCCGGGTGTCTACTTTTCAGAAATGTGTGGGTTTGGTAGGTTTCCATAGATGGCTGTCTCGCACGGGGCCAAAAACCCAGGTAACCCCTCTTGCAAAAGCTGGTGAATTTAACAATGGTGAAAATGTTAAGTCCACCAGCTTTTGCAAGAGGGGTTACCTGGGTTTTTGGCCCCGTGCGAGACAGCCATCTAGGGAAACCTACCAATCCCACACATTTCTGAAAAGTAGACACCCGGGGGCTTCCAAGGAGGTATGGCTTGCGTGGATCCTCCAACGTTCCTTAACCCAGAATCCCTTGCAAACCTCATTTTTTGCTTGGAAAAAATCAGTTTTTTCACACGTTTTAGTGTGGGAAAGCGTGGCATCACTGGGCTCACACAAATTACCTCCCACCCAGCGTTCCCCAAGGTCTCCCGATAAAAATGGTACCTCACTTGCGTGGGTAGGCATAGCGGCTGCTTTAGGAAAAGGCCCAATTCATACTGTGGAGACCAAAACATTACCTTTAGCCAAATAATCTTATTTTTTGAGGGGGTCACCTGAGCTTTTGGCCCGGGGCTTGGCAGGCATCTTTGGAAGCTACCAAACCCAAACAGTTCTGAGAACTAGACACCCGGGGGAGTCCAGGGAGGTATGGCATGCGTGGGTCCCCCAATGTTTTCCTACCCAGAAACCCCTGCAAACCTGAAATTTTGGTCCAAAAACGCACTTTTCCATACTTTTTTGGGTGGGATCTCGCTGCCGGAACAAATGTCCTACCACCCAGCGTTTCCCTTGTTCTCCCGAGTAAAATGATACCTCACTTGTGTGGGTGGGCCAAAGGCATGTGACTCAGGCTGGGGTGCTTAATTTGTAAAACTTAAATATGACTAAAAACTACTTTTTTCAAAATACATTTTTGGCGTGTTCTGCTTTGAGGCACCCACACAAGTGAGGTATCCTTTTACTCGGGAGAACAAGGGGAACGCAGGGTGGTAGGACATTTTTGCCGGCACGGCGATCCCACGCCAAAATGTTTGGAAAAGTGCTATTTTTACCTATTTTTAAGGTTTGCAAAGAGTTCTGGGTAGGAAAACATTGGGGGACCCACACATGCCATACCTCCCTGGACTCTCCCGGGTGTCTAGTTTTCAGAACTGTTTGGGTTTGCTACTTTCCAAAGAATACCACCCAGCCCCGGGCCAAAAACTCAGGTGCCCCCCCCCAAAATCAAGGTAGTTTTGCAATGAGGTAATGTAAATTCACCACCGTACGATTTGAACCGTTTCCTGTTGCAGCCACTATGTCTACCCACGCAAGTGAGGTACCATTTTTTTCGGGAGACCTGGGGGCACGCGAGGTGGGTGGAAATTTGTTGATCCACGCAGATTCCAGAACTTTCCACCACAGAAATGTGAGGAAAATGTGTTTTTTTGGTCAAATGTTTATGTTTGCAAGGGATTCTGGGTAACAAAACCTGGGGGTAGGCAGACGAGTCACCCCATCCTGAATTGCCCTGGGTGTCTAGTTTTCAAAAATGTATAGGTTTGCTAGGTTTCCCTAGGTGCTGGCAGAGCTACGGCGCAAAAACAAAAGGTAGTCTTTTTATCCGAATCGTGCTAAATTTCACTGGGAAATTGAGGTGCGACCATGCTGCGTTTTGCGCTGTTTCATGTCGCAGCCACTATGCCTACCCACGCAAGTGAGGTACCATTTTTTTCGGGAGACCTGGGGGCACGCTGGGTGGGTGGAAATTTGTTGATCCACGCAGATTCCAGAACTTTCCACCACAGAAAAGTGAGGAAAGTGTGTTTTTTTGGTCAAATTTTTATGTTTGCAAGGGATTCTGGGTAACAAAACCTGGGGGTAGGCAGACGAGTCACCCCATCCTGAATTGCCCTGGGTGTCTAGTTTTCAAAAATGTATAGGTTTGCTAGGTTTCCCTGGGTGCTGGCAGAGCTACGGTGCAAAAACAAAAGGTAGTCTTTTTGTCCGAATCGTGCTAAATTTCACTGGGAAATTGAGGTGCGACCATGCTGCGTTTTGCGCTGTTTCATGTCGCAGCCACTATGCCTACCCACGCAAGTGAGGTACCATTTTTTTCGGGAGACCTGGGGGCACGCTGGGTGGGTGGAAATTTGTTGATCCACGCAGATTCCAGAACTTTCCACCACAGAAATGTGAGGAAAATGTGTTTTCTTGGTCAAATTTTTATGTTTGCAAGGGATTCTGGGTAACAAAACCTGGGGGTAGGCAGACGAGTCACCCCATCCTGAATTGCCCTGGGTATCTAGTTTTCAAAAATGTATAGGTTTGCTAGGTTTCCCTAGGTGCTGGCAGAGCTACGGCGCAAAAACAAAAGGTAGTCTTTTTGCCCGAATCGTGCTAAATTTCACTGGGAAATTGAGGTGCGACCATGCTGCGTTTTGCGCTGTTTCATGTCGCAGCCACTATGCCTACCCACGCAAGTGAGGTACCATTTTTTTTGGGAGACCTGGGGGCACGCTGGGTGGGTGAGAAATTTGTTGATCCACGCAGATTCCAGAACTTTCCACCACAGAAATGTGAGGAAAATGTGTTTTTTTGGTCAAATTTTTATGTTTGCAAGGGATTCTGGGTAACAAAACCTGGGGGTAGGCAGACGAGTCACCCCATCCTGAATTGCCCTGAGTGTCTAGTTTTCAAACATGTATAGGTTTGCTAGGTTTCCCTAGGTGCTGGCAGAGCTACGGCGCAAAAACAAAAGGTAGTCTTTTTGTCCGAATCGTGCTAAATTTCACTGGGAAATTGAGGAGCGACCATGCTGCGTTTTGCGCTGTTTCATGTCGCAGCCACTATGCCTACCCACGCAAGTGAGGTACCATTTTTTTCGGGAGACCTGGGGGCACGCTGGGTGGGTGGAAATTTGTTGATCCACGCAGATTCCAGAACTTTCCACGACAGAAATGTGAGGAAAATGTGGTTTTTTGGTCAAAGTTTTATGTTTGCAAGGGATTCTGGGTAACAAAACCTGGGGGTAGGCAGACGAGTCACCCCATCCTGAATTGCCCTGGGTGTCTAGTTTTCAAAAATGTATAGGTTTGCTAGGTTTCCCTAGGTGCTGGCAGAGCTACGGCGCAAAAACAAAAGGTAGTCTTTTTTGTCCGAATCGTGCTAAATTTCACTGGGAAATTGAGGTGCGACCATGCTGCGTTTTGCGCTGTTTCATGTCGCAGCCACTATGCCTACCCATGCAAGTGAGATACCATTTTTTTCGGGAGACCTGGAGGCACGCTGGGTGGGTGGAAATCTGTTGATCCACACAGATTCCAGAACTTTCCACCACAGAAATGTGAGGAAAATGTGTTTTTTGGGTCAAATGTTTATGTTTGCAAGGGATTCTGGGTAACAAAACCTGGGGGTAGGCAGACGAGTCACCCCATCCTGAATTGCCCTGGGTGTCTAGTTTTCAAAAATGTATAGGTTTGCTAGGTTTCCCTAGGTGCTGGCAGAGCTACGGCGCAAAAACAAAAGGTAGTCTTTTTGTCCGAATCGTGCTAAATTTCACCGGGAAATTGAGGTGCGACCATGCTGCGTTTTGCGCTGTTTCATGTCGCAGCCACTATGCCTACCCACGCAAGTGAGGTACCATTTTTTTTGGGAGACCTGGGGGCACGCTGGGTGGGTGGAAATTTGTTGATCCACGCAGATTCCAGAACTTTCCACCACAGAAATGTGAGGAAAATGTGTTTTTTTGGTCAAATTTTTATGTTTGCAAGGGATTCTGGGTAACAAAACCTGGGGGTAGGCAGACGAGTCACCCCATCCTGAATTTCCCTGGGTGTCTAGTTTTCAGAAACGTATAGGTTTGCTAGGTTTCCCTAGGTGCTGGCAGAGCTACGGCGCAAAAACAAAAGGTAGTCTTTTTGTCCGAATCGTGCTAAATTTCACTGGGAAATTGAGGTGCGACCATGCTGCGTTTTGCGCTGTTTCATGTCGCAGCCACTATGCCTACCCACGCAAGTGAGGTACCATTTTTTTCGGGAGACCTGGGGGCACGCTGGGCGGGTGGAAATTCGTTGATCCACGCAGATTCCAGAACTTTCCACCACAGAAATGTGAGGAAAATTTGTTTTTTTGGTCAGATTTTTATGTTTTCAAGGGATTCTGGGTAACAAAACCTTGGGGTAGGCAGACGAGTCACCCCATCCTGAATTGCCCTGGGTGTCTAGTTTTCAAAAATGTATAGGTTTGCTAGGTTTCCCTAGGTGCTGGCAGAGCTACGGCGCAAAAACAAAAGGTAGTCTTTTTGTCCGAATCGTGCTAAATTTCACTGGGAAATTGAGGTGCGACCATGCTGCGTTTTGCGCTGTTTCATGTCGCAGCCACTATGCCTACCCACGCAAGTGAGGTACCATTTTTTTCGGGAGACCTGGGGGCACGCTGGGTGGGTGGAAATTTGTTGATCCACGCAGATTCCAGAACTTTCCACCACAGAAATGTGAGGAAAATGTGTTTTTTTGGTCACATTTTTATGTTTGCAAGGGATTCTGGGTAACAAAACCTGGGGGTAGGCAGACGAGTCACCCCATCCTGAATTGCCCTGGGTGTCTAGTTTTCAAAAATGTATAGGTTTCCTAGGTTTCCCTAGATGCTGGCAGAGCTACGGCTCAAAAACAAAAGGTAGTCTCTTTGTCCAAAGAACATAAAATTTCACTGGGAAATTGAGGTGCGACCACGTTTCATTTTGTGCCGTTTCCTGTCGTAGGCACAAGGCCGACCCACACAAGTGAGGTACTGTTTTTATCGGGAGACCTGGGGGAACGCTGGGTGGGTGGAAATTTGTTGATCCACGCAGATTCCAGAACTTTCCACCACAGAAATGTGAGGAAAATGTGTTTTTTTGGTCACATTTTTATGTTTGCAAGGGATTCTGGGTAACAAAACCTGGGGGTAGGCAGTCGAGTCACCCCATCCTGAATTTCCCTGGGTGTCTACTTTTCAAAAATGTATAGGTTTGCTAGGTTTCCCTAGGTGCCGGCAGAGCTAGGGTGCAAAAACTACAGGTAGGCACTTTGCCAAAAAAGGGTCAATTTGTAACTGCTAAATTTAGGTGTGACCACGTTGCATTTTGCGCCGTTTCCTGTCGCAGGCACAAGGCCGACCCACACAAGTGAGGTACCGTTTTTATCGGGACACTTGGGGTAATTCAGATTTGTAAATCAACTGTTATTACCAATTGAGCTTTCATGCATTTCTCCCTTTGAATGAAAGACATTGTGTAAAAAAAAAATCTTTATGAAAAATGACCAATAATTCTCATGCTAGTATGAGTATTCCCAACTTTGAAAATGTGCAATTATATACTGTTTCTGAACTCTATAATTTGTACCCAATTCAGAAATACATAGGTGTCTTTCATACAGATTATTCCATGTATACATTTTCCAAGACAAAGTGCACTATACCTAGTAAATGAAAAAATACCATTGCAAGTTGCTGCTCAGTTTTTGGATCTGGGTTCGTCGGGTTCTTGGTGAAACTACAAGTCCTATATATCCCCACAACCAGGAAGGTCTAACAAATGTAACGGTATATTGCTTTCCAAGAGCTGTCAAAATTAGAAAAAGTTATAGGTGAAAACGTTGAGACAAAGGGCTGTTTTTTTCAACATAATTTCAAATATTCCAATATCTAACTGTTAGTTTCTATAACGAAACCTTCATGGATTAAGACAAATGACCCCTTTCTGAATTCAGAATGTTGTCTACTTTTCGAAAATGTAAAGCTTTCCAGGATCCATTATTGCTTTCAAACTCATTTCTACCATTAACTGGAAGGAGGTGGAAAGCTCTAAAAATAGCAAAAATAGGCTATGTCCCAGAAAAATGCCAAAACTGAGTGAAAAATTTCGGTTCTCTGACAAAAGTCTGTCATTCCCTGAAAGCTGAGATAATGGAGATTTCAGCCCCACAAACCCTTTTGTGATACCATTTTCAGGGGAAAACCCAGAGGCTTTCATTTGCAGCCCGTTTTTCCCATTTTTCTGAAAAAAACTAAAAAATCACAATATTTTGGTTAATTTATGGGACCCCTCCAAGGGAATCCACAAACCCTGGGCGCCTTTAGAATCCACATGATGTTGGAAGAAAAGGACGCAAATTTGGCGTGGATACCTTATGTGGTCAAAAAGTTACAAGGGCCTAAGCGCGCACTACTCCAAAACGCCAAAAAAAGCCTCAGCACAGGAGGGGAAAAGGCCTAGCAGCGAAGGGGTTAAAGGGTGCCAGCTGTTTCAATGAATGTGTAAATGTTTTTTGTGTGCATTTCATTGTGAGACATCTGTCATGCAGGCACATATGTGTCCTCTTCACAAGATGGAGAATTAACATATTCAATACATGTCGAATGTGTGAAGTATGGTGAGTCCCAAGATGGCAACAATTTGTTACATTATTTTTACGCCAAATATACTTACAGGGCTCTGAGTGTGGTGTCACCTTGGGTAGTGAGGAGGGTTAGTTTGCCCTGAGGGGTACCACTACTGTTTATTTATTTGTGAACTTGAGGTGGCATAACTTCATTGTATAGATCTGCTGTCCTGTAAACAGACAGAAGCTTATCAGTGTAATTCTCATTCAAGTTGTGGCCTGGTGTGTTCTTTGGATCCTTGTGTTCAAGTAGCATTGTGTCTATACCAACTGGGCAGTATAAGTCTCAAATATGTGCAGAGCTATGTGGCTGTTACTCATGATGCATGCAATGATTTGCAGTGTGACCTACTGATTTGGTGCTCATGTGTCAGATGTGTACAGGTGACTGATGCATTTTTGTTTCTTCTCCTTGCCCACAGCATCATCAACAGAGACAGGAGGAGACATGAGCACGGACCAAGAGGAGGGACCCAGGCACAGTGCAGTGGATTCGGAGGGAGCCAGTGGCATGGAGGGTGAGGGGAGTCAGGCGGTGGAACTGTTGGAAGGTGACACTTCCTACCATGCTGACGGATCTGCTTCTGACTCCCAGAAGGAGGGGGAATATGCCGTGCCAGAATCTAACATCACCGTGTCTGTCCCCACCTCCTCCAGACCCATCTCCACCCTCCCAGCAGCTAGGGTCCCTTCTGTCCGTGCAGCCCACCATGTCTCCTTCGGCCCCGGCACACCAGCCCCTGCCCCTGTTTCCCCTGCTGCCCTCAGTGCGGAGTCTGTGGACCTACTCCACCAGACTCAGGTTGGTCAGACATCAATGCTGACTGTCCTCCATGGCCATTCTCGGATACTGACACAGTTGTTGTCATTCATGGAGGGCATGTCAGCTACGATGTCTGACCAACGTTGGATTCTATCGTCCATGGACTCCTCACTGATGGCAGCAGTTTCCCTCCTGCAGCGGTCCGCCCCCATCATACCCATCCACACCCCCCTCTCCCATACCTGTCCAGAGCACACGCAGACCAACACGATCATGCACACCAACGGACACAACCAGCACACCACCACAGAAGTGTAAGCGCAGATCTCCTGGCACGCAATCTCAGAGGGATGCAGGCACACCCACAGGGACTGGGGTCAGACGGCAGGCACGCAGCCAAAGACAGTCCGCAAGACTCACAGCCCTCTACCTCCACTCCCATAGTGTCCCCGGGTGCAGGTGGTGGTCTGGCTGAACTGACAGCAGTGTGCAGTGCTGAGTTTCTTTCTACCTTTGGCGCTGCACAAGCCACTGAGGAGTATACCTCCTCTCCTGCACTCACAACACCTACCCTTCCCACTACTGTCCCTGCGGGGCCTGGTCCTGACCCAGATGATGTCCCCCACGGGTCAACAACCCTTTAGGTCATTCATGTGCAGGCAAGTTTGGGGTCGACGACCTCCCCAACATCCCCCTAAGAGGCTTTGATGTGGACTGGCCATTGGCCTTGTTAGAGCTGGGACTCATTTTTGCACTTATTTTCATTTGGAGCTGAATAAAGCATTTTATTTTTCATTCTACACTATTGCATTTCAGGTACTTGCTTTAGGAGTTGGTGTCTTGGTAATGTTTTGGGGTTCTGAAAGATGTTTTTTTATGATGGTAATGAGGTGAACAATGGTATCTATGTGCCATCACAATGTCTCTGCAAAGTATCATTGGTTGTGTGTGTTCAGTTTGGCTAGAGACATTGTCCCAAGGAGTGTTTCTTCCTCTGTGACACCTGAGATCTTCACTACAGACAGTTGCACAATTGTTGTGCTGACATGTCTGTACATTTCCTTTTTTGGTGATTGTTCCCTTCAGCAATGGCCATGCCTGCTCACAGATGTCTACTGCTCATTAGTCTGTGCCATCCATGCTACTCACTGTACTTGTGTTTTGAGTATGTACAAATGCCTTCATGGACACATATACCCTTTTTCCCACTATGCAGGTGTGTCATCGCAGCCTACCACTATGTTGGAAATTGTTATGCAGGGTATTTGGGCACATGACCCACACTTTTGTGCATTGTATCTAAGGGGTTTCAACCCTATTCCTTCCATGAGATACCACATCTTGGTGGTCTGACACCACCTGGACATTCATATCAGCCCAGGGATGTATACATGACAGTGTGTGTTCCCTTTCACTCTCTTTGTTTGGTGGGCTGCTACATGACTATACACTATTGTGTCATGATGGTAGGGTGTGTATGTTGCCAGCAACCTCCATGGGTGGGTATGCATGTGGGATTTGACATCACACCCACATGTGGTGTGTCACTCAGTGTGTGACAGAAATCCATCCTCAGTGGAGTGGGACACTGCTGTAAGTGATGTGTTGCTATGGCACTATCATGAAAGTCACAAATTAGGGATGTGCACATACCCCCATGTAGCATGTAGTTGTGGTATGATGATGATGATGTTCCCCCCTCTATCTGGGCACTTCTGGGAGTCCCATGCACCCACCCCTCTTATGTCTGGGCACTGCTGGGAGTCATATCCACCCACCCCTCTTAGGTCTGGGCACTGCTGGGAGTCCTCTGCACCCGCCCCTCTTATGTCTGGACACTGCTGGGAGTCATATCTACCCACCCCTCCTATGTCTGGGCACTGCTCGGAGTCCTCTGCACCCACCCCTGTTATGTCTGGGCACTGCTGGGAGTCATGTCCACCCACCCCTCTTATGTCTGGGCACTGCTGGGAGTCCTCTGCACCCACCCCTCTTATGTCTGGGCACTGCTGGGAGTCATATCCACCCACCCATATACTGTTGGGCACTGCTGGGAGTCCTCTGGACCCACCCCTCTTAAGTCTGGGCACTGCTGGGAGTCATAACCACCCACCCCTCTTATATCTGGGCACTGCTGGGAGTCATATCCACCCACCCACATACTGTTGGGCACTGCTGGGAGTCCTCTGCACCCACCCCTCTTATACCTGGGCACTGCTGGGAGACATGTTCACCCACCCCTCTTATGTCTGGGCACTGCTGGGAGTCATATCCACCCACCCCTCTTATGTCTGGGCACTGCTGGGAGTCCTCTGAACCCACCCCTTCTATGTCTGGGCACTGCTGTGAGTCATGTCCACCCACCCCTCCTATGTCTGGGCACTGTTGGGAGTCCTCTGCACCCACCCCTCTTATGCCTGGGCACTGCTGGGAGTCATGTCCACCCACACCTCTTATGTCTGGGGACTGCTGTGAGGCATATCCACCCACCCCTCTTATGTCTGGGCACTGCTGGGAGTCCTCTGAACCCACCCCTTCTATGTCTGGGCACTGCTAGGAGTCATGTCCACCCACCCCTCTTATGTCTGGGCACTGCTGGGAGTCCTCTGCACCCACCCCTCTTATGTCTGGGCACTGCTGGGAGTCATATCCACCCACCCCTCTTATGTCTGGGCACTGCTGGGAGTCCTCCGCAACCACCCCTCTTATGTCTGGGCACTGCTGGGAGTCATATCCACCCACCCCTCTTATGGCTGGGCACTGCTGGGAGTCATATCCACCCACCCACATACTGTTGGGCACTGCTGGGAGTACACTGCACCCACCCCTCTTATGTCTGGGCACTGCTGGGAGTCATATCCACCCACCCCAATACTGTTGGGCACTGCTGGGAGTCATGTCCACCCACCCCTCTTATGCCTGTGCACTGCTGGGAGTCATATCCACCCACTCCCATACTGTTGGGCACTGCTGGGAGTCATGTCCACCCACCCCTCCTATGTCTAGGCACTGCTGGGAGTCCTCTGCACCCACCCCTCTTATGCCTTGCTGGGAATCATGTCCACCCACCCCTCTTATGTCTGGGCACTGCTGGGAGTCCTCTGAACCCACCCCTTCTATGTCTGGGCACTGCTAGGAGTCATGTCCACCCACCCCTCCTATGTCTGGGCACTGCTGGGAGTCCTCTGCACCCACCCCTCTTATGCCTGGGCACTGCTGGGAGTCATGTCCACCCACCCCTATTATGTCTGGGCACTGCTGGGAGTCATATCCACCCACCCCTCTTATGTCTGGGCACTGCTCGGAGTCCTCTGAACCCACCCCTTCTATGTTTGGGCACTGCTGGGAGTCATATCCACCCACCCCTCTTATGTCTGGGCACTGCTGGGAGTCCTCTGCACCCACCCCTCTTATGCCTGGGCACTGCTGGGAGTCATATCCACCCACCCTCTTATGTCTGGGCACTGCTGGGAGTCCTCTGCACCCACCCCTCTTATGTCTGGGCACTGCTGGGAGTCATATCCACCCACCCCCATACTGTTGGGCACTGCTGGGAGTCATGTCCACCCACCCCTATTATGTCTGGGCACTGTTGGGAGTCATATCCACCCACCCCCATGCTGCTGGTCACTGCTGGGAGTCATGTCCACCCACCCCCCTTATGTCTGGGCACTGCTGGGAGTCATATCCACCCACCCCTCTTATGTCTGGGCACTGCTGGGAGTCATATCCATCCACCCCCATACTGTTGGGCACTGCTGGGAGTCATGTCCACCCACCCCTCTTATGTCTGGGCACTTCTGGGAGTCATATCCACCCACCCCTCATATGTTACGTACCATACCCCAACATTCATGGCGTGTGTGCGGCTCGTATCACTATTGCAATGGTGGTATACGCGAGCGTGTGTGGCGCACCATACCCCAACATTCATGGCGTGTGTGCGGGTCGAATCAGTTTTGCAATGGTAGTATATTTGAGCGTGTATGACGCACCGTACAGGTACACTTGCGTTGTTGAGGTACATTGTACTCACCGTCTACGCAGTCGTTGGTTTCTATGCATCAGGTCATAGGCGTACAGGACTGGGATGACACGAACAATGGGGTTCATGGCGTGTATGTTGCGTACCGGGGTGCGGTTCGAGCCATGCTCTGCTTTTACGGCTGTTTTCGGGTCCCGTAGAAAAAGGGTCGTACGGAGTGTCGCAGAGATGAATCGTAGTTGCTGGGCCGTAAATTGCTGCTTGTTTACGTACGGACGTAGCGTACTGCGTGAACCGGATACAAATCGTATGTATTTTTGTGTCGTACGGTGTTTGGTACGAATTGTACGTAGATCTGCTTTGGGTTAGGATCGTACTTGATCGTACGTACGGGGACGTTGAAGGTGTAGGAATCGTACGGGAAAAACGCTCTGTATGGCGAATCGTACGGGATTTTACCGAATCGGAATCGCCCCCTTAATGTTATATCTAACATATGATAAATTACACAAAAAAATTATAGTTTTTTACAACTATATTCAACAATACAATATTAAAAAAAAAATAGAACGATATTTCAACCTACAAAAAATATTCTTAAAAATTATTATCTGTGACATGAAATTCCTGCACTAACAATAGTTTTTGATGGTTTTTATTACAGTTCTAAATAAAAATTCAATCTTTTCTGCAAGCACCTTTGTGTAGGGGCTGCTATTCTACCATTTCGCTCATAACGAGAGTATAAGTCAAACTTTAGTCAGACCACTCATAATGAGAGTATTAGTCAAACTTAAGTTTCATGCATTCAGTTTCCCGCCAGGAGGACCAAACTCATTTTCAAAATTTTTTTTTTATTAAACTGGCCCACCGGGACTAACATCAACAAATATATGTAAAAGCAGGGGCGTTGCTAACGGGGGGCTGGGGGGTGCTTGGGGTGTTACACCTCCCTAATTACTGTATTCTCTAGTAAACAGTTGGGTATAGGTGTTTTCAGTTGGGTAAGGTTTAATGTCTGTCGGATTTCACCTAGGCTTTTTACATGCACACACCGACTAAAACACACACAAACACACACTCTCTCATCTGTTTTGAAGTTCTTAAAGTCTTTTGGCAATTTTGCAAAACATTTTGTTTTAAGTACTGCTAACAATCCACACTGCTCTCCCTTTCCACTGCCCCTTAAGCCCCCCCTCATGTCCTGATTTTCAGATTACATATTTTACAATGATATGCCAGCTTGAGTTCTGTTAAATCTGAAGCACACCCCCACACCCCCACCACCCCAACACATACGTTTACTAACCAAGCTATTCCCTTTTGTAAAAGTTTGTTCTGGGAACAAGCAGGAATAGTAAATAAAGCCCACTGTTGCTGTCTCATGGTCAAGAGCCCACAAAAACGCAAGGGAATCCCCGACAGGTGGTGTAATTGCGGGAAGTCATCTAGTGGACACAAGCGGTCGGCCCAAGTGGTAGCCTGCGGCTTGACAACAGTGTAGTTCGTGTGGCTGTTAAAGGTTGCTAAAAAGTATAAGAAGATGAAGATGGAGGAGAGATAGTTGTGGTGAGTTTTAGAGATACCAAATAGCAAGTGAGGGTGGTTCTTGATTGGTAATGCTGTGAAGCTCTGTGTGAGGCAGTTACATCCTAGTTGCTTCATATCTTTGGAGAAAATGGGAAAGAGCAGCAATAAGTAATCAGTGGATGTGGCAAGGTCCATGGCAGGATGGCTTGTCTCAACAGCTGCTGATGCAACAAACAGCCTTAGATTTCCCATAGGCCAAATCTACGATGACCATGGTCATGCATTTCCTGTGCGCTCTCTGGATTTCTAATGGCGGGGTCAAATGTCAGGTACATGAACTCCAGTATTGAGGCAGTGCAGACTGAGGGCACACTGGGCCTCGTTTATGAAAAGTGATGCATCGCTGCGAGAAAACAGTGATGCGTCACTTTTCATTGCGTCCTCCTTGCGACACCTATGATGCGTCATATTTACAGTATGATGCATCATGTCGCAAGGAGTTACAGATACGTCAGTATTTCTGACGTATCTGCAGGTGCAAAAATAACTCATTGCTGGAGTGTGTCACAAAAGTGACGCAACTCCAGTAATGCGTCATTACACACGGACAAGTCCCATGTTAAATGTGCCTGAGTCAGTCTTACGCCTGCCATGAGGCAGGCATAAGATATTGACGCATTTGCATCCTAGAAGTGGTGCAGTGAAATCTCATAGATTTCACTGCGTCACTTCTACGACCCTTTCATGCGTCGGAAAGCCCCCCCTCTATACATTATACCTGGCGCAGGTATAATGTCTGCAGGGGTTTACAAAGTGACACATCTACTTAGATGCGTCACTTTGTAAATATGATGCAACATGGTGTATTTTTTACACCACTGATGCATCACACAAATTGATGCACCGGTGGCGTAAAAGTGACGCAAGGCCTCATAAATAAGGCCCACTGTTCTTTTCCATCTACTCAGCGACAGCTGAGACGTGGAGGTTGTTTCTCCGATATCTGACCTTGGGACCAGAAAGTTTCTAGCGGACGTGCCAATGCTCCTGTTCCCAGTCGGTCCACTACAGCAATCAACTTCTGTTCCGCTGCTGCTAATCAGTCCTGTGTTGTGATCAATATTGCACTGAAAACAGCTATTTCACTCCTGAGTGATTGAACTTCGCTTCCCATTTTCTTTGTATTTTCCGCCACAGTCCCATCTGACAGTTTTATACTTGTTAGTTTTGCCATGATTGTTTCTAGAATGATTTCCGAAATGTTCGTTATCTGCTAGCCTTGAGTTGGTTTTGTATTTCCTACTTCAGTGCCTCTGCAAAGAGCAGTTGTATGAATGATTGCTGGTGAGACATCTGACCAATAAGGGTGCACCCGGGAGAGAGACGTACCAGTCAATTATTCAGGGTAAAGGCAAAGCAAACACTGGCAACCAGGTCAGTCTCAAGTAGTTCTAACTTGGACGCAAACACGAGAGCTGGGTTGCATTCAAAAGGGTTAGATCCAGCAATGGCCATTCCAAGTGCCCTAGTATATCCAGTGGCGCAGCTTTGGGTGTGTCAGCCTCCCCCCCCCCCATTACATTTGCCTGCCGCATGCGCGCCAAATGCAGGGGCCGCCACGAGCGGCATAAGGCCTAACTATGCCACTGATAATAGCACCGTGCTCCAGGGTCTAAGATCCTAAGCGGGTCTGTACTCTGGTATACTTTGCATGAAGGTAGTCACAGCTCCATCAATGTGTCTCAGCACATGGCTGCAGGGATCATGAAGCATCTCCTGCACAGAGGTGTGGTGCCCTCAGGTGGTGTAGGTGGCCTCGAGGTTAATGCCAATCAGCAGTAGTCTCGTAGTGTAACCAAAGACCCAATATGGTGTCAATCTGCTCTGCTCTTTGTCAACAATCAACTTACTTAACTTCAATTTTCAAACCCTCACCATATATTATCTCTGTCCAACACCCTGCTCTAGTCCCCATCACATGTTCAGGAAACTTACCTGTTGCTCAGGGACGCATGGCACATGGTGGATGCTCTTGTAAGTGACTATGCATCCTCACAGCCTCTGTCCCAATGGTTGTCATGTTTCTGGAGCGCAACTCAAGGCCTTATGGTGCATCCAGTATGGTGATCGCTTGCAGCGCCTCTCGAATGCACGCCAGGTTTCTTCTGTGGCCAATGCCCGTCCCGGGAGAGCCATCAGCCCCTACACTGAGGCAGTGTCTCTTTCATTGTTCTACATTGAAGGTCAGATTTACGAAAGGATTGCTTTGCCTGGGCATCAGGCAAGGTGACACAAGTGCATCGAAGCCCTAAGGTAGATTTACTATGCCACTCAGAGCCATCTTGCGCGGCTCTGGGTGGCATAGTGAATCTGGAGCACCGCAGTGCAAGTTGCTGTCCTGTGTTACTCTGTCCTGGGAAGGTATTCCATGGGTGGAGAGTGGGTGTTCCCACGCATCCAATCATCAAATTTGGTGCATTCCCAGATTTACTACCAGTAGTAAATCTGGGACTACGTCTAAAAGGTAAACCTTCCCAGGGGAGAGGCATAACAAAGAGAAATAACTTTATTTCTCCTAATTTTTCCTCTCTTTTTGCATGGGCTGTGGTGTGGAGTGCAAAAAAACGATGGATTTAGGCCCAGATCTCTGTACTGGGGTGAATGTATGACATTGTTCTGCATTCTGTCCATCAATTGTTGTTTTTGCATTTGTCACCCCGAGTGGGATGGGTATGCTCAGACGTGAGTCCCATGCTCTCCACACCACTGGAGTCGAGCTATCCTGGCTGAAGACGGCTGATAGCCAGAAACCGGTCCTAGGATGCTTGATTCCGGTCCAGGAAAGACATGGCTTGGCAGTTCGGGCTGGACTGTTCCCATGAGGCACAGGGTCAAGGCTGATTTCCATATGGCCATGTCTGAACTGGGGTGGTGTGGAGTGCAAAAAAACGATGGATTTAGGCCCAGATCTCTGTACTGGGGTGAATGTATGACATTGTTCTGCATTCCGTCCATCAACTGTTGTTTTTGTATTTGTCAACCCGACTGGGATGGGTATGCTCAGACGTGAGTCCCATGCTCTCCACACCACTGGAGTCGAGCTATCCTGGCTGAAGACGGCTGATAGCCAGAAACCGGTCCTAGGATGCTTGATTCCGGTCCAGGAAAGACATGGCTTGGCAGTTCGGGCTGGACTGTTCCCATGAGGCACAGGGTCAAGGCTGATTTGCATATAGCCATGCCTGACCTGGGGTGGTGTGGAGTGCAAAAAAACGATGGATTTAGGCTCAGATCTCTGTACTGGGGTGAAAGTATGACAATGTTCTGCATTCTGTCCATCACCTGTTGTTTTTGCCTTTGTCGCCCCGAGTGGGATGGGTATGCTTAGACGTGAGTCCCATGCTCTCCACACCACTGGAGTCAAGCTATACTGGCTGAAGACGGCTGATAGCCAGAGACCGGTCCTAGGATGCTTGATTCCGGTCCAGGAAATACATGGCTTGGCAGTTCGGGCTGGACTGTTCCCATGAGGCACAGGGTCAAGGCTGATTTGCATATGGCCATGTCTGAACTGGGGTGGTGTGGAGTGCAAAAAAACGATGGATTTAGGCCCAGATCTCTGTACTCGGGTGAATGTATGACATTGTTCTGCATTCTGTCCATCAATTGTTGTTTCTGTATTTTGCATCACACATAGAAAGAGACAACCGCCTCTAAGGATTGTTTTTCTGTAGGAAAGTGTACCTTCCTGTGCAAACAATCCTCCCTGTAAGAAAGGCAATCTTGCACCATGATGCATCGGTGCTTGGCTGCACTGTGTGCGCCAGCGCAGGGAGAGAGCAGGAACGTGCCATATCTTAGTAGATATGGAGCATTCCTGCCCTCTCCATGAGACACCGCCCAGCAAGTTGTCTTGCTGTTTTGCACTTGGTCATATCTTATCTTCATGAATCTGGTCCTAGGTGTCTTGACTCCATCTCTGAGCCTCATAGCAGGCAGCACAGAAGATCATAGCTTGGCCCAAGGCTCCAGTAAGATGCAGCAGTTCTTTCTCCATGCACCAGAGTGAGGAAATGCGCACATCACCTCCTCACCACTGTTCTTGACACTTAAACGGGTGCTGGGCAGTTGGTTTTGTGCCCCTACTGGCCCAAAAATGTCACCTTGGGACGATGGCCTTCAGCAGAGCCTCAGGTAAAATCCCCCATTCTTCAGAGGCTCTGCCTCTGATGAGTTGGTTCTGTTAGAATAGTCTCATTTTTGTGCAGCACTACAGATTCAGCTATCATGTGCATCATTATCGAGAACTGACTAGACAGATCACTGTCAAAGAAGTGTTAGCCATTGTGTGCATTGTCAGAATCATGTGGAACAGTTATTCTCTTGAGCCTGCAATGGTGTATCAGAAGAGGTGCCCTATGAAGTTTGAGGGGCTACTGGCAGGACAGATCCCCAGACATCTGGAATGTGGGTACTCTGGATGTTTCATTACTCATGCTGTGTTAACTGGTGCTGATTTAGGGCCTAATTTATATGTTGGTGGTATGTATACTCCGTCGCAACTTCAACAGCATATACATACCACCAATATATTGGTCTTCCCGTCCAATTTGGATGTGGGGAGATCACAGGTTTGGCTAGAGCAGTGACTACTCCATCATTGCCATAGTCAAACCTCTCCAACGGCCCGATGGAATAAGGGCTGTTGGAGGAATGGCTATATGTCTGCCCACCTAATTAGGATGGGTGGACATATAGCCATTTCTTTACTGTCCTTCATCTCCAGCCAAACCCTTGTGGTGAGGGACAGTAAATGGCAATAATACTCCCCTCGCCATGTGAAATGACTCCCATGGTAAGAGGAGCACTAGGATTTTTATTTTAAAAAACAAAATCCAGTTTCAATTTGGATTCATCATCGTTTTTTCTTGTTGGTGTGAATAGCTTTCCCATTGCTATTTTCCTTTGCATTCTGGTATTTGTGGTCCCAACTCTTCAATGGCAAATAAACTACGAGAACCAGGGTTCGATTAAACAAATATGAAAGGTTCTTGTCTATTTGGGTCAATGTTTGAGAGTTCGTATTTGTTTTAACTGAACCAATTGTAAACTATGGCCTTGCAAATGCTGGAACAGTAGGCTGATACCACATCACGGTTTACCCTGGTTCCCTCTCTTCGAAGTGTAGTGGGGCACTTTCCTTCAGTATCACTGCCATTCATGAAATAAAAAATGTGCATGAATCATTTGCAATGAGCTATGCAGACATTCTAGTATTCCAAATATATAACTAATTTTCCATTGCATATTCAGTGAATTTAGTCTTGGGAAGTATCATTAAGAGCTGCCCTGTTTCAATACAGAGCCGCCTGCTTGTGTTTTTTGCATCTCAGGTTTCTAAAGTCCATACATATATCTCAGATTTTCTCTCAGTTAATGCATGGAATGCAGACAGCCCAAGTCGGAGGCAGCAGGTATTGCCTCTCTCTGTTTAGAACTGTTTACAACTTGCTCTGGTGCAGAGGCAAAGTGTTATGCTAATTTGAGTGGGGCAACGCCCCTATGCAAATGAGGAAAGAGAAGGGTTCGTGCAGTGGTTGCAACCCTCTTCTATAATAGCACAGTGCCCTTGCGTGCAGAAAGTAGGAGCACATGCTGGGAGCACTCCCGGGGTACTTGATCTAATACAGCCAATGATTTTCTTTTTATTTGTATGCAGATGAATTAGGGTGCATGCTGGAAGGCAAGAGTACATTTACTCTCAGATCCAACAAATGTGTCCATTTACATTTGCATTGTGGGGCGCGAGTTATAGTTAGCTCAGCTAACTACAACAGCTGAATTTATCTAGTTTTGTATGAGTGAAATGTCAGCCTAACTATTAAGTTCCTGAAACCTGGGTTTTTTTCTGTAAATATCTAACGTTTTTTAAATGCTAATTTCTAACTATGATGTCCCTGAAGCCTGTGGTGTTTCAAGTGAATTTCTAAAGTTTTTTAAATGCTAATTGCGAACTATAACATCCTAGAAACCTGTGGTTTTTTCTGTGAATTTCTAAGGTTTTTTTAAATGCTAATTCCTAACTATAACGTCCCTGTAAAGAGACAAGAGAAGTGCAGAAAGAAGCAAGAGAAGTAATGAAAGAGGCAAGTGAGGTACAAAAAGAGGCAAGTGAGCTGCAGAAAAAAAGAAAAAGAGGTGCAGAAAGAGGCAAGGGAAGTGCAGAAAGAAGGAAGAGAACTGCAGAAAGAGTAATAAAGGTGCAGAAAGAGGAAGAACGTGCAAAAAAGAAAAAGAAGTGATGAAAGAGGCAAGAGAGGTGTAGAAAGAAGCAAGTGAGGTACAAAAAGAAGCAAGTGATATGCATAAAAAAACAAGAGAAGTGATGAAAGAGGCAAGGGAGGTGCAGCAAGAAGCAAGAGAGGTGCAGAAAAAGAAAGAGAGGTGCAGAAAGAAGCAAGAGAGGTGCAGAAAGAGGCAGGAGAAGTACAAAAAGAAGCAAGAGAAGTGCAGAAAGAGGTAGGAGAAGTGCAGAAAGAAGCAAAAGAGGTGCAGAAAGAAGCAAGAGAAATGCAGAAAGAAGAGAATGAGGTGAAGAAAGAGGCAAGAGATGTGCCGATAGAGGCAAGAGAGGTGCAGAAAGAAGCAAGAGAGTTACAGAAAGAAACAAGAGCGGTGCAGAAAGAGGCAAGAGAGGTGCAGAAAGAAGCAAGAGGTTCAGAAAGAAGCAAGAGAGGTACATAAACATGGTGAGACTTACAACAGTGACATGGGAAGTGTTGCTGCTTTATATTTGGCTGAACATTCTGAGCAGTCGGTGAAGCTGCCAGTGAAAAGTGAGTGCAAGGATAGTGTTTGAATGATTGGATGAGTGCATGGGTTGTGTCTCATGTAATGCATGAGTGCAATGGTAGTGCCAGGGTGATTCAATGAGTGCATGGGTAGTGCTTGAGTGAATGGTTGAGTACAAAGGCAGTGCCTGGGTCAATTTAATGTGCATGGGTAGTTCCAGAGACTCATATGAAGTAGCATAATCCCACGGCTAACATGTCTTAAACCTCACTTTCCTCTGGTAGCTTCACTATTCACCGACTGCTCAGAATGTTGGGCCAAGCCAAATATAAAACAGCAACCCTTTGGATGTCACTGTTGTAAGTCTCACCATGTTTCTGAAGACGCACCCACTCACACCACTATAGAATCTTTTATACACCCACTGCTGCTCTCACACAACCATTCACAAATCCATATCAGTACTTACACACCCACTCACTGACTCATTAATCTATACACACATCCACTTGCTCATCCGTAATGCCACTCATAGACCCACTCACTCACTAATACAGCCATTGATATATCCACTTATACAGGCATACAGGCACTGACACACTGAATGAGTCACCCATAAAACTACTCACACACCTAGACACTCACCCATACAGTCAATTATACAGCCACTTACTCACCCAAATAGTTACACCCCCCCATTTACTTACTCATAGAAATAGGAATACATACTCAATCAGCTATATAGTCATGGACAGAAGCATGCACTCATCTATATGGCTACTCTCACATTCACTCGCTCATGCATACAGTCACTCATATACCCTGTCACCCATGTGTACTGCCTTTCACATACTCAGTTACTCACCAATACTGACAGATGTACTCAATCACTGACAGAGCCATACAGACACTCTCTCACTCATACAACTTTTCATACACACACAACAGTAACCCATACAGCCACTGACTCATCCACTCACTGATCCATACAGGCACTCACACACCTCCTCAACCACACACACAGACACCCAGACAACCATAGACATAGCCAGACAACCAATCAATCACCCAAATGCCATTCATGTACCCACTAACACACTCATACACCCACTTAGACATTAACTGACAGACAGATACACACATTCATACAACCAGTCACTCATCCATACATTCAATGAGACTCCTAATCACTCACTTATACAGTCAGTCATGCACACACTGAGTCATCCAGACAGTCACTCATAAACTTACTGATTCACCAACACACTTTGGTATATATATTTACCTATCATAGGGCCAGATGTTCGACCCACCAGTTTGCGAGTTGCAAATTGTGTCGCATTTGCAACTTGCAAATTGGGATGCACAACAGTGTCTGAAACACTGTTTCTGCTTCCCAATCGGGTCGCAAATTGCATGCCTCATGCATATTATTGAGGCTGTCGCAATTTGCGACCCCTTTGGAAATGGCTGGCACTCTGCTGGATGGTGGCCTGCTGAAGTCTGCAAACCACCAAGCCTGGGACTGCTTTTCAATAAAGCTATTTTTAGGTTTTGCCTAGCAATGCGTACGAAGTACGCATGCGCTAGCAAAACCTCTTGAGTTCTATGTCGGGTGATGACCCGCCTCTGTCTATCATTGGCTAGCTCCATAAATGGAGGCTAGCCATTGGGAGACAGAGGCTGTCAATCGCGCTTTCTCTTGAAAACGCGATTCGGGGGCGTTTCTGGTGCTTTTTTTAAGCCCCGCCCCTTTGTCCCGGGCCGCGCTGCGATTGGCTGCCGGCCCGGGACACCCCCGTGACGTCATTCCCGGGCCGCGCTGTGATTGGCTGCCGGCCCGGGACACCCCCGTGACGTCAGCCAATCACAGCGCGGCCCGGGACCTGACTTGTTTTTTTTAGCCGTCTCTCTCCCGCCCGCCCACTGTCCGTGTTCGATGCCTTCGGGTAAAGTCCGCCTCCTGGGAGCAGTCCGGTGAGTTTTAAAGTTCTCCGTGTCCCTCCTCCCGCCGTCCCCCCTCCCGCTCTCCCCCCTCCCGCTCTCCGTGTGGTCTTGTCTTCCTCCCGGAGCCTGGTAATGAAAGCCTAAGCAGTCCGGTGAGTTTTAAAGTTCTCCGTGTCCCTCCTCCCGCCGTCCCCGCTCTCTCCCCTCGTGGTCGCACTTTGATTCCAGCAATGTAAATAGGGGGCTTGGCTGAGGACTATCCAAGGGGGCCTTATGGGCAGTAATTTAGATTGGTGCAGTTTGGATTAGACGAGTGCCTGGTCTGCGGCTGAATTGAAAGTATCTCAAATGAGAGGGGTATGGATGACAGGGGTATGGCTGAGAATGTAGCAGCGATTCAAAGGAGATGTTTGTAATTTAATTAAGTGCTGGTTACAGGAGAAGGATAAATGCGATTGTGGTTCAGCTGAGAGTGCTTTACATGAGTGTGACTTGGCCGAGAGTGGCTTCGATGAGTGCGGTTTGGGTTAGATGAGCAGTGGTTCGGAGGACCGGGATTGAGGTGTGACAGAGTTGTTTACATGAGTGCTGTTTAGTTACACGCAACCTCCGATCTTCACCCCCGCCACGGCGCCTCAGATGTGGTGCTGACATCACATTCTTCCAAGCGCATTCCTGGCCCGTGCCTCCGGGGCACTGTTTTGGAGTTGAGCTCTGGCCCAGTTAGATTTCTGTAATTGGCAGGGCTCGCCGGAGAATAGGAACAGAGAAGTCTTTAAATCAACACCACATTTCGGAATACTACTCCCTCTGTCCTCCTCCTCCGGCGCTGGCTTCAGCTCCGCCCCGGGCCGCACAGATGGGGGCTGTGGGACCCCCGCACTCCCCCGTCTGAGAGCAGCTCTCCGAGTCTCTCTGTCTCTCTCATACACACGCCGTGCTCTGTCTTCTCTGTCTGCCTCGGTGTTTCTCCGTGGCTCACTCGTCCCCTCGCACTCTCTTAGTCTTAACCCTTCCCTCACCCTGTCTCTCTGTGGCCGCCCCTCTCCGCTCCTCTCCTTCGCCAAGGCCCTCCCGCTCCTCTTTTTTAATGCTTTTCTTATCTGTCTCTTTCTCCCCTCGGTGCCCCTCTCTCTCTTTCCCCGCCCTCCGCCACTCCCTCTCTGCCCGCCCCTCTCACCCTTGCGCTGTCGTTTTCCTTCTCTTCTTGTTGCTCGCTCTCCCTTCTTGCTCGCTGCCGCCTGTCTGCCCCTTCCTCACTGTCAGTCCTGGCGCTCTGCACACTCTCCCCTCCTTCGCCCCAACCGACCTCCTTCTCACTGTCCCTCACTCTCTTCCTAGTTCTCGGTTCCTGCCCCTCACACTGTGCCCTGCTGCCCGAGCACCGCAGGGGGCACAGACAGGCACGGCATGGGGGCATGACCGGATGCTGCACGGGGCACGAACTGTCAGCATGGGGGCACGGACTGGCACAACACGGGGGCACGGACTGGCACCGCAGGGGGCACGGACCGGTACAGCATGGGGGCACGGACCGGTACAGCATGGGGGCACGCAGGGGGCACGGACAGGCACAGCAAGGGGCATGACCGGATACTGCACGGGGCACAGACCGGTACAGCATGGGAGCACAGTCAGGCACAGCATGGGGGCATGGCCGGATACTGCGCGGGGCACGGACTGACACAGCATTCGGCCACGCACTGGCACAACACGGGACACGCACAGCATGGGGGCACAGACTGGCACAGCATGGGGCATGGCCAGGTACGGCACGGAGGCACGGACTGGCAGAGCATGGGGCATAGAAAGACAGTGCACAGGGGCGTAGGCAGGCGCTGGATGGATTCATTATCAGGCAGTGCACAGTGGCATGTAAAGGCAGGGTACAGGGGGATAGACAGGCACTGCATTGATACATGTCAGGCACTGCATTGGCATGGAAAGGCAGTGCACAGGGCCGTGAGGAGGCACTGCAATGATACATTGTCAGGCAGAGCACAATAGCATGCGAAGGTAGTGCACAGGGGTGTGGGCAGGCAATGCATTGATACATTGTAAAGCTGTACACAATGGCATGTAAGGTCAGGGGCTAGACAGGCCCTGCATGTGCACAGCAACGTGGGCAGGCACTGCATTGAATCATCGTCAGTGCACAGGGCGTGAGCAGGCGCTGCATCGATACATTGCACACTAGAGTATTAAAGGGCTGCTGAGACCCAGAGATGCTGTTGTGACCAGGTTATGAAGGCACCTAGAAGGCCAGAGTCAAACAAGCAGACCGTGGGCACCCAAAAAATGCCATTGCAATAGAAAACTCGATCATAAATTGCTCTTACAATAGTGGAAAATCTGCCAGAATGGCGCATTTACCACCGCAGGAAAGGAGCATTGCGAGGGCCGTCCGTGCAACATGCAGTGAGAAAATACAAGCTCAGGAGTGTGTGAGTTTTTGCAAACATTTTCCAAACTGTTTGACCATACTAGAAGTGGGCGGATGGATGAGTGGGCGGATGGATGAGTGGGCGGATGGATGAGTGGGCGGATGGATGAGTAGGTGGAAGGATGAGCGGATGGATGAGTGGGTGGATGGATGGATGAGTAGGTGGAAGGATGAGTGGATGGATGAGTAGGTGGAAGGATGAGCAGATGGATGAGTGAGAGGATGGATGAGCGGGTGGAAGGATGAGCAGATTGATGAGTGGGCGGATGGATGTGTGAGCGGATGGATGAATAGGTGGAAGGATGAGTGGATGGATGAGTAGGTGGGCAGCTGGAGGGAGGGACGAGGGAGCGGATGTATGATGAGGTCGGCGGGCGCCTGCTTTGATAGATGAGTGGGTACCGGAATGGTCAAGTGGGCAGCTGGGTGGGTGAATGAAGAGATTGGCAAGCGCATGCGTAGATAGATGAGCGGGTGGATCAGTGGCTGGGTGTTCAGATGGGTTAGATGAGTGGTTGAATTTGCTATTGTAAATGACAATGCCATTTATGTTAAAAAAACATAAATACAAATAATGTCAAGAGCAATGCCAATAGCTCTAACTTTAACAAAGGCAAAACCATTGCATTGTAAATGCTTGTTTTAAATGCAGCCCGTTTTCCTATAAGAAAAATGGGATGCATTTAAAAAATAAAAATCTTTTATACACCCACTGCTGCTCTCACACAACCATTCACAAATCCATATCAGTACTTACACACCCACTCACTGACTCATTAATCTATACACACATCCACTTGCTCATCCGTAATGCCACTCATAGACCCACTCACTCACTAATACAGCCATTGATATATCCACTTATACAGGCATACAGGCACTGACACACTGAATGAGTCACCCATAAAACTACTCACACACCTAGACACTCACCCATACAGTCAATTATACAGCCACTTACTCACCCAAATAGTTACACCCCCCCCCATTTACTTACTCATAGAAATAGGAATACATACTCAATCAGCTATATAGTCATGGACAGAAGCATGCACTCATCTATATGGCTACTCTCACATTCACTCGCTCATGTATACAGTCACTCATATACCCTGTCACCCATGTGTACTGCCTTTCACATACTCAGTTACTCACCAATACTGACAGATGTACTCAATCACTGACAGAGCCATACAGACACTCTCTCACTCATACAACTTTTCATACACACACAACAGTAACCCATACAGCCAATGACTCATCCACTCACTGATCCATACAGGCACTCACACACCTCCTGCCCACACACACCGACACCCAGACAACCATAGACATAGCCAGACAACCAATCAATCACCCAAATGCCATTCATGTACCCACTAACACACTCATACACCCACTTAGACATTAACTGACAGACAGATACACACATTCATACAACCAGTCACTCATCCATACATTCAATGAGACTCCTAATCACTCACTTATACAGTCAGTCATGCATGCACTGAGTCATCAAGACAGTCACTCATAAACTTACTGATTCACCAACACACTTTGGTATATATATTTACCTATCATAGGGCCAGATGTTCGACCCACCAGTTTGCGAGTTGCAAATTGTGTCGCATTTGCAACTTGCAAATTGGGATGCACAACAGTGTCTAAAACACTGTTTCTGCTTCCCAATCGGGTCGCAAATTGCATGCCTCATGCATATTATTGAGGCTGTCGCAATTTGCGACCCCTTTGGAAATGGCTGGCACTCTGCTGGATGGTGGCCTGCTGAAGTCTGCAAACCACCAAGCCTGGGACTGCTTTTCAATAAAGCTATTTTTTTAAATGCAGCCCGTTTTCCTATAAGAAAAATGGGATGCATTTAAAAATAAAAATTAAACTTTTCAGTTTCATTTTTTAAGGACTGGCAGTGGTCCGTGGGACCACTGCCTGCCCTTAAAACATATTTTGAGAGCCACTCACAAAGTGTTGCGAGTGGTTTACCACCCTTCTGTGTAGGGTGGTAAACTGCAGTTGCAAAACAGTCATACATAGCTTCAGGAGTTGCTATTAGGAAGGGACACCCTTGGAACGCCCCTTCCTAAGAGCAAGTTGCTAATCCTCTTTTGCGAGTCACAAATAGATTTGCAACTCGCAAAATAGGATTAGTACATTGGCCACACATTTTTTGCAGTGGCAAACAAGTCTAAAACCCATCTACGCCCTCAAAAAACATTAGTACATCTGGCCCATAATTTAAAAAAAACACTCACAGTCACTGGAACCAGCGCTCAGGAATTCTGCTGCATGTGACTTACAGGCAGTACCAGGAGGGCTTCTTGGCCCCCATGGTCCCTCAGGAGTAAAGTGGACTTCATCCGCCAACAAGTAGTGCACCTCAAGGCAAGTTTGCAGAGTAGTGTAGAAAGGGAGGGCATGAGAACTTAGCAATCCCACACAGTGGGATTGCTAAGAGGTCCTTGGGGGCCAAGTACCCCTCCTATTACCTCCAGTAGGTCCCACACAGTTGGATTGCTGAGCTTTAATACGAGGCCCTGCCCTCTTTGTCCAGAACTCTGCAAACGAACCTACAGTCCCCTTTGCTGCTGGGGATCCTTAGGGGACAACTAGCCCATCTGTTACCTCAAGTAAGCCCCACACAGTGGAATTGCTGAGAAGTGGTAGGAGGCCATGCCCCTTTTTACACCACTCTGCAAATGCACCTCATGGCGCATTGCTGATGGGGCACTGAAGTCCCCCTCCCTTGCCCATTTGGGACCCAGCCCGGGGACCCCATGTCCTGGGTCCTGACCCATTCTAAATAAAACAAAAAGGGATATTATTGGCAATTGTATTGTATCCGTGCCCAACACTCACGAAAAGAAAGCACTCGCGGGGTGAGTTCAATAAAGTTTATTCCATGAACTCCTGCAAAACATACGTGTTTCGGCTGTCGCCTTCGTCAGTGTAATCAGGCACTCCGGAAACAAACATTTTTAAAATCTTTGCCGACATGGGCAGTGACATAATAGAAGGACTGTACATCAGCAAACTCGGTCGGATTCTTATATATATATATATTTATATTATATATATATATATATATATATATATATATATATATATATATATATATATATATATATATATATATATGTATGTATGTATATTAACTACTGGCAGTCACCAGTAGGTAGGTATATTTAGGACCTGGTTTCTATTAAAAAAGCATTTGTTCTTTTGCCAATATCTTTGGCACCGTTTGACAAATCTTCACGAAATTTTCAAAACTAATGGTCCACTCAATCAGCTGCTGTGTTGAAAGTTTCGGGGTGGTTCTTCAAGTGGGGGCCGAGAAAAAGGGGGTCCCAAATCATGTTTTCCCCATGTTAATTTCCATAGGGAACTTTAGACATATCTACAGCCCGAACTACTGGAATTACACCAAATTTGGCAAAAGGTAGCTTTTTGTTCAGAAAGCACTCTTTTTGTTAAATTGTGTAAATCCGTTCAGTAGTTCCTGAGATATTTAAACATTTACAGATATCCATCTATCCCCGCGAAGGATCCTCAAACACTTCCGTGCTTGTGCCTGAGATCTGATGTGCTGACAACAGTTCCAACCAGGAAGTGTTGGCAGCCATCTTGTGACTCGGTTGAACCGAGTCAAAGAGAAAAGGTAAAAAAAAATAAAAAAATAGAAAAGGGGGCAGGGTAGAAACACCCTGACCCCCTAGGCCTGCTCAGGGGGTCAGGCCCAAAAAAGCAATAAAAAAATTTCTTCTGCAGGATTCGTGCTGGGCGTGCAAATCCTGCAGATTTTTTCTTTTTGAAATGAAGCTCGGGCTCCTGCGCTTAGCTCTTTTAAGCTGTCACCTCCCCAGGGGTTTATTTTTAAAAAACTGCTTTGGGGGTTCCTGCTGCCCCAAAGCATGCCCAGGGGACTATCACCTTCCCAGGGCTAATTAAAAATGTAGTGTAGGGGGCTCAAGTCCCCCCACACTGCCCCGGGACCACCGCCTCGCCTGAGCACACTTTAATTAAATGCGGGGGTCTGTTGCGGACCACCAGGGACCACCACCTCACCAGAGCTACACACTAGATGGGAGGAGGACCATGCGGCCCTCCTCCAGGAGCCCTCCATGGCCCTGGGGACCACCAACCCCAGGGCCGGCTCCAGCATTGTCCCAGGGTGCCCGCCCCTAGGACATTGCAGTTTGCTATGGCATGGGGGAGCAGACACTGCTTCACTTCATGGAAGGGAGAGCATTGAAAATGCTCTTGCTTCCATGAAGTGAAGCAAAATTGCCCTTAAGCAATGCTGGCTCCCGTAGGAGGTGGGGAGGCGGCAGGGACCGCCGAGGCATTGAGGCTCTCCCGTGGTCCCCAGAAAGAGTCCATGCCCTGGGGAATGGGGTCCCCGGAGCCAAAAATGGCCTGGGAGGGGGCCATATTGCCCGTCACCAAATAAAAAAAAAAAGGCAGGGCAGGCCCCACGATCCCCTTCTTTAAAAAAATGAAAGAAAATGGCCTGGGTCCCCAGGCCGAAATTGGCAGATATTAAATAAATGTAAGTAGGCAACTGAAAAAGCAGTGCAAAAAGTGTGAGTGGTGATAAAATTGGATCAAACTGAGTAGAAGTTTAATTTTTAATGTTTTTTCTCAGTTCCTCCAAATCTAAAACAAAGTGAGACAAAAACAGATTTAACAAAATATCTGTTCAGCAATTAAGGTCGACATGTTTCTGCATAAGTGGCTAATATGCCACTGCTTTCGTCAGGACCTAGATGCTGCTACTGCTGTTTAGTGAATGAAGAAAGTTTAAAAAGTATTATATCACCTGCGTTTCCAGGTTGAATAGTCCACCACAATCAAATACTTGTGGAGATGGCGCTTCACCCCACCTGGCTGCAGCTCAGGTAATGAGGAGTACCGCTCTAACCGTCGGTGTCTCCCAGTGTTCCTCTGCGCTGACTGAGGAGGCCTTGCTGAACAGTTATATCTGCACCACCCATTTGCTGAAACACTAGTAATAGGGTTTTTCACAGTCTTCATTATATTCTTTTGACTGTGGACATTTTTTGTCTCCTGGGTAAGGAGAACCCATATGATGTAAAAAATGGCGGAACAGATCGGCAACTGATGGGAAAATGTCACCTACCCTCGAGGTTCTTCTTGCCCAAATTTGTTTGTCCACGTGTATCTAATTTAATTGAATCATACATAATAGATCACTTGGTCTTTCCACTTATTAGAAACTAACACTTGTTATGTCATTGGTTTTCTTTGAGTCGAGTTCTTTCTTTTTCCTCTGACCCCTAGATACTTGGTGTTTATTGACGTTATAGATAGGGGCGTGTATCTAGTTTTGGGTCATTAAACTTGCCCTTGGACCCTTTTTCGAAAATTGTGTGTTGTAATGCAGAACACAGACCTGACTATCAAGGCCAGTTAGAGCCAGATAGGGCAGGGGTCTCTGGTTAAACTAGTCCACCAAGTCGGTGAGGCAAGATACACTGCAGACATGTCAAGATTCAGGTGATCATGGCTTGGGAACCCCCCCCAAGACCCAGACCCAGACTGTGGGGAGAGCCTTCTTGGACCTCACTGGTTACTACAGGATATTTTTCAAGGGATGTAGCACTATTACTGCCTCCTTGACAGAGCTGACTTCCAAGAAGTAGCCCTAGAAAGTGATCTGGATGGAGGCATGCCACAACGAAGGACCTGCATACATCAAAAATTGTCTGACCTTCCATCAACCTACAAGTTATCTATGATTTGCTTCCCTCTTTTTCGCAGACACCCCCCGGATCTGCCGAACTAACAGTGGAGGACGTTCCTTCTTGAACCTAGCAGCCAATGCATTGAACAACCTCCCCTTGCACCACAGGGCTGCCCCATTGATCCAGCAATTCAGGAAAGAGCTCAAGACCTGGATGGTTGAATAAACAAACCATTGCATAGCAGCCAGCTTCTCCAGTCCCTTGAGACCCTCATGGGTGATCCTGTGCTATATAAATGTCTGATTGGTTGATTGATTGATTGAAATCACTTATGACAACTTGAAGGAGGCCATGTGCATTGCACCAGTGCTCAAGGCACCTGACAACACCAGGGAATTCATTGTTCAAATAGACACATATGAGCATGGTTTTACAGCTGTGGGATTGGGCCAACCTGTAGCCTTCATCAGCAGGAGGCTACTTCCCAGGCAACAGGGGGGGGGGGGGTGCTACTGAAAGGTAAGCCTTTGCAGTGGCCTGAGTACAGAAGAAGTTGAGACCATACTTGTCCCACAATGTTGAGGTGGTCCATCTGTTATGTTATGTTATGTTATAAAAAAATTCTTAAGCGCACAGACACCGATTGGTTTCCTGGCGCTGTTGAAGACAGAGGGCGTGACCAGTGGTTACAAAGCGTACCGGATTTATTGGAATGCTTGTTGGTAGAGCCAGGTCTTTAAAGCTTTCCTAAATGACAGGAGATCCGGACAGAACTGGATCTCCCGAGGGAAGGCGTTCCACAACCGGGGGGGCCAGTGTTTCAAATCTGCACCCACCAGTCCGATTGCGCTTAAAAGATGGGGCCTGTAGGAGAACTTGATGGGCCGAGCGAAGGTTTCGGGACCGGGCATGCTTCATAATGAGTCTCTCAATGAATTTGGGGCTTTTACAGTATAATGCTTTAAAAATCATGCAGCCAGCTTTGAAGGTGCAGCGTTGGGCCACAGGAAGCCAATGGAGTTTTTCCAGGAGAGGGGTGGCTGATTGCCATCTAGGCTGGTTCAGAATCAATCTGGCTGCATAGTTCTGCACCATCTGAAGGCGTTTCAGAAGGTACTGAGGTAAGCCCAGGTAGATCGAGTTTGCGTAGTCTAAATGTAAGATCACAGTGGCGATCACCACCTGTGTCAAAGCCTTCCGGATTTTCCTGAGTTGGAAAAAAACCTTTGGAGACCACCTGACCTACTTCTGCTTTAAGTGATAGGTCGCTGTTCAATGTGACTCCAAGTGTTTTTGCCGACGAGGAAGGAGTCGGTGCTTGGCCCATTTCTGACGGCCAATAGTGCGGGCCCCAATGTTTAACGCTATCTCCTGTGAGGACCAGCTCAGTTTTCCCTGGGTTCAACTTCAAGTGGTTTTGGTCCATCCAAGCTTGGATGAGCCTCATTGTGGATTGGAAAATGAATATGGACGCTTCAGAATTGTCAATAGTGAAGAGTAGTTGCAGGTCGTCCGCATAATTGAGCACCGTCACCTGTTTGTCTCTAAGAGCCTGAATAAGGGGGAAGATGTAGAGATTAAACAGGTGGGGTGACAGGAAAGAGCCCTGGGGAACACCGCACGTGATGGTCTGAGTGGTGCCCACCAGGTCGCCCATGCGGACTGCCTGAGTACGGCCCTCCAGGAAGGACTTCAGCCAACTGGCTGCTGTGCCCCGGATGCCGGCCTGAGTGGCACGGTCGATCAGGATGGTATGATCGACCATGTCGAACGCGGCCGACAAGTCCAGGAGCACTAAAGCCTGAGGGGAACGTTTGTCGGCACAGTGACGGAGAGAGTCAAGTACCGAGACTACCACCGCCTCTGTTGAGTGGGCGGGGCGGAACCCCGCCTGATGTGGATCAAGGCATTTGGATTCCTCCATAAAGTTAGACAAGCATTTGGCAACATGAGCCTCCAGTACCTTTGCTAAAAATGGGAGTAAGGAGATCGGCCAATAGTTTGCCTTGCAAGTAGGGTCCGCTCCAGGTTTCTTTAGGAGTGATATAACCGTTGCTTCCTTAAATGCAAGGGGGACTAGGCCGGAAGTCGGTGAGTCATTTAAAAGGGTACATGCAGGAGCCGGGATGGCTGAGAGACAGTCTTTTAAAATGTAGGGCGGGCATCTGTCCGATGGGGCACCAGATTTCACTCTAACCAGTAGCTCCTGAAATTGGTCTGGGGTAATGAGAGGAAAGCTACTGCGTTTGGTGGAGTGATTAGTCCTGATGATGACATCAGTGGTAGAGTTTATGTTTTGTGGAATGGTAGCTTTAATCATTGCAATTTTCTCAATAAAAAAGACATTCAGAGAGTCACAGAGCGTCTGAGTCGGAGATAGTCTTGGGCGAGCATTATCAAGATTCGTTAGTTCGTTGAGAATCAATCAATCAATCAATCACAGCATTTATATAGCGCACTACTCACCCGGAGGGTCTCAAGGCGCTAGGGGAGGGGGGGTCCGCTACTGCTCGAACAGCCAGGTCTTGAGCTGCTTCCTGAAGGCGAGGTGGTCCTGGGTCAGGCGGAGGTGAGTCGGGAGGAAGTTCCAAGTCTTGGCGGCCAGGTAGGAGAAGGACCTTCCCCCTCTGGTGGCTCTACGGATGCGGGGGATGGCGGCGAGGGCGTGGCCGGTCGATCGAAGATGGCGTGTGGGAGCGTAGAAGTTGAGGCGGCTGCTGAGGTATCCGGGGCCTTGGTTGTGTAGGGCTTTGTGTGTGTGGGTGAGGAGACGGAAGGTGATTCTCTTGTTGACCGGGAGCCAGTGCAGGTCTCTCAGGTGTCCGGAGATGTGGCTGCGACGGGGGATGCCCAGGATGAGTCGTGCTGAGGCGTTCTGGATCCGCTGGAGTCTCTTCTGGAGTTTGGCGGTGGTACTGGCGTAGAGGGAGTTGCCGTAGTCCAGACGGCTGGTGATGAGGGCCTGGGTGACCGTCTTCCTGGTCTCGGTGGGGATCCACCGGAAGATCTTACGTAGCATGCGCAGGATGTTGAAGCATGACGAGGAGACGGCGTTGATTTGTCTGGTCATGGAGAGGGAGGAGTCCAGGATGAAGCCCAGGTTGCGTGCGTGGTCTGTTAGTTTAGGTGCGCTGCCCAGGGCGGGGGGCCACCAGGAGTTGTCCCAGGCGGAAGGTGAAGATCCCAGGATGAGGACTTCCGTCTTGTCCGAGTTCAGTTTCAGGCGACTGTTCATCATCCACTTGGCTACGTCTGTCATCCCTTCGTGTAGGTTGGCTCTGGCGGCGGTGGGGTCTTTGGTGAGGGAGAGGATCAGCTGGGTGTCGTCGGCGTAGGAGATGATGTTGAGGTTGTGTTGGCGTCCGATGGCTGCGAGGGGGCTCATGTAGATGTTGAAGAGGGTTGGGCTGAGCGAGGAGCCTTGAGGAACGCCGCAGATGACTTCGGTGGCTTCTGACCTGAACGGGGGGAGGCGGACTCTCTGTGTCCTTCCGGCAAGGAAGGAGATGATACATTCCAGAGCCTTCTCCTGGATTCCGACGTTGCTGAGGCGCTGCACTAGCAGACAGTGTCGAATGCCGCGGAGAGGTCTAGGAGGATGAGGGCCGCTGTTTCTCCGTTGTCGAGCAGGGCTCAGATGTCATCGGTGGCTGCGATCAGGGCAGTCTCTGTGCGGTGGTTGGCCTGTAATCCAGACTGCGAGAGGTCGAGGGATCCGTTCGTCTCGAGGAAGACGGCCAGCTGCTTGTTGACGGTCTTCTCGATGACTTTTGCAGGAAATGGGAGCAGCGAGATGGGGCGGTAGTAGGAGGCCAGGGAGTTGCAGAGGTCTTGTGAAGAGGTGATGTCGTTGTTTCCGGCGTTGGGGTTGGAGAGCTCTTTAACGATGTTGAAGAGTTCCTTGCTGTTGTGTGCGTTGTTGTCCAGTTGTTCCTTGAATGCAGTTTTCTTGGTGGCGTGGATCAGTTGGTGGTGTTTTCGGGTGGCAAGCTTGAGGGCAGTCATGTTGTCCGGAGTTGGGTCTCTGCGCCAGGCTTTCTCGAGGGCTCGGCAGTTCCTCTTGGAGCTCTTCAGTTCGTCGGTGAACCATGGGGCTTTCTTGCTGCCGGGTCTGCTAGGCGGGGTCTTCAGAGGGGCAGTTGCTGATCCACTTTGTGAGGTTGGTGGCCGCCTGGCTGGGGTTCGTTGCGCCGGTGGGAGGGTTCTTGCTCAGGGAAGTTGCGAGCTGGTCGGCTGTGATCTTGTTCCAGCTTCTGCGTGCAACCTGTTGCTGGTGGTGGTGGATCGTGGTCCTTCTGAAGCTGAAGTGGACGCAGCTGTGGTCCGTCCAGTGGAGTCCGGTGGCGTGGCTGACGGTGATGTCCTTGCTGGATGAGAACACGGGGTCGAGAGTGTGTCCGGCGTAGTGGGTGGGGGTGGTCACCAGCTGCTTGAGTCCGAGGTTTGCGAGGTTGTCCAGCAGGGTGGTGGTGTTGCGGTCGTTGTTGTTCTCCAGGTGGAAGTTGAGGTCCCCGAGGAGGATGTAGTCAGCGGAGTGGAGTGCGTACGGGCTGATGAAGTCGGCGATGTCTTCGCTGAATTGTGTGCGTGGTCCCGGGGGTCTGTAGATGAGGGTGCCTCTGAGGGTGGTCTTGGGGTTGATGTGGATCTGGAAGTGTAGGTGTTCGGTGGGTGCGAGGGTGTCGTTGGTGTTGGTCGTGATGCGGATGGTGTTCCTGTGGATGATGGCGATGCCTCCTCCTGTCTGGTTGACGTGGTCCCTCTGGATGATCTTGTAGCCGTCCGGGATGGCGATGGCGATGTCGGGCGCTGAGGAGGCGTTCATCCAGGTTTCCGTGAGGAAGGCGACGTCCGGGGCTGTGGTATCGAGCAGGTTCCAGAGCTCGACGGCGTGTCTGTGGACGGAGCGGGTGTTGAGCAGGATGCACTTCAGGTGGCTGCTGCTGGTGCTCGTCTTGGTCGGTGCTGGTGTAGTGCCGGTCCGGATGCAGGTGAACTTGCAGGAGTGGCAGCGGAAAGGTCCGAGGGTGCGCCTCGGGGTGGCTCAGTAGCAACCAGGGATCCGGCCGGCGTTGAGTGAGTTGAGCTCGGAGGCGTCGTAGGTCCGGCGGGTGGGCTGGTGTCTGCGGGGGCCAAGGGTCCTGGCACTGTGCGCAGTCCAGGCGTGGACGGGCGCAGACAGGCTTACCTTTGGCGCACCTTCGGCGCACATTCGGCGCGCCCGCTGCGCGTCAACACTGCGCGTTTGCCACTCTGCCATAAGTGGAGAGTGGTGGGGGCGGAGCGAGGGAGGGGCAGCTGGGAGGCGGGAGGGAGCGGCGAATGAGGGTCGAGGAAAGTAAGGGGGCGGGCCGCAGGTGGGGCAGCGGCGGGGAGGGAGGGAAGAGAACGGCGGGAGGAGGAGGGGTGGCGGGAAAGGAGAGGCGGGAAAAAACTGTGGAGCGGCGAGGGGGGAGGCCTGAGGGCAGTCCCTAGCAGGCAGCGGGCAAGAGGCAGGGGCAGGGATCAGACAGGCAGCAGGGTGACCTGGCCCCCGGAGACCGTGCGATGGCGGGGTCGGGGGTCAGGCAGCCGGCAGCAGGGAGACCTGGCACGCGGGAACGTGCGAGGCAGGGGCAGGAGGTAGGCAGCAGGGAGGCCTGGCAGGCAGGCGTCAGGCGTCAGGCAGCAGGGGGCCCTGGTACACGGGGACCGTGCGACAGGTGGAGCGACCAGGAGGGTCACAGCTCACTGCCGTGCGGTCTCAGCCTTATGTGTCCCAGTGGGAGGGAGGGGCAGCTGGGAGGCGGGAGGGAGCGGCGAATGAGGGTCGAGGAAAGTAAGGGGGCGGGCCGCAGGGGGGCAGCGGCGGGGAGGGAGGGAAGAGAACGGCGGGAGGAGGAGGGGTGGCGGGAAAGGAGAGGCGGGAAAAAACGGCGGAGCGGCAAGGGGGGAGGCCTGAGGGCAGTCCCTAGCAGGCAGCGGGCAAGAGGCAGGGGCAGGGATCGGACAGGCAGCAGGGTGACCTGGCTCCCGGAGACCGTGCGATGGCGGGGTCGGGGGTCAGGCAGCCGGCAGCAGGGAGACCTGGCACGCGGGAACGTGCGAGGCAGGGGCAGGAGGTGGGCAGCAGGGAGGCCTGGCAGGCAGGCATCAGGCGTTACACAGCAGGGGGCCCTGGTACACGGGGACCGTGCGACAGGTGGAGAGAATGGAAAAAATGTATTTTGATCTATTCGTGGAGTTAATGATACGAGAAGAAAAATAGGCGGCTTTGGTAGCTAAGATGGTTTTCATATATTCTTTCCTAGCCATAGTATATCTGTCTTTTAGTTCTGGGGCATAGTTACGTCGTCAGTGTCGCCTAAGTTGGTGCAGGGCCAATTTCTTTGCTTTAAGGTCTGGTGAGAACCATTTTTGTGCGTCCGCACGTCGGGCCAATTTGACCTTTTTGTATGGGGCGTGGATGTCACTAGCTGCTTGTAGCCATTCAGAGAGATTAGTTTCAGAGATGTTAATGTCGGAATTGTAGGAAGGAATAGACATAGCTAGTGTCTGTAAGAATTCTGATCTGTCTAGAGAGGTCCATTTCCTTGCTAGCCCCCCCGCCGCCGCGGTGGTAGTCCTGTTAAGGGTATAAGCAAGGTTAAATTTGAGGAGAAAATGGTCAGACCATACACATGGAATGGTTACCAGGGTGGTGACCAGCAAGGAATTAGACCAGACTTGGTCCAAAGTGTGGCCTTTACAATGGGTAGGTGAACACACGTGTTGTACCAAGTTCAAATTTGTGAGGAGCTCAGTGAATTCACGTGAGTGGGAACTTTCTAATGGGTCGTTATACCAGTAGTTGAAGTCCCCTGCCAGGAGAATCCTGGCATGATCGATGGCCAAGTTGGCGATTAGTTCGCTGAACAAGAGGGGAAGGTAGGCATATTAGTTGGGGGTCTGTACAAGAGGACACAGACCATTATTGTGTGGGAAAATTCACATATTAGGACTAAGTTTTTGACGTCTGGGAGGTTCAAACCAGTCAGGGCAGTGACTTTCGGATTGGATCGAAAGATAGCCGCGACCCCCCCGCCCGGTTTGCCCGACCCACGGTCGGCATGGATGATACTGTAATTTGGCGGGAGTGCCGTTATTATGTCTGGAGCTGAATCTGGAGTCAACCAGGTCTCAGTGAGTAGCAAAATATCTGGTTTGTCCATGTCAAGCAAAAGGAAAAGTTCCATCTGATGTTTCACCATGGAACGAGTATTTAGATAACATATGGACAGAGGAGGGGGCTGTGAGACAGGCTCCGACCAGCTATTAACGCATACGTTTGTCTGGTTAGTGGGGTCTGAAAAAAAGGAGAGGTTGACTAGAATCCCTGATCTCTGAGCCCGGGTGACTGAATTCCTGGGCAAGTAGCCCTGGCCATTGTTATAATTCAGCAGATCCTCGCGGGCATAAGGGACCAACCCGGCAGCGTGACTAGTCCCAAGGCCCGTCTGGGCGCGGACGGGCGCAGACAGGCTTGCCGTTGGTGCGCCGTCAGCGCGACGCCTGCGCGTCCGCCGCGCTCCCTGGTTAAGGTGCCCATTTTATACCCACGAGGGCGGGAGGGGCCGAGCACTAGACCGCTCACCTGCTCCTCGCCCAAGATGGCGGCGTCTGAGGCGTCTAAGGCAGTACCCCTGGCAACGCCTGATTGGCAGCAATGGGGCCAATAACAGGGCAGAGAGCTGAAAGGGCACACGAGCACTCTGTAAATCGAGCACAGGATTAAGGTACCACAAGTTAAAAATCAGTGAATACGGTCAAATCACGGGCGCAGTGAAGATTGAAATACAACAATATTTGTAAGTGCACGCACACTCTCTTGTTCCGGCTTCCGCCTCAGGACACACAACACTCTATCAGTCAAAGCGCGCGGAGAGCAGTGAGGCTTTTATACCCACGAGGGCGGGAGGGGCCGAGCACTAGACCGCTCGCCTGCTCCTCGCCCAAGATGGCGGCGTCTGAGGCGTCTAAGGCAGTACCCCTGGCAACGTCTGATCGGCAGCAATGGGGCCAACAACAGGGCAGAGAGCTGAAAGGGCACACGAGCACTCTGTAAATCGAGCACAGGATTAAGGTACCACAAGTTAAAAATCAGTGAATACGGTGAAGTCACGGGTGCAGTGAAGATTAAAATACAACAATATTTGTAAGTGCACGCACACTCTTTTGTCCCGGCTTCCGCCTCAGGACACACAACACTCTATCAGTCCCATCTCCATAAAGAGAATGGAAGTTATGGTGGAACACCACCTGTCTCTGACCACACCAATGCTGACGGTTTTTCCACGTTAGCGATGAGAGTTCCCATGAGTGCCTAGTTTACTCTGCTTTCACGGATGGGGGGACACATGTACCTGAGATCCTTGATGTGATATTCCCCACAAATGTTTTACCTTAACCCCGTGATTTATGCTGAACTCATCTCATTTTTATTGGCCTTAGGACCCTAATATCCAGTGCTAAAGTGCTTGAACTCTCTTATTCAAAAATAATGAAATTCAGCAACCCCTATTTGACACATTTATTTTGCTTTTAAGAACCTAGTAAATGCAACTTCTTGTACCCAGGACCTGTATATTAAAGGCTACTGGGGGCCTGCAGCACTCATTGTATTACTCACTGAGGTAGTACTTTGCAACATGTCTCAGGCCTGCCACTGCAGCCTGTACTGCAGTTTTAAACTGGCTTTTCAACCTTGTAATGTAAACCTTTTGACAGACTTACACCTTTCTTTTTAATACTTAACAGGCACCTCTAGGTTAGCCTCTAAAGGCTCACAGGGCAGGGTGCATTCTATTTAAGAAGTAGGATATGTGTAATTACATTTTACGTGTCCTGACAGTATAAAACTCTTAAAGTTGTTTTTCACTGTTTCAAAGGCCTATCTCTTCCATTTACTAATATTGGGTTATCTTATTACATTTAATAACTGCTAACTTCAGATAGAGAGCAGATAGAGATATGCTGTTTACACTTAAATACATTGAAATTTAAAATCCTCTTCAATGCTAAAGTCAGATTTTATGTCACAATTCAGAAAATGCCACTTTTAGAAAGTTAGGGTCCCAAGTGGGATGGGTATGCACAGGCGGGGTCCAGTATACTCTGCATATTAGAACAAAGCTATATTGGGCTGTTTAGCCCTAACCAAGGATAAACCAGTCCTAGGATGTTTGTTTTCTGATTCACTGAACTGTTCCGATGACAGCAGGGTCAAAACTGATGTGCACAAGGCTTGGTCCAAACTGATGTGGCATGGTGTGCAAAATAACAATGGGCTAGAATGCAGCCCGAGAATTTACCAGTGGCTGAGATTAATTCATTATTCCATCTATCACTTTTTGTATACTTTAGTGTGTTGCCTTCTGTGGGACGGGCATGGCTAGACATGGGTCCCGTGCATACACTGTTACTGGAACCAAGCTATACATGGATAATGTGCACTTACTAGGGCAAAAGCAGTCCTAGGTTGCTTGTTCTTCGGTTCAGGGAGGACCTGGACTGGCAGTTTGGGATGAACTGTTCCCATTCGAGATAGGTGAAGACTGTTTTTAAAATGGTTGGGTCCAAACTAAAGTGGCAGGGTGTTCAAAATAACAATAGACTGGGTTGTATCCCTGAGATAGAACCAGTGGCTGAGATTAATTGAAGCATTCCATTCACCACGTTTTTGTGTGCTTTAGGATAGTTGGCATTTTCTTGTATCCCTGTGCAGAAAAAGGGCAAGAGCTTTCTAGACCAGTTGGAGGGTTGGACACGGAGTCCCCTCACACAAAGGGTAGTACCAAGTATAAATATTAGACCTCCAGGGCCACTCTACAGACTACTTCAGCGATATTTGATGTTACCTACCCTACCTCTGGTACTTTGGTGAATCAACACTCATGACTGATTGGGTGTTATTTCATAGATGAAGTGATGAACAGTTCGAAGTACCTTGAAAGAGATACATGTTTGTTTAGGTGAATCGTAGTGATAGGTCAGAACCGCAGTACAGAGGCAATAATACAAACAGCCTGGTGTTGAAAGGACTCAATGTGCTGAATTAAAGAACCCTTCCTGTCTGGGTAGGCACTGTTGCAATCAACCGAGCCAATGTCAATACCCTGTATTTCCCATTTCAAACTAGGCATGTGAGAAATCATGCGACAATGAAGAGAATAAATATCTGCAGAAATCAGCTTTGGAGGATAAAAAAACACAAATTTACTATTTGTATATTATTGCGTCAACAAAGCTGAATAAAATGTGCTTTTGTCATCAATTTTTAATAAAAAAACATGCAAATTCACTTTTATTTAGGAGAATGCTTCTGCAACATGAATGCAGAATAGACAAGCTAATCAGATGTTTAGGGGGCCAGAAAATGTTTTGTAGTTTCATGAAGTGGAAAATTAAACATTTGATTAAATTCCTCAATAAAATGATACAGTTGCACAGCCCTTTAGTTTTCTGGACTGAAGCTGAGCCTTGCAGTTCTCTCGGAAAGAAAGCATGATGTAAGGGTAATGCATAGGACTGATTCCTGAATGATTGATGGAGACTACTGTTCTCTGATTGGTTTTCTTTGTGACTGCATGACAATATACAGAGAGAGCGGATTTTTCCATAGTTCGGATGGTTCTTCAGCTGCTGAGCAGTAAGGACAAGTCCTCATGGGAGTGGTCTCTGGTGCAGTTCTGCCAAGGTGGGTTTGGGGGGCAACCGAGCCCCGTGAGGTCTGCCCCCCGGGCAGTTTGGGAGGGGGAGGGACGGCCGGCAGTGGTCTTTTTTGTAAAAATGTTTGGGCTACGTTGGGAATGGCCTAAACGTAGCCCAACTTAATTTGATAGTCCAAATGCTATAAGGGGTTAGCCCTCCCTCTCCCATCCACCATTATATGTTTTGGTGACCAGGTGGCTAGGAGCGTAGCAGGAATTAGCTTTTTGTCAGTTGGAGTGTGGTAGTATTGTGTGGCTAGTGTTATACATTTGACTGTCATAGATGGCTGGAGAGGACTATAGAGTGTTGGAGGCGGCCAGGTTGCTGAGTGAGGCCGGCCAGCTTGATTTGTTGATGCCGGAGGCCTCGGGAAAAACGCGCCCAGTGAGGCGCAACTCTGCGGGGGTGGTAGCCGCCATAGCAGGCTGCTCATCCCCCAAGAGGGCAATGCGTGGGCATTTGAGTGACCCAGGCCACAAGGGTAGCGTGCGTGCGGCCAGGGGTGGGGTACAAGAGCCACAGCCTCTATTAGGTGTTGAGGCTGCGGCGGGAGAATTGGTGGGCGGATCCCATTGGCAGAGTGTGTCACGCATCTGCCCAGTTGGGTCTCCAAGGGTTCGGGGCTGTTTCTATACTCGGAGAGCGGCCCCGCTTGTGGAGAATGCACCGGAGCCTCTCAAAATAGGTATGGCTCTGGCAGGAAAGAATGTGAGCAGGCCCGCTGGAGAAGCGGGCTGCATTTTTTCCCGCCCGGGCCCCGGGTCAGCAGTACACGTAGAGGGTCAAAGGGGCCCAGGGCACCGGTCCAGTTGGTGTAAGCGAGAAGAAGGGAAGAAGGCTCGAGGGCCTGCCGGTAGGGCTGCCCATCTTGAAGAGAGCCTGCTGAGTGGGGGTGAGCAGGGGGACCTTTTGGGGCTACATTCAGGAGGGGTAGAGGAGGGTTTGAAGCTGCGCACGATGCCTGCTCCTTCTGAGTTGATGCAGGAAGCATTGGAGGTAGGGGTAGGTTGGGGGATACAAGGGGTTTCCCTGGAGCGACGGAGGGGCTATGGGGGAGGGGGGCTGGGTTCTGGGTGATGAGGAGGATTGCATCCCAGAGTAGCTGGGGTCGGGATTGGGAAGGCCTGGATATTTGTACCTCTTGGCAGGAGGAATTATGGGGCTTATCCAGGGTGGGGCAGATTGATGCCTATACGGCACAAGGGGGTCGTTGGGTATGGGGACCAGGCGGGGGGAGCAGGCAGGTGAGGGGTCAGGTGTGTGGGGGTTCTGGTCAGGCTCCAGCTCAACAGCAGCAGGGCCGGGTAGGTTTGGGAGCTTTAGGGGATTGGCAGGGAGTGACGACGAAGAGGTGGAGAGGGTTGGGGGATCGCTTTAGACCTTAGCTGAGTGGGACGGCATTGGGCGGCTGGTACTTTGGGAGAGGGTAAGAAGAGGAACTGGGAAGTGAGGGATAGGGAGTTTAGGCCCAGCACACCAGACCATCCCATTTAGTTGCAGGCAGTGGATCAGCGGCGGGAGCCAGACTTGGTAGAGCTGGGAGCGGCTTGTAGGTGCCGAGGTGAAGGGAGGGTGGAGCCTCGAGCAGCATGCCCAGTCTTGCTGGCTCCAACACCCGACGGCCCTCAACGGGACATCGAGAACGCAGGACCATGCATAGCGTTAATGTTGTGGGTCGAAGGAGAGTGCAGTTGGCGCCTCCTGTAGACAGGACTTGGGGGCAGTTGGAGTCCGTAGATTTAGTCTATGAGGAGGATAGTCTTGAGGAGGGTGAATTGAGGGAAAGCGAGGAGGGCGGTGCGGGGGGCCTAATAATGTTTGTTCTAGTATATTGCAGATGTCACGATGCCGGGCGGTGCCCATGGGTCAGACAGCTGGGTTGGCGGACGCAACAGCTCCTGTGGCAAGGCGGACTGCAGCAAGACGGGCACCCTCCTTGGAGCCAGGTAAAATGCAGGATGGAAAGGTGAAACCTGTGATGGTTTTGGTGGGGATTGAAGGGGGGAAGTTAAGCAGAAGTAAACACGTGTCGGATGTGTGAGTGGGCACGGAAGACGCAGGCAAGACAGTGGTAAGTGTAGGGGACGACTCAAAGTCAAAGGAGGCAGATGACGCAGGGACAGCAGGTACGGGAGAGTCAGACGTAAGTTAGAGAGCAAGGAATTGAAAATCAAAAAGCTGCCCTATATGGGGGTAACAAAACCATTGGGTGCGTATCAGATGTTGGCGATGGAAAGGGGAGTACGTGGAAATGCTCAAGCTGTTGCACATTATCGGCAACTAATTAGATGGCACAACCCCTCAAAATCAGTTACTTTTCTGCCCTTCATCCAAGCTTCCAGTGCGCAGGTGTACGTCAGGGAACCCTCCTTCTCTAACGGTGGTAAAACCTCCCTCCCAGATTCATCGAAGTGTTTCCACAGACCCGCCCCCAGCTCTTTTCAGGCACCTCATTCATTCTACAAGCAAGCTCATATGATTCAAACCATGCATAAATATCCTCTCCCTACTGGAAATTTGGCACTAAATCCTTGGGTATGTATACCTTAACTCCCTTGCATTGGCTGTGCGCTGCCACCATTTGAACTGGACTCCAGCTGCTTGGCCTTAATATCTAGCTCCCTCATGCTTAATTCATGAGCCAAAAACAAATTCTTTTCTTCCAGGGCTAGAGCATGCTTGCTCTCTTCAGCCCTCATTTCACTCTCCAAAAGCAACTGCTTTTCCTCCATGGCTGCTTTTTGGTTCTGTAGCTTTAAAATTTCTAGCTCATGTTCCCTGATCCTCTGGTTCTCTTCCTGCTCTTCCCGGGAGAGACATCCTGCGGAATGGATGCTGGCAGCCCTGCGGTTGCTCTTGGCACAGGCAAATCCTGTGGCCCAAACCCATTCCGCTGGTCATCCACATATTCATCGTTATCTGCATCACCTCCTCCTGCCGCTCCTTTGGCCTCCCACCGGGCTTTTAAGATCTTTTGTAGCTCATCCTTATTAGCGCTACTGCTTGTGGGACATCCCAAATCTTTGCAGAATTGTTTAAGCTGGTCTACCTTGTAGGAATACAAATCCTCAATGTGGAACTCCAATTCTGCCTTTTCACTTGCTGCACCACCCTTTTGAGAAATGATGCGTGGATGACTTTAGGACCAGATCAAAAATAGAACTAAAAAGAAAAAATGCAGTATGTGGCTGCGTAGTGGTCTGCACTAATCTAGTGATGTACACCAATCACTGTGGGTCAAGTACAAATGCAAGTTCATATCCCACCGGTGCCACCAATGGGAGTCTCTAGTTGGCAGAGGTCGGTACCTTTGCACAGATAGGGAGCCTTGCTTCTAGTCAGGGCAAGGGGGAAGCACACTGTTGATAACCCCTGCTCAACCCCGTGGTAGCTTGGCACGGGAAGAAATGCTTATCCCCAAGGCAATGTGTAAAGTATTTGTACCAACACTCACAGTAATATATTGAAACACCACAAAAGGACACAACACAAGTTATTTATAAAAATATAAATCACATTATATAGATTAGGCAGAGTCAAAACGATATAAAACACACATACAAAAAATGGGTTCTCTTCCAATAATGGATTGTTAGCAAATGTTCACTTTGTCAAACCGTACTTGTCAGAATAAAGGGATTGATTGAGCCCTTATGCTTGAGGACTCCTGCTCCTAGCGTGTGGAAGTCGCTCTAAGAAACTGTAACTAAGGTGCTCCTCAACAGTGCCCTTCACGAGAAACTGCCCCCGCTGTAGCACCTTCTGCTTATGCGTTCAATTTTGCCGTTGGGAAATCACCCTTCACCCCAAGTGTGGGCTCACGCCAGTCACAAAAGGGGCACTGCCTTTAAGTAGGGCTTTCGCTACTTGCAGTCCCTGAAAGGACGCTGCCCTTAAATGTTCTCCCCCGTTGTAGCACAAGATGTGCTAGGCTAAAAAGCACGCCCTCCGTTTAATGTGTTGGCCTCCAGCAGCGAGTTGCAGCACAAACAATTTCCCTTATGCCGGCTCAGGTCCAAGATCAGAGCTGGTTACCTTTTCAGACTTTGCCGTTCGTGCAGGAACCTGGTGAGGCAGCTTCCTTCTTGGCGGCGCTCCCCGGCTCTAGGCACAGCTTCTATCTTTGTTGCGGAGCGTGGGGAAGCCCTTGTCGCTAGGAGATGCCTCGTGCTTCCTCGAGACCCATCACAGCTCCGTCAGGACGAGCTTCCTTGTTGCTGGGCAACCCATGACGTTGGGGGCAATCCCAGTGCGGCTTGTCCATGATGTAGGTGGGTGAAATGGAACAATGCTTATGAAGCTCCCAGGCCAGCGGCGCTTCTCTCCTTCCTCGTACCAGGCCGGCAGCGGTGATCTCGGCCCCTTGGTGACAGACTCGGGTAGTGCACAGGCTCGCTCTCTCGAGCGCCGGGTCATTTGTTCAGGAGGCACAGCAGATCTCATACAGAGCCCTGCTGTGTGCCGATAGCACACCGAGTTAATTACACACACGCAGGCAGAGTTCAAGAGGCCACAGGTAGTGCACGGTAACATGCACTCGGCGCCAACACAATGGTTCCTTCTACAAACTTTTGTGTCCCTGAGTGTGATAACAGGAGGCCAGCTCTTCCCAGGCCCTTGGAGATAGGTGGGGGCAAAGCACACAGCACAGCTCCTCTTCAAGCAAGGGGGACACAGCACACAGCAGAGTCCCTTAGTTGTTCTCCTCAGTAGTAACAGCCACTGCAAGTCAGCTTCCAGACACTCAGCAATGGCAGCACTTTTCCTCAGTCTTCCTGGCTGTTCTTCTTTGGCAGGGATTCCTTCTTGATCACAGTTGTCTGGGATCGGAGTGGCAGGGCTTGCCTGGAAACTCATACGGTCCTTCTTAGCCGACAGGTCTCAAACAGTAGATCTGGATGGCAATACATCCAAGTCATTTACACTCCCGTGTGGGGTGCCACAGGGCTCTTCTTTGAGCCCTACGCTCTTTAATATATATGTGGCTCCTCTCGCCGGAGTTATCAGGGCCTTTGGATTCCAACTCATCTCCTATGCTGACGACACACAAATACTGTTGTCTATAAGCAAGGGAGGTGAGAAAAAGACTGGAGAGAACTTTTATGATTGTATGAGTGCCATATCTCATTGGATGACCTCCAACTGTTTGAAGCTTAACTCCAGCAAAACTGAGGTGTTAAAGTTTGGGAACAATCCTCTGGTGTGGACACCAGAATGGTGGCCGGAAGAATTAGGGCTCTGCCCCACACCAACCAAGTAAGCCAAAAATTTGGGGGTAATGGTGGACGATAGGCTTATCATGGGGGACCAGATCAGCCAGGTGACCTCAGCCTGCTTCATGATTCTTAGAATCATAAGGAAAATAAAGTTCTTTCTCACAGAGAACAGCCTGAAGACAGTGGTCATGGCTCTGATTACTTCACGGCTGGACTACTGTAATAGTCTATACCTGAATTTAAAAAATGTCAGAGGTATAGGCTTCAGCTAGTTCAGAACGCAGCTGCCAGTTTGCTGTCTGGGACCCCCAAATATGCCTCTGTTAAAGGTGAGCTTAGGAAACTACATTGGCTTCCCATAAAACAAAGAGCTCGCTTTAAGGCGTTGTGCATAGTCTATAAGGCTACCAAAGGAACTGGTCCAGAATTCCTTAGGCATAATTTCCAACAGTATGTGCCTAAGAGGACATTGAGATCTACCAGCGCCAAACTAACACAAACTCCCAGGATAAGAAGACTTAACTGGGGAGGTAAGAGCGTTATTTACTGTGCCTCAAGAGACTGGAATGATATACCATTGACTTTAAAAGACGCCCCAATTCTCCTCATATTTCGGAAGAGCCTGAAGACGTGGCTTTTCTCACAATAAATACTCTCGGAAAACTGCAGGAGACCAATGCTTAGCGCCAGGACACCTAAGGGTAATCGCGCGCTCTATAAGTGTTAATAACATAACATAACATAACAAAGTTTTTCCTAATCTAAATATACAGGGGTCTCAGCTCTACTTTTATACCCCAAAAATCTTTGTTCTTCCTGTGTGAGGGGTCCTGGACCCAGTCCCAACCAGTTCTGGGTGCACTCTGCCAATGCACATCTTCTTCCTTTGTGAGTGTGGGCCAGGGCCATCAGACGCACCACAGGAGGTGGAGCCAGCATTTTGGAAGGCAGGCACAGCCCTATTCAGACCCAGGTGCCACTCCTCCCACCACTCTACATGCAAATAGGTCTATTCAGACTAGTGCTGACTCACCTAGTCTCCTGGAGCCACCCCAGCCCCTGTCACTCACAAACCAGACAGTCAATCCACAAACAGGCAGAGGCACACAGAAAGGCTGAACAAGAAAATAGGCACTTTCTAAAAGTGCTATTTCCAAACTTAAAATTTAAAAACCATCTTCCCTAAAAGATGTGTTATTACATTCTGAGTTCAGGGATACCAGATTCCATATGTGTATCTTGTCGCTAAGGGAAGACATGCAGGTAAACACAGCATTCCCCATGTTATCCTAGGGGCAAGATAGCCTTTCAATAGTGAAAAACGAAATTGCCAGTATTTCACTATTAGGACATGTTATCCACACTAGAACATGTTCTACCTTTCACATATACTGCACCCTGCCCAGGGAGGTGGCTTGGGCCTACCATAGGGGTGTCCAATGTGTAAGAAAAGGGAAGGGTCATGCCTGACAAGTGTGTACACTGGCCAGCACAACATGGCAGTTAACAAACTGCGTACAGGCACTGCAGTGGCAGGCCAGAGACACCATTTTAGGGCTACTCATGTGGGTGGCACAATCAGTGCAGCAGGCCCACTAGTAACATTTGAATCACCAGCCCTGGCACACTCAGTGCACTTTACTAGGGACTTACTGGTAAAACAATTATGCCAATCATGGATAACCAATCACAATAATAATTTAACCAGGGAGCACTTGCACTTTGGCACTGATCAGCAGTGGCAAAGTGCCCAAAGCATTTAAACCAGCAAAAACGAATTCCAGCACAGTGTCAAAAATATAGGAGGCAGAGGCAAAAAGTCAGGGGAAACCATGCCAAGGATGCCAGGTCTAACAGGCAGGGTGGGGGATTTTATTTGGGCATCGTAAGGGAGGGGGTGCGGGTGGGGAAAATGAAGGATTAGTTATTTTATGTATAGTGAGGTTTTAGTTTGTAAGGCAATGGCCTAGGTTGGACATGGTGATATTCATCTATTCAATAAAGCGCCCTTTTTCACGCCCAAAAATGGGTCTTGGTGTTGGCTTGTCTACTCCCTCCCACGGGGAGTATGGGGAGCTGCCAAGCCCTGTGAGGTCTGCCCCCCCCGGGCAGTTTGGAAGGGGGAGGGACACCCTGCAGCCGCCATTTTTGTAAAATTTTTGGGCTACGTTGGGAATAGCCCAAACGTAGCCCAACTCAATTTGATAGCCCAACAGCTAAAAGGGGTTAGCCCTCTCTCTTCCAGCCATCATTTTAAGTTTTGATGACCTGGTGGCTGGAAGCGTAGCAGGAATTCGCTTTTTGTCCCTCCCGTCCACCCTTTACTTAGAGATTTTTGGTAGGCGTGGTTCAGAAAGGTATGTTTTAGGGTTTGGCCATTTTGTTGGGGACAGGTGCATAGAGTTCTGGTGAATTTTGTATATACTGTCACTTGAAACCGGTGCTGCGGGGTTGTTAAAAAGTTGGCCAGATAGGTAGAAGTTTTTAGTTGAATGTTGGAAGTTTTGTGGGCAGGGCACGGGAAAGTTTAGGTAGGTAGGATACGTTTAGAATAGAGGTTAGGTATTTACAGTTGCAGAAGGACAGATAGGGTTGTAGGTTTTTATTAGGGCGGTACCGGGCGGGAGCTGATGGGCATTTTTTCCAAGACCGAGGAATTTAAGTGCAGTATGACACATATTTTCACATAGTAGTCTTACTCCTGTCCATCTCACAACACCCAACTTGATGCTTACACAGTGGGATTGCAGCAATTTTTGACCCCCAGACATTTCTTTTGTTTGTTGGGTTTTTATTAGATAACAGGAGTCTGGAACTGCAATATTGTGGAATGGGATTGTTATGGAATGGTATGTAATGTTATGTTATTGGCAGGGTGGGAGATTTTATGTGGAGGTCGTAGGGGTGGGGGTGGGGGAAATGGAGGATGAGTGTTTTTATGTATAGTGAGGTGTTCGTTTGTAAGGCCATGGCCTAGGTTGGACATTGTGATACGCACAGGTTTTCAATAAAGTGGCCTTTTTCACACACAAAAACGGGTCTCGCTGTTAGCTTGCCCCCCTCCCTCCCAAGCCAGGCATGGGTGGCAGGGACCAGTTGATAACCCTTGGGAGAGTCGGAGAAGAAGCTGGCCACTGGTCCACAAATGATCTGTCAAAACCTGAAAAACATGGATACACAGAACCAATACATAGAACGCACAGATTAAGAAAGCTCTACAATGACACTCTAATGTAGAAGGCGCTACACAAAAGCTGATAACATGACTGGACCAAACATAGCCAGAGGAATCATAATTATTGGAGAATCCACCTTAAAGGGAGCTTTCTAATCAGTTTGTTCCTCTGTTTGCGAATGCCCTTTAATGCTGAGCTATGCAAATAACGCAACTCAATCCAGCCTTCAGAGTACATCAGATTTAATGAACTCTCCTCTGCCCTTTAGGATTAGAAGTCATTTTGGCAGATCTTTCTGTACTTCAAAAAAGCGTGACGAGAAGACTCATTGGAAAAGGAGAGGTTGTGATAATGCCAGCTTTTTATTCTACAATGGTGTTCTTTTTCCACCTTCAGAAGGCAATCCCGCGTCAATATCACTTGCAATGCTTGTAAACCTCTGATTTCGGCCTCGACTAGAATCAATAACAATATCCTGGGGACTGGTATATTTTAAATACGATAAATATCGCCAGTTATAAGTTTCCTTGTTAAAATGTGGCATAACCTGCAGATTTTCGTGCTTTCTGTTCCAAAATCCTCATGTCCTGGTATTTACTGAACTTTTGCCACATGATTAATTTTAGCAGGTGTGATCCGACAAACTTTACAAGGGAGAGCAGATTTTGTTGCTCCCAGGAAGTACAAAATGCAAACTAGGATTCATATGTGTTGCAGTTTAACTAGGGACTCTTCATCGACGTCCATAGAATACAGTGTTTTACGTCTGTCCACCATGCCACCTTTCAGTCACTTTAGACTGCCAGGCAGTACCATAAGTATATTAGTGTTATATGTATTGTTGAGATGTACTCTGTAAGATGTCCAGTCCTCTCCTCTGCTCCGTGGGCTCGATCTGCATATCTGTGCATTCAGTGTTTTTGATTTTTGCTCATGCCATACACTAATCTGATGTGTATGCACTGACTTAGGCCCAGTCTTTTAACAATGATAAGTATTAGATCTGGTGCTGAACCAGGAGTGGCGCAACAAGCCCCACTACCGTCCCTGTCATTGGTGTCAAGAGTGGAGCGCAGATTTGGCTGCGTACCATGGTTGGTAACTTTTAGTGGCCGTCTTTTACCTATGAGACATGAATTTGCATTTATAGCCCATTCATATAATGTTCCCCTGCTTAGGATGCACCCAGTATCCTAAATGCGACATCTTGTCCATTGTACGTGAGTGCTAGACGTAATAGTGTACCATGCTTGAGTAATAGAGGCCTGCGGGTTCCATTTTGGAATCTACTCACCATCAGTCTTGAAAGGACCCAAAAGGCAATTAGATATAATCTGTTTAATGAAACACGTAGTTAAAAAACAATTGTACAATTAATTAAAATTCCTATGATTGAAAACAATCTGAGCTATATGATACAAAAATATATTGCACATACATTATTAAAACATTACATATAAGAGAGACACAACATTCAAGACATACATATTTGTCATTTAAAAAACATGTTAATTTGAAGGAATCAACAAGTGAAGGTGCCTAGATTTAAATGATAGTTCATTGTTCCTCTAATTTAACTGAACCAAGGCGCATTGACACGTTTCGGTGGAAAAACAGTGTAGGACCACCTTCTTCAGGACAATAACATAAATTATCTCTGTTACTAAAGCGATCATTAGGATGGCGGACGGACGGTTGCCCGTCCGACATTCCTGGTGTAAACAGAGACCATCCACCATGCTCGTGGCGGTCCTGCACACCGTATCACAATGCGACCGCCACCGTGGTGGTCGGATCCTGCATCTTAACATTGCATCGGTTGCTGCTGACAGCAGCACCCGCCGTGATGGGAAAGTGCCATGTTGTCCATTTCACAGCACTACTTGTCAGGCACCACACGGTGCCTGCCATGTAGTGCTGTGAAATGTAGGGGGGTACCATGGGTACCCCAAGTGCACCCTGGCATCCCCCAACACAATAGGGGCCCTCAACAGGCCCCCAAACCCAATCACTACCAGCCTTCATCATAATTTGGCGGATGGTGCCTGATAGGCACCGCTGCCATTTTACTGGTTAACACCGCTCTGCCATGCAGGGGTTCCGTGGCCGATGGTCTTTGCGACCGCCACGGTCGCAGTGAGATTCCCCCGCCATCCTAATTTAGGGGGAAAACCTGCGGTCGGCGTACGGAAGGACCTCCACCACTTGGCTGGCGGTGGCGGTCCTTCTGCCATCGTAATTGACCCCTTAATATGCAGTATTCACCAATATTTATGGTTATTATTGTAGGGGGGGATGACACTGTTGACCGTCACAGATCTGGTCGTAGAAATATGAGACTCTTATATATTTTGTTGCTCCTGTTGTGCTAGAGGCCTAACCTTCTATACATCAATATTGGTAAAATACACGTGATTGATTCAGGAAAATATGTTGGGCATACAACCCAACGTTCCTGTCCTCAAAATCGTATTCCTGATCGATCTCCTATCAGGTATAAGTCAAAATACTATAGATGACCATTAATAAAATTTCAGGTCCTGAATCCAGAACGTGGTAATGGGGACTAACCAGTCCCCCAAGAATATCTGGAAATTAACTACCACACCAATCATATTTCCATCAGTTGTGGTAAATCTCTGATGCACGCAGTTTCGGCCTGCCATGTCCTTTCGATGAAGACGATTTAATTTGTCTACTAATTATTATGCTTTAGCAGTGTCTACAAGAGTCTACAAGTATTTGTATTGAATGGGCATTGCTAAGAGTGCTACTATAGGGAAAGGGGAGCAAAGATGTTGTTCGAAACATCACCACGGGGGCAAGACGACGGGACATCAGTTAGCCAGTGAGCAACTTGAGTAGCATGTTATGTTTTCTGGTAACTAAACCAGTTTGGTAGATTGCACACACTCTCACCCAAATTGAGACAGAGCATTTTGAATGAGATTCTGACTTTCTTGTTGTTCCAAAGAAAGTCTACAGTAATTTTGACAACCAATGATAAAAATGAGTTGGACAGATGTACCGATAATATACTGGACAGGAAGTTTATTAACTGAGAAATCATCATCTTCAGTGTTTCAAATCTACCCCATCATAATAAGTGTTTATACAGCAGCGGCTCATACAGGTAAGAGCGGTGGGTCTGGGTGGGGGAGGATTTCAATGGACGATGACGATAGAAAATTAATTATTTATTTATTTTTTCTTGTGGTCGTCTACCGAATCCACCCCCAACCTGGCCCCACTGCTCTTACCTGCATGGGCCGCTCTTGTGTTTAGGGTACCAAGAAGACAATACATCTCTAGTTTTCTCCTTTGTTTTTTTGTTTGTTGTATTTTATTGATTCTGGCAGGTCATTACTGAAACAAATACCCAAGTATTCAATATATTTTGATTGCCAGTGCAGACCAGTGTTACCAATACAGTCAGAGAGACACAGAGAGTTAAGAAGGAGTACCTCAATTTCTTTGTTTAAGGACTATCCTGAGAATTCTGAGAAATTGTGAACGATGATCAAGATAGCTAAGTCTGCTTAATTCAGTGAAAATCAAATTATCATCAGTCTACACTGCAGTTTTAAAGCATGAATTGTTAACGCAAAAATACTTTAATGTCTCCAGAGTTATTTAGTTATACTAGAAAAGGGTCTATTGCCAGCAACAAGAATAGAGGAGGCAGGAGCAAACCTTGACAAGTGCCTTGGAGAAGAAATTAACCTGAAGTGATATCATTAATCCTAATTCTGGCCAAGAGGTTTGCATATAAGGCTATAATCATTCATTAGGTCTTTAAGTAGTTGCCAAGATCATATTAATGAAATGTTGCTGCCAGGTATGGCCAAGTGAACTTATCAAAGGCCTTGTCAGCATCTACGGGGCATATTACCAAGAAGTGCGTTAGTAAACGCACAACACACATCCCCATATCGCCGGCTATCGCCGGATTTCATCGCCTTTTTAGTGCGCAATTATCAATGCGCATCACGTAGGCGAATAGAAATCCGGCGATAGTCGGCGATATGGCACATTAGCGCATGAAAACAAATGTTGTTTTCACGCGCTAATGTGTTCCTTGATAATATGGGGGGGTGGATTCAGCTTTATGATCCACTCCCCCATGTTATCAATGCCCTAACACATGGTCAGAGCAGGCATTGGGAGACCTGTGATAAACGAGTTTATCGCAGGTCTCCCTCTCCCAACGCCTGCCTAAGTAATAGGGTGTTCCCACCTCCAACCACATTTTACATGTGGTTGGACGTGGGAACGCCCACTTTGCATGTCATTAGCGATGTTTATCGCCGACATGCAAAGTGGGTTTGCACCAGGCTTTAAAATGCCCTTGTTCATAGGGCTCTAGCAGTATCGCCGCTTTCTCTGCACAATTCGCCGAAAATGCGGAGATACTTGCCCTTGGTAATATGCCCCTAAGTCTTTTACAATCACTGCTTATTCCGAGAGAAAAGTCTTTTCAGTCATGCTCTTGACGAAATCCAACGGAGATGCATGAATTCGCTGTGTGATGATCCGTTCTAAAAGTTTAGCAAGAACTTGACATAAATGTTTACTTCCATGTTTACTATGAAGATTGGCCTAATGTTTTTCAGCAATAAATGATCACTCCTTTGTTATAACTACAATGGAGGCTTCTGCAGCAGTCACCTTGCCAGGTGTGGCAAAAGGATGAGGGACTACATCGAGAGGGAAAAAAATCATAGAAGAAAAGGTTTATAGAAGAAGATGGGCAGGCCATCAGGCCTGGGGCATTCCCATCTGCCATTAATATTATAGCATCCAATGACTCCTTTTTTTCTATTGGTCAATTTAAAGTTAGTTTGTCAGATTCTGAGATGATTTTCAACTGGATTGTTTTAAAAAATTGTAGACAATATTCTAGAGTGGTGGTTGTGGAAGGAGTGTAGAAATCAGCAAAACATGTCTTGAAAAACATTTAGAATGACTCTAATAGTTGTTCTAATTGCAACGCCAAAATCGTTTATGCTACAATTGAGATAGTTATTCATCCTAAATTTCATGTATGGATTAGATAAAAGTGTTTTAGCCTTTTGAGCATATCCACAGAGATATGCATGCCTACTAATGATTGCATTGTATTAATTTTTTAGATGTTTTTTGAGACCTAAGAGTCAAGAATCTTTGGAATGTCTGTATAGTAGTTATTTGTTTTAAATTTAATTAGACATGGAATCTAGGCAGCTTTTTAAGGTCTTATTTTTTTTAGCCAAGTGACTCATTATTTGACTCCTGATTGAGCATTTGAGGACATGCCAAGGCGATGCTGGATAGAAACGGAATTTATAGTTTCTTGAATGAAAAGTTTTAATTTCCATTTGTATTCACGCACATCAGAATCATTATCGAAAATGTTGTCGGTCATGGGCCATGACCAGGGTTTTAGGTTGAGAGGGTAAAAATACGTAATGTGATAGAGAAAGCTGCATGATCATGATGGGTCCAATTGATGAGGAAACTACCTCTTGAAGCAGACAGACAAGTAAATATTCAATCTTTGAAAAACGTTGTTGTGCGGTTAAGAAAAAAGTGAAATTACTACATGTAAAGCTATGTAAATGTGAAACATCTGCTAGGGCGTAGGAAGAGCAGAGACTGCACATGGTTTTTGAGCCCTGGGAGGTCTGTATTTTAAAGCTCATTGTTTGTCTAGAATTATGTCCACACCAAGAATAATATGGGATGCAGGAGGGAGTAGAGCAAATTTAGCATTGAATGCAGTCCAAAATTGAGGATATATTTAATATCGTTTCTAGTAATTTAGTTGCAAAAATATAATTTGTAATTATTTTGTGTCTTATTTCATGTAATATTTTTATGCTTTACTACTGTTTGTATAATTGTTATTAATTTGTTTACATAGTGTGCAATTTTAAGTGATTTAGTAGTTTTTTATTTAATTGTCAATAGTAATTTATAGTGTTGCAGTGGATTATTGAGTTCTTAGGATGAGAGGGTGGGAAGTTAATCAAGTAATAATGAATTACTAATTCATTTGTAATTGTTTAATAAGTTATGTGGTTTATATTAATTAAGTAAATTATATAATAATGATTAATTTTAGTCATAGGTAGTAGTGTAGGTGCATGTTGCTAGGTTTGTTGGGGTATAAGAAGGAAGTTGATTAAGTAATAAATAATAAACAATTCATTATTAATTAATAATTTAATTGATTAAATACTACGTAAATTATGCTTTCATTATTTATTTTAGCTTAATTTTAGGTGTGGGCTGCTGGGTTTTCAGGAGTATAGAGTGGGAATTTGATTAATAAATTCATTACTAATTGATAATTAATTATTTAATTGATTAATGGTTATGTAAATTGTGCTTTAGTTATTTATTTTAGTTTTATTCTAGGTGTGGGCTGTGTGGTTGGAATTCATTTAAATAATAATGAAAATACACTATAATAATTGTTGTAACTAGTAATTTATTATCAACATTAATTTTAAAATTGTAAATGTTTATTATTGTAATAGTAAATAATGATTTCTAATGGATAATTATTTAATTGGTTATTAATTATGTAAATAGTTTCATTGCTTTTTAAAATGAAGCTATATTTTTATTATTAGTTAATAATGTATGTAATATGAATTTACTATATCTCGAAATTAATAGGGTTATGAAAAGATTTAGTGTGTTTGAAGTGAAGTACCTTCCCTAGTGTTGCACAGAGTGGATTGGAATAGTAAATTTTACCCCTCTGAAATCCAACACGTTCCCTACTATTGCACTGGTTAGAGTGTAACTAGTAAATTTAACCCCTCAAAGGTCCAACACTTTCATTTCTGTTGTATAGACTGGAGAGGGAATAGTCAATGTAATCCATTCAAAAGCCAACACTTTCCCTACTGTAGCACTGTTTGGAGTGGGAATAATACATTTCACCCCTCCTTAAACCAACACTTTGCCAACTGTTGCAGAGACTGCAGTGGGAATAGTAAATTTCATTGCTCTGAAATCCAACGCTTTCCCTGTTGTTGCACAGACTGGAGTGGGAATATTTAATTTTACCCCTCCTAAATCCAACACTGTCCCTACTGTTGCACTGACCTCCCAACCCAATGACTCCACAGACCTCAAACAGGCCCACCTGAACTTCCCAGCCTGGGTCACTGACAGCGCTGACAGAGTTGCCCCACTGAAACCCACAAATTCTAAATTCAACAAGACCTCCAATCATGCCAGCTGGTACACCCTAGAACTCAGGACCACCAAGCGCAACTGCAACCACCTGGAGAAACGATGGCGAACCATCAAGAACCCCGCCAACAGAGCCGTTCACAAAGCAGCACTCAGCAACTATAACCAGCACATCAAAGAAGCCAAGAAAGCAGTAATCTTGACCCACATCGACTCCGGGACCAACCACACAAAGGAACACCTCAAAATAGTAAAAGAATTCTCCAACCCAACAGCCATAGAGAACATCATCCACCCCTCCCAAGAACTCTGCGACACCCTCTCAGACTACTTCCACAGCAAGATCACCAACATCTACAAGTTTTAAGTTCAAGTTTAATTTTTTTTGGTGTAGTTTAACCCTGGGCGTAGTTCGCGAAGTAGCGCTACGCGTAGCTACGCAAAGTGCACTTCACACTATGCAAGCTATGTGTAGCACTACGTGAACTGCGTAGTACGCTCTTTGCGATGATTGCACAGTACCAGATGCTTGTCCGCACTGTGCACTCATTGAAAACGGCATCTTGCACAGTGCGAGCTGTCGTTTTCTGACGCTCGAGTAGATTTTTACTCGAGCGGCAGCTTTCTCAACGCGGACTGGTAGTCTCTCATCGTGAGCAGTCCCGAGCATACGTGACCACTCGCAATGAGAAACCTGACCTCCCCGCATTGAGAATCTCACCGAAAGATTTATTTTCCACGCTCGCGATCGCCAACTTGATGTTGCTGATCGCGAACGAGGAAAAAGACTTGCCGGGGTGTCACTTTGCTCGCTCTCGGTCGCCAAGTTGACGTTGAGGACCGCGAACAAGCAAAAAATGACTGCTACGCTACGCCTGTTTGCACTGTGCTACGTGCAATTCGCGTTGTGCTAAGTAGCGCAAACTTCGCAAACTACGCGAGCGTAGCGTAGTACTTTGCCCAGGGTTAGTGTAGTTCTCTGCTAAGAACAACACATTTTTAAAAATACATTTGTTATTAAATATTAATAAAATAATCATTTCAAAACAATTTTTTGAAAGTTTGTAAAAATTTGAACAGATTATAACACACAAATCATCAAGCAGTGATTTAAGAACCGAAATCAAACTCTGTACTGATGCACTATTGCATCTAGTTTGAATTCATTTTAGCTACCGCTTTCTGGCCTCAACCAATGTCGAATTCAGGCATACAAACAGAACATGCTTCAAGTCTTGCACTCCTCCATTGCAGGGTTCTCATATACTAGTGCCATTTTTGTTCTGGTTCCACTTAGAAGTAAGAGATTTTAAGGTGAGCATTCCGAGCCGTAATAATATAATGCATTGCCGGACTCCATGCCTTAAGGTGAAATGAATGTTCTGTTGCAAAGGTTTATATTCTATTGAGTCTGCATGAAGTTCATAATTATGCAATTTGGAACAATGTTGAATGTCAAGATCGTAACTTCTCTGCGTTCAATTGTGCGGTTGTACAATTCGATAATTTGAAAAGCTGTAATTAAATCTTGACTAAAAGTATACTTTGATGGTTCGAGTTCAAAAGCCTCCATTTTTAAGAAAGATCTTAAAGTGCCTTATTCTACATGTATGAGGTTATAAGCCCATTTTATGATGTTGGTGATGGGTCTGGCATATGAGCTGGCTAAAGAAAGCTCAAGGCGCAGAGCTTGTGCAGGAGCTGCTTGGTGAACTTTAATCAATTTATGAAATATTTTCCCTTCTTTAGTTTGTATTTGTTGCCACTGTCTTATTGGAATGTATTCCGAAGCGTACGAAAACCAACATCTCCAATAATCTCAACCACCAACCCACCACCCTCAACCACAACGAACTCAACTAACCAGCGAACACGAGCCAAACCATTACTATCCGGTCTCCGTTTACTGCCCTGACCACCTCAGCTATCAGTTCAGTCTGGGGCACCCACCGACCCCTGTTCCCACCCATCACAAAACTCTCCAGCATCCTCAACACCTCCATCTCCACAGCAACTTTCCCGACAGATGGAAGCATGCAGATGTCAGACTTTTCCTAAAGAAAGCCTCCGCTGACCGCAACAATCTTAAAAAATTATCATCCAATCTCCCTGGTCCCCTACCCAGCCAAAGTAATCGAGAAAGCCATCAACCAGCAGCTCACCAAATTTCTGTAACAAAGCCATCAACTGGGTTCATCACAATCAGGATTCCATGCCAACCGCAGCACTGAAACCGCCACCGATTAGAGCAGGACAATCCTCGACCATGGAAAAATTGCAGCCTTGTTTTCCAGATTCAAAATAAGATCAATGCACCCTCCAAATTCAACTCCAATTCTGTAAAAGTATATAATGTCTCAATGTCACTAATCATAAAGTAACTGAACCCACGTACTAAATCTCTGGTGTTTACCCTTTGATACTTGTTGGTGTGATACCAATATTTCAATTTTCTAGTAAAATGAAATACATCCACTATATTTCGTACATTGTCAACTCCTTGCTAAGACAAAATGATAAGCCTAACATTAACACTTCTACCTCTGTTTTAGTTAACATGTGATCAGATAATTTTACAACGTTGCTAACATTCTTTATTGGGTTTTCTTTATGCCCCTTGATTGTATTCCATTGGAGGTTATTGCTCCATTTCAGTTTTTTTCTTTCTTCCCTGTGCCTTTTCTTCCTTTGCCTTTTCCCTTTAGTCGGCCTCTTTGTGGGTGTGGTCGTTCTTCCCTTGGAAAGCATTCTGAATTCTTCTAAAAAAGTGTTCCTTGAAAGTGATGAATCAGATTTCGATGTACTACTTTGTTCTTGACAATCACTTATCCAAAGGTGCAACCCTTAATTATACCAAACCTTTTTTATTCGGTCTGTCATTGCTGGAACTTGTTTGTTTTCACCCCATTGTGGAAGGTCATTCTTTTTATTAAAGAATGCGTCCCGTTGTATAATCATTGTAATCACAAACACATTTCTTCTTTTTTTAATTTAATTGTGTCCTCTTGTTTATCCAATTTGATTTGTAATTTGCTCATGAATTCTTTAAACACTTCCCCTGTATTCAGTCTTTTGACTCAGCACTTAATTTATCAGTTTCTCCTAAAGCTTTATTTCTGTCCCACTGCCATATTTTGCAAGAATGTGCAGCATCCCTGCTAAACAAGTACCATAATGTATTGCCTAATTTGAAACATCACAGAATTAGGATTCTTAAATGATGGTGCTATAAAAATACGCAGAACATATGGAACTCGACTACAGTTCAGATACTTTTGCAAAAATACCACTTACCACCATTTGGCTAATTCCGTTGAATGGAATTTTTCCACATTTTTCACATTTTTGCTGCCTAGTGAGTAATATCGGATTACTACTTTCAGTGGTCAGCCTCAAAGTTTCCTACTCCTTTAACAATAAATCTGCTACCTCCTGTCTTTGAGCAACTTTGCTAGCATCAACATGGCTGCAAGCAAAGTTGCTAGAAGACAGGAGGCAGCAGTTTTTTTGGCCTGTGAGCGCACCATCGACGTGAGGGCTGTAACAGACTACTGGTGTCCAGTCAGCAATTTGCAAACATATTTAGGGCCTTAGTATGAGTTTGACAGTCCTCCAGCGGTAGGGCACCGCATCGTCCACTGGAGGACTGCCAAAGACATAGTGCATCCGCCAGATTACGAGTGTAATCCTGGTCAGGCGGGCGGCATAGGGGCGGTCTGACAGCTGCGGTCTGTTTGGCTCATAGAAGACTCTAACATGAAGACTTCCTCTGTGGCAGTCTTACCTATCCTGTGGCAGTCTAACCACCACACTTGTAATTCTGTGAGCAGGCCCGCAGTCTGGTGGTGATTGGACTGCCACTGCAAGTACAGCGGTCCACAGGACTGCCGCAATTGTAATATGCCTCTTAATATTTACTACTTTCAATTTATATTAAAAAATGTAAAAATGTTGTCTATTTTTTGATGACATTAGTGTCAACAATATTTTTTTCCAATAGTTTTCTATTTACCATTATGTGTATAGTGGAACAATATTATGGTAAATGATATTGTTGGCAACTATATTGTTTATCACAATATTGGGTCAGTGATCCTATCTATGAACAGGAACATTGGGTCTGGTAGTGAATATTGGTGAGGAACTTGTATCTCCCGAAATGTGTTGGAGAAATACGCGATATGCCACTTGGTAAGGGAATGGAAAGGGAATCGAAAAAAATTGGAAGAGGTAATAAAAGAGAAAGCAAAGCAAGATAGAACACATATGAGTGACAAAGAGATAGCAAGAGAGAGAAGCATGGTAAAAGAAATATAAACAGAACCAGAAACACAGACAAATCATAAAACTCCACCCCATAAATCGGAGTGGGAGACAATGGGGAAACCCATGCAAGTGAATCCCATACACCTACATGAAACCATTGTAAAAGCACGAATATCAAAATGTGAGCTGGAGAAAATAACCAAGTATGGTACAGCATAATAGTAGAGCTGCAGATATATAATGCAATTTTAGATTGTTAGGTACAGTAGGGAACAGAAATTTGTAATCCTACCTGTGCTGTAAAAGCTATAACAGCAACTAAGCTTGAGCTATTTATATCATTCAATATCCACAAAATTCAAATTTTGAGAGGATTAGTAAACACAGGCCCATAAAAGCCTAGTATAGCATAACTTAATACAATACGTAAACCATATCATAATACTTGGCAGACATTGGAGGTGCATAGATCAGACATCATCAAAACCACATCAGAACCACATCATAATGCTCGGTATACATTGGGAGAACATAGATTGAGTGAAGCATATCATGTAATTGCAACATGATCCAAATTTGTAGCAACAGTAATAAAAAATAGGCCCCTAAAAACCTAGTGTATCGTGAAAGTAGTAGAATAGTTCAACCACATCACAATATGTGACATTAATCAGAAGAACATAGAGTGCATGCGAAAGGTAAAGGTAAAAAAAGTCATGATATCAGAGTTAATCTATCAGTACTAGGTGGTAAACTTGTAGAGTCCCAATTAAGGCAGAACTGTGATATTGGGAAAAGGGAACTGGTACAACTGAAGTCCAGCATGGTGTGCAAAGAAATGTGTGAAAGAGAAAGTAACTTAATTCTCATTGCATTAGTTGAGGACAACTCAGGAGTGAGTTTGGGAAGAACTGGAATCATGTTCCATTTAGGTTTTATGATGAGTTCTCTAGAAATGTCTCTAAGTCAGCAGGTTCATTGAAGGTTATAATTTGACCCTTGAAAACGATCTGAAATCAGGAGGAATTGATGGAGGAGAATTGAATAGATATTTAATTGAGTGTCTTTCTGAGGGTGAGAAAACCTTTCTTCTGTGATCTATGTCACTAGCAAAATGGTGATTCTAGCAGCCTGCCATGTAACTTATTTACCCTTCGTCATGTGGGCTAGAATAAGTTCAGAATATTGGTGTCTCAAAGGTTTGAAGATCAAAGGCCTTGGAAAGTGCAGGTTCTTTGGTTTAAATGTTGGAATTCAAAGACCATGCACCAATTCAAACTCCCTTGCAAAGCTAATGTTTAGTGTTGATCAAATCCACACCTCTAGGAATTCAACTGTCAAGCAATCTTCACCCTCGGAGCCCTCCAGTAAACCAAGGATTCTAAGATTGTTCTGTCTGTTGCGATCTTCCAAGTCGATGATAATGTGTTTGAGGCTCGCAATTTAAGCCTCCAATTTCGTGAATAGCTTTGCATGAATCTTCTACATCATTGATTCTACTCTCTGCATCTGTGATTCTAATGTGTAAGTCCTTGAGGTCTTTCCTACTTCTAGCCACCTTGACTGGTAATGGGTCCATGTAAGTCTTGGTGTAAGTCTTGGTGTTCTGGGCTATACCATGCACTGTGTTTTTTTCAAAATATCCTCCATCATAGATGCATAATCAGCCTTGTCTTTGATCTGGGAGTGAGGACTCTGAAGTTCCTGCTTGGACCCTTTCAGATTACCCTTAATATCTTTCTTTTTATGAGCTTTAGGTTCTGCCTTATTGTAAAACACCTGTAAAGCACCAGCAATTGTAAAATGAGTAACTCTTGTTGGGAGTATGGTTAGGTAAACAAGAAAGTAGTGGCACAAGAATCACGGGTATAGCATGGGATAAAAATCAAAACAACTGAATCCCAGTTGAGTTGGTGCCTTACTTATCATGACAGCAAGAATGCATAAACCACATTCCAAATTAAAATGACTAATTAATTTGCCAGCTCACAAAGCGGTTACTGTGTGATGAAATGAGCTAAAAGCGCCAGCTGGTAAAGGACTGTGTGAAGAGGTACAGTGGGTGTTAGGAGTACGTTCTGTATCCAAGATCTTGAAGTCCCTGTGTGAGGCGATGAAGAGGGAGCTACAATAGACGTGGTGAAGCAATTAAGCTCAATCCCCACTATGGCAGCATGTTTGAGCATGCATGAAATGCCCAGAATGAATCTTAAGGATTGCATAGCAAAACATAGATAGCTAATATTATCTCCTCATACCCATCACAAACAGAGAGGTATTCACTTCAATGATTGTGAGGCAGCCGACTTTGTGACAATGCTATCAGCCATGACGGGGGCCATGGTGAGGCGCATGGTACACGTGCATCCGCCACGTGGCTTCGTTTGAGCACCTACCTCCAGCAAAACACCCAGAGTGGCAGAATGAAATCGGCAGTTGATATGTAGCCTTAGTGGTAAACCTTATAAAATAAAGACAACGTGCGTACTGATGTCCATTATTGGCGCACAAGTGTTAGAGCCATACTAGATATCCTCATTATGTAAATATTTCTTATCCAGATAAAAGGCATGTAAGTGTGTCTCGAGTAAATTATCCTGAAATCCTGATATGTTTATTCCCTCATATACTAATAGTGGACATCCTTGAAAAAACATCTTGGGTTGGTTATCATTCTATTCAGAGAATTGGTCTGCACTGCTCCTTTTGTGGTGTGGCACATTGATTCGCATATTGCCGTACTTTCATACCAGCTATTCAGTGGAGTAAAACAGAAGACAAACAAATTATGGAGTGGGTAATTGGCATTGGTTGAGTATTAAGCATTCCACGCATCACTTTTTTGTTTTTCTCAGTGGGATCCCCTAAGTGCAACAGGTATGCACTGACAGGTACTTCAAGCTGGGTCATAGGGCGCAAGGTGCACCTCACTAATTAGGCCCAACAAGGCTGAAACGTGTCTGGAGTTGCTTATCTTCATGTCCTGGTATTTCGGGCTGAACTATTCCTATTGGGGCAGAACGAAGGCTGGTGTGCTTAAAGTTGGTCCTTAATGCAAAAAGAATGTCGATGGACAGAATGCAGAATAACGTCAAACATTCACCCCAGTACAGAGAGCTGGGCCTAAATCCATCGTTTTTAAGGTTGGTCCCGGTCTGGCGTGGTACACTGAACACAAACCACTCAATGCCCTCCAAAATAGTTACCAGTGGCTCAGTCCAGCATTTCACCCATCCTGTTTCTATTTGTATATTTGTCGGCACAGTCATGTCAAACGGTATATTCTCACTAGCTCATAACATCTACTCGTTCATTTCTGTTAAAACGCTCGGATTTGAATTGCAAAGGTATACATCTTTTGTTTAGAAATGCTGAACGTTTTATGTTTTTTTTTGGTGCGTTGTTATGCATCATGTGCTGTTTGCAGACAATTTCAATAACAAAAATAATTCCAAAAAAAAAAAGAAATGCTGAACCTATGCTCCCTGTTGCAGCCTAAAACACTAGACTTTCACCACATTCCCTCTTCCGCTGGACAAAGGACGGCATTCAGTGGTGAACTCGAAGGCTAATTATGCTGTTTGGCACGGGCGAGGAATTTTGTTTGTGCGTCCTGTTTTCCTGCGTCAGAGCAATGGGCCCGTGCCATGAAGCGAACTGAGGCATTGTCTGCTCGCGCTCAGTCGCGCGCCGCGTTCCCTTCGTGATAAATAGTTCAGCTTTTCCAGCACAACAAACGTCCATTGTGCTTGGCGTAATGAGGGATGCGCACCAAAATCCAATCAATTATGATGTAAATGAGGCGAATGCCTGCCATCCAGCAGAGTTCACTGAATGTAATTAACTCTTCCTTGCATATCAAGTATACATTTCATTCCCTGTTCCATATTTACATATACCAATTTTGTAAGTGGTTTGGCACGCTCTAACATGGGACAAGGAAGGCCGTGCCACAGATAAGAATGAGTGGGCATGAGAGATGAGGTAATACGCCTTTGTACTATCAAAGGTGAACCCTCGACCCTCTTCCAGTTTCCGTCTCATTTTTGATGTTGCGACATTTAAGCGTATAAACCATAATAATACATATATGTGTGTGTGTGTGAGTATATATATATATATTACCTACTGGCGGTCGCCAGTAGGTATATATAGTTAGGATTTTTTCTCTATGGGTTTTTTGAAAATTCTATGTCTAATAACTTTGGCGTTTGTGGACGGAATCGGCTGAAATTTTCAGGAAAATGGCACATTTTGTTTCTGAGCAGCCCTTGAAAATTTGGGGGGGGTTCGTCCAGTGGGGGCCGAGAAAAAAGGGGGGTCCCAAAACGTGTTTTTAACATTGAGTTTTCCATAGGGCGGTTGGCCTCACTTTTAGCCCGAACGGCTGAATGGATTTGCACGAAACTTGGCAAAATTGTAGGGACTGGTAGCCCGATGTGCCTTTTGTAGGTCTCAATATATGTGCTCCAGTGGATTTTGAGAAATTAACGTTTAAAAAAAGATATATATCTGTAACAGCGGACCGGTTAGCGCTCTGGTTCGCGGACTTTTCGCGCAACGGAGCTTTGTGAAGCGAAGCTGATTGGTTCTCCGGCGTCTGTCAACATTCCAAACAGTCCGTAGCGGCCGCCATCTTGTCTCTCGGTAGGATCGAGAGACAAGAGGAGGTCAAAACAAAGGGGGAAATAACTATAAGGGGGCATAGTAGATCCTCGCTGACCCCCTAGGTTTGATGTGGAGGTTTTAAAAGGGCCCCGCGGGGCAAAAAAAAAACAAAATAATAATAATCGAACGGCTGAATGGATTTGCACGAAACTTGGCAAAATATTAGGGACTGGTAGCCCGATGTGCCTTTGCTAGGTCTCAATATATGTGCTCCAGTGGATTTTGAGAAATTAACGTTGAAAAAAAGATATATATCTGTAACAGCGCTCCGCTTCGCGTACTTTTCGCGTTACGGAGCTTTGCGAAGCTGATTGGTTCTCCGGCGTCTGTCAACATTCCAAACAGTCCGTAGCGGCCGCCATCTTGTCCCTCGGTAGGATTGAGAGACAAGAGGAGGCCAAAGCGAAGGGGGAAATGACCATAAGGGGGCATAGTAGATCCTTCCTGACCTCTTAGGTTTGATGTATCATTTTGCCAAGTTTGGTGTAATTCCGTTCAGCCATTCAGGCTGTAGACGTATGTAAATGTCCTATGGAAAATTGCATGGGGAAAACACATTTGAAAGTGTTGAAATTTAGAACCAATTAAAATGTTACTTTGGTTTTGTATTTGTGTGTGATGAAAGTTAATTGGTTATGTATATATGTCAAATGAGAGGAAACCACAGCCATTTTGTGATACTACTGTCTGAGGTACATTTGTGAGGAATTTTTGGTGGTGAATTTCTGGTGTTTGATTTACACAGTACTAACACTTCTGCTACTTTTAAAAAGGTGAGTTGTTAATTTGTAAGGGGAACTATGTTGTACACTTGAAGATAATTTGAAAAATGTTTTCTGTTATTTATTTGCAGTCCTTCTGTTATACTAAATACTTGATGAAGTTAGTTTTATATTATGTATTACTAAAAACGATAAATGAAAGTGATTATTTTTTTCTGCAATTTACAGCAAGCAATTTCAAAATAAAATGGCTCACAATGAAGAGACCGTGGCAATTTCTTTTGAATTGTCCACTACATTGATTGAAATTGAGAGCACCAATAATGAAATATTGTCACAAGGAGGACATGACTTGTATGATTCCATTAGATTGATTGAAATGGACAGCACCAAGAATGAAATATTGTCACAAGGAGATGACTTGAATGATTCCACTACATTGATTGAAATTGAGAGCACCAATAATGAAATATTGTCACAAGGAGGAGATGGCTTGTATGATTCCATTAGATTGATTGAAATGGACAGCACCAATAATGAAATATTGTCACAAGGAGGAGATGACTTGAATGATTCCACTACATTGATTGAAATTGAGAGCACCAATAATGAAATATTGTCACGAGGAGATGACTTGAATGATTCCACTACATTGATTGAAATGGACAGCACCAATAATGAAATATTGTCAGAAGGAGGAGATGACTTGAATGATTTTTTTGATCAATCTCTTGATGGCGAATTTATCGAGTGTTTGGAGACCATAGAGTTACAAGAATCATCATTGCAGACTTTTAATGAGGAGATTCCAGATGAGATGATTGAAGAGGAAATTACTGATGAGGACATGTTACTAGTTGTTTCAAATTTAGAAAATTCTGAAGAATAAATTTATATTTAGAAATCAAAAATTGTTTGAGACATTATTTATTTTTATTTTTAATTTATGAGGTTGTAGCGAAGTGATTGTAGTATAAAATGAGACTTATAGTATAGAGTGCAACATTTTTATGTTACATGGTAAGTTTACTCATATTTACTTCCCTTCTGCCACTATATTATCTCCAATGTGTATTTGACATGTCTTCTTCATCTCCGGCCTCCTTTCTCTCAGTGTGTGTCTCCGATGCATCTTATCGCTGGTATTTTGTGTAATTACAGAAGAGAGTAAAATAAAATAGTTCGGAACGTGAAAAGGGGGCAAAGTAGAGTACTCCTCACCCCCTAGGCCTTTTTAGGCGGTCCCAAAAGGATCAGTTTCTGCTTTCCTGAGAGATTATGGTATGAGTTCCATATACCACAATAACTTGCATTACAACATGCAAGATATCTATCTCCTATTACCAACTTTTGGAGATATTCGCGCTAAGCGCGAATATCTCCAAAAAGTAACACCTGCCCTGAGCAGTTCTTAGCCATGTTATCCAATGGGAGGTGGATAACATGGCTAAGAGTATTAGCTCGGTAATGCATGAATATCGCTGAGTTTTTAGCGATATTCATGCATTGCGGCCGTTTATTATCGCATTTGCGATAAACCTTGATAATAGTAAGGTTTATCTTCGATAATTTCTGACGATGCTTAGTGGTAAAAAATTGGTTGGTAAGCATCGTTAGCGATAAATATCGCTTAACTTTGGTAATATGCCCCAACGTCTGTTAACGTTCGATTCGAAGGAAATGAGGAAGTGTTGAAAAACATTGTCTGCGCCATCTTGCCTTTTTTGAAATGCCACACTTTTGTCGTGCACGGCAGCCATTTTAGATGTCTTGACCAGACCCACTCTCTGCACGCTGTCGATTCGTAGCATGGCTCCTCACCCTCGTAAGCATCTCCCCCAGGCACTGGTCACCACCGCTCTCTGTCTTATGCATGGGCAATAAACCTTCCCCCATCTGCGCTGCTCTTCCCTGAGAATCACACTCTGTGCCCGCCCGACACCTCCCTTTCGCCCTATTCACTACTGCACCCTCTGACACTCCTCTTCCTCTGTGTCCGAATGTCCAGGCCGGTCCTAGGCTATCAGCTAGCCCTGCAGATGTAGTTTATGGCCCCAGCTGTAAAGAATCACCCCTCTTCAAAGGAGTTATAGTAGATCAAGGCCCACACCCGATGTGATCCGTCACAGCACACGCGTTCCTACTATCTGAAAACCATCCTGTATTGTGATTGGGGAGGGGACCGAGCCTGAAGCGGAAGATTCCAGGAATGACTCTTTGTACATCAAAGTTTTTACAATTATGTGTCACATTAAAAATATATAGCACTCCAACAAAGTAGTAGGAATATAAAACTTTAATAACATATAAATATATACAACAAAACAAAAACAGTAAAAACATTTAAACAACGAAGAGACCGTGGCAATTTCTTTTTAATTATCCAATAGATTTATTGAAATTGACAGCACCAATAATGAAATATTCTTGTCAGAAGCGGTCTGTTGTGCGAATAGTTCCAAGGCAGCAGAACGCGCTGAAATCTAGATGGCACGAAAGTGATGTCTAGTAAGTTGCCGCCCAGCAAAAAACGGCGTGGGGCGCCGCGGGGGTGAGTGAGTCCAGTAGGCACCACAGCTATTCTTACCGGCATTGCAGAATTACTGCTGGGGACAATGCCTGTGCTGTAGCAGGGTCACAGCAGAAACAAAAAGGATTCTGTTGAAGATGTTGTTGGTTTTCAATTTGAAAACAGTTCTGGTGTCAACTGCTATGCTAATGTAGTGGTTAATGTTTTGTTTTCTCTAGAAAATGTAAAAGAGGGGGAGGCAGTCCAAAGTTCCGTTAAAAGGGCAAAGGAAAGGATCGGTGGTTTGAACTATCAGTCAAAAAGGGGAGGGGGTGCAATAATTTTTCCTACCGGGTCACACTGTGCTTTCACCGGAAGTGAGGTCTGCAGGATTATAGTAATTCAAAGTGGGAGCGCCGACGTCCCGCGGATACAGTTTCGTCACTCCACGGGCGATCATGGCAGTCATTCCCCATCGGGGGTCGGAGACTCCCGCGGCTCCTCTAGAATCTTCAAGGTCGTGGAGGACTACGGTGGTGGAGTCAACCAGTGACCGGGCCATTTCTTTATGTTGGGCCCGCTCTTGCCAGGTCGACCGCCATTTTGAGAGTTCGGCAGCTACCGGCGATCGCGGGGTCACATGAGCGGACGGGCTCCACCCTGCCGGGCGAGACGTTGCAGCATGGCCACAGTGGAAGAACCGTTATCTAGGTCGTTCCGAAACTGTGCAGCACTGTAGTTGTTAGGATGCCACCGCCTGGAGCGCTGAGGGTGCAGCTGGGAAGCCTCCACCTGGGGAGGCGGGAGAGGCCTGTTCGCACCGTCTCTCCCTCCCAGTGCACCCCACGGCGTCTCGCTTGAGATTTGTTATGGCCGGACCAGGCGATGAGGACGAGGGGGGGGTCGGAGGCATGTGCAAGACATCCCCCTCCAGTGTTGTCGCAGCCATTATAAAAGAAAGAAGTGTCCCGTCCGTCTTCGGGCCGGGCTTCCGGTGGATGTCGGCCGGACGCCCCTGGCTCTGGCCCCATGAACGGGTTTCTTGGTTTATCGGCTGCAGCCGGATCCCGTCGGCCTCGGCCCCCCGACCGTTGGTGGTCGGACCGGAAGAGCATGTGGCGGGACTACCTGCAACTCTCAAGGGCCACCGCGGCCGGACTGGGAGAGAGAGGGGAGGGTCGAGGAGACATTCCCCCCCCCTGCAACTGTTCAGCGTTGTAAAGGCAATCCCCTGGCCGGGTCCCGCTGGTCTCGGCCTCTCCTCCGGCTACACCCTACGTTAGGATCTCCTGGCCGAGGCGTGGCAGCAGGACCTGCCTTATATGGGCTGCTCCCGGCTGGGCG